>NC_137899.1:61276536-61935374 GCF_963455335.1 Martes martes | reverse complement strand
GTTTTTTTTTTTGAGGGAGGCTTGGATGGCTATGTATTTCCCCTTTAGGACCGCCTTTGCTGTATCCCATAGGTTTTGGAACAAAGTATCTTCATTCTCATTGGTTTCCATGAATTGTTTAAGTTATTCTTTGATTTCCTGGTTGATGCAAGCATTCTTAAGCAGGGTGGTCTTTAGCTTCCAGGTGTTTGAATTCCTTCTGAACTTTTTCTCGTGGTTGAGTTCCAGTTTAGAATTACCATATGATCCAGTGATTCCATTACTATTTACCTAAAGAATACAAAAACACTAATTCAAAAAGATACATGCACCCCTATGTTTATTGCAGCATTATTTACAATAGCCAAATTATGGAAGCAGCCCAAGTGTCCCTTGATAAATGAATGGATAAAGAAGATGTGAGATATACACACAATGGAATATTACTCAGCCATAAAAAGGAATAAAATCTCGCCATTTGCAACATGGATGGGCTTGGAGCGTGTAACTTAAGTGAAATAAGTCCGTCAGAAAAAGACAAATACCATATGATTTCATACGTGGAATTTAAGAAACAAAACAAGCCAAGAAAGAAGGGAAAAAACAAAAAACCAGACTCAAATATAGAGAACAAACTATTACCAGAGGGGAGGGGAGTGGGTGCGATGGGTGTGAAATAGGGGAAGGGGTTAAAGAGGACTGAGTCATGTAGAGAATTGTTAAATCACTATGTTGTACTGATTTTTTATTCTTTTTTTTTTTTTTTTTTTTTAAGATTTTATTTATTTATTTGTCAGAGAGAGAGTACACACAAGCAGGCAGAGAGGCAGGCAGAGGAAGCGAGAGAAGCAGGCTCCCCGCTGAGCAAGGAGCCCGATGTGGGACTCGATCCCAAGATCCTGGGATCATGACCCGAGCCGAAGGCAGCGGCTCAACCAACTGAGCCACCCAGGCGTCCCTGATTTTTTATTCTGAATTTTAAAATTCTTCTGATGCAATGCCAATGTGGTGATGTGAAGATTTTAGAGCTGAGTGATGGAATCCTGGAAGTGTTCTTCAGGGACGTTGGCTGTGGGCAGTAGATCATACGCTGGCCAGTTTTAGCAGAAGCGATCTGTTACAGGGCACTGGGTAGCTTATTGAATCTTAGGGATTATTTTATTTGTTGACAGATAGCATTCAGGGCCAGAGTGTTGGTGATGGTCTGTGGCTAAAGTAGGGCAAGAAGCAGTGTTGGCCGGCATGCCAAGGGATTTGGATGGTTACAGAGGGAGAATGGGCAGAGGAGCTGAGCAAAGGATGGGGGTGAGGGTGGGGTCCCAGCAGCCAAGAGAGGGGGGGTTTGAGATGAAGGGAGTGGTCCACTGTGCCAGCAACTGAGAAGCCCGGTACGTGGAAACCCGAAGCTGCAGGGCAGTGGGTGGGGCTCCAGGGAGAGCTCCCCGAGGGTCTGGGGAGGGGGTGGCACCAGCAGCAGAGCCAGACCTAGTGGTGTGAAGGTGTGTGAGGGCACCTGCACACCTATTCCCATGCCATCTGGCCCCGGCAAAAGCCCTGTGAGGTTGGTGGGGCAGGCATTAGTTTTCATGTTTCAAAGGGGAAAAACCTGAGGCTCAGAAATATTAAAAGCCTTGAACTGTGACCAAGCCAGGCCTTGTGACTCTAAACCCAGTGCTCTCACAGGGTGACCACTGCATCCCACCACGGGCCAGGTGTGGCCCGGCTTTAAAAACTCATCAGGCTGCAATTGGTTAAATTCCTTAACTCTAATTTGCTAGGCAGCAATAAGTGATGGCACCTGAGAGCATGAAGAACGAAGAAGCATTCTCATAAGAGTTTCCCGAAGCTGTTGAGTTTTTAGACAATCATTTGTTTGCTTACTCCATGCCCTAGATACTCTAGGGAGTGCTGTACGGAGATTATCTGAAGCTCACCAGCTTCATGGAATAGGGCCGATCGTAGTGCATTATGGGGACAAAGAAACAGGCTCAAGAAGTAAAATAACTTGCCCTAAGTTACACTATGGGAAGTGGTAGAGCTTGGATGTAACACCTGGATCAGGGACCCAGCCCCTGACCTCCTCGAGTCCACCTTGCTCTGGATCCTAGCCAAAGAGAGCTAACTTTTGCTGTATAACCCACAATTAAATACTTGGTTTTCCAACTCTCCAAACTGAATTATTTTGATGATCATTCCCACTGGATAGAAGAAAGAATATGGTAAAGATGAGGTGAGCTAAGGATAACAAATTCCAGGTAAACTTCAATAATGGAAAGTTTCCCATATTGGTCAGAGCTCCAAATGGTGGACAAGAGTCAATCAAAATGCATTATCAGATTCTCCTGCTTCTACAATCATCCCCTCCCTCCTTCGCACCAAAGTATTACAGGATATTTGAGTATTTGTAGAAGGATTCTGTCGTTAATTTTGAAAAGATTTGAGTGCCTACTGTATGCTAGGCCCAGTACCAGTTAGGGGCTGGGATGGAGTGGTGAGCAGAGTGGACAAGATTCCTGCCCTTAGGAAGCTTCTAGTTGAGATGGTATTTTATTAGAGTCGGTTCTATGGTTACGGGGGTGAGGCCCAGGGGACATTGGTCTGTGGGTGTGTGGAAGGTCCTCTGGAGCTTATGAGAGTTCAAACAACGTCCCCAATGCTGCAAAACTGTTGCCCCCTTTTTGTTAACAAACCATGATTTGCTTCATGTATCCAAACCTTGGAGAGGGTGGGTCCCCAGTTCAGGTGAAACCGTGGTTGTTTTAAACCTGGCCTTCTCCGATTTATCCTTCATGGTATCACCTGGGGGGACCTGTTAAAAACAGACTGTCAGACCCCAGCCCCAGATTCAACGAGTCAGGCCTGAGAAGTGGTATTTTTAACAAGTCCCGGGTCCCGGTGCTTCTGGCCAGGGGACTCCACCTTGCAAATCACGGATCTACACTAATCAGGGTGATCTCTTTTTCCTTCCTAGTTCCTGGCTTCATCACGAGCATGGGATGCACTTTTAGCCAATGAGTTGTAAAGGGATGTTTGTTGGGGGAAAGGTTTTCTGGCAGTTAAATGGGACACATAGGACCCACAGTTAGAGAAAGACCTGGTGCTGCTTGTCCTTGCGGCTGCCTGCTGGTAGGCATGTCTACCAGAGCTCGAGGGTTGAAATGCCACTAAACCGAGCATGGTGCAGTAGAGGACAGATAGCACCAGCCTTGAAGATGCCTTACATTTGGGTGCTTGTTGAGACCATTACTGTCCATACTGTTCAAGCCCTGCGCATCCGAGTTTTATGTTACATGTGGCAGACACTTTACTGACTGGTGAATTGAGTACTTCTTATGGGTTAGCGATTGTTCTCCTTATTATCAGAAGGAAGTCACCCACGCCCAAGATGCGGTCCCTAGGCGTTATTGGTAATAGGTTGATCTTGCCACGACTGTTCCTGAGGTGGGGCGAGGAGGGCAATCAGTTTGACCAATCCCAGAGTCACGAACTCATCGGACCATAAAGACCTCATGGGTTTTAGCAGTGACCCCTCGGAAAGTAACCCCCCCTTCTCCCAAACATGTACACACACACAGAGGAATGCGTGCACCTGCTTTTTTTCTGATTTGGTCTCTGGCCCCGAATTCTTGACTTGATGAGGTCTGTTTTCATCTCACCACAGGTCTTCTGTGCATGGACTTTGGGGTCTTAATGTCTTTCCCTGATGGGCTTTTTGGCCTACACCTCTGATTCTTGCAGCCCTGTCGCCCCTGCCATGCCTCGTATCCTCCAACCCTGCCAATTAATGGACCAATGTGGGCTTGCCTCACCTGACAAGGGATTGGTTTTGGAAGGGTGGTCCTGTGTATGTAGGACAATTAACAATGTGTACATTGCTGTACAGCTTATACTGAGGCTTCTGTTTTCACATTTGAGATCTTGATGGATCTTTAGAAGCACTCCGATAGGGAGGGGAGAGCAGATATTCTCTTATAATGCTCATTTTCAGGTTAGGGAACTAGAACAAAACCAGGATTATACCCATTTTACAGATTAGGACTTAGAAAAAGCCAGGTATTATGTTTGGTTAACTGGAGTGACCAAAAATCTGTTCCAGTCATACTCCATTCTCTTTACGAAGATTTTGAAGGGTACAGTTTTTCGGGAAAGTATGTCAAGGTAATAATTTTTTGGCAGCAGTGAAAAATGTGCTCCTGTAGATGATTTACCATAGATATGAGGTGCACAAGCCTACAGAAAGAGAGCGTCATCGCTTTTTCTGATGACAGGTTTTATCTTCATTCTTCACCCCCATTCACTCCTTAAGGCTCAACAAGCTGCCTTTCACCGCATCATCCCATTGAAAAGCTCCTGTTAGGTTATGGGGGACTCCTTAGTTGCCATATCCAAAAGGGACTCATCACCTCTCACCTTGCAACAGCATATGACCCGGCGTCCCCTCTATCCCTGAAGTTCTGTCTTTACTGTGTTCATCTTACACTCCCCACTTTCTCCCTCTTCCTCTGACCTTTCCTGACCTTCCTTGCAACGCTAACTTTGCCTGTTCCCCGGACTCTGTTCTTACCCAGGGACCTACTATTGGTCCTTTCTACTTCACCTGTCCATATAGTCTGACCGCATCATACCTACCAGCATATCCCCCTTTCTTGAGCTCCAAAACCACCTGTCCAACTGCCTACTAGGCATTTCCATGTGGGTGAACCATTAGCACCATAATGCTTCCTGCAAACCGCACCCATGATTTTCCCCTGCTGAACCTACTCCCCTCCCCATATTCTCTTATCTTCCTAAATATTCGTTTAGTTGCAAGAAACAGACAGGGAGGCATCATTTGTGACTCTACTTCCTTTCAATTCTGGCATCAAATCAGTAAATCCTAACAACCTCTTAAATCTCTCTCATATCCATGACTCTTCTCCATCCCTCCTCTGGGGAGCCAAGTTCATGTGGGCATTGCCTCTAACAGTTTCCCAATTCCTTCTATGGCGCCAGTCTTAAGTCTTCTGGTCTACCCTCCCTGTGTCACCAGACAGACCTTCCTGAGTTTGACTTGTGCTTGGCTTGCAAGGTTCTCTATTTCCTGGCACAGTCCTGCTTCTTTAATCTCACTTCCCCTCCTCCTCCCTTATACTTCACGTTCTAGTTAAACACGGCTCTGTGGTTCTCCAAGTTTCCCGTGCTTCCACTTGTTTATAGTTAGCACCTGCTCTGTCCTCTGTCCAGGGAAGCCAGGGAAGGTCTCGGCAGGGAGGTGAACATGGAGTTGAGACTTGCAGCCTGTGCAGGGAGGTGTGTGACCAGCACGTGGGATCCAGGGCTCCCGGTCTTAGGGAGTGTGTAGTGTGTACTTCAGTGGGAGACAGACGAACCCGCAGTCACAGCACTTGGGGATAAGTGCTGGGTGAGGTCCGTGAGTATGATACCATCTTTTCAACTAAACTTCGAAAAGAAAAATGACTGTGGCTCATTTGCATTTACAAAAAAAGCTAAGTCCTCCAAAGCACGAGGTTGAAAGTGGTGCCTCCCATGTAACCAAGTAAATCTAAGTGGGACAAAGACATGGATTAGGACATTGTGCAACAGAGCTGAAGACAAGGAAGAGAGGCTTTCTGAATGGCACTCATGAGACTCTCTTTATTGGAAGGCATCAGAACAGACCTCATTTGCTCACTCTTCTTTCTCTTTCCTGAATGTTGGTGCTCCCCAGAACTCTGAAACAGGACTCTCACCTATTTCTCTGTTCTGTGTCCTTGAGTCCTTACATTCAACCCCAGGGTTGTCCCCTCCCAGAGCCCTATCTCTAGCCGTGGTCTGCCAGTGCAATTGCTCATGAAACATTTGTGCTTAGAAGTTTCACAGCGACCTCTGTTTCACCGTGTCCAAAATGGACCTCACCATCTTCCCTCCTTTTCCCACCCCTCCTCTAGACCACCAACTCCTCTTTCTCTTCTTTTCAGTAAATATTATGCAGTTGTCAAATTAAGCCACCTGGGAATCATCCTTGATTCTTTAATCCTATCTATAACCAAACTTTTTCAATTCTGCCTCCTCGCTATGACTCAATTCTAGCTGACTTTGCCTTGCTACCCCCTGATGCAGGCTACATCACCGCAGTCCTATATGCTAAGGAGAGTATCTAACTGCCTCTACCCTCACTACCTGCATCCACCCAAATGTTCTCCATGGATCCACAGCCAAGTAAGTGATCTTTTAAAATTGTAAACTAGATTGTGTCATCTGTCCCTTACAACCCATTAAGGCTAGTGCAACATGGTAGCCTGGATGGTATCCCAGGACAGAAGAGGATATTGGTAGAAAACCCATAAAATCTGAATGACTTCTGGAATTTAGTTAATAGTAAGGTGCCAGTATTGGTTTCTTAGTTTCGATAAATGTACCACAGTTATATAAGATGTTACCATTAGTGGGGGGTGGGTGAGGAGGACACAGGAACTCTTTTTAGTATCTTTGCAACTTTTCTGTAAATATAAAACCATTCCAAAATTTAGTTTATTAAAAAAAATTTAGGGGCACTTGGGTGGCTCAGATGGTTAAGTGTCTGACTCTTGATTTTGGGCTCAGATCATGATCTCAAGGTCATGGGATTGAGCCCCTCTTTGGGCTCTGCACTCAGCAGGGAGTCTGTTTGAGATTCTTCCTGTCCCCCGCCCCCCCGTGCTCTTTCTTTCTCTCTCTCTCAAATAAGTAAATAAATCTTAAAAATTAGCAGCACTCATTTCCCTGATGCTACAGTCCAAAACCCTCAACACAAAGAGTTCCTCTCTCTAGTCAGTCTAAATTGAGTTCTTCAGTGAGATAAGTCCCTTCCTGGCTTCCAAGTATTCACAGTGTTTGGCCCCTTAATAAATGCCTGATAAATATTGGTTGAAAATCAATGAACATTACATTTTTAAAATCAAAAGGTTAATTATAAATTTGGGATTGATAGATCTTGGGAAATTCGTAAGCTGAGTTTGATTTTCAGTAGGAATCAGGACACCCCAGACAATCCGTGAGCTGTTTGTGATATGTGACTGTCCTATGCTCTTACCTTCCTCCCTCTGCCCTTCCAGCCTGCTGTCCTCGAAATTCAGCACCAGGTCCCTCCCAGCTATGGAGACCAGGTGCCCATTTATGTTAATAGGAGAAAGAAAAGTCTTTCCCTCCCATCCTTAGGACTCTCTTCTCCCACCTACTCTGCTCCTGTCGGGCCTCCCACAACCCACTTGGAGACAATTTAACAGTGTGTTTCTGGAAACAATGCTGCCTCCTTTCAGGTCTTGACTACCAGTGTTATTCCAATGGTAGGAATTTCAAGCCAGGTAAGAGGAGCCATGTCAGGCTGCCAGATGGTGGGGGAGATAGGCCTGGGTGAGCAGGTTTCAGACTAAAGCAAGGGAGAAGGGATCAGGTGTTGTAATCACATTCGAGAAAAGGAGTCAGGTGACCCTCGTTATGTATTATAGAACCCTGTTATAATATCCCTTATTATTACTTGAACTTGGATTTAACCTGGGACAAGCCCTTTTCTTCTCATGCTTCTGCCTTCCCCACCCCCATTATATGTTTTGCCCTGCTAAGTTATCACTCTTAATAATAAGAAATAACTATTACTAATTACTTTAGATTAACACTTCATCTAAGATGTTACAACCAGAATATTTTCCCCAGTTTTTCAGATGAGCAAACTCTTTCCCAAGGTCATCTGCGCTAATCACTGGGGGATCTGGGATTTGAACTCAAGTCTTTCTGCCTATAAAACTCTTGTTCTGCTCTGCTGCCGATGACCTAGAGGGATTTGCTCTAAACACTGTGTCTCTTAATGAAAAAAACATAAATGCAGCAGGTCTTCGTGAAGGGGGAGCATTAGAATCCTAATTCAAGCAGTCTCTCCAGAGGGAAGCTGGAGGAGGGTTGGGCAGCAAGGTGGGGACTCCGTGGGATGTTTGTTTCCTCGTGATGTTTTGGGGATGATAGAAACTCTAGTGCCAAAACCCATCTGGGAACAATGTTTTAAATACTCTCCCCCTAGAGCCCCCTGCCACTCCCCAACACCAGTTTTCTTTGCAAGCTCCAAGATATGATAGACAGAAGAATTTAATACATTTAATGCTTTTCCTTCCATTTACACTATCATAAATTACAAAGTATTATTCACTTCACAAAATAAAACCATTTTCAGATAATTTTTTGACAGTATCAAGAAGTACATAAGCTACAACCAACAAATCTGTACACTTGGGAGGAACAATAATAGCAGGGACCCAGCAGAACCATTCTGATCCCCCCGTGTGCCAACGGAGTCCATCCGCATAGCCCGTGGAACTGTCCAGGACGATTGCACCGCCCTCCTCCTCTCAGCTCACTCACCACACAGTAATTCTCTTCTGGTCACTCCAAAACAAGACTAGCCAGTAAGTACACGGATCATCTCAGACAATCAGAGGAAAAGACATTGTAGTTGGATTTCAGAAAAAAATTTTTTTAAATTTACAGTTTTTGATGCTTTAAATATTTTACCTATGTTACCAAATATAGAGATCTTGCTGTGAAAAAGCTCATGCTAAGCTAAATTTATAATGAAGATGGAACTATTGTGATCAAATCATATTAAATTATCCATACAGAGCTACTTTTATCAAGGAACAAATATTTGTAAAAACCAAACTTACTCATTCTTACTTTTAAAAATAGGCTTGTTTATAAAACAAAAATGGGGAAAAAATCAGTACAACTTGCCATTAATTGGTTAGTCCCAAGGACTGGCCTGAAAAGGACATAGGGAAAGTGCTAACTTTTTACATGGCCCAGATTCAACCAGTATTCTCACATCATTTCATGTAAAATGACCACATTCTGCATGTTCTGGGATATACACACATGATAGGGAGGAAAGACTCTGACCAATGCCAAAACATACTTTGGGATTTCATGAAATTCTCATGGAAAGAAAATCTGTGGATGTTTCAGACCATCCTACAACTGCTAAAAACATATACTGTACGACTACAAAGATGCCAGTGCTTAACAGCAAAACCTATCAAAAGCAGGGACACAGGTGGCCGGTGAACTTCCATTGCAAAGCACTGATAAGGACAGAGGTATGTCAAGATAATACTGCATTCACGGTAAACTTTTTCAAGGATCACAGCAAGAAGCAGGACAAGGTGCACAGGGTCATAATCAATGCACTGCATTGAGTTCTATTTGCTGAAATAAAGTAACATTCTTGCAGCTAAAATAAAAATACATTTTACAATATAAGTTTCATTTAACATTTAACATAGAATTGTCTTCTTTTTGTAAGTGGAAAATGTATAACTGTATCAAGTACCTCTATGAATTAAATTCCCTTTTATTACTGATAAGACTGAAGCTTAAAGAGCTACCTTTTTTTTTAATAAGTTAAAGATTTATTAATCATTCTTTCAGCAAAACAGACATCTGTAGGAGGCACAGCAAAGACCCACGACAGGGCCTTTGTTCACTCTCACCCCTGCTGTTCTCACATGGAGGAGGCCAGTGTCTATGAGACACAGTAGCCGACTTGACAATCCACTGTGGTCCAGGAAATTCCGTCACTTGCTTGAAAAACAAATCAAGGGTAAGAAGTGTTTTTATTCCTTTTTAGCCTTATCAGCAAGATGGGGCTGGGGCCATTCGTCTCATTTCCCTGGTGGATTAAAACAAAACATCTTCATTTTCTATTAAAATCTGCACAATCAGCTTTTGGTACCGCATGTCATGGAGGGTGGTGAGGGTGCTGTCTTCGGGGGACCTCATCAGCGTGGGTCCAAACACGATCCCCAGATTTTCAGCATTCATGAGATTGTCCTTTTCATTCAGTGTCACCCTGCAAAACAGACACATCCACAGAGCTGTTACACAGACTTCTGGATGAATTTATATACTGGTTAAATACATGTATGCTCCCCCAAATTTCTCCGGTTTGGGAAGCTGTAAAAGAATGAGAATCAGAATTCTAGAAAAGTATTTTTAAAAAGGTAATTTTTTTGGGGGGGGGGTCTGGTTGGCTTAGTCAGTTAAACATCTGACTCAATTTTGGCTCTGGTCGGGATTGAGCCCCACTTCGGGCTCAGCGCTCAGCACAGGGTCTGCTTGTAACTCTCCCTCTGCTCCTCCACTCTGCTCATGCTCTCCCGTGCTTTCTCTTTCTCAGATAAAGAAATAAATCTTTTTAAAAAAGGTAACTTTCTGATTTTTTTTTCTTTTTAGATTGTTGACATTGCCTTCAGCCAGTGGAAGTAAATTACTTAGAGAATCTGGTAAGAAAATCAGTCCTTCTTACTAAATAAATGTGGAAATGTGATTAGAGGGTACTGGTTGAAAGGGGCAGCCGATTCCTAGCTGGCCCACAGTTCGTACACATTTCAGGCTAGGCTTGTATGGAAGTCTTTTCTTTCCTGTAGCTGCTTCCGGCTGGTCTGTATGCTCCCAAGCGGGGACGCTGATGGCAGATCTCCGGGTCTGCTGGCAGGGCTCATGTCAGCAGAGGAAGGTCACTGTAGGATGGGGCTGCCATGAGCGTAGGAATAGCCAGACCACTATCACGGGTCAGGGGAATGCTGGAATGTGGCCAAACAGGAAAGCAGTTGGACATTATTTCTAGTTCCCACAGGATGAGGTCTGGAGCAGTAATTATTGTTGGAATTGAAAAGCATCATTTCAACATCCAGATGAGAACAGCAAAGCCTTCAAGACTAAAAGTCAATTTTCAGAGTTGGCTTCATACCTTCCTAGTGGGATAAAATTACAGTCTCCTAGATTCTTGTTTTCAGGAATTGAGGTTTTTTCGGATGTTCGTAGTAGAACTAAAAGACAATAGGTTCTCTGTAGAAGGGCAAAATATGATTAAAACCTGTTTAGGTTCCACATAGAAGGCCATCCTTTTGTTTCTATTCTCTTGGAGCTAATTAAATTGGCCACTTAGTATTTTTTTAGGAAGGCCAATTGAGCTTGCATTATTTTCATGTTGCAAAGCTAAGGAGACAGGAAAGAGGACTATTCTTCACTATCAACTTGGTCCCATCTCCCCATTAAGTCAGGCACCATGCCTGGCTAAACAAGACAGTTAGCAAACCCTCCATCATAAAAATACTAAATTATTGGCATTAAAGATTCAACTGGGACACATCAGCTTTTTTCCTAATAATGATACTTTGCCTTCCAAACTATAACAATTAGAACTAATTTCTCTCTAAAGAAATTATGGCTAGCTAAAAGCCAGGCTGGCATTCATAGTCTATTTCTTATCCAAAAATTGCTCATACCCTTAAATTCAATAGATTAATCAAAATGAAAACCTTCTGAGCTCAGTGTTATTATATCTCTGATCACGGAATATGAGCAACAATATCTATGTGTTTTATAAGGTAAAAAATAAAAACAAAACCGAGAGTTTATATAGTATTCTCAACTTGCTTCCTTTCACTTTTGAATGGATCTGTAAATTAATCAGTGCAGACAATTTTTGGTTCATTTCATCTAAGAATGGGCCACTGCTGTGTGTCTTTCAGAAACACAGAGGAAGGCCCACAGAAAGGCCCTGATCCCTCCAACATCTCAAAGACCAACTCACTGACCTCATTATACACGTACAGTGAAGGAAAGAGAGCCACAGCTGGGTCAATGAGTCTGGAACCAGAGGCTCCAGTGTCCTGCAAATCCCCAGACATTCCACCCATCTCGTGTGCTGTTACACAGCCCAGAGTGGAGCTCTCTCTGGTTGGTACCCTCTGAGATGCCTCACAGTGATCCCTGCTTCCTGTAAGTCGTACTCCTGTGTGATCCCTTCCCCTAATGGACGGGCTGGACCTAGGGACTTACTTCTGACAGACAGAAGATAGCGAAAGCAACTGGATGTTGCTCCCGAGATTAGGTTACAGAAAGAGTGTACCTTTTGTCTTAGGTGCTCTTGCCTGCTTGCTCTGAAGGATGCCAGCTGCCATTTTGTGAGCTGCCCAAGGGGAGATCCACATGGCAGGGAACTGAGGGTGGCCTCCAGCAAATAGTTGGCAAGAGAATGAGGCCTCCGGTCATGTAGCCTCCAAAGAACTGAATCCAGCCAACCACCTCGTGCGTGAGCTTGGAAGCTCATGCTCCCCTAGTTGAGCCTTTAGAAGAGATGACAGCCTGGCCATGAGCTCCACCACAGCCTCAGTAGAGGCCTTGACCCAGAGGCAGCCAGGTAAGCCACACCTGGGTTCCTGATCACAGAGACTGTGAGATAATAAATCTGCATTGTTTAAGCCTCCAGTCTTGGGGGGCAATTTGTTACTTGGTGATAGGTCACCAATCCATCCAGAAAACCAAGGGATCAGGATGGGAATGTGCCTACCCAGAAGCAAGATAGGCTCAGGAGTCTGGAACTAGAATGAACGGAAAGAGAAAGAACAGAACACAGAGTACAGGGCTTGTGAGGGAAGCAGATGCTGACATGGAGGCAGTGTGGACCAATGGTTAAGACTGAGCATGGACTCTCGACCAGACTGCCTGGATGTCAATCCTGGCTCCAGTTTACCTCTTCATATCAGGTATTTTACCTCCTTTAAACATCAGCAATCTCCTCTGTAACCCGAGGCCCTTAAACATACCCACCTCACAGAGATAAGCCCTATAAAGTGGGGGGTGCCCCTCCAGTCATGGAGTCAGGGTTCTAGCAGTTCAAATGGGGCTGGCCTAGCGAAGGTGGCAGAGTTCATTTTAAAGGAGAGCCTGTCCCCTCAGTGGGTAAGGGAGGAAGGTTGGGAGCTCCTCCTAAGGCATTCACTGTCCAAGGCAGACAGGGTTTACAGAGGATGTGTCAAGGAGCTGTTGGCTTACTTCTTGAGATGGATCATCAGATATCGGAGGGTCTCATAGTGGGCCGGGGGCAGCAGCATCAGCACGTCATGGACGGCTTCCAGCCTCTCATCCGCATTGGAGATTTCTGGGAAGAGCCCACAGAAGCAGTTAGTGCAGTGCTAGAACATCAAAGTTTTCAGAGAAGTAAAAAGAAGTTTGGTTTGTTCTGGTGACAGGTGGAAGGGAAGTCTAGTAAGCTCATGCAATTTCAGGTAACATTTCACTTAAATTAATCAAAGCATTTGTATCTTGCCTTACCCCAGAAAGGGTTGGAGGTTGGGAACCATACATGTGTTGAACACTCAGTGGGTGGGTGAAAGGAAGCTGGGCCTGGTCCTTGCCCCCCAGGAATCTACAGTCCTGGAGATGTTTGCGGGTGGCACAGATGGCTTTGCTCATCTTCTGAATGCTGGACTTGCTTGAAATCTCAATATCATGAGCTTTAATTTAAACTGGACCATACTTTGTAGGGTTCTCCTACAGCTGTCTGACAAGCCTTTTCCTGGAAGGCTCCCATGACTGAATGCACTTTATCACACAAGGGGGCTGGCCCAGGAGCCCACTGGCACAGCTTGCATTGATTGCGCTGTTCATCGAAGTGTTGGCAGGGTTAACTGCGCTGTACAGTCTGGGTTAGGAAGCATATAGTAGGCATGTTCACAAACAGGAAACATGCATGCTTCTGCTTTTTAGGGCTCTGATCGGTATTAGCAGTCATTCAAGGAACGCTCCCCCGCCATTTCTACCGAGGCAAAGGGTGCTGGGCTGCCAGAACCTTCTCTACCCAGGACCGCCAGGACCCAGGAGAGAATGCTCTTACCAGGAAGAGGGGCCATGGCTCATCAAGAAAGTGCGTCTTGCGCTCATCCCAGCCTGCCCACATTTGTCCCCATTGGGCATCTTATTATTATACTTACCTTTAAAGATCTTTTCCATAAGAAATTCCTCAAAGGGTATTGATTGCTATGTCATGCATTCCAGCATTTACTCTCCCCTTCCTTCCTATGTTCCTGGGCAAAGTGCAGCACTGCTTCCCACTCCCTGCCCCCTACCTCCCACCCTAATATGGTCCTCTCTCCTGACACCAGTCAACCCAAGTACCAAACACTAATGAGCAACTATGGGCTGAAGGAAGACCAATGATGATAATGTTCGGTTCCTGGTCCTGAGCGCTCAGCTCTCAGACACGAGCTTTCCTACTCACAAGCCGCCTCATCAGGTAGTTGAGTTTAAACTAGAGGGTATTATGGAGCGGTCCTGGTATAGCACGTGCCATGGTATTATCAGTTGTGAACATCAGTGAGCAAAGCTTGGGGTCTAACTTTAATCGATTAGCAATGAGAGTGTGCTTAATGGATGAAAGTAGCTAATCTATATAGTCCTCATTGGAGAAAATCTGCTTGTTTACTCCAGACTCATTTTTGATTTTGATATATAACAGAGTAGCCCCGGCTGGGCCAGTTCCAGCAGAGAAGAGAAGAAGTGGAGAGAGAACTGCCTGGCACCAAGCTTCAGCTGCGTGGAGGTAGCTTGGGACTTGTTCAACTCAGCTGGTGAACTAGGCCTGGTTTTCTAGTAATTTTCTTGAAGTTAAAAGCATTCTACTTCGCAATTTGGTACAAATAAAAGGTTAGTTCTCAATACTTACTCGCTGCGTCGATAAATTTGGGATAGGTGTCATAGGTGATAACAGGAATGGGTAGGTCTCTGAAGTAAAGTTTAAGGGCTCCAGTGATGATGTTTATGTCTGGATAGATGTTGGCAGATATATCTGCCTTTTCACCATCTGAAAAACAATCAATGATCCAATTCCTAATTAGGATCTATTTTGTGAAGTTACAGAAAAAACAAAACAAAACAGTGACTGCAATGTGCCCATACAAGTCCCAGCTGACTTCTCTTTCAATAACACCAACCTGCAGGAAAGTAACAAGAAGAGGTTTGGAGAGAGGGATTTTGGGGTCTGAGGGTAAGTGTAGCCAAAAAGGTAGTGAAATCGACTTATTGTAGTTCTTTGGGCCCAGCCTCTGGTAATTTGCTAGGCAGAAACTTAGCATAGTGATTCATATTCTAGACACATTCATAAGAGAATAATAATCTCATCTGAAATAATAAAAAAAAAATCAAGCTTTAAATAGCCGTACCAGCATTCTTCGGATTTGAACATCACACACACATAATTGCTGAATGTCTTCAGTTTCTATTGTCTGTCACAGGCTCACTGGCATTTCTCTTATCTTGGTTCTCTCTCTTCTGTCCCTAGGACTTTAATCTGGGAAACTCCAATCTTCCTTCATGTATGGATAATGTTCTAATCATGTTTGCTAATGTTCTAATCATTCTGAAGACATTTTTTGACTTTTTTACCATTAGTAAAAATCAGTCCAATTTAACTGTTGCAGACTATACATTTTTTGGATAAGAAAGTTTCAATCATATCGAGATGATTAGCATTTTCTTTTACATGGAGAATTGAAGGAAAGCACAAATGTCTCAGCAGATTTGGTGCTGAGGATAAAAAGCTGGCGTACAGAAAGCAGTGAGCACGGCAGATGGGTCACCCGATCCCATTATTTACATATTTAACAAATATCTATTGAGACTCTACCCTGTGCCAGGCACTGTTAAGCACTGGTAAGTCAAGAAAAGACATACTCCCTTCAAAGAGCCCTAGTCATTCTGGGAGTCAGGCAGGCAACTCCATAGTTATAAGGAAATGGGCAGCTTGCTAGGCTGGAAACATGAAAACATGGTGGGGGGAGGAAAGGACAATGGGACTCTTAGGTCAGCTTGAGGATGAATGACAGAGGAAAGACTTGAGTGGACACTGACTAATAGTTAAGTGTTTTCCAGGTAGATATGAATGAATTTTAGAACAATGTGAGCCAAGGTACTTGTTCATGAAAACAGGTAAGGTGTATTTGAGTATAGCTGGGGCACAAAGCAGCTGTGTCAAGGTCAGGGCCAAGGAATGGACCATGAGCCTGAAAAGACAGGGTGGCGAGATCATCAGAGACCTTGTCTAGTGTTCTCCAGAGTGAAGGTTCTATCTAGTAGGCTAGGGGTTCTAACACTTGGCTGGCTTTACTAACGTTACTTGGAATGTTCAATAGAAATATAGACTAGAAACACTAATTTTGGAAAGATATGTAAATCCCCATGTTCACTGCAGCATTAGTCACAAAAGCCAAGACATGGAAGCAACCTAATTGTTCACTGATGGATGAACATAGAGGAGATGCTGTATATAAAGATATATAATGGGATATTATTCAGCCATAAAAAAGTGATATCTTGCCATTTGTGGCAACATGGATGGACCTTGATGGAATTATGCTAAATGAAATAAGTCAGGGACGGCAAAAGACAAAAACCGTATGATCTCTCTTATACATGGAATCTAAAACAAAACGACAAAACCAAGCTCACAGATAGAACAGGTTGGTGGTTGCAGAAGACAAGCAGGGAGGGGTGGGAAACATGGCTGAACTGTTTTTTGTTTAAATGAATTGAATAAAAATTAATATAAGAAATACAGATTCTTGGGCTCACGTAACTTTCTGAATGGGTCCCCAGGGCGGGTCCTGGCAATCTGTACTTTTAACGAGCTCTCGAGTTCTTTGACCTAAGAGATAGTATGGCCTACGGAGCATTTGTCACAGTTGTAAATAACAAAAGGTGTCACCTTCTAAACTTCCACTGGTGTCCCCTGTTTCAGTGCTAGACATACCCCCATCTTATGCTCTCTTCTTTGGAGTTTTGGGGGAAGGAAAGGAGTCGCTGAGATCCTCAGGTGGGGGTACAGAAGGACACTCTGGGACCAGGTGGACCGACCATAAATGTTGGGCAACCAAATCAAGAATCATAATGGCACCAAAGGCTGGCTGCCCATTCCAGAAGTATTTTAAACTCACTTCCCCATGTGGTCACTTATCCACAACTTTTAAGGGAACACCTCCCCCAGAAAAGCAGAGGACTATGATTTGTAAACCATCATTCCTTGGCTTTCTGAAGAACAGCTCTGAACCCCATCCCCACTATGAATAATGTCTGGTTCCAAGAGAAAGCGTACTAAGGATAGGTCCTCTGACCTTCAAAAGAGCACAAGCCCACCTCTGTCAAATGCCATTTTGACATCTTCGATGTGTTCAGTGAACCCAGAGACTCTGTAAAGGCCTTCCGACTTCAATCCTGTTGAAAAAAGAGACAGACTTTAGCTTCCTGAAACGTCTACAAAGGACTCTAATTTCGTATTTACATTGTGAGCTATCAGGAAACGAGCAAATAGAGTCCGTGCTCTTGTATATTACACATGCTCATGTCAGAAGCCGGGCTTGTCCGTCTCCATTTCCAGACACATCTGTCTTCGTTTGCTTGTGCTGCAATAGAGACCTCAGGCATCTGGTCTTCTTCCTGCCCGGCTTTGCACAGTGAGCCCCTGTTTAAGATTCTCATCGACCACGGTCTCCTGCTTCCTTGTTCGTCAGACTGCTGGATGAGATTTTGCTGCTTCAGGCAGCAACATGCCTCCTTCCCAGCATCCTCTTAGCCCAGGTGCCACACTGTGTGCAGCACGGTGCTAGGAACACACACGCACATGGATGCTTGCATATTATCCTGATTTTATTGAAACAATCTAAATGTTATAGCCTTTTGTTTAATCATAAATAGGATAATATGTTCAATGTTTAAATACAATCAATTTAATTATTATACCTTGAAATATCATAAAGAGGGAAAAATAAAAATTTAGTGATGATTCTGGGAACTTGATTCCTGTATATCTGGGCTAAGAAAGGGTTGTGGTTTCTGCTCAAATAGATCTTATTGATTTGAAGGCCTGTTCAGGTCCGAAAAGCATCAGAAGGGATAAAGGGTCAGATTGTAGGCATTCCAAGTCCAAAACAAGCTGCTATCAAACTCCAGCTACAGCAAGAATGCATGCACAGAGAGCTTGTACAGCTGGTGCAGGGTACTCTTGTCAAGCTCTTGGTCATGTACTTTACTGTTCTTCATTTCGGAAACATCGACCAAGTACATGCTATCTGCTGTCTGTAAGGGTCTGCATCAGGGACAACTGGCCCGCATAAATCCTGCTGCCCTTCCTCCTGGGACTGTCAGAGACCTTCACAGATCTCGGCTTTGTCTCCCACTGAGCCGCACTCAGTCTCAGAACTCATCTCAGTACAGTTGCCCAGGCTGCCAACATTGATCCACTGGCTCAGCTCACTAGTGGAGACCTGGCGTCATTGTCTTCTAGTTGGCGGTCCACGTGAACATGCCTCACTATGGGCATGACCTGCACAAAACACAGACAAGGCACGCAGGAGCACAGTGTGGTGAACACTAACCCTGCCTGTTTGTGGAAGGGTCCATGAGAAAGATCTTCCGGAAGAGTGATCTTTGAAGGAAGTCATGAAGGACGGACTAGAGTTTGCCAGAGCAGCAGAGGCTTCCAGCTCTCCTTGCAAAATCGGCTCTCCCCTTCCTCGGCTGCAGTGGAACCTCCAATTTGCTGAGCAACATCCATGGCTGTGGCCAGTCCATTCTGGCTAGTGTGAAGAGAGCAGAATTGATGTGCATGGCGCTGGGGTTGTAGACTTGAAGAGGAAGAGCATGCCCTTCTGCCCTTGGTTGAAATGCAGAGGAGACGGCGTGACCCTTTGGGAGCACGCAGATGAAGGCAGCTCTCAAGGATGATGGAGCAGCAAGCTGCAGGGCCTGGGTTCCTGTCCTTGGGGAGCTGCTCACCACGCCCTAGACAGCTCCCAGGGCCCGGACCGGTACTGGAGAGAGAGAGACAGATTTCTCTCTTGTTGGAGACACTATTGTTTGGGGGTCTCCGTGCCAGCAATGAGGCTGGCACATGGACACATTCAGAGGTGGAGTTAGGATAGGTGGTCATTCCAAGAAAAGGCAGAAGGAATAACATAGGCCGAGTCCTGTATGTTGGGCCCCGTGCAAGGTCGTTTATATGGATCAGCTCTTTTTAACCCTTGCAGCCACCTTATGACTGATTCCATTCACTTTATGGGTGAGGAAACATATTCAAATGGAGCAGGTAACTTGGCCAAGGTCACGCCACAGCGAGTGTGAGACCAGGCTGGGAGTCTCACTCCAAGTCCGTGATCTTTTCATTCTGCCACATCATGCAGAAACAAATGGCCATGAAAGAGCCTTTGCAGAACAGTAAGGAATTTGCCAGGGATGAAGATGAGGTAAGACTTTGGCAGAAGCGGCAATGAAGCTGGGGACGGGAGTCATGTGAATTTCTTCCAGCCCATTCTCTGATTCTGCTCCCATGTGCAGGATGCTGAGGCCTGTGGCTCCAATCCCTTTGCTCTGAGTCCCCTGGCACACATTCCTGCTCTGGGCTCTTCCAGCTCTTGTGCTAGGCGAGCTTCGTGCTGTGCTTCCCCTGGACACGGTGGGTGACTTTGCCGGAGTTTTCAGTTGCCTCTGATGAGGATCACCATGGGACAGTCCCAGCTTCTCCAGGGAAGGTGAGGTCCTGAGTGGAGGCTCCAGAGGGCCTGATGATCTGACCCCAAATCGCAGACCCCTCTAAGCAGTAGGACCCAGGGATAGTTTTCCCAGCTCCTCACCAAGAGTCAGGGCACCGCTTCTCAACTCTTCTCCAGCTCAGCCCCTGCAGCAATACCTTCACCAGATCCCAAAGCAGCCACTAAACTCCGACAGGCCCAGGAATCAAAAGGCAGCTGGCACTTAGAGTTTGAGATGAAATGAGCAGGTCTTAAGGAAACAGAAGAGCTCTAGTTTTCATTCTGCATGGAAGAGGGAATGGTTTCCTAGCTCTAAAAGGCTTGGAGTCATGAGCTTATAATGCCCTCTTTTGTTTTGTTTTGGAGAGAATGGAATAGTTAGCCAATGCATAAATATCTGTGGAATAATTTACACCAGTTTGGACACAATAATGGACACCGACTATAGCAGAGAACCTACGCGGCAAAAATGGTTAAAGCCTCTGGGCTTTACATGGTCCGGTTATCCAAGTTCCATCCAGCAATCCAGCTTCTCCCCAACCAGACTCAATCCAACACATCACTGAACATTTTGATACTGAAGGGCAGCCAGACAAAGCACACAGCAAAGAAAAAGGACTCAAGCATACCAGGAAGAACCTTCTCATTGAAATGTTTCTATTTTCTGCGGCTATTACTTCCTTTAAAAAAAAAAATTATTTACTGGGGCTCCTAGATGGCTCAGTTGGTTGCACTGCCAACTCTTACTTCACCTGTCATGGTCCCGGGCTCCTGGGATCGAGCTCTGCGTCAGGCACAGAATTCCATGCTTGGCATGGAATTGGCTTCAGGATTTTCTCTCTCCCTCTGCCCCTCCCTGCTTGCTTGTTCCCTCTCTCAAGCAAATAAATGAATCTTTTAAAAAAAGATTTATTTAGTTATTTACTTGTGTGAGAGAGAGAAAGCATATGGCAGGGAGGAGCAGAGCGGGAGGGAGAGAGAGAATCTCAAGCAGACCTCCTATAGAGCGAAGCCTGATGCAGGGCTTGATCCCACATCTCCAAGATCACAACTCGAGCTGAAATCAAGAGTTGTATGCTTAACTGACTGAGCCACTCCGGCGCCCCTCTTCTGTGCCTTCTTGATTTTTTCATTGTGCAGATCTTTCTAATCTCTTAACTCTCTTCTTTGAAAGAAACAGAATCAATCCTAGCAGTGAATTTCTCTATGGTAGAAAATGTATGTGTTGGTCAACAGTTTCTTTATCTTATATAATGGGATCACTTTTTAAGACTCAATTCAAACCTCATCTCTGCCATAAACGTTTCCTGAATTGTCCTCAAAGAACACTGCAATGTCTTCCTCTGTGACTCCATCGTGTTTTGAATATACACACCCATAACATTTATTTAATTTACCACCTCTGATTCTGCACATGGCAATATGAATTTCTGGAAGGTAAGAACTGTGACTTTCATATCCTCAATGTGTAGCAGATAATAAATGCTTATCAAACGTGTGTTGGCTGCGTATATGCAAAGTTTAGGTACACAATAGAACCTGATGTAGTTGGCTGGATTTAGCTTATATGTGTGTGTGTGCGCGCGCGCTGGGTCAAAATGTTTCCCCAACATCAATAGGGGAGAGAGAGAGTCAATTTAACAATTATAAGAAAGTTTCCTTGACAGTAGTAAAAACAAACAATAAAAACAAAGTCACAAAAATAAAGAGTCTTTTCCAAACCTCTTGCTTCAATCTCCCGTATGCATATGTCTACCACCATGGGTCTCTGAGTGTTGTGAGCCTTTACAAGTGTTGTGAGGTCACAGCAGTACACCTTCTTGATCCTCTTGAGATCTGGCTGACAGTCATTGGGAACGTGCTTGGAACACTGTTTGTGTACATTCAATCCACAGTCTGTAAACAAAGAAGCCATGTTAGCCTCGCCCGGCCCTTTTGTCAAAGTCCGACCCAAATTATATGTTACCAAAAATAAAACTGGGAACACCCAAGGGTTTGCTCTATCTTTCTGGAACATCTATCCCATTTAGAGGGGATACTCTCCACAAGTATGAATATGAATCCATCTTTACTCACAAAACTTAGATAATTCCATTTTTTCTCATTTAGCCTTTTTTGTTGCTGGACCATAAGAATAGAACATTTCACTGAGATAGTTATGGTGATTAGCTAGGTTGTTTTTAGGGTTTTTTTTCCCCCCTCTTTTGGGACTTGGAACCTTTGGTTCCACACGTGGATGTTTGGGTTTGGAATCCCAGAGCTAGTCTTGGCTCATAAAGGGTACCTAGCACTTTTGCTAGGGTGTTTTTCTAAGGCCATGGATTCTCCTTTAGTGGAAGATATGATACTCTCTCTGTAGGAATCTTTAATCTTTGATCTGAGGTACCTATGACCATTGGTATCCTCTTCCCTTTTCCTGAAGAGCTGCCCATGGTTTCCAGTACCTTCCCCTTTTTGGGCATTTTGGGTGGACAATTTTTCTATCTGCTTGCCTTACTTTGACACCCATGAGTGGAAATAATGTCTTACTAGATACTGGAGGGAGTACCTGAGAGTTTACAATTTAGAACAATGCCATGTAATGTGATGATTACAGTAATTATTTATAAAGCTCGTATCAAGATCCAAAGCTAAAAAGGTACTTTTAAGTTCAATGAACACATTAAAAGCCTTGTTAGCAGTTGGTATTCATTGACATTCAATTTCTCTAACAACAACAAGACACAGTCTAGATTCTGGAAAATAAAAATATAATGCTGAAGTTGTTAAAAGAATGTGCTATCTAATCAAAACATGTTTTATATGTTTATATATTATATGTATATATACACACATGTGTTTATATATATGGCACATATAATAATGAATACCATAATTACCTATTTAACAAAAAAGCACTTAAACACACCAACGATTTGAGAAAATCTAAACTTTTATAAAACCATCAAAAATGATTTTTAAAAATTACATCATTTTCATGTAATTTTTAGGTTGAGTTCTGTCTACCCTCCTTCTAAGGAAAAAAACCAGTTCTAAATCATCTTGGCTTTATCAACACGAGAAATTCAACAAAGCTCAAGTAAACTTCAATAGTATTTTGTTAGATCAACTTATAGTTGTGAATTTGGGCCAACTGAACCAAATAGAACTGATTTGTTTTCTTCCTTGGATCCTCTTTTGTAAAATAAGGACGATAATAGGATCTACTCCTGGGATTATCATAAGGATCGGCTAAATTCGTCTCTCTAAACTCTGAAGTGCGGTGAAAACTACATGTGAGTAAAATAAAAGAAACAGCAAATATGTGAGAAAATACAAGGATACCCAGCCAGCTATTCTTGTTATTTCATTAGTAAGATTTACTACGTTCCTATAAACTTCATTTAAAACAATTTTTTAAAGTTGTGATCAAATATACATAACACAAAATTTACCATTTTTACCATTTCTAAGTATACAGTTCAGAGGCATTAAGTACTTTCATGTTGTGTGCAACTGTGACCACCATCCATCTCCAGAACCTTCCCCTTCCAAAACTGAAACTCTGTGCATTGAAGAATAACTCCCTAGACCCTCACACCACATTCTACTTTCTATGCATTTGACTACTGTAGATACCTCATGTAAGTGGAATCATTAGCATTTGTCCTTTTGTGACTGGCTTATTTCGCTTAGCAAGATGTCCTTAAGGTTCATTAACACTACAGGATATGACAGGATTTCCTTCTTCTTTAAGGCTGGGTGTTATCCCATGGAAGTGATATACCACATTTTGTTTATCCATCGATGGACACTCCGATTGCTTCTACCTTTTGGCTATTGTGAATAATGCTGTTATAAACACAGATGTACAAATATCTGTTGGAGTGCTTGCTTTCAGTTCTTTGGGTATAGATCCAGACATGGAATTTCTAGATTATGTGATAATTCCATTTTCAATTTCTTTATGAACTTCAATTTAAGATCTGAAGCAACAGTGTATTTCTGTAGAGTTAAATACTGGCATTTTATTAAATTAGGATGTCTTGTAATATATAAAAATATTCAGTATTTGCAAACTACTGCAATTCCATATGCTAAAAATAAGGTCTAGTTCAACTCAAAAATAGTTAAAATATGTAAAATACCGAGAATTGAGAGGCAGTGATGGCTATTCTTAACCTTTAATGACCAAGTTTCAATTTTCCTGCTGCTCAGAGGAAATATGAGGCCAAACAGTGGCCACTGGAGAATATTAACACTATGACCTCAGAATATATTAAAAAAAAAACAAAAAAACAGAAAAAACAAAAACCTTTTTACCCCAGATTAGCTGCTATTCACAGCTAATCCAAACTCCAGAGTTTTATTCTCATATAATATTGACTTTGGACTGATTTGCTACTCAAATTGGATAATACTAGCAATTAGGATATTTCTGGTAGGTATAATCTGGACAGCCTGAATTAATGACCACTGGGTGATTCAGTCAGTCTACTGCTTAACACAGTGGTTGAGCCGTGAGGTGCTTTGTAACTCCCAGGTAAGTTAGTCTTTTGTGTTAATTGGGGTATCTGGAACATTCCTGGAGAAGCTGCCTCTGAGCCTGTTTGCTGCTTGTCTCCTGGATCTGTGACGGGGGCAAGTAGCCTTAAACCACATACACAAGCACTACTTGACCCATCCTGGTACCACTGCCGGTGATTGCTGTATCTACACTGTAAAAGCTAAGGTAGCCCCTTCTGAGCAGAGAAAGGATTTAAGGTCCCACAGTCCTGTGAACCCAAATGGGCAGTATGGCCAAGGAGCTTATCTTAATGTAGTGTCATTAGCTTATTTTATTTTAAATGCTTCCTAAGAATTATTTTTTTAAAAAATCATACCCTAGTAGCAAGGAAGAAATCAGTCATGGTGTTGGTGGAAACCCAATCAGTATACTATGGGAGGCTATTCATGCTCCTGGCAGGACTGCCTGCCAGAAAAAGTGTGGCGAGGTGAATTCCGCCCAGCTAAACATGAGTTTGGCAATTCTTTGCTCTTTTGTTAGCTGTATTTTAATAAGATGTGCTATGTGCTGTTAGCACTGGGTGTGGGCATCTAGTTCTAGGTGGAAAAATACCTAAGGTTTCAAAGTGCTTTGAAAATATGCGATATCCAATCAAGGTCTTTAGTTGCATAGCTAATCTGATAGCAGAAAAATTCTAAGCATGGGTTCTGGAACTGAATCAGTTTTCTACCACTTACTATGTGGCCAAGAGCGATTAATGATGGTCTCTAAGCCTCAGTTTCTTCATCTGTTCAGTGGGAAGAGTAATTGCATCTCTTTAAGGTCTGTTGGTGAGACTAAATGGCATAATAGATAGAAAGCACCTAGCTCAATGCCTGGTGTGTGGGAAAGGTTCACCAGTATTTCTGTTTTCATGCCTTGCCTTTTGTAGTAAAGTGGGGATAGAAAAGAAATGTGGTTTTTCTATCTTTGCCATTCCAATGAAATTGATTTCTTTTTCTTTTAAGGACCACAGTCTCTTTTGGGTGGTGGGTAGGTACATAAGGAAATATACTTGCTTGGATTTTTTTTTTCTTTTCTTGCATAAACATGATATTCCCTTTCATTCCAGCAGATACCTAGAACAGTTTCTCCATTAAGCAGAGAGATGACTTGAACCTTCTAGAAAGTTAGACTTTTGAGCTAATCTGGATCTGTTTCCCAACTCTGGAGAAAAAATCTCCAGCTCAACATTATGTCACTTTATATAAATGGAAAAGGATGAAGAAAGTTCTGTGTCTACCTGAGCACCGAACCCCTTGGGCAATGAGCCCCCACATGAAGTTGGCACAGTATTCACACCAGTGCGGGCCTCGGAATGTGTGGACCTGTGATCCAAAAAGAAGAAAAATGTCAGAAAATTCAGTTATATGAAGGCAGGTGGCCTTGGACATGAAACACATAGATGATATCAAGAAATGAAGACTTCAGTGGGAGTGAGCATCCCTCACTGGGTCTTTTCCTTCCAGTGGGTGGAGTTACAAACAGACCGGAGAAAACAGAGATGTGCTTTGATCTCTGAAAATCCTCTACCGATTCACTGTGCCCCAGGCCAGAGTCACAAAGGAATGTGGAACAGCAGTAAGATTATAGGGCCATGCCGTCAGCTAAGGAATGAGACTCTCACCACCCAAAACAAGGCACCGTGTGGACGAACCCAAGATAGCCTGGGCCGGTCATCATAACCTGCATTTAGCTCTGCAAGTTCTGGAAGGCAGGACTCAATTATTGCATCCTTTTGACCAAAGTTGCTCTATGTGTAGAATATCCAGACAGGTATAAATAAGACAGGATAATGGGAAAATTAGAAGGTTCCAAGGCTTTGAGCCACTTCCAAAAAAACCCAAACAAAAAACAAATAAACCTAAAACCAAAAAAATTGGCATTAAAAAAAATGAGGGAGTTGGCTGAAATGAAAGCTACTAATAGGGTCTACAGAATTGCCTTCCCCAGAGACAGGGTCCAGATTCAGCACTACGGGTGTGGCCTATGAGTGTGTAACTTGAAAGTCCTCTCTGATTGGCCCAGTTGTGAATCTCATTGGTTGGTGCCCCAGCCAGTTAAATATTTTGAATATCATGAAGTAAGGATGGCTTTATCTTTAATTATTCAGGTACAGGTCCTCTTGTGATCAGACCATGTATTAAGTCATGATTTAAAACAAAAACAAAACAAAATAAAAAGTACATGTTCTCTAGCACCAGTGAGCTTCAAGACACAGAACTAGGGGATTCCTTGAAAGCAAATGTGGCCAGCGTAAGCCAAAAACCACCACAGGCAGTCTACTTGGAGACATACAAACCCATGTGAAAATGTTTTGAATTTTTACAAAATTAAAATATTATGAGACATTACTAAGAACTTTCAAAGTTTAAAGCCTCCATTAACTAGTAAAAGAGTGCTCGCTTCGGCAGCACATATAATAACTAGTAAAAGAAATACAGAAAATATTATCTTTTTTAATAGACTGGGAGGCCAGTCTGCTACTTTTTTAATTTTTAAAATTTAAATTTAATTAATTAACATCCAGTGTATTTTTAGTTTCAGAGGTAATGTTCAATGACTCAGTATGCTAAATTTGGTTAACACAAAAAAGTACAAGAATGGCAACTATGGGTACAATTTGGGAAGATGCTCATCAGAGCTCTACTTAAAAAAAACATCACTTCGAGGTCTTTCTTTATGTACACATGCCACTAATTGTATATATGTAAAGTGGCAAACCAAACAGACCTGGTTCCCTCCTCCTGGAACTTACAGATTTGCAAAGGCAAGCAGAGTGAGCAAGTTAAAAAATTAAACTTTAAATTAAATTTAAATTAAAATTAAACCACGACCATGGTTTCTATGCAACAAAACTAAGTTTTGGTATTTTAGTTTGTAACATGCAAACTGTCCAGTATACTATTTCTGCTTTGAAAAACAATGGGGGAAAAAAAAACAACCTCTCGGAATTGTTTTTACTAAAAAAGGGTAATTACGCTGTAAGGAAATGGCACTAAGATATGACAAAGCCTCCTCGTCGGAATGCAGAGAATCTATCCCAGGGAGCACATGTACTCACACAGAGCCAAGATGCCATGGTTCATTTAGAGGCCTCCTCAGATTAAACATGATCTTTAAAGAATCCCTCAGTAAGGGGTTCTATTGGCAGTTGAAGATTTTCTAAATTTAGTAATCAAAGGTTTCTTAGTATTATTTTACTAGAAAGGCAATAAAGGGACAGTGCTGGTTAATTATGGCAACAAAGTTGATGGTTAATATACTATTGAAATTGCAAGATCAATAAAAATAAAATAAAATCATACGAGGGCTATAAAAGGAAAAAAAAGTTTGTTACTAGAGAGACTTAAGAGTCTCTCAATGTTATCCATAGTGTTCAGAAAAGCGTCTCTTGGAAAGTGACCTCTTGAAGGAGGGGAAGGGCCAGTCTGGTTGGGGCAAGGTTGGAGAGCGTTCCAGGCAGAAGGAGTCTACAGAGGTCCTGCAGGAGCCAAAGAATTTGGTGTGACTGAGGAATGAGGCCAGTGAGGGCCAGAACACCAGAATGAGGGGAGGGACCTGGCTGAGGTTGAAGGTAGGAAAGGGCCTTGAAGGTTTTATTAATGAGCATAGATTTTCTTTTAATCTAGGTCCAGTAAGAAGCTCTTGAAGGATTTTAAGTAGGAAGATGGTTAAAAAAAAAAAAAAAAAAGATATTCTGACCACCATGTTGAAAACAGATAGAGTATTCATAGTGAAAGAGATTCAGAATCTAGTTGGTAGTTTTTCTGGTTGAGAAAGGATAGAAGCCAAGATCAGGGTGCTGGAGTTGGAAATAGGAAGTGGAAGGATTTGAGGCATATTTTAAAGACAATTCATAAGATTTCATAATAGAATAAATATGGATCTTTGAGGGAGAAAGGAATGAAGAATGACTTCTAGATTCTAGCTTTAAAACCAAGTGGATGGGTGATGATATTTGCTGAGATAAGGAAGATACTTTTGGGGGGAGAAATTCAAGAATTCAGCTCTGGCCAGTTTAAACTTAAATGTGTTGAGCTCAAGCAGGAATTCACACATAATTCAATAGCTCAGAGGAGGAGGGAGGGTTGGATGTATACATTTGGCTACCCCTGACAAATAAATGGTACTTAAAATTGTGTAAATGGATAAAAATTATTAGGCATAGAGGGTAGAAAATGAAGAAAATAGAGCTCAACCCAAGCCCTCTGTGCTCCAACAATTAGAAGCAAGAGAGTCAAGCACTTCAGAAGCCAAAAGGTGAAGAGTATTTTAGGGAAGGAGTAGTCAACCATGTTCAATTCTGGGAAGAGGTCCAGTTAAATGAGGACTGAACACTGATTCAGACACATGAAGTTATTAGTAACCTTGGCAAGAGCAGTCTCTTTGGATCAGTGAGAGCAAAAGTCATACTTAAGTGACATGAAGAATAAATGGGAGCTAGGGAAGTGGAGAAATGTGGATGCAAATTTGTTAAGAAGTTTGGTTATGATGTCCAGCAGAGCAACGAAATAGCTCCAGGGAGATATGGAGATACGGGAGAATTTTATTTTATTTTTTAAATAAAAGATGGGAGACATTAGGGCATGCTCACTTGTGGATGGAATTGATGTAATATGTACAAGAGACTGGACATGAAGAAGCGAAGGAATGAAGGAGTGATGATCTTGAAAAGCTGAGAGATGCTGGGCTTTGGGTCATATATGGAATATTCAAAAAGAGGAACAGTTGAGATCTTTCTAGAATTAGTAAAATTGCATCTTCAGATTCAGAAAAGCTAAGTGAGTCTCAATCCTGGTAAACTGAAAAATTATCTAAACTATATAGACTACATAGAAACTACAGAATACCAAAGGACAAGCAAAATCCTTAAAAAACAAACAAAACCCCCCCCCAAAACCCCCAAATCCAAAAACCAACCAAAAAACCCCAAACCAAAAAGAACCCCAATAGGTTATTTTTACAAAAGGATGGCAATTATGATGAAAACAGTTCTCTTCAACAAAAGAAAGCTGGTAGATTATGGAAAAATTTCATCAAAGTGCTCAGAGAAGATTATTGCCAACCTAACTTCTATACCTAGCTAATTATAATTCAAGAGTGAGGAAGAAGCAAAGATATTTTCCAGACAAATGTCAAGAGTGTTCACTCACAGATCCTTGCTCAGAGAAATACAATGGGATATATATGTCTGTAGGAAGCATTCTGAACCTAGTGGGAAAGAACAAGATTCAAGAAGCCATGGTGGGCTAGAAATTAGCAACAGAGGTTGATCTAATCAAACTCTGTCTGCATAAAACAATAACAAGATGACTAATTTCAGGGGACTTAAAAACAAACTAAAAAAATGGCATGGAAGATTGGAGGGGCTTAAAAATGTTAAAGCATTCTACAGGTTTCATCATTTGGGGTATGTAAGTAGAGTTGCTAATTAAGGAAGATTTTGAGTTAATGACACATGTATTAAAATTTTGTGTATATGCATAAAGAGTGGGATGGAACCTATAAAATGTGTAAGGAGAAAGAAATAAAGATTTGATCAAGCCAATAAAAAGCAAGAAAGAAGGAACAAAGCCATTAAAAAAGGACAGTAAATACAGGACTGTGGGGGGGGGGAATCCTTATTCATGTCTAATCACAACACATATCAATGGTCCTAACATCAAATAAAAGACAGAAATTTTCAGATATTCAAAAAATTCTTGCAAGAAATACACTCAAAACATAATGTAATAGAAATGTTGAAAGTGAAGGGCTAGAAACAACATACATAGCAAATGCTAGCCAACAGAAACCCCAAATAAATATCTTGATATAAAAAATATATTTTCTTCATTAGTGAAAAAGATGGTCATTACATAATAATTAGAGATTTAATTTTACCCTAAAGATATAATAATCCTGGGGCACTGGTGTGGCTTAGTTGTTAAGCGTCTGCTCTCGGCTCAGGTCATGATCCCCAGGGTCCTGGGATCAAGCCCTGCATGGGGCTCCCTGCTCACCAGGAAGCCTGCTTCACCTTCTCCCATTCCCCCTGCTTGTGTTCCCTCTCTTGCTGTGTCTCTTTCTCTCTGTCAAATAAATAAAATCTTAAAAAAAAGATAATAATCCTGAGCTGTTATGTACATGACAAAAATATAAAATACGCACTTCTCAAAAAAGGTAAAGCAAAAATGGAAAGAATTACAAGGAGAGATTGGCAAATCCATAATCATAACGATTTTAATATCTATTCACAGAAATTAATAGATCAAATAGATAAAAGTTAATATACTGGCTATAAAAAGGACCTCATACGCAACAAGTCATAGAATAGGCACTCTTTCAAAACAATGCATGAAATGTTTACGCAAACTGACCACAAACCAAGTCTCAACATATAGTAAGGAAGTAATACACTAGAGACCATATTCTGACTATTCAATTTAATTTTATTTAATTTTAATTTTATTTAATTCAATAAAATTAAAGACCTATAGTAAACACCCAAACCCCAGCATATTTGGAAATTTAAAATAATTCTCCAAATTCAGCAAAGAAAAAAGTCTTAATAGAAATATTTGGAATCAAAAGACAAAACATTCCTTATGGGGTACAGAAACTTTAAATGCATATATTAAAAATATATGTATACTAGTTAATGTATACTATTAACAAGCATACTATTTAGGAAGTTAGAAAAATAACAAAGTGAGACAAAAAACAATAAGATTATTACAGAATATAATGACATAGAAAGAAAAGATAAAAAGAAAAAAAACCCTAAAAGATAATTTTAAAATATTTCTAAAATAGGCAAAACTTGGGCAAGACTGATCAAGAAAAACACAAGTGATAAAGAGAACCTAATGTAAATTCAGTGAAGATAGGAAATACAAATCTAGAGAATACTAGCTTTATACTAACAAAGTTGTAAGTTCTACGACGTGGATAATTTTCTTAAAGATTAGCAGTTATAAAAATGACCCCAAATAATATAGAAAACCTACATTCAATTATATCCATTAAGTAATTGCATCTGTAGTAAAAGTTTTATCCTCAAATAAAGGTCACAAATGATTTTCTTAAGTTTTAGCAATTTTTTTTTTTTAAGATTTTACTTATTTGACAGACAGAGATCACAAGTTGGCAGAAAAGCAGGCAGAGAGGAGGAAGCAGGCTTCCCACTGAGCAGAGAGCCTGATGTGGGGCTTAATTCTAGGACACTGAGATTATGACCTGAGCCCAAGGCAGAGGCTTAACCCAGATGCCCCAAGTTTTATCAAATCTTTAACAAACAAATAATCTCTAAATGATATAGACTATTCCAGATTGGAGGAGAAAAAAAGAAGGTCCAGAATTCACTTTATGAATATAATTTTGACTCAAAAACTATACAAGGACATGAAAGTAGGATTATAGGTCAATTTCATTATGACCATAAATGTAAAAATCCCAAAAAAAGTCCTACTGAATGTATCAGTATTATTTTAAAATGTCATGACCAAGTGGGTTTATTTCAGGAATTTAAGGTAGATAACATATCACTAATATTCACAATAACAATCAAGAGAGAAAACACAATCATTTCAGAAATTAGAACACCAACAATCAATAAAATTCAACATCCATTCATAACAATAGCACTGAGCAAACCAGGAATAGAGGGAACTCTCCTAAAAATAGATGATTACAGTTATCTCTGATATGCACATAATAGTCCTCACATTTAAAAGTGAAAGAGTAAGAATAATTTCCTTTCAAGTCAGCAAAAAGATAAGATTGTCTATGAATGCTTCTCTTGAGCATTATACCCTGCAGAGTTTAGTCAGCATAATAAAACAAGACAAAGAGATATGTAATTGAAGAAGAAACAGACCATCAAGTTTGCTTGATATAAGAGCAATACGAAGAAATCAGCATTACTATAAATAAGCAATAACGCATTTTACTGAACAATAAAATTAAAGACTTCATTTACAACAAAATCTAAAATAATTAGAAAATAACAAAGACATTAAGGACATAAATAAAAAGAGATATTCTATATTTGTGTATAGCAATGCTCAATATTATAAATATGTCAATTATATCCTCCAAATAAATCTACAAATCCAATACAATTTCAATCAAAATCTCCATGGTGTTTTTCATAAAACCTGGCAAGATGGCCCTAAAATCCATAGGGAAGAATAAAGCCAAAAGACTAGCCATAATAATTTTGAGTAAGGAGAAGAATGTAGGAACACGCATCTGAGCATATATCAAGACTTCTATAGTTACAAAAAAGTAAAATATTACAGGATGGGCAAACAGACCAGTAGCATACAGTAGAAAGGTCAGAACTAAATCACACCTAGGTAGAGAGCTGGTTTAGCTCAGAAGTGGCATTAGAGATAAGTAGGAAAAGGATGTCAGAGAGATGGATTATTTCCTATTTCCTCCTCCTATCCACCCACTCATTATTCACTCATTTATTCCATACTTACATGCTGATTGCCTACTTTGAACCTGGCACTGTACTAGTCCTTGGATATACAAAGTTAAATACATCTAAGGAGCATGGACCTCCCTGCATTCAAGAACTCATCTACAAGAATCAACAGACAACATAAATAATTATCCTATGGAACTATAATAGAGATTTTAATCCATTCTTTCTGGGAAGTCCGGGGAAAATGATAGTTGAACAGAGTTTTGAAGGATGGATAGGAGTTCACCAGACTGGGAAAGATGGAGTTTGGTGGGGGAGTAGTGTTGACTGGGGTGATAGATAACTTAGGGAGGACATTCCAAGAAGAGGAAACAGACTAGCCAAAGGCCAGTGAGGGTGGGCTTGGATTTTGAAAGACATTCTTTCCTTGCAGGTCATGCAAAAAAGGAGCAATGAATTTTTTTTTTTTCCTGGATCATCTCCAGTGGATAAGAAATCACATGGGAAATATCTCTATACTTTTGGGTAAAAATGAAAATACAATATTTAGAAGTTTGGTGACTAGCTATAATGTTTACATAGACAAAACAGAAACTAGCCTACTGAATGTTTCAGGAAAAATGCAAGATATGCCAACCATAGATTTTCTAAAATTTCACTTTTGGAAGATATTTAAAAAAATAATTATGCACATCAAAATTGCATTTCACGGTTATTAGCCCTGACCATATTTCCTAACATCTTTTCTCATTGATATATCCCCACTGCCTTCGATCTCATTTCTCCATCCAAACAAATGCAGACAGACATTTTTTTGAATAGCAAATAACTTCTGTGTCCCAACAAATACACATTCCCACAGAAATAAAACAAAATGGGGACTGAGGGGAACGTAAAGTTAGTTAAACATTATTTTAGGCCCACTGCCTAATTTCCTCTTTGGGATGGGCCACTGTTTATCTTCATGGCTGATATATTGTTCAATTTTCTTTTGGGTCCACAAGGACAATCTCTAAACAGTAGGCTCTATGTAATGTTGAGGTCACTCTCTGAACGTATTTTATTTGGGGTTGAGTTATGATGGCTACTCTCCCAGTGAAATAACCCCTATCTTGAAAAACCACTGATCAGCTTTTTCCATTCTGTGAAGTTTATTGATTTTCAAGAATATCTTTTCAGAAAAAAAAAAAAAAGAACACTTTGCAAACTTAAGGGCAAGTAACTAAAATACCCTAGACAGGAAGAAAATACCCCAGACAGGAAGAATGTCTGTCCAAGACCATTATACTGGGCCTGGTCTGCCTGGAATTCCAAAACCACACCAAACAGAAAAAGATGATATTACAGGAGATAAGGTATGTTTGACAAATAGCCCAGGAATGGCCACTTAATAAAAACAAGAGCCAGGGTTGTCCTGAAAAATCTCAGGCGTTTCAGGAGTCTCCCCTGACTTGACTCTAAACGAGCAGGATGTTGTTGGTCTCACATCTGCTGAGTCTGGAAGGCGGTATTCCCTGGTGGCTTCATAACAAGTATGTTTTGATGGGTCCGTGTAGACACCATCCAAGTGTGTAATCAGCTCAGACTCCGTTCTAGACTACAAGGAAAAGACCGTGCGATTTGTGATGCCTGACCCTTGAGAACTGTTGCTTTTCCGTGTCAGTGTACATCAAGGTTTCTGAACGTGGGCGCTATGACCATTTGGGGCTGGAGAGGAGTTCACCAGACTGAGAAAGATGGAGTTTGGTGGCTGGATTTGGTGGTCCCATTTAGGGCCGGATAAATCTTTGTCATTGTAGGACATCTAACAGCACCCCTGGCGTCTCCCCACTAGATGCCAGCAGCACCTCTCGGCTGGCACAACCACAAATGTCTCCACACAGTGCCAAATGTGCCCTTGGGGGGGGGGTGCAAAGTGACCCTGATTGAGAGCCACTGGTATACACTAAAACTCTATCACATCAGTTGGTCATTTTTATTATTCATATTAATGATATAAATAAATAGGAGAACTTTATTTTACTTTGATTTGAAAAGGACTCTTTGGGTCAAAGGCAGGTTTGTCTTAGCTGCTTTAGATGCACAGAAGAGGGGGGCCAGAAGTGGCTCAAGTCACTGCCAGCTACAAGTCACTGGGTTTGGGGTGGGGGTGGCCATTGCCCAGAGTTAGCCCCAGAGATGGAGGGCAGGCAGTTTGTCTTTGCCCCCCCCTCCCTGGGGGGGTCAGCAATGCTGGGCCCCCTGCCAAGCTCAGCCAAGGGTCTTTCCTGTCATCTACTGCTTTTGCCAGAATCATGTGACATTGAACTCCTGAGAAATTAGGTTAAACTCTGGACTTTTCCCTCTTTCGAGATCAGATGAAATACTGACCTTGAAGTGAACCTTTTCAGATGGGAGCAGAACAGCTGAGGGGAATCGCTCCGTCAGGGACGGGCGACTGGGCTGCCCTGAGAGGCCTGCTTAGCAGATGTTGCCAGAGAGCTGGGTTTCTCCATCGGGGCACCACTCACCCCCCAGATTTGTCTACTCAGCAGCCGTCCTATGACCTTTAAAATAGGATTTAATGTCTAAAACGGACTGCCATGAAGCTTTATGGGAATCTCCCCACTGCATAAAGTGATCGATTCTTGTGCTGACTTCCTTTCGGGTTTATGAGGGTATGAGCACTGACCTTCCTCTGACACTTCCCTGCCCACCCCCCCACCCTGCCCTGCTCCCGCAAACCCTCCAGGGCTCCTCCATCATCGAGTGCACGCTTCCTCAACCCCGGCCCTGCTGACGTGGGGGCTGGGAGCTCTTTGTCCTGGGGCTTGGGCCGGGTATCGTGGGATGTTCAGCACCATCTCTGACTTCTCCTAGAAACCCCGGGAGCACATCCCAGTTGTGAAGATCAGACATGTCTCTAGATGCTGCCAGATGTCCCCGGGGGGAGCAAAACCACTCCACTTGAAAGTCGCCCTGTAGAAGAAGGGCTCACATTCTTATGTCCCCACAGGCTTTCTTGTACCTGGTAGTGCCTGGCTCATAACTGACCCTCAGTCCAAATTTGCTAAAAAAAAGAAAAAAAAGAAAAGAAAAAAAAAGTCTGTCTAAATAGTTTCCTCTTCCTAGAACTTTGAAAAATACCCAGCTACTATGGACAGGGATCATTGGTGCTTTTATTTTTCTACCCACAAAACACAAAAGGAATATTTCTCTGGACTTAACATGCCAGAATCAGTCATTTAGTCATTTAGAATAGCCCCTTTCGATTATACATCCTTTGGAATAAAACAAAATATAAAATTAGTAATAGCTAAGCACTTGCTGTGGGTCAGGCTTGTTAGTACATGGTTTACATTTAAGAAGCAGCTTGACCAAGCCACTTCCCCTGTGTGTGGCCTAAGCCAGGAGTCCCTCTTGGGTTTGCTGTCAAAATCTATCCTCTTTCCACCAAGCTCTTCTGCTGGAAAGACAGACAAAAGAGTGGGGAAAAGTGGGCTAATATACTTTTATGAGGTTAAGGAGGATGAGGGAAAGAGAAGGGGTTTGCATATGGAAAGCAAAAATGTCTGTTCCAAAGCCAATGCCCACTGGACTGATAAGAATGCAAAAAGCAATGACAGGCAGAGAAACTGGAAATGGGCCACATCACCCAGACTGGGCAGTGGTGGTGCGGCTGCACATGGACAGGTGTCCTGGCCCTAGCTCCAGGGCACACTCAGCCTCCTGGACTTCTGGTCCTGGTGCCCAGGATCTCATGGGGCAGGTAGGCATGCACAGAAGGAGCGTGCTGCATGAGCATGCTTGGACACATGGTGTATATGGGAAGAGCGTCTACAGAGTGGAGGACATAACAGGGTATGTTGAGAAACCATTTGCTTATGTCCAGACCAGGCCACTTTTGAGAGTTACCATACCAGAAGTGGAGACAAGAAGGGTAAGCCTGGGCCTGTGTCTTTTCTGCTAGCCCCATGTGTAAGGCACTGGGTAGCCCTGTCCAGCCACACCTGCTGGCCAGATGGGGAATGACTACTGGCCTGGCACACCTTGATAACGATCCATCTCTCTGGCACAGTCAGCTGACCCTGGCAAGGGCCCAGAGCCGGAAGGACTTGAGCACAGCAACAAGCCATGGCTGAGGGCAGGCTGTAGGGTGGGGTGGGGGTGGGGGGGGTGGGGAGACAATGCTCCATCTTCGGTAGATAGGGCTACACCATGTCTGCTGCATGTGCTTTCAACCAATATCATGGATAGCCTGCTCTGGGCCAGGCCCTGTTCTGGACATGGGGCTATCTGCAGGACAACAGACACAAATCCCTTCTCCCGGCCCCAGAGGGAATGTTTCCAGCCGGTAAAGGGAAAGCAAGCATCCAAAAGTAAATATGGACCATGCCAATGGTCAGTGCTATAGAAGAAAAGTCAAGCTGGTGGGAGGCTGGGGAAGAGAGGGGAGGGGAATAGGAAGGAGATGGAAGGGGATGGATGGGGAAGGGACAGGGAGATGGACAGATGATGGGGGTAAAGTGGGGGTTGGGTGGTTTGCTCTTCAGTTTTTAGAACTTCCTGGAGCTCCGCTCTCCAACCATATTCCATATAAGGAGAGAGAAGGCGGGAGGGAATTCAGTAGAAGGACTGATGTACATGCACATGTACATGGGGAGGGGGTGAGCCCCCAAGTAGGCGAAGTGGAGAAAATGCCCAGGGTCATCAGTCTGCTTCCATCTGGCCCACCCCACACGAGAAGTGAGCACCTCTTTCCCTGACAGTCTCTTCCTGGCACCCCATTCACTTCTGGCTCATTTCTGACTCCAGGTTTTCACTCATGTCTTTGGCATTGCCCAAAAGCTCTTGTATTTTTCTGTCCTATGCAGTTAATGAGTGAGGAAGAAACAGATGATAGCCAAAAAAAAAAGGAAGGACATGAGGAAGTAAGGGTAGAAAATAAATACAGAGACAAAGAAAGCTAAACACAAAAGTGCAAGAGATGAGAGACAAAAAGATGAATAGCAAAAAAATAATCGAAGCTAACTTTACTGGATGCCACAGACTATAAGCGATTTATGTGTATTCATTAAACCTTACAACACTCCCATCCTACAGATAAGGAAACTGAGGCTGCGAGAACTAAGCTCTTCATCAATGGTCAAGATGTAGCCAGGAGGACCGAGCTGGCCACCATAATGTCATCACTGTGCAAAGTGGGGAAGGAAGGAAGGACACTTATCCAGGTTGTTGGGGCTCTGGAGTTCATTAGCCTGCAGATGTTGAAGCTTAGCCACAGGTGTTATTAGGGTAGATGAGCTCAAAGACAGCTCTTCTATCCACCGGAGAGTGTCTCTTTCAATCAACTAGATAAACAGCGATGCAGATGTAAAGGAGTTAAATAAAGGAGTGTATTTTCTGGGTATCAGAGAGTTTTCCTTTCAGAGGATCCTGTCAATTTCATATTTTTTTCAACAAACACCTCCTGATTCCCAGTATGTGGAAGTAATCCCAGAGAATTTAGGATTTAAATGAGCAACAGCTGCATCTGCATACAGCGTTGAAAAGTACGCAATTATTGCAGGAGATGAAGCGTAACTTCAGTTTGCTTCCAAAAGTTCTTGTTCCCAGAGCTAACTTTTGTCTTTTCCTTTTCCTAAACATGGCTTTGTTTAGAAAGCGGGACAGCAGGTAGGCACTCAGGCACAATGTCGGGGAGAGCTTCCTGGAAGAATGGAGCCTAAGTTCCCAACCTGTGTAGGGGCGGGAGTTTCTATTCATTCCTCTTGAAGTTCCTGGGTAGAGCCAGGAGACTGCTTTTTACCTGGGGAAGTAGTCCTTAACGGGGCAGAAAATCCTGTTGTAGGGTGAGGCACTTAGACCTGCTGACAGACTGGAATCTCTCAGAGGAGACCCTAGGCAAGAGTGTAGACCAGGCTTAGCGAGGCTTATGTGCTGATAATCCTGTAAATGTGATTATTGTCCTTTTTAATGAACACTTACTTTATGCGGTGCACAGTACTCTCAAATAATAACCCAAATTACAAATCAAGACAGTTTCTGAATAAAGCCTATTAGATGTCAGCACAAAGAGCAAATTTGTGTTTTAGGTCTTAATTTTACACTAATTCCAAGCAGATGGCAGGGGACCTTTGATATGTGTTTTCTTTGTTTGGTTAATTCAGTGGTGTGTTCCTGAAAACCCACTGCTCTATTTATAGCACTGACCAGCTTTTAGAAGATTCCTCTAAGGACCAGGCAAAATTCCCAATTAAAATTAGTTGGGGGTGGGGAGAGGGCTGAATGCGGCTGGCAGGGGCGAGGAAGGACAGAAGGAACTGCCCCCTCCTGGCCCTGCCACTCACTCTTAAGGACAGTGACACGAGCAGTACCATTGAGAGCCACAATCAAGGGACACAGAGACTCAAGGGTCTGCTATGTCTCAAAGAGGTCTATTTAAAACACGGAAGAGAAATGCTCTGTCTGGCTTGTGTATTTTCCTCTAATAATTTGTCTGCTCTCTGACTTTTCTTCTCTCAATAGCTGTGGATAGCTGTGTTAGAAGAGATCACACCAAGGGGCGCCTGGGTGGCTCAGTGGGTTAAGCCGCTGCCTTCGGCTCAGGTCATGATCTCAGGGTCCTGGAATCGAGTCCCGCATCGGGCTCTCTGCTCAGCGGGGAGCCTGCTTCCCTCTCTCTCTCTCTGTCTGCCTCTCTGCCTACTTGTGATCTCTGTCAAATAAATAAAATCTTAAAAAAAAAAAGATCACACCAAATTGATAGCGACTTTTCAAGCAAACAGTGAAAAAGCTGTTGATGGAGCCCAGTGATAAATAATTAGTACAGATCATGTTAGCAACAGCACTATTTAAGAAAATGAGTTTCAATGATCTTTATGTTTCAAATGTCTCTGATTCAGCTCGGAGATTTAAAAAGCCGAAGTCAGTTCTGGAAGGGTCAGTCCACTGAATATGCATGTGTGTTTTGCCCACAAGCTCAGAGACAGTACACAGAGGGACAGAGGGAGAAGCTACCCCCATGCGAAAGCATATCTCAGTAAGGGCATAATTCCAATTGCATCTTCAAGCTGGAAGAGTTGGAATTTTCAAGAGGAAGGACAAGAATTTGTAAGTCCAAGAAGACCCCTCCTCCCAATCCATGGTGGCACGTCCACAGGATGCAAAGAATCAGGGTTTCCACCCAAAGTCAGAAAAACACTTTAAGGCAAAAAAATTAATAAGGGTAAATAGAGAAAACAGAAAAGAGAAAAAACAAAGGCTTTTGGTGCCACCAGTCAGACCTGTCACTCTTCAGCAAAGGGAGAAAGATCGAGAGCCTTGGCGTTGATGAGGATCTATATAATGCAATTTCTTCACCCTCACGCTAAATATGGAGGGCTGGGTAATTCCATTCCTCAGCTCAGTTATAGGATGCAAATGCCAAGGCCACTCGCTTTCTAAAAACAGCAGCAGGGCAAACAGACCCAACTGACACGAATGAATGTTGAATAGACACATATTTGTCCTTACAAAGAACTGGAAAACAACAGAATAAAAGAGGTTTCCCAGGTCACCTCTGACAAAGGGCTTTCTACTTCCAACGGTTACTTAGGCTACAGGTCCTAAAGGAAGTGAGTTAAAAAAAAAAAAAAAAAAGGCAGCAATTCACAATTTGCTGCCCCTGCCTCTTTTCTTCCTGAATCCTTCATCTCCACTCTTTCCAGCTTCCAAATGGTCAGCCCATTTGCTGGGGCAAAACCTCGAAATCCATCTTATCTCTCCTCCACTCAACAACATCCCTGGCCGGGCAATTTGGCATCAGAACCTCCTCCAGCCCTTCCTGGAACACTCACTAGGTCAAAGGAAATGGGCCGTGATGGCCGAAGGCAGGCCGTTTTTACCGGCGCTAGTCCAAAGCGAGGACAGCCGTGTTTCCAACTTACAAACACACATGGGAACAGCCACTGAGACTCCCACCAGCTCTCCGAATCTTTCTGTTTGGTCTGCTGAGCAGGATCAAGGCTGAGCCGGGAGGGAGCTTGGCCAGGCCGCCGGGGTACCCCCCGCCCCCGCACCCGGAGCACAAACAAAAGCTCCTGGATGGTATCTCCGGCCGTCACTTGCTTTCACAGCTGTCTACACATAAACCAAAGGGGTTAGCATCCCCGAAAACAAAGACGAAACACAGGCTGTGAAATGGGCAACTGTTTACTGTTGCTCAGAAACAGCAATATTCTTTAGGGCTCCTCTGAGTGGAAAAGTACTGCTCGACGTCCACTGGCCAGAAGCGCCCGCCCTGCCGCAGACGGGGCATGCTCTGGGGTTGGTTCGCTGGACAGCGATACGAAGAGGAAACGGGCCCAGTGCTCCAGAGCTAAGTGGCCACACAGACAGGGGTTTCTAGGCGTCAGCATGGAGCCAGCTGCTGTCTGGGGTCTCCGGTTTGATACAAGGCAACCTTGTTCCGAGGGCGATGCGCCTAGCTAGTGCAAAGCCAGGGACTCTGCCTTCCTGCTACTTCACGGTCAAAGACGGGATGGGAACCATCAACCGTCCCTCTCCACCTGCCCTTTAAGAACAGAAGAAAGAGCGCCGTGGCTCGCTTACCTTAAAGTTGTGGGTCTTCTCGTAGTTGAAGTGGTTGTCGTTGTGCGTGAGGGCGGCCCTTCGGACCAGGGACGAGATCTGTGAACAGGCAAAGAGTTTGAGAGGGGGCCACAGGAAACCGCCTCGGACTCCCACCTTCACCCCCAAGGCCACGGCCAGCAGCTCCTGGCGCTTCCTGCCTGGCTTCGGCTTCCGAACCACGGCACACTTTTTCTCGTTTTCCAGCCAGCGTTCCTCGGAGAACATGGTGCCGGGAGCCCACATCTTCCTCGTTCCCCCTGTGAAGGCTCGGCGCCTGCAGGTTTTGTGAACCGCGGCTAATGTTAGGCAGATTTGAGGCAGCTGCGTCCTGTCTGCAGAGGCCTCCGGCATGTGACCTGGGAGGGCTGGTTCCAGTGATGGAGGGGGCTCTGCCTCTGAATAAGGACGGGGCTGTTTCGTGCTATTTCTTGGGGCCGACGTGTGCCTGGAACAATAGCACACATTCATGGGCACAGCAGTCCCCCCAAGCTGTATCCAGGCGCCGCTGAGGACGGAGGAGGGGGGACTGGGGGAGGGCAGGGACAGGCAGCTTTATTCCTCCTGCCACAGGAGAGACCTCTCGTGCTTGCTTGCTTGCACATTTCACACACACACCCCAACTAGTTCTGACGTTCAAAGCCTGGGGCTGCAACCAATTATTTTGGGGCTCTGAACCCCATCCTGGACTGAACTCAAGCAGATTAAACCTTTAGACCCTGATGATTGTTTAATCTCACGGGGATAAAGCCTGCCTCTCTTTAAAAAAAAAAATCTGCCCTAGCTCTTGAAGCTTAATTTTTATTCTTACGCATGCATTAAATTAGAGCAGTCTGAACACTGAGTGGGGTACAGAGAAAGAGCATGGCATTTTAGCTCTGAGTTCTACAGCCAGAGTTTCAACACAAGAGGAGGATGTCTTGCACTGAGACACTCCCCAGTCTCTCTTCTCGCCTCCAACTCTCAAATCCCCGCACACACATTGACAAGACAATGTTCCTTAACTAAAATCCAAACATCAAAGTTGCCTTTATTTTAAATATGACACCTTCAGCGTTCATTCTGTCAGCGTCCAAGCCTGATGCTTCCCCGCTGTTCTTAAAAGCCTCATCTATTTGATGGTCTCCTTTGAGACCAAAGTTTTTGGTCCCAAATCTCATCACTGTAGCAGTCTTGGGACTACCCCTGATCTGCGGATGAGGTTTAAGGCAGCCCATGGTGGTCAGTAAAATCAGTGCTCTTGGAGCTGGGAAGCGAGGAGGCTGTGGGTAGCTGGACCATTACATAGACCCACGGTCCACAGATGCCTTCCTGGCCTCAACAGACACAGGGCCCCCCATTCCAGCCCCTGCAAGCAGCCTTGTGAAGAAGAATGCAAGGTCGGTGCTTTCCAGGAATTCTTGATTCCTGATGATTACCTCATTCTACCTTGGTTCAGAAGTGCATCCTTCCAGGTGATCCTTGTTACCAGCAGTGATGAGAGGAGCCATTTTTTCCCCCTTTTTTTGATAAGGGGAGCCAGGAGGGGTCAGAGGGAGAGGGTGAGAGTATCTTAAACAGATACTACGTCCCCCACGGAACCCGATACAGGGCTGGATCTACGACCCTGAGATCATGACCTGAGCTGAAACCAAGAGTCAGATGGTTATCCGACTGAGCCACACAGGCACCCCTGGGAGCCAATTTTTATACTGAGCTCTTAAGTACAATCACCTGTGCCAGATGATGTTCAGAATGTGTTAAATGCACTTACTCATTTACTTTTCAGCTCATGTGTATGAGAAACAAGACTTTCAACCCTGCTTTTTGGATGAAGAGATCGAGGCACCAAGCAAAGGCGAAGCAATTTGCCCAAGGACAGGCCATTGGCTTAAGTGGCACAGCCCAGGACTCGAACCCCAAATATGTGTGTCCAGCACCTGTGTTTCTCAACACCAAGTCCTGGCCTAAGTAAGCCAAGGTGGTCCCTAGTCTGCCATCGTGTCCTGCTTTATCTGAAACATGGGTTAGATCTGCCCCCTCTTCCCACTCTTGCCGCATGGTATCTCCACACATGCTGTACACACAGAGGCACGATGTTCTTCTTAGTCCGGTTACACCTGCTCAGAAAAGGCCAGTGATTCTCCACGGCCTGACTGTGCCATGGAACTGCAGGCCCTTCATGAGCTTGTCTCAATCCACCCAGCTCATCTATCTGCAGGCACTCCCCTCCACAAATCCTATAAACCCTCTTCTCCGATGCACCCTTCACCTCAATAGCGGGCTCCGTACTCTAGCACATTCCAGGGTCATGTGACATGTAGACATGTTCAACAACCTAACTCAGATGCTACTCTCTCCAAAAATGCTTCTCCATACTCCCTGCCAGAGGCCAACTCTCTCCTCCAAAATCCCATAGGGGTTTCCCCCAATTTTTCTGATTGCACTTGTCCCTTTCTATCTTGTATTAGATTTATGCCTGTCCCTGCCCTATTGAGAAGTCACTCTGACAGCCTCTATGTCCAATTCACTTCAGTTTCCCCTTCATGAGTACCTAATAAAATCCCTTGCCACAGTAGGCACTGAATAAATGTAAGTCACCAGGAGAAGCTGAACCTCTGGGAAGCGAGCATTGCGAAGGAAGCTGTGCAAAGGTGACTTAGGGTTGGGTTCTCCTGTCCATTCTATGAGCTCCCATCACCATGCAGTAGCTTCTAGGGACCTAAACCTCCAGGGGTCTGCCTTCCTGGTGGGCCCTGCCAGATTCCTCCTTCCCATGGCCCAAGGACAAAGGACATCTGCTTCTCACAGGGGTTGAGTGGAAGCATGGTATATCTTTGAAAGGCTTGTAATCCTTAGCCTAAAGGCAGAAAGACAGAGAGAAGGAATAGGATCCCTTCCCAAGCCTTCACTGCTAGCCAGTCCACAGGAACCTTTTTTTGATGGTGAGCCATTCTGTGTAAAGCAGATTCTGTGAACTAAACTAGGCTAATTATATGGATGTATGGTTTTTAGAATCTAATAACACAACTATTTAAAGAGAAAGTGGGCAAAAAGGGTCTCCTTTTCCTTTTGGTATATGGCTGGTTGAAGACAAGGAAATCCAGTATTTTCTCTTTTGTTTGTGCCTTTACTTATAACAAGTAATTTTTACTTCTATGTGTGACAGTGGTTTCTTTTTCAAATATTTGTTCCTTAGAATTCACCCAGACACAGGGCACATTCAGACACGCGAAGGAACCACACACTGGTCACTTAAGATGTATCTTGACAAGGAACCAGAAGGGCTGGCGTTTGAGCGAGCACTATTGTGAGCAGTGTGGATGACCCCAGATCACCCTCTTACTACAGGAAAAATGATTACAAATGTCTCTTGGTCAAATTTCCCTCTTAAAGAACTCTGCCACACAGAGCTCTTCTTTACCCAGGCATCTCAAGGACAACGCCTTCGTTTCTTTTATGTCCCCCACAATGACTGATACGTGTTCTCTATACAAGGTAGACATTGCGTACTTTGGCCGACAGTTGTTTCTAACACAAATTTCTGTCTGACCTATTTTTGTACACACATTCATGGAGCATGAAGACACATTTCCCTACATGCTCTGCTTCAGTCAGGGATTCTCCACCTTGAAACTACTGACATTTGGGACCAGAAGATTCTTTGTCCTGGGAGGCTGTCCTATGCATGGTAGGACATTTGCTGGTATTCCTTGCCTCTACTCGCCGATGCCATCAGAACCCCCAACTGTAGTAATCCAGACTCTTTCCAGACATTGCCAAGTTTCTCCTCTGGGGCAAGTTTGCCCACAGCGGAGAATACCTGGGTTAGATTAATAACACACGTCTTTATAGCACTGCTTCCTTTGTGCCGAGTATTGTACTAAGTACTTTACATGCACTGACTCATTTACTATTTATAAGGTGGGTACTGTTACAATTATCCCCACTTTACACATGAAGAAATGGGAACTGGGAGTTTAAGTGACTTGCCCAAGGTCACATAGCTGGTAAGTGGTAGAGCGGAGATTAGAACCCAGGCACAACTAACTAGAGCTAGAATTTTTTTTTTTTTTTGGCTAAGAATAAGTTTATTTATTTATTTATTTATTTATTTATTTTTAAGATTTTATTTATTCATTTGACAGATAGAGATCACAAGCAGGCAGAGAGGCAGGCAGAGAGAGAGGAGGGAGTAGGCTCCCTGCTGAGCAGAGAGCCCGACTTGGGGCTGGATCCCAGGACCCTGGGATCATGACCTGAGCCAAACGCAGAGGTCTTAACCCACTGAGCCACCCAGGCACCCCAAGAATAAGTTTATTTTTGATTGTGATTAAATACACATAGCATAAAATTTACCATTTGAAGGGCGCCTGGGTGGCTCAGGGGGTTGAGCCTCTGCCTTCAGCTCAGGTCATGATCTCAGGGTCCTGGGATTGAGCCCTTCATTGGGCTCTTTGCTCAGCGGGGAGCCTGCTACCCCTCTCTCTCTCTGCCTGCCTCGCTGCCTGCTTGTAATCTCTCTCTGTGTCAAATAAATAAATAAAATCTTTTAAAAAAATTTATCATTTGAACCATTTTAAAGTGTACAATTCAGCCATTCAGCGGCATTAAGCACATTCACAATGCTCTGGAATCATTACTGCTATCCAGAACATTCCCTTCACCCACAATGAGACCCCGCATTCAGTAAGTAGTCCTGCCCCATTCCCTCTCCTTCTGGTCCCTGGCAGCCACCAGTCTGCTCTCTATCTCCATGGATTTCCTGGGTCTGAATATTTCATATAAATGGAATCATACAACATATGGTCCTCTGTGACGGCTTCTTTCACTTAGTAAACTGTTTTCCATGTTCATCCACGCTATAGCATGTCTCACTACTACACTGATTTTTATTGCTGAATAATAATCCATTGTGTGGACATAATACATTACATTGATGTACATTTGTACTGTTTCCACCTTTTGGCTATTGTGAGTAGTGCTAACAAGTTTCTGTTTGAACATCTACTTTCAGTTCTTTTGGAGATACAATAAATCTATGCTTTTAATCACCCTGGAAATGGCTTCATTCAAATGATATCCACATTTAAAAATATCCAGGGGTTACAGGCCCAAATTACTCTCTTCCCTGCTGTTACCCATTAGCAACTCCCGGTTTCCCTGGTCTGTTTTCTTAAAGAGGAGACTTTTGTTTACCCTGAGACCGCTTCCAGAGCAGGCGCTACTTAAGATACTTCTGGAAGTAGGTGGGGCTATAAATAAATAGTGAAATTAACTCACCACTTCCTTTTTCCTTTTTATAAATAAGGGTTTGGGTTCTATTTTTTTTATGGCCTCTCACTGTGATGAGGGTCCTTAAATCCGAGAAAGAATCAGGTGACCAGAAGGCCGGGGAAGGTTGTCAGATGAAGCCAAGGGGGTGAGGGTGGGAGTCAGGGGCAGAAAGATGTGGGAAAACTGAAGCCCGCTGGGATGCCGGTGTGCGTGCAAAGTGCCCAGGAGAGAAGGACGGTGGGAGAAAGAGAATACCCTTCCCTCTGTGCTGACTTCAGTCACCTAGCATCAGAAGCCCAGTGGGAACCTCAGAAGTTCATCCAGCCAAGGGCCCCTCTTCACCTGGCTCAGGCAGCCCCACCTGTCAGGACCATGACATTCTGCCGATTTCTGGAAAAGGTGACTTATCATCAACCTGACATTCTTCCACAGACTTCAAGTAAATTCCACTCTGCATTTTAAAAAAGGTTCACTGAAAATGTCACGATCCGCCCCTGAAAAATCTCTCCCGACTATTCCAGCCCCAGCCCTTAGGTCTCTGAGGCCCCTCTCGCCTCTCTGTCCTTTGAGTCTGAGCCCCCTTAGGGGGTGACAGCCTGAGCTATAGACCCTGCCTGCAAATACTGCATCTGTAGGCTGCCTCGTGGTAGTGTAGGAACTGAAAATCAGTACTGCCCAGGCTGGCGGGCTTGTCCCGAGGAGAGCTCTCAGACAGACTGCGCTGTTTGGATGAGGTAGCTCCTATCTGGGGAAAAAAGTTGGCAATGTATCAAATGTCTCATGTGCATTGACCCAAAGACTCTATTTCTAGGATTCTCTTAAGAAGGTTTTCAGACATGGGGTGCCTGGGTGGCTTAGTCAGTTAAGGGTCTGACTTGATTTTGGCTCAGGTCACGGTCTCAGGGTTGTGAGATGGAGCCCCGAGTCAGGCTCCACACTGGGTATGAAGTCTGCTTGAGATTCTCTCTCTCTCTCTCTCTCTCCCTCTGTCCCTCCTCTGTCCTCTCTCTTTAAAAAAAAAAAAAAGGTCTTCAGATGAAGTAGATAGAAAAGATACATAGGTTAAGATATATTCATCATAACAATAATATTGAGAAGTGAGGAAAGGCTTACACATCCAGGAGAGGGGAGAGGCTAAATTATGGTGTAAACATGTAATCGAATATTACATAAAATTAAAAAATTATTAAAATAACTTTTTAAAAGATTTTATTTATTTAATTGACAGACAGAGATCACAAGTAGGCAGAGAGGCAGGCAGAGAGAGAGAGGAGGAAGCAGGCTCCCTGCTGAGCAGAGAGCTCCATGTGGGACTAATCCCAGGACCCTGGGATCATGACCCGAGCCCAAGGCAGAGGCTTTAACCCACCGAGCCACCCGGCGCCCCAATTAAAATAACTTCTAATGGTGAAGGGATATGCTCCTGATACAATAATGTTCATAAGAAGCAGGCTCTTGAACCATATATCATATGATTCCCACTTTTGTTAATCAGATGACACAGAAAACATCAGAACCCACCAGAACTTCACCAACATGCCAAATTGTTGGAGATACGCAACAGTCATCTCTGGGTTAAGTAATTGTAATAGACATTTATTTTCTTCTTTATTCTTTTCTGTACTTTCTGAGTTTCCTACAATGATTACATTCTATGTCCATCTTATAAAAATGTGGACTTTGTTAAAGTACATCATAAAAATTTGTTCGATTTAGTGGGCCTAGCTAATAAATCCTTAACATCAAAGACAACCTTTGAGCCCATCCCATCCTGCCACCTGTTTTTACAGGTGAGAACTGAGGGTCAGAGAAGTTCATGATTTGCGCCCCCTCCACTCCCACCCTGGCACAGGGCTGTTCGACAACTAGATCTAGAATTGGATCCAAGCCCCGGGTTCCCTTGCCTGTGACGCCTCTGTGACTGATGCCTCTCACGCTGGGGCTAGTCTCGGAACCCCAGAAGGCTTGTGCAAACACAGACTGCTGGGCCCCAGCCCTAGCACTTCTGACTTAGTGGGAGATCATTTCTAAGAATCTGCCCCTCTAACAGGTTTCCAGGTGATGCTGATGTTGTTTCCACACTTTGAGGATCCATTTTGTGCATTCCACTGAATCAATGGGTCTCACGCAAACTTGATGAAGTTTAGAATCACCTGGGAACAAACAAAAGCCATGCTCGAGCTCCATCTATGACCAATTAAATCCAGATTTCTGGGAATGGACCCCACACTTAAAAAAAAATCCTCCAGCAGATTCTAATGTACTCCTAGCATTGAAAGCAGCTGTACTAATCTCAAGTGTTTCAATCGAGGGCAAGTGTTAGAGAAGACAGAGGTAGCCAAGTGCTAAATGCTATTGAACAGCCTCCCCTCCCACAAACGAATCGATACTTTTTCAAACACAAAATGTGACTGTGTTTCTATGCCGCCCCACCCCCACCTCCCATTGTGCTACTTAAAACCTCCATGGAGTCTTTCTTTTATTTTTTTTTTAAGATTTTATTTATTTATTGGACAGACAGAGATCACAAGTAGGCAGAGAGGCAGGCAGAGAGAGAGGAGGAAGCAGGCTCCCTGCTGAGCAGAGAGCCCGATGTGGGGCTTGATCCCAGGACCCCGGGATCATGACCTGAGCCGAAGGCAGAGGCTTTAACCCACTGAGCCACCCAGGAGCCCCCATTGAGTCTTAAGCTAAAAGCAAAACTCCATACTATGGCCTCCAGGGACCTGTGTCAGCTCCTGCCCTCTCCAGCCTTGCCTCCCATCCCTTTCTTCCTGTCATCTTGAGAATTTATAACCACAAATTATCAGTATGCTTTTAAAATGATTGTCCATGACCCCTTCTAGACTGCTAGCTTTATGATATCAGGCACTGTGTGTGCTCTCAGCACGAAAGGGACCCCAGGGTCATACCTTGTACCTGGCATAAAGCAGGCTCTTACTAAATTCTGCTGAAAGAATGAATGAATGAATGTCTATGTCTATAAAGTATCTTGAGGTCAAAGGACCACTGTAGAGGCTTGCCATCATCACTATCTATTTATCTAGTAAATTTACTCTTGTGAGTCTCTGATACAGAATCCAGGGGCCATATACTTTGGGTTTCCTTTTGATGAAGCTGTCAGATCTCTCCTGTCACAGGCTGGGACCCCGGAAACAGGGAGAACCTGCAGGGTCAGGGCCTAAGGGAGGTTTGACCCCGGAATAATATTTTAAAAGTAGCATCATATATTTGTGGGGTACGATATATCTTTCCTCTATAAAGAAGATAGTGTGGGTGTCATTATTCTGACTTCAGTTAAGAAAACTGAGGTCCTAATAGGCATGTCCAGGGGAAGAGAATCTTGATCTTGTGTCTTGATTTCCTTCCCATGGGAATCCCTGACGCTTGACTGGTAGCTGATCAGCTCCATTAAATCCTGCCCTAAGACAACCAGTAAAATGCTGCAGGCATTCAGTTGGCTCGAAATAAAAAATATAAACATATATACATGCACACATATGCATATGTATACATATAAATATACGCATACACACACACACGGGACTGGTGGATGGATATGATGCAAGCATGACAATTTTTGAGGGGGGGATTCTAGATCTCTATTCCTGTTGGCAAGTGAAAAAAACAGGAATTTTAACTGAAATAAGCCCAAATTCCTGAATGATCATCAAAGGGATGGTTTGCTTTTACTGATGCCACTCAACCCAGCCTAACTGATCCCACGTACTCTGAACACTCCCGGTGCCAGATACATCGTCCTTGCTCCTTCTCGGACCCGCCCCCGCCCCACGTAGTGTTGGCTATATTCTCTGCTTGGGGTTTGTAGCCCTGAAAGAGGAGGGAGACAGCACTAGGGTGTGGCGCTCCTCCCGGTGACTGTTGCAGAGAGGAGAGGGAGCGGGGCGGGCCTCTGCCTTCTCTCCTGCCCACGGGCGGCTCAGAGCTGCAGAAGCCTGGCTTCGGCTGAGTCCATGAAAGCATTGGGTTCGGAAAGTCGCCCTGGCTGAAGCTTGAAACTGCCGGGGACCCCCAAACGGCCGTGCTCGGCTCTGAGGAGAATGGGGCCTTTCTTTCTGATGGCCCAACACACCCAGCTGCCACTCCAACTGTTCTCCAGGGACAGATGGCCACTCTCGATACGAGAGACGCGAGTGGCTGAAGGACCAGCCTCGCTTCCCTTTCACGACTCATTTCCCTTCATCTACAGCAGTCAGCGTTCACCCCAACCTGGAGCGCGTGTGGGGTCTCTAAAAGGGACCCAGGCACCTTGTTTGGAAGCAAATAAATAATTGGATCCTTCTGGGGCCGACCGAGTGTGAAATGTTGTCATCGCCCTTCTCCCCGAATCACTTCTCCAGCTGTGTGATGGGGGCGGAGGGCAACGGTTTGGGCTGATTGCTGTTGTCTCTCACAGACGGCTCAGATGCGGACACCAAAATTCTTCTGTGTTAGAGAAGCACTCCCTAGGCTGTGTCAAGCATCTCACATGTTTCAAAACGTCGCTCTCGCTGCTTTGTTTTTGCGCCGTTTTTAAGAGATGGAAAAGTAGAGTTCTCTATCAGTATAATCATCCGTTTACTTAAGCAAGAACTTGAAGACCCTTGGATTTCTTTTTTTTTTTTTTTAAGATTATTTATTTATTTATTTGACAGACAGAGATCACAAGTAGGCAGAAAGGCAGGCAGAGAGAGAGAAGGAAGCAGGGTCCCTGCAGAGCAGAGAGCCTGATGCGGGACTCGATCCCAGGACTCTGAGACCATGACCCGAGCCAAAGGCAGACGCTCAACCAACTGAGCCACCCAGGCACCCAACCCTTGGATTTCTTAAATGCCAAGGTTAAGATGGTCTGGCAGGGTTATTTGTGAGAGAATGGAGCATTTGTTGGATCACATGCCTTAAAATTGCTTTAGGATATTTTAGGTAACCGTTCGTAAAACTAAGACCCAGGGAAACAAGACACATTTCAAGGGAGAAGCGGCTATTACGAAGTTCCCAGTGGCTATTTCCCTTCTCTTCTCATATTCCATATCCATTTCCTTTTGTTTGTATTTCCTTGCTGTCAGGTACCTTCTTCCCACTTGGGGCCAAAGAAGTAGGTGCCCAAAATGATTGCCTGACGGGTTTTATTACAAAAGTCGAAGATGCTCCTTTTCTGGCTTATGGCGCCCAGCTGTAGAGTGGAACCTGTGTCCTCTCTCACCCTCTCCCTGCCACTGTCGCTCACTCAGCTGAGCCTCAGAAAGCGCCGCCAGAGGCTCTAGGATTGCGGAGTTACATTTTTCTCCTCATACCGCAGCCTGGCAATTCGCAGAGTGGAGCGTGCCAAACAGAGCCTCAAACTGCTTTTCCACCATGTTCTCCGGTAAGCAATTGGAGAAGGGCACACCTTGGTCGAAAGAAAAAAAAAATCAAACTGACCAGCTGTTTTCTGCTTGCAAATGCTCCTATGTTGCAATGGACAGAGACTCGGGTTAAATGGCTTTTCAAATTTTCACAAAAAATATCTCAAATGCCCTACTGGGCCCTTCCAGCGAGCAATCACCCAGACAGAATCGTCTCTGACGTCATTCACAGCTGTGCAGCTGAAGGCGCCCAATATAGCTCCTGGGGCTATTTATGAACCCAGCGCTTCTGGAATACGGACGCCAGCAGACTCCAAATGTGAATCTCAGTTTATTTCTGGTCTTCTGGGTGAGGGGTGACTGGGAACTTCATCTTCCACAACTGGTCCTCGTATGTGTGTGTTGGCCAGCCTTATGCCAAGTATATGATCCTGCAGCTCCTTCCCAGATGGAATGCCCTTCTACCAGTCCCCACGGGCTCTGGGAGGACAGACTGTCAGCCTGATGCGTAAGCACCAGTGTTCCAGAGGGAAAGCTCCGTATGAAATGATCACCTCCACTTCGACCTCAGCTGTTCTAATGCAGTATAATTGTACTTGGAATGTTTCATGGTTTTTCCCTTTCTTCCTTCCTACCATCTTTCCTTCCTTCCTTTCCACAAAAATTTATTAAACACTGATTATATATCAGACCCTGTTTAACATCAACAGGATTGAGTAGTGAACAACTGACAAAAATCTCCACTCTCTTGGAGAGCAGACATAAACAAAACTATTGAGTACATTACAGATTATTCTAGGAAGGGATAAGTACTATGAAGAAACAATAAAGTGAGAATATAGGCTAGAAATGGAGGGTACAACTTAAAGCAGGAAGGTCAGGAGAGGCCTCGCTGAAAAGGTGACATTTGGAAGACTGGCAGGAGGTGACAGGGTGAGCCATGCTGATATTTGAAGGAAGAGCCTTCCAGGCAGAGGGTACAGCCAGTGCAAAGGCCTGGATGTACTGAGACAGGAGTGAGGTTGGCATGTTCAGGAAATACCAAAGATGAAGGGTGGCTAGAGTAGCGTGTACTAGGAGATGAGGTGTGACACACAGAACCTTGCAGGAGAGAGGGAGGACTCCTGCTTTCACTCTGAGTGATGTCAGCGGCCACTGCAAGACCTTGAGTGGGTCTGCGGTATGATCTGAAAAGCATTGCTTTTGCCTGCTCTGTTGAGGACCATAGGAGGGTGAAGGTGTGGAAGCAGACAGGCCAGCTAGGAGGCTATGGAAGAAATTCCGGTGAAGAGAAGACAGTGAATCAGACCAGGGTAGGAGGGGTGCAGGTGGTGAGTGGTGGTCAGATTCTGGATATTTTTTCAAGGCAGAGTTCATAGGATTAGCTGACAGGTTGGATGTAAGGTGTAAGACAAAAAGAGGACTCCAGGATAATGACACAGTTTGGGGCCTGAGCAATTAAATAGATAAAGTTTCCATGAAATGAGAGGAAGAAGGGGGCACCCAGGTGGCTCAGTCAATTGGGCATCTGACTCTTGGTTTTGGCTAGGGTCATGATCTAATGGGTTGTGGGGTCAGTCAATATACTCAGGGGGGAGTCCTCTTGGGGATTCTCTCCCTCTGCCCCTCTCCCCACTCGCTTGTGTGCTCTCGCTTTCTCTCTAAAATAAATAAATAAGTCTTTAAAAAAATAAATGAGAGGAAGAAGATCACAAAAGGGATAAGAGTGAGGGGAAAATCAGGAACTCCATTTGGTATGTTTAATATGTAGTAGGCAGCTCGATATAGAAACTTGGAGTTTCAGGGGTGCCTGGGTAGCTCAGTCTGTTAAGCCTCTCAGTCTTGGTTTTGGTTTATGTCATGATCTCAGGGTTGCGAGACTGAGCCCCATGTCCAGCTCTGCACTCAGAGTGGAGTCTGCTTGTCTCTCTCCTCCCCCTTCGGCCCCTCCCTCTGCTGTCTCTCTCTCTAGAAATAAATAAATAAAATATTTTAAAAAGGAAAAGAAACCTGAATTTCCAGGGAGAGATAGATGTTGGAGATACACCCCTGGGAGTTATCATGGAGAGATAGACTTACACCAAGGGAGTCAGTGGACACAGAGAACAGCCCTGGGGCACTCCAACTATTATGAGGTTAGAAAATTCAGAACGAACTGGCCAAAGAGAAAGAGAAGGCAAATTTGATATTCTGGAAGCTAACTGAAGAGATGATCAATTGTATCTAATGCTATTGATAGGCCAGGTATGATGGGGACTAAGAAAGAACCATGGGATTTGGCACCATAAGAGTGAGTGATCACCTTGACAGGAGCAGTTCCCAAGGAGTGATAGGGGGACACCTGATTGCAGAAGCTTTGAGAGAGGATGGGAGGAGTGCTACTGGAGTGGAGTGTTGTAGAACCAGTACTGGAGAGCACTGGGAGCCAGGGGCACGGCAGGAAGGGTGGGGAGAGGCGGGATCAAGAGAGGCTGTTTGTTTTCCATTTTCAGAAGGGAAGAAAGCCACTGAGATTCCTTTCACCCATCATAAAACCATATCCCCTATCCTGAAGAGTCTGACTCCATTTTTGGTATTTGCTGACAGCTTTCAAGTCATTCAGGAGGCCTGCATGCCCCTCCCTCGAGGCCGGTGAGAAGTCAAAACCATGCAAGTCTCCCCCAGCCACCCTAAATCCCTAAGCCAGAGTCCCTTCTAACTCTCTCCAGACATTTTTACACATGCTGGGGAGTCTGTCCTGCTCACTCCAGAGAATCTCATTTTGTGAGTGGTTACACTTTCCATGTCCTTTGGACGGTCATGTGGCATCATCAGTTTCAACACCAAACCAGAGTTTGGGTGGAGCATCCATTCCACCTCCGTGAAGTGGCCATAGCAGCCCTTTTAGAAGCAGAAAGCACCTTGGATGTTGTGGTGACTCTGACCTCCCTCACAGGCCGGGCCTCTTCCTGCTTCCCACATTGTCAGTGCTCTGAACCTGGGGCCCATTCTCTGAACACACGATATGCTTCTGTGAAGCCTGCTCCCCACCACTTAACTCACAAAATATATTAGAATGAGATCAGCAACCAAATAGAAAAAAATAGTCCTGACAACCGCAGAGCACATACTGTGCCAGGCACATTAACCGCTGCCTCATTTGATGTCTCATGACATAGGTATTATCCACATTTCATTAATGAGGAAACCGAAGCTAAGAGCTTAGGCTGTCACTACCCAAGCTTGTACAACAATAAGTCAGATGTGAACCAAGGGTCAGTGGCTCCATAATTCCTATTCCTTAATTTCACGTGATTCTCTCTCCACGTATTTGTCCCCCAAGAATATGTAATGTCCTGAGAAAGGATTTTCTGCATCCATATTTTCTAATTTCTTTGGAAAAAAGAATGATCAAGAGCATTCAACTGTGGTTTCTAAATAAATGAACATGTCTGGTCTAGTCCAATCTTCCCATTTTACAAACAGCAGAATGGCAAGTTCGCTGCCCAGGTTCACGCAACTAGTTAGTTGTGGAACCAGGACAAAATCCAGGTCTGTGGACGGCAGGTTCAAGCTCTTTCCACTGTGCAACACCAGATCTGGTCGATATCCATGCTCTCCTAGGCTGTACGAGCTAAACCACACACATGTGCGTGCGCATGTGTGCGCGCACACACACACACACACACACACACTAAAAAGCTATCAAACATAGGCAGGAAACTGTCAGACAATATACATTGTTAAAATCATCTTAAAAGCGTATGTGCATCAAGTGTTTCAAAATATTAATATCTTTAAGGCTCTGTAATTCAATTTCTAAGAATCTAACCTAAGGAAATGATTCTAAATACAGAATGGCATTTATAACATTATTTCTAATATTAAAAATGGAATATATTGTGTATAGCCTAACTTTAGGAAATAGCTAAATAAGTACGACACTCAAGCAACAATCGAGAAGGATGTGGGTGAAGAATATACAGTAACATGTCTGTAATGTGCTATGTAGAAAAAGGGAATACCGAATTACAATTGTACTGTGTTTTCAAATATATTTAAAAATACAAATATATATGGATACCAATGCAAGGAAATAGACAAATGTCTATATTTTCTTAATCTTTCAAAATTCCTTTAACTATATTAGCTTTATGGTTGGAATGAGAGAAAAAAGCAAACTTTTGCTACAGAGAAACATTTTCTTTTTCCAGTTTCATTTTGTACAAGGATGTCTTTACCTTAGTGAAAAAATGAGGTAAGTTTTAAACATGACTAGAAACTGGATGAATATAAAGTTTGAGAGTCTTCTGTGAACCTCATAGCTATATTTAAAGAAACTCTCAGATTTGCATAAGTGTTTAAGTAACATTATTGGAAATGAAAACTCTTCACCTAACAGGTATTAAGGAAAGATTCACTCACTGTGGAGCCTAAAACATGCCATTTAATGGCCTTTATTGATATGAATTAAAATCTTCCCAAAATACTTAAGAACATTACTCCATAAAAACACAAAATTTAGGTTAAATCGCTGAAGAGATTTTTGACCTTGAGCCAAGAGCAATAAAAGTTTTAAAATAAAAGTACTCTTTCTCTCACAGATATTATTGTTTGTTAACAATAATATTGTTAATTAACAATAATATTGTGTTGCTGTGTGCTTATTAAGCCCCATGGCCATAGAAATGGCAAATAAACTCTAAAAACAGTGAAAGGTCTTTGTTTGCTAAGAATTCCTTTTTATTTGAACTCTGGGCTCGAATTCCTGCTCCAAACCTTTTCAGCCAGGTGATCTTATGCCAAGTCACTAAACTTTTTTGTGCCTCATTTCCTTAAACATAAAATGTAGATAATAAAAGTAGGTACCTCAGAGATGATTAAATGTGCAATTTAAGTTGTAAGCTGTAAATTGCTCAGATCTATGTCTGGCATCATTTTATATGTATGCATGCATATATAATTTAATGAATAAATTAACTTTAATGATTATGCAGGTGATGCTTTCAAAGTAAGGCCTAATCTTAGAAAGGTGTTGACATCTGAGTATAACTAAAACTACCTTTATGTGTATGGCAAAAAAAATCGTTTTCTGACCCACCACGGTGAAAAAAAACATATGGTCATGTTAATTTGACCAAATCACCAGAGAGCTAAGCATAAACTGAAAGTATTTTGATCACAAAGGGCAGTTCTTTGGTGGCATATGGTGGAGGGAGTACGAGGCGGTGTTGAAGATGGATAAATGCTGCGAAAACAGGCTTGTATCTCGAAATATTTTGATATCTGAGGGAAAAATGGTATGAAGGGTATATTTTAGGAGGTGAATGTATAGAAAGCAAACAGCACAGAAGAAGAAATTAGAGCTTGTATTGGTCCTGGGATGGGAATATGACTGGAAGTTTGGTCCTGGGCTCCGATGTTGCACCCAGGAAGGAGGCTTCTGGACTCCTGGGGAATGAGGTGACCAGCAGCAGGGCAGCCCGTGAGCATGTGAACGGGCTTACCATTTTCCCTCTTGACTTCCTCACCTTGTACCTATGACGGGACGTTGGCAGCAGATGGAGCTCCTTGCTCCCGTGACATAGTAGACTTTTTTGAGAGCTGTGGAGCAGAGGGCACAGTTCTAAAAACACCCCCTCAGCGACTCTCAGGAGTCACCACGCCTCCCTCGGTATGTTATGAGTGACCATTTTCAAAGACAGTCATGCCAAGTCCCGCTGTGAGGGTTTAGACTTACACCTACTTCCCGGTTGTTCTTTGACTACTCGTAGGACTGAAGCATAAGTTGTGCTGAGTCCCTTCTCTCCATCCACTTGGGGTTCAGACTGGTGTTCCTTATCATATGGTACCTCCAGATGCTCTATGTTTAAAGCTTGGAAAATTTCGACATGGATCCCTTTCTTAGAGCACTACTATTCATGTTATGGTTTAGAAGGATCAGCATTTTCCAAACACAGGTGTAGCCACATAAGGCCGATGAGTCTCTAGTAGGACTAGTGTCTGGGAAACAGAATCTCAGGACTTTTCTGAGATTCAAACAGCACAGCAGTGCCCCAAACACAACAAAGTCTCGAGAAATACTGATTTCCATGATGATGATTATGATGATTATCAACAACTGTGATTATTATTAATAACTTTGGATCAGCTATGTTTACTATTAATAACAGCTACTCTTTAAATAAACTCAGTTAGTGACCCTGCGGAAGTCCTGAATGATGCACACATCAGAAGACTGGTAATGGTTTTGCCCACCGGCCCTGGGTGACACGGTAGGAGTACAGGTGGTCATTACACGTCCTTTCTCATCCACATGATGAGTCATTCAGGGCCAGTGGCTGAGGAAACACGAGAAGAGTAAGCACAGGGTGACTGGCCACAGCTGATGGCTGATGAGCTAAAGTGCACTTCGGGATGTCGGTTCCAGGCAGGCAGGACAGGAAGAAGGTTCCAGCACTGCTGGGCACTCATTCTCAGGTCTGTATCCCAGCAGAACCTGGAGCCAACATGCTGGTTCTCGTGGGCCCCTAAGAGTCGCTGTGGTCGTCTCAATGGACAGAGCCCAGGGTGTCCTCAGAATCCCAACATTCCACACCTTGGCCTCTCAGCTCCCTGACAGTTAGTCTGAAGTCCCAAGATCTCTGGGCCATGACACAAGGTCCTGGCATCCATCCATCCTGTTTGTGAAACCCCCTGATGGATAAGGAGAGTCTTTTAGCCCCAAATGACATGTCCTAATCGATATGAATCCATAGGAAACTGCCCTCCTGCCTGTTTTCCTGTATCCTTCTAAAAACTGTTGCATTCTGGCAAAAGCCCCCCCAGACCAACTACCAGGACCCTAAGAAGAAGGAGTACATATGGAGTGGGCAGAAGCTTGGAGGGTGTCACAGCTTTGGGCTTGCTTGACTGGTTGCAGGCAGTGTTACATATGGTACTAAATTTTATGCATAATGTGTTTGTATTTCAGTTGCTCTGCGCAAATAAATGTGAAACAATTGGTATTTTTTTTCTATCCTGAGAAAAACACTGTTTCAAGAACAGTATTAAAATAGGTCAGATGAGTGGGAATTTATAGACACACAGATGTTTTAGTGACCATGGAAAAGAAAGCATTTCTATATTGTAGGATAATAGAAATACATAATTACAATGTATTCTAAGTATGTATCAGACACCACTTTAGACACTTCACCTCCCCTCTCTCCCATCTAACCACCCATCGACCCACCTACCCATCCACCCACCTACCCATATACCTATCTAGCCAGATTCATCCTTTGCCATTCTTCCTTCCATCTGTCCATCCATTCATCCATCCGCCCAACTAAACAAACCAATTAACCAACAAGTCAATCAAATAATCAACCAACATTAAGTGAATGCCCCGAAGTGTTAGGTTCTGGGCACCCAAAGTCGAAATCAGATTTAGTCCTTGTTCTCACTTACGGTAGTTCAAAGGCTAAGAGAAGTGTTTACAGCCCAGGAATTTGTACATAAGAAGGGCTGTGCTTTTCATCACACTGTATTTCACACCTGGAATACTTCTTCTAGGCCTACTTCTTAGTCTTGACTAATCTCCATGGTTGGCATTGTCCTAAGAATACAAACCCTTATTGCCTGAAAATAAAGAAATTCTTCTGCTAAGTATATAACTTAAAATTTTGGCTTGTGTAAGTATACCCATAAAATCCCAGGAGGCTGGAGCCACAGCTGTAAACTTGGACCTCCTCATAATATCCTCCATCCCACCTGACATCCTCCTCCTTCCTCACTCACCTTGCTAAGTCCTGTTCATCCCTCCAACCTCCCCTGGGCCATTCATCACTTTCTCCAGAAAGTTCTTCTTTGTGTCTGAGCTCAGACCATTCTTTCTGTAACTGGTTTTCTTTTCTTATTTTTTTTTTTAAAGATTTTATTTATTTTTATTTGACAGTTAGAGATCACAAGTAGGCAGAGAGGCAGGCAGAGAGAGAGAGAGGAGGAAGCAGGCACCCTGCTGAGCAGAGAGCCTGATGTGATGCAGGGCTCGATCCCAAGACTCTGAGATCATGATCTGAGCCGAAGGCAGAGGCTTTAACCCACTGAGCCACCCAGGCTCCCCTGTAACTGGTTTTCTTTTGGCACTGTTTGATCCTAAATCCTACATGCCCGTCTTGCTCATTGCTGTATTCCTGCCTTTAGCACACCATCTGTCTGTATAGCGTTTGATAAATATTTCTGAATGAGTAAATGGATGAATAAGTAAATTGAGAGCAGGTTCTTGGGAGATATATAGTTGATAGGCTGCTTAGAACATAGAGTTTCCCCTGCGATGTATTACTTTGGCCAAGAATAGAGAGGAGTCAGATGGTTTTAGTGACTCTACATGAGAACAGAATGGAATGACAACAATTTATTCTACAGCACAAGGTAGAGTAAATCATTTTCATAAGATGAAACAATGCAGTGAGATGAGATCGGTTATTGTTTCTGCTAAGCAGCTATTAGAGAAACCCTCTCATCTTACAGATGAGGAAACCGAGGCCCAGAGAAGTGGAGGAGTCTGTCCTAGGTTCCCAAGCAAGTTGGTAGCAAAATAGGACCACAGAACGAAGCTTCTGGAGTTCCAGTCCACTGTTCCTTCCACTTCGTCTCCCTGTCGTTAGCAGCCATTTGCTGGCCTCCATGGTCAGGGAATGACCCTGCCCAAAGTAGCTACACCTGGAAAGGTTTTGGAATCTAAGAATTACTGATGCTCTAACGAGAAGTCCTGAGGCCAAGATGTTTTAAAATATATCACTACTGACCTTAAGAAAATCACACTGTGACATTTGGAGCTATGGAACATCACTCCAGAGCTTCCCTTAGGCTTAAAAATATGAAAAGGAAAATAACAAGAGCATCTTGACATTTTTGAGAGATTCTGGTCCAAATCAACATTTCCGGTGCTCCTCTAGGAGGCACACAACTCGGGTACAAACCCTCCATGTGGCAGAGCTGGGCCAAAGAATGAGTTGGATCATTTCTCCTCATACCGGCAAGAAAGGTCATAATGAAGAGAATCACTGCTATTAATTAGCAAACACTTAGAAGGTGTAGGAGAGTAAGCACATAAGATTGATAGGAAAAGGCACACAGGTGAGGGTCCCTGGGTGGCTCCGTCGGTTGAGTATCTGACCCATGATTTTGGCTTGGGTTGTGATGTCAGGGTCCTGGGATCAAGCCCTTCATCCGGCTCCACAGTCAGCAGAGAGTCTGCTTCAGGATTCTCTCTCTCCCTCTCCCTCTGCGCCTCCCCACCATGCTTGCACACTTTCTCTCTCTCTCTCATAAATACAAAGATCTAGGAAGGGAGGAAAGAAGGAAGGAAGGAAGGAAGGGGCACATATCCATCTGTTCATAAGAGGAGCTGAAGAGCATTTTCAACATTTGCTTCCCTGAAGCTGTGATGATGTCGAGAAGGAGGATACTGGTAATCAAAGATTACACTCCCAGAGACACCGTGCTCTCTACTTGACACACTGGTACTTCACTACCCATGAGGTAGATAGTGAAATGGGGAAACAGAGGCTCAGAGGATATATCATTTGCTCAGCCCCACAGCAAATAAAGAACAGACCTGGATTCTGAGACCAAGATCGGTCTGGCTTGTGTGCCCATATCTTCAACCCTTACAGGATTTTTATACTTTTCATAAAAAAATTAGTCACTCGGAAGTTGGTAAACATGTTTTAGTTCAATGTGGATGAGATCCCCCCCGGGATCTTCACTTCTTCCCCTCTCTTCCCCATTTCTGGCCTTGTAAAACCATCCTTTCTTAGGTTTGCAGTGAGCATAGAGATCTCTTTAAATCACTCTATCTGAGAAGTGTTCAGGAAGCAGGAAGCCACCGATCATAAAGATCAGATGCTTACCCTTATTTCACAAGACAGCTTTTTGTCTTTCAAATGGGTACTTGCCTCAAATTTCCCTGCTGGGTTTAAGACAAAGCCTAAGAAGTTCCCGGCACAGGGCGTGGCACATAATAGGTGTTCCAGAAATATCGGCTGGATCGGAATTTGCCCTTGTAATTCCATTGTCACCATAGGGTAAGGTTGCCCTGGAGGAAGTGGGACCTGTCCCCAGGAGCTATTCTGAGGGTATGTGAGGCACGGGCGTTAGGAACGGCTGGGCCAGTAATGCGGTCGTTCCCAAACTCTGCTCAGGAAGCTTTAAAAAGCCCAAGGTCTCGGGACACCTGGGTGGCTCAGTTGGTTAAGCAGCTGCCTTCAGCTCAGGTCATGATCCCAGCGTCCTGGGATCGAGTCCCACATCGGGCTCCTTGCCCTGCAGGGAGCCTGCTTCTCCCTCTGCCACTCTGTCTGCCTATGCTCGCTTGCGCGCGCGCGCGATTTCTCTCTCTCTCTCTGACAAATAAATAAATAAAATCTTTAAAAAAAAAAAATTCCGAGGTCTCCTGGCCGCCCTAGCTCAGTTAAATCAGACTGTCTGGGGGCAGAGGCTAGGCATCAGCATTTTTAAAAAAATGCCCAAGTGGTTCTATTGTGCCTGTGCCAAGGGCAATTTGCTTCAGAAAACACTAAGGGTTGCAGTGGAATTGAGGCTACTGGTTTGGAAAAGGGCAACTGTACCTTCTTTGCCTTAGCGACAGAGAGAGGAGCAGAGGAAAGATGTTGACATGTGGGTGCAAATTTCATTTGCCCCGTGTCTTCTTCTGTGTGATGGCTTTCCTTTCTTTCTTTCCTTTCTTCCTCTCCTTCTTCTTTCTCTCCTCCTGGTCTCTTCCTCTGGCTGCTGCCCCACTGACTGCTTGGTTTCTACTTGTAACAGTCAAATCTAAGAATGCCAAATACAGGATATGCGTGCTTCTAGGGGCTCCTCCAATCCTGCCTGTGAGTTTACTGGAGTTTTGTTCCTGCTTTCGTTCTGGATAGCTGTGAGCTTGGCACGCAGGGGAGGGGAGGAAGGGTGAGCCGAACTGCAGGCTGATGCCACACTTGACTAACAGGTAGACAGGGCAGTAAGGTCCGGCAGAGGTTCCCCACTCGCTGCTGCTGCGGGCTGCTTGCTGAGGCGGGGTCTGCTCCCTGAATTGGCTGACTGACCTCAGAACTGAATTCTTTGTTTCCTCTCCAAAGCACAATCAGCCAGATGTTTTGTGTCCTGAGGCAATGGGGACCTTTCCAGCCGATCCACACGGTGGGCTCAGCTCACAAAGGGCTGGGTCTGTGCGGAGAGGACTGGCTAGGATCACCTTGGGTTGATTTCTCTAGGGTGACAGTTCCCCTTTCAATGGAAAACAGAAAACGAAAGCTCCAAATTACAAAGGAAACCAGATGAGGGGGAAACGCAGTAAGAGAAAGGGAATTAGTGCCACGTGAAAAAGAAGTGAAGATAAAAAACACACAAGGAAGAAATGTGACAATTCTTCCAAAAAGCCTACGAGTCTTTGAAAAGACATGTGAGAATTTTTTTTTTTTTTTTTTTTAAATTACAATGCGTGGACCTGAGCCTTTCGGAACCCTCTGAGGGGGAGAACCTGACTCCCGATCCACCATGTTGCTGGCAAGGAGCATCGCTATGGGGACAGATGCAAGATTCCTGGGAAAATCTGAAACCACATAAAAGGGAACAGGGAACTGGTCTCTCCCAGTTTACTGTAACTTAATTCAAGAGCAGGAGAGACTTTTTTGTGAAAGAATCACTGTCCACTTCAAGGCAACAGAGTTCTTAACTGGTTGCATTTCACCAGAATTCCTCTGGGCCTTACATCTGTCTGTTCCTGAATTCCGATATTTTGTCCCACCCCTGGAGCATTACACCAAGAACTCTGCAGGTGAGATAGGCCAAGGGGAAGGCCACAGCAAAATGACTTGCCTTCTCGGGTGTATTTGCCAAACTAAAGCACATCCTTTCATTTCCAAGTATATGAGGGAAACTACGACTTTTGATAGGGAACCTTTGATAAAGATTTTGATTTCATTGAAAAGTCTCCTGCTTAGGACACATGCACTTGTTTTTTTCATCCTGACCGCTACGATGTTGGCCAAGTAACCTGATGCCTTAGGGCCTCTGCTTCCTTACTTTCAAAATGAGGACTTAGCCAAGACCATACTTTCCATCTTCAGATGTTCAACGGACATTAACTTTAGCACTAGTTCTACAGATGCCCTTGAAAAGTTAAAAGTTAGGGATGGGGTGAGACAAGTAACCAGGTAATTCTATAATACCGAAGCCATGGGAGAACAGAGATGGGGCAGCTAACATCAGAATCCTATGTGATGCATATGGGTGTGTGTGTGTGTGTGTGTGTGTGTGAGAGAGAGAGAGAGAGAGAGAGAGATACCATCGGCTACAGAGGCATTCCTAGTAAACTGACTATTTAGTTGTGTAGTTTACCTCACAGTTTAGAGACTCAAACAGAACCAACACATCCCACTACTTCTAGAATCTTCACCATCTAAAAATAAGTGGAGACTTATGCTTCCATTTTATCCAGCAAAGACCCCTAATCATAGCCTGTGGGAACAAGCACCCATTGTTTCTGGGCATCATGGGGAAGTGAAGTTAAACATGAATGAAAAAATGTGCACTGTCTTTTGGGACATATAATACAGGAGGCTGGACTCTGAAAGGTTAACAACAGTGGATCTACGAATAGAACACACTAAATTTGTTAATTAAAAAAAAAGAGTGGGCAATTGCCATTGTAACGTTACTACCATTTGTTTGTAAGTTTTAGGTAGAGTAATGTGTGTGATTTTTTAAATACGTGCTGATTCATGAGCAGAGGCTACGGAGCCATGGGCAAACATCACTTTAGAATAGCTCCAAAGGCTGGGTCCCCGAGGAGAGCTGCACAATGCATCAAAGTCAGGGCGTCCTGATCCCGGGGCCACCCAGCTGACTTCCCACGTCCTCAGTTGGAACCATGCACCGCCCTGTCGGGAAGTCCGAGCACTTCAAAACCTGCCCCTTTCCACACTTGGTTTCTCCTCATAATTACTTCTTGTGTTGCCCTCCCGATACTCATTTAAATGCTAAATAAAGGGAGAGAGTTCTCCAAGGTGAGAGACTCCCGGCTGTAACCTGGAGCTACCTCAGAGTGAAAATTAAAATCAATTATACCCCATGCGGGTATAATTATAGTAACTTAATGAGTAGGAATGTGAAATGATCGTCTTCTGGGAAACAAATAGACTTTGTGATGTGAATGAGCGTGACACGCACGCCTCAGCCCTTGTCAGATCTTCCTACGGTTCGGTTCTGAGTTTGCACTCAGGTTGGTCTGCGGGAGCGGGAAGAGCTTAGAGAAGGTCCCGGATGCCCAGGAGGCTGGGAAGGGCTCTCTCCAAGGAGGTGACGGTCCCGTTATTACTCAGCTTCTTAGACAGAGGAGGCTGCCGGGGCTGGGCGTGCAGCAGCTTCAAGGGTATGTCTATGTGATTCAACAGGAGGGCACTGTGCTGTCACTGGTGAGGCCAGAGCGGGATGGGCAGCCTGCAGCAGGCCCATGGCCAGCCCAGGAGGTGCCCCAACAGTGGCACTGGCTGCAGTCCCTGCTTTGCTGGAGGTCGTGGAGCCCAGGGCCACATCTCATGCTCCTGAGCCAGACCATCACTAGCACTAGGATCCGGGGTGGCTATTCCACAGCCCAGAGTAATCACAACATACTAGGATTGAAAATGTTCAGATGTGCCCTTAAGGAGCCCAAAGTCTGCCAAATATTCTGGAGCAGGAGGTATTCCTGCGTTGTCTTTGTATGACTGTGGCATGAGTGAGTTGGCTTGGGTTATAGAAGGCTCCCCGAGGATCTTCCAGCTCCCTGTCATTCTGGAGAAATGGGGGGGTGGTGGGAGGGTGCTGTGGAGCACCATCTACAACACTGTAAGTACACTGCACTGAGTCTGCACCCTCCCTTGGCCCCTACCTTGTACACATTCTGGAAATCACCTAACCAGGGTTTTGCCAAAGTATCCTGTGGACCATCCAAGAACATATATTTCTGGCCCCCTTCTCAAATCTATAAATCAGAGTAGAGGTAGGGGAAAGGAGGCAGGAATCAACATTTTAAACAAACATGCCTCATGATGATCATGCCCACTAAGGTTGAGACCCACCCCCCTCCCCCCCCCCAGAGCGTGCACGGTCACCTGCTAGCTCGAGGCATGCATGGCCACAGGGAAGCTTCACTGCTCCCAGAGAGTTTGCTCTCAGTCCAAAAGGGCCCTTCTTCTGTCCCTCTATCCTTCGCTCCCGCCTCCTCTCTCTTTGGTGCCCTATGGTCTAGGCCAGGTGCTATGGTGGCGCTACAGGAAACGAAAGATGAATAAGACATAGCCTTGACTTCATGGAACAAAGGTTTGGTTGAGTTGAGGACACAGCCATCTGAACCATCAATCACAAAATACTATGATACAAGTTGTAATAAAGGTAGGTGCAAAGAGTTCCACAAGCAGGGTAGACAAAGTCTTAAATTTAGAAGGAAGATGAGAGGCACTCCAAGGCCAAGGTCAGAAAAGTCTTCAAAGAGGGAGTGACATTGAGAAGGACCTTGAAGGAAGAGCAAGAATTGTTGGGTTGAGAAAGAAGAAAAAGGCATTTAAGAAGCATACAACCAGAGTCACACGAGTCAGAAAAATATCTGGGGTCAAGTCTGGTATGGCCCCCAAATAGTCATTAGTATGATAGAGTTTTATTATGATGGGTTTTGATTCTATCCTGAGATCTACAGAATGGATTCATTCTTCTGAAGATCCTTCCCAGCTACCCCAAAGTTTAGTTGAGATGGTTCAGTGGTCTTGCTTTGGGCACATGGCTGCCCTTGCTCCTCTTAATGCAGGGTGAAATGGGGGGGGGGCGGTGGGGGTGGGCAGAGAAAGGCTAGGGCAGCATGTAGTCAGGGGAACCTGTGAAATCTGGCTCCCATGTGGGCTGGGGGTGAACCACAGACCTCAGACAAGGTGTCAGGTTATCCTCTATTGTCTCCAGGGTGAAACACATTGTTTGGATCCAACGGCTATTGAATGACACTTGACACCCCTCCCACCAAACCCCTCACCCCTGTTCCTGCCACTTGCTCACCACAGGCATGGTTTAGCTGAATGTTTGAGCTTTTAAAAATAATACTTGTAAGATGGATATCAGAAAGTGGACTAGGAACAATGGTCCCCATTCAGAAACTGGAATCCCACAGTTCCTGCAGTGATGGGAAGAACCACACACAGATACTAAAAAGGAAGTGAGGAATCTATGTTTTCATTCTGGTTTTGCCACCAGTCAGCTGGGTGACTGTGGGCAAGTCTTCTCCCTTTCTGTATGTCCTCAAATGTGAAGTTTCTAGATGACCTCCAAGGCCCCATCTAGCTTTAAATTTATGATTCTACCAGATTATTTTTCAAAACTGCAGTCTCTAATTGGCATTAGTATGATTATCGTTATTAACAATTCTGCCTTACGAGCCAGATACTGAGAATTTGTACAAGGCAGTCTTGGGACATCGTGAAGACAGCCATTATGTTTCTGCTTCTTATCATGTCTTATAATGCTGTAATTACATTATAGTCTATTTTAACGTTTGTAGTGGTGTGCCAGAACTGGATCAGAATGTGTGCATCTCTTCCTAGCCTGATTCAGTGACATCATGTTGGAAGCTTGAAATCAGCCACGGTAGGAGTAGGAACACAACACAAACAGGCAAATGTCAGGATTCCTTCTCCTCTCCTGGAGGGAGAACATTCCTGGTGGTTAAACCTCTAGCAGCATAACACAGGTTATGGTGTTTCCAAAAGATCCATACAATTACTTTGTAGAAATCAAATAATATTTTAAGTGGCTGTTTGGATCATGATTTTCATAATTTCTTAAAAGCTGGCTATTTAGAAAATACACTGAAGGCTTTTTTTTTTTTTAAGTCAGAATTGTTAACATATAATTTACCTGCAGTAAAATTCACTCATTCGAAGTACACAGTTCTGTAAGTTTTGACCAATGGGTACCGTCATGTACCCATCAGCATATAGTAACTGTCCCGTTGGAAGTTGGCAAAGCCATGTGACTTCCTTTGGCCAGCGACATGGAACGAGTGACAGGCATCCCTTTCAGACAGAAGCTGGAAGCAGCAATCATAGAAAAAGGACAGTATTGGGCATACACTCTGACGGGTATGGAATGTGAGTAAGAAATAAATGTTTGATGCTTTAAGCCATTGATATTTGGGGATTATTTATTAATACGTCCTAATGCAGACCATTCCCACTGAGAGACAGTGACGACAGTGTGAATGACAAGGCAGGTAAATTAGCTGGCTAAAATATTCTGCAAAAAAAAAAAAAAATCTCTTATCAGACTGTGCAGAGTCCTTCTTGAAAAAAAGATCTCAAACTACCTATTCTGGTTTCATTTCCAGATGTTCCCTTCCAGTATTCTATTCATCCTGAGTATTTGAAACTCCTTAAACATATTACTATTACCTCTAGCACTTACTGAGCATCTACTACGTACCACACACTGTTCTCAACCCTTCGTGGTTGTCTCATCTGAAGGACGACATCTTTGCTCCCTATTTCCTCTACTTAGCATGACCATCTCCCTTTTCTGTGTCTGAAAACATACTACCTACCCTTTATGATACACTTGGAATGTCATCTCCTTTTTCAAGTGTCCCTAGCCCTCTCTCTGATGTTGGTCCCCTGATAAGCTCCCAAAGCATTTTGTGCAAAATGTATCCTGTGCTATTATTATGTCTCCTTCTGTGGTTCCGTCACCCTGTCACCACAGTTGGACTTGGCACCTGCTGGTGTGCTTATAGACGGTGGGATTTCAGGCCAGGATGGAAACAGTGAGTAAGGACAACATTCTGGGTGGGCAGGGAACCTAAGTTTAACTTAAAGGAATGAGCTGTGACTGCATTTTAGACCAAAGGCCCATGTCTCTTAAAATTGTACAGAATCCTCTTAAAATAGTTCAGTAATGGATGGATTTGGATTTCGTGTGGGTAGACCCTGATCTCTCCATCAAATCTAAACTGACCACCCATAAAGTCTGACATGACCTGGTGAGGTTTTCACATTGGGGATAGTTAGCAGGATGGTCTCTGTTTCTCCAATGTCAAGGTGCTCCTGTCATAGAAGCAGGATGTTTGAAAAAGCCTCCAGGGGGCTCAGGTTAAAGAGCTTCATGGGTGGGATCCTAACTCTCACAGGTGGAGAGGCCGTGCCCAAGCTCCTCTTCCCATGGGACAAGTGGCGTCCTCCCTCCGGGGTAACATTTCTTGGGTCCTAAGGTCCCCCGGTGCTGAGAGCTTGTGTTCCCAGATAATTCCTGTAAACAGCTGGCACCCAAATCCAGACTGCCTGGTGCCAAAATTGTTCCATTATCTCCCCACCAACAAAACTGCTCTCACACTTGCCCCACAAAAAGGGAGATTAACAGGGCCTGCCGTCCTCCCCCTGGAACATAAATCCCGCCCGCAGAAGCAGTCTCAGGGGGCCCTTCCGTCCTCTCTGATCTGGCTGACCCTGGCTTTCAGTTTCTTCTTTTCCAGTAAAGCCTATTCCAAGGCCTAACTTATATCATGTGATGTTGTGGAATTCATCCCCTAACCTTGGTGGGTGACAGCTGGCACCTCAGGACGGACCCATTTTGCAAAACAATACCCCTCCAAAAATGGAATGACAGCGTCCACAACCAGCTAGTGTCTTACCATTCGCAAACCGTGACCAGATGTATGAGTTTGTCATCCCCTCATGCTCATCATGGGAGCCAGACATAGCTTGATCCTCCCTATTTCAGAGGTGAGGACCTGAGGCTGAGAGGGCATGAAGCCTTGTCTCAGGTCACACAGCAAACAGGCAATGGACTCAGTTTGAGAACCAAGGTTTTCCGACTTCACACCTCACTGCTCTCGCTCCCTGGTGATGCAATGAATGTGACCCCCAGTGCCATCTACTCTTTCACTCTTCCTGTAAAAATGTTTCACGGTATTGACAGTTCAGCTTTATATTGAATTACGTCTACACAGGACAGCATGTGTAGCCAGCCGTGGCCCGTCTTGCAGAGAAAGAGGAAATACCTTTCTCCCTCAACAAAGACTGAACAAATAAAGAACACTTCCAGAAAAACCAAGAAGTCCACAGGGTAAGGTTTCTGTGTGCCATCTGATCTAGCTGATGAAAATTCAGCCACCACAGAGGCACAGAGTTGTTTTCAAAGACAAAGGAAGCAGGAGAGAATAGTATAGCACAGGGGGAGTAAACAGGGGGACCAAGGTGAGGAAAAGGAGGGGCAAAATTTCAGGGGCACTCACCCTCAAGTGCTGATGTTGCATCTGCGAGGGAGCACTTCCTTCAGTTTTGTGCCCTGCCCCCCACCCTTGCCTCACCCAAGTCCCAGCCTGGGTGTACCAAGTCTTCTCATCCCAGAACTAAAAGTCTGTCAGATCCTGAGGGGCAATATTGAAGGCTGGTTCTCCAGGATGAGATCAGAAACAAACTAGAAATAACCCTATCTTGCCCAGATAGGACCAGCTCTATGATGGGTAGGCCAAGCGCAAAATGAAAATATATACTCCTTTTGCAAAAATGATGAAGAATTTCAAGAAGGTGACAGCAGAACATTAAACCAAGGGAAGACCTCACACCCATGAAGCCAGCCCTGTGCCCACGTGTCCTACCTAACAGCCCGGCTGTCCCCAACGAGAGACGGGGCCCTCCTGGTGAGGTTTCCTCCTTTTGCCAGATTCAGCTATGTGCACACACCAGTTGCCTAGGAGATGACCCCTAAGAAATCTATGGAGGTATCTCATCAGTAGTCGGCGAAACTGTACCCGGATGGGATACAGAAGCCCTGAGTCCTGGGTGTGGTCCTAGCTAGACACTAACTAGGTTATAAGACCCTGGGCCAATCACAGAATGCCTTTATACCTAGGTTTCCCCCTTTGGGTTGGCTTATAACTTTGAACTTTCTGGCTATGGACTCCCAGGGATTCATGATTACTCTATGTGCTTGGAGAATTATCTGTATTTGGAATAACTACAGCTCCCCTCAAAGTATTTGTCTCTTCCTCCTACAAACGACCATTTTAAAAGGAGGTAAATATGTTGTGGGTAATAGAAGCACAAATCCATTTAAAAACTTTGAATTAACAGTAGCTCTTTTTCAACTGTACCATTTTTTCAATCAGTGGATTTTTAAAAAGATTTTATGTATTTATTTGAGAGAGCTAGAGAGTGAGCAAGGGGGAAAGGGACAGAGAATCTGAAGCCGACTCCATGCTGAGCTCAGAGCTGGACACGGGGCTCAATCCCACGACTGCTTTTTTTTTTTTTTTTAATGATTTTATTTATTTATTTGAGAGAGAGGGAGAGTTAATCAGTGGGTTTTTTTTTTTAAAAAGGCACTAAGAGGTAATTCTGGAGTCTTCTCTACTACTGTACTGATCTCACCATGAACTGGTAACAAATGGATCTCAGACACCTGTCTGCCTACCACACTTTTTAAAAAAAGATTTTATTTATTTATTTGAGAGAGAGAGATTGAGTGCGCAAGGATGCACGAAGGGTAGAGGGAGAAGCAGACTCCCCGCTAATAGGGAGCCCAATGTGGGGCTCGATCCTGGCATCCCGGAATCATGACCTGAGCCAAAGGCAGACACTTAACCAACTGAGCTACCCAGGTGCGCCACCACACTTTAATCAGGGTATTACTCTGGGGTCTTGGTACAATTACAAGCTCACAATTAATCCAGAACCTTATCTGCCTTGATTTCATTTGTGTACTGAGTAACTTTACTGAGAACCTACCGTGTTCTGGGCCTTGTTCTCAGAATTGGGGACACAGTGAACATAATAGACAAAAATCTCTGTCCTTATGGAAATTATGTTGTTATGTAGGGAGAGACAGACATTAAACAAGTAAGTGAATATATGTAAATATGTACAAATAAATATATATCAATTGTAAATTATGTTCATATTTCATATATAGAAATATATGATATATATTTATATATTATAAATATATTTATGTTAAATCTATACTTATATATTGTATTAATTTATTATATATTTATATATGTCTAATAAAATTTATATAAATAAAATATATACATATATAAATATATAAAATAACTATAAATATAAATAATAAATATAAATCTATAAAATAGAGAAGAGAGGGGGATGGCTGAGCCATGAATCTCTACCCAGTTATCTAAAGCCTCAGTGGATTCCTTTCCTTCCAGGCCTCCACCATCTTTTTGCTGATTCTCTCTGCTTCGGGCTTTCCCTCCCAACCCCCGTTCAGCAACTTGTATGATTAATCATGTGCCTCTAGTTGCATAGAAAAGAAAAAGTGGGGGGCCTACTGCTTCTCTCTCTCTCTGGTTTATTATGGTACACCAAGTAATAAATTATGCACACACTGTTTGTTTGATTAATTCATCTGTATTCGCTTTCTGTGGCCGCTGTAACAAATGACTACAGATTTCGTGGCTTAAAGCAATGGCAGTTTATTCTCTCACAGTTCTGGAGGCCAGAGTCTGAAATTAGTTCCTCTGGGCTGAAATCAGGGGCTGTGCTTCCTTTGGAGCCTTTAGGAGAGAAGCTGTTCCTTGCCTTTTCCAGCTTCTGGGGGTTGCTGACATGCCTCAGTTTGGGGCTGCACCATTCCAACTTCTTCAGATCTCCCCGTGCTCCGTCTTCATACTGACTTCCCCTCTGTGCCTGTCTGTACATTCCCTTCTGCCTCTCTCACAGAAAGACATTTGTGTGGTACTTAGGGTCCATCTGCATAATCCAGAATAATTTCATCTCTAGATCCTTCATTTAAGGACACCTACAAAGATGCTTTGCCAAATTAAGATAACATTTACAGGTTGCAGAGATGGAGACCCGCTATCTTTGCAGCCCCTTTATTTCACCTGCCACAACATCCTTAACCACCCACGCACACTCTGCACCTTCCCGCAGGGTTTCAAGGGCGGGGAGACCTGATTGGTGCTAACAGGTGCACTGCAAACAGATGAAAGGAACCTTCCTATTTGCCTTAAAGATCTTCGTCAAACAAAAGTAAAATATACACCCTAAATCATTTTATCTTCTTCTTTTTTTAGTATTTTTTATTTATTTGAGAGAGAGAGCAGGGGGAGGAGTGGAGGGAAAGGGAGAGGGAGAGAATCTCAAGCAGACTCCCTGCTGAGCTCAGAGCCTAATGTGGGACTCGATCCCACGACCCAAGAGATCATGACCTGAGTCCAAACTAAGAGTCAGACACGCAAACAACTGTGCCCCCCAGGCACTCCTACACCCTAAATTTCTTAAACTTCTACCATATCCCTTGGGAAAGATTCTGGAAGTCACTTCATGAAACTGACTGGAATACTGACTAACCACAAATTGAGCTTGGCCCTCAATCCTTTTCTCTGGAGGAAGAGAAAAGGAAGTGATATCAGCATGTCCCAAGAGTGGTTTTCTTTGGAGCGGGATAAACACTAGGTTACCACCCACCTGGAGTGCTTTTCTTGTTGCTTGGCCTTTGTCCAGACTGTTGCACATACTGGGAACGTCTGTGTTCCTGCCCTTTGTAGTACAGCTGGAGCTTTCCCTGCACCCAGCATTGGTTCATCTGTGCATCCCAGTGCCTTCCAGTGCCTCCCAGTGCCTCCCAGTGCTGTCCATCACAACCAGTGTTCATTTGGGCTGTGTGTCCGGTACTGTGTTCAACATGTTACAGAGCTCCATAAGTGATTCAGAATGAATGTGAGTAGTCTCATCCACTCCTAGGACAAGGGCCAGACACTGCAAAGTGCCCATGGCAGAGACCATACGGTCTCTGTCCTGTCAGGAGTATTCAACTCTGCCATTGTAGGATGAACATAGCCACTGTCTATACTGGCATCATAGTCTATACAGCTGGGTGTTGCTGTGTTCCAGTAAAACTTTATTTATGAGATAAAGTTTATTTATTCCTGCTCTAGGCCCAAAGAACAGATTCTTATTCCCATCATAAGAAGTTGAACCACTTCTATTGGTTTAAGGACAACTTCAACTCTGCTTTCCATTATTACCTCTCCAAACCAGGTTTCCTGACACTTAGATGATTTTTCAGACTCACTGAGTTTACGTAATTCTAATAAAACTTAGTTTTTTTAGAGACCCCATTTTTCCTATTATTCTTAAGTTGTCTCCTGAACTCCCTGTGTTAAATAAGGGGGTATAATTTCATCTTTCCCATCTGGGTTTATTCTGCTAAGCTTGTTACCACAAAAAACCACATATTTTTGCAAAGTTGTTAAGTGTCTCTTGTAGTACAAAGCTCCCATGGCTGGATTTCAGTGTTAACTTCCAGGGCCCAGATTGATTTGTAAATCAGAAAAAGTACTGTAAAACATAGTCCTCCCCAGTACTTCGTCAAACCTAACATTTCTGATTTACGAATCACCAGTCCAGGCCCTGTGCCAGAAGTTAGGACTGATTCCTGCCCTCCAGAAGTTTATAGTCAGGTTGGCAATTACAGAAGTTAGAGGGTAGTTATAATTATATTTATATAATCTATACTTATATATAATGCTATATATAAACATAATGTAAATTATATAATTATAAATTACATAACATGTTACATATAAAATATATAGTTATATATAATTTGCAGAGTCATAAAAACAGCTAAGGCGGGGGAGGCGTAGCGTGCTCTGGGAGCCCAGAAACCTCCTTGACATCCCCAAACAAATGATGGGTCACCTGAGACCTGAAGGATGGGAAGGAAAGAGCCAGCCAGTGAGAGTGAGTCCAGCACAGTGTTTCAGGCCGAGGGAACAGGTTCTGCGAAGACTTGGAGGTGAATTAGAGGGCGACCCAGCACATGAGGATGACTGGAAATTAGAGGGTCAAGGAATGAGGCAGGCATGCATTAGATCATGCACAATCTGACAGGCTACCCAAGGCAAATGGGCTCACATCTAGAAGTCTGGAGTGGGGGAGCTGGTGAAGGATAGCTTGAAGCAGAGGAGTGGCATGGTAAGATATATAAATGTGAAGGTACAAACTAAAATAATTATGGTAAAGCTGTTGCTTGCTTCTCTAAGAGAGCTGAAAAGTCCTCTCAGGGGGCTCGCCCTAGATCATGTCTGACCTATAACTCCAACAACGTGCTTCCAAGGAATCACTTCTTAGCACCAAAATCAAAGGGCCCAATTGGAGCATGCTAATTGTGAATTTCTAGGAGGATCAGAAGCTGTTAATATTTTACGGAGGGGAAAAAAAAAAAAGAAATTCCAGAAAGTTTAGAAAACAAGGAAAAAGTCAGAATCCCATCCTTTAATAAAATAAGGTATCAGATGCCTATAAGTAAAAAGTCCAGAACTCAGATATTAACATTGTGTATCAAATAGCCATATCCCTGAAATCTAAAGCTACTTATTCAGAATCAAGGTCATTAACCACTGGATCAGGTTAATGGGGAAGTTTCTAAAATTCCCTGCTTGCAGTGTTTCTCAAAATCGCTTGCCAGTAAGAATTGTCTGCCAAGCTTTGAGAAATACAGATCTTGGGCCTCATTCTAGACCAAATGAACCAGGACCTCTGAGGATAAAGTTCCACATTTTTACAAAGTTCCCCAGGTGATTTTAATGTATAGTCAGGGCTGAGTTATTGTTCGCTTGTTTGCTTTTTAAAATATGTCAGCTTTAATTAGGTGTAACTACACATAATAAACCGTACATATTTAAAGTATATAATTTAAACAATTTTCACTTTTCATTCATATCACCAATCAAGACAATACAGCCAGGAAACTACCATTACTTCTAAGAAAATGAACACAATCTATCACCCCCAAATTTCCATGTGTTCCTTGATAATTCCTCCCTCATACCACTGGTTTTGAGCAATTTTTTAAACAGATTTTACTAAGTAATCTCTACACCCAATGCGGGGCTTGAACCTACAACCCCAAGATCAAGAGTCACACACTGCACTGACTGGGCCAGCCAGGCGCCCTGGTTTTGAACAATTTGATTATGATGTGCCTGGGTGTAGATTCTGGTGCTTGGGGTTTGTTGAGACTCTTGGATCCCTGGGTTTACAGTTTTCATCAAATTTGGAAAATTTCTGACCATTATTTCTTTAAAGATTCTTTTCTGTCTTCCCTTTCTATTTCTTTAAGAATGCCAATTACATGTATATTAGACTACTTGAGGTTGCCCTACACATAAAGCATTTATTCCATTTTCTAAAAAAAAAGAAAAAAATTCTTTTTGGACAGTTTGTATTTCTGTCTTTAATTTCTCTAGTTTTTTCGTCTACAATTTCTAGTCTTCTGTTAATACCATGTAGTGTATTTATCCTTTCAAGCATTGCAGTGTTCATATCTAAAAGTTTGATTTGGATCTATTTTATATGCCCCATCTCTCTACTTAACTTTTTGAGTATATGGAATATAGTTTTTTTTTTTAAGATTTTATTTATTTGACAGACAGATTACAAGTAGGCAGAGAGGCAGGCAGAGAGAGACGAAGGGAAGCAGGCTTCCCGCTGAGCAGAGAGCCCGATGCGCGGCTCGATCCGAGGACCCTGGGCCCATGACCTGAGCCAAAGGCAGAGGCTTAACCCACTGAGCCACCCAGGCGCCCCTGGAATATAGTTTGAATACAGTTGTCATGCCCCTTTTAAGGTCCTTATCTGGTCACTTCAATGTCTCTGATAGTTTTGGATTGATAAGTCTCTTCATTATGGGTCATGTTTTCCTGTCTCTTCCCATATTTGTCATCCTTTACTGGACACGCATTCTGAATTTTACTTTCTGAGTGCTGGATATTTTAGTATTCCTATAAGTGTTCTTCAGCTTTGCTCCTGGGCGTAGTTAAGTTGCTTGGAAAGAGTTTGGTCCTTTTACGTCTTGCTTTCATGATTTGCTAGGTCCACCTGGTGCAGGGCTCAGCCTAGGGCTGACTATGCCCCACTCCCAAGGTAGGAAACGCTGTGTTCCCAACTCAATGGTCCATGAATTATGAGACTTTCCATTCTGGCTGGTGGAAAGAGCCGCTATCCCTGGCCCAGTGGGAGCCTCCACACTGTTGCCTTTGATCCTTTCTCCTGGTTCTTTCCTTGGCCTTGGCTAGTCTTCTCACATGCACACCCTGATACTGCTGAATTCGCCCAGTGACCCTACACCAGAGACCCAGATCTCTCGCTTTCTCCTCATGCAGCTCTCTCACCACCCTTACTTGGCCCTGTGAGCTCAGCTCCTCGCTCTCCCTGGACTCTCAGCTCCACCTCCTCGTCTCAGAGAGTCCTCTGGGTTCTGCCTGAGCCTCTCCCCCTTGTACCATTACCTGGGAACTCTCTTCAGGCAGTATGCTGGGACAATTGTAGGGTTCACCTTATTTGTTTTCAGACACTGTCCTCTGTTGTCTGATGCCTAGTGTCTTAAAAACCACTGATATCTATCTATCTATCTATCCATCATCTATCTAATCTATCTACCCATCCATCTATGACTGTTTTAGGTGTGAAGGGAAATCCAATTCTTATTACTCTTATCTTGGCCTGAAGGTTAGTCTAGAATAGTGAGTCTTAATCCTTGGGTATATACTGAAATCACCTTGACAGCTTAAAAACTCTTGTTTCTGTCCCTTACCCAAAAATGCGGATGTAACTGGTTGGGGTATGATGTGGCATCCGGGTTTTTAGAAGCTCCCCGCTGATGTTATAGTACTTCCATAATTCCTTTATTCTCCACATATTCTAGTCTAAAAACTATACATGGAAGATTTTGCCGAAGATTAGGGGGAATAAGAGGTGGACAGAGGCAGCATTTTTAAAGCACCACATCCCAAACCACTCAGAACTGTATACTGGACATCCGTGTTCTTTGAAGGTCCTGAGTCATTCTCATTGGCCTTGACACCCCTATGAGGCCCTACTTCTTGCTCTGCTCTCACCCCCCAACACTCCAGGCACTCAAACTCTCTTTCTCTATGCATAATGATCCAAAACAATTACATTATATCTCCAAAAAAACCTTTAAGATACTTTTTCTACTTGGCCTTTTTCATTTTCTGACCATTCCCTGAATGCTTGCTCTTTCATAAATGACCCATCAAGGTATTTTCCTAAACAAAAGTTTATCTACCCAGGAGGGAAATTATGCTAAGCTCCTTAGCAAGAAGAAGCCACTGTGTCTGTTACGGTTTTAAATGGTATAAGTGCTGGGTGGATGAAAATAATAGATGTCTGTGTAAGGTCCGGTCATGGATGCCCAGCAAATGTTTTTAAAATTTCTATTTTCCAGTTTGCATACAGAGAAAATGTAATATTCAAATTCTTTTGCAAGAAAAAAATAAAATTTATTTTTGAATTTATGTTAATTTTTAAAGGATACAGCAAATACATTATTTCTGTTTATATAAACATTGGAAAGAGATAGTATTCCCATGTGGTGGATTGTAAAAATGTTTATTATTAGCTTTTTTGTTTATCTGTATTTCCTACTCATTATTCAGTGAGCAAATATTACATAACAATAGGATCAAAGAGTAAGCCTTGCTATTATTAATTTTAACAAAAACAACTATCTGAAATTGAAGCTTAGATTAGATGTACTTTCCAGATTTAAAAAAAAAAAAAGGTTGGGATTGGGATATAAGCATCTGAAACCCTGGTAATTTACTCTGAGTGTGTATTGAGAGCCCAGTATGTAGAAACCTATCCCAGTGCATGTCCACTTGAAATAAGTAGCTTACTCAAAAACCCTCCTTCTACCCACTGAAGAGAGAATCATAATCTTTAGAAGCTTGTTGGTTTGTGCAGATACAACTGGTTAACAACTTTGGGGACAAATGCTATTCTCCATAGTTTCTCTCTGGGGAACTTGAATATGTCCTCGGAGTGTATCTTACATAATGTGTACCACACACAACCCTTCTGAGCACATAAGACCAAATGCCACCCAGAGTCAGAAGCAGAGTTGACTCTACTTATCCTAGGGTTAGGCTGCCCCTCTCAGAGCCAACTGGGGGATGGACACTGGCTATGATGAAACTCTGAAGCCAAACTCTACTTCCACAAATGCTTACTGAGTCTTTAAAAATTGATAGCTTTGGGTGCCTAGGTGGCTCAGCCATTAAGCAGCTGCCTTCGGCTCGGGTCATGATTCTAGGGTCCTGGGATCGAGCCCCATCTGGGGCTTCCTGCTCAACAGAGGGTCTGCTTCTCCCTCGCCCACTCCCCCTGCCTGTATTCCCTCTCTCACTGTGTCTCTCTCTGTGTCAAATAAATAAATAACCTTAAAATTTTTTATAGCTTTTTTTCATCAATGCTCAAATATAATCTCTAAAATTCAATATTTAAACATAATATTCAAATATAAGTCCAGGTATATAAAAGCTAATTTACCCATTTTAAGAAGTGTGAATAAATAGTGGGGTCCTTCACATGCTGTTTGAACTTCCTGTTCAAAGGTCAGGGGCATCCCTGGACCCAGCGGCCTCAGCATTGTTGAAAGCTGGTTAGAGATAGAGACTCTTGCACTCTGAGCAGATGCACCAAATCAGAATCTGTCCTTTCAGGAGATTCCCAGGACTGGGAAGAATAGGCAAGTCTGAGGTCCACCGCTCTAGTATTCTGTGGTTTCCAACCCAAGCCTCACTCCACAGCTTGGCACACATGCTGCTCTTCCAATACAGATGCTACATTTTTTAGGGCAAGCAGAACCTAGTGAGAGAGGATCACTTCATTCCACACCTTAGTTAATGTGCTGGACTGATGAACTCTAGCCTAGAATGAAACAACCCAACATTTAGCCCTCACCATGATCCAAAACATGAAAATATGTGGTAGATTCTTCCCGTAGGATTTAGAGAAGTGTGCATGAGTTCTCTCTTAGCTTAATGGCTTCCTTAGGTGTTACATGGAATCTATCCACCCAGCTTTGAGGAAGGTGAATTCTCTGAAGTCCTAGACCAGTGGTTCCTAACCTTTGCCTGCAGTAGAGTCACCTGGAGGATGGAAGATACTGATTGCTGGACTGATTTAGTAGGCTGTGGGGGTGGGGGGTGAGAAGAGTATTTGCCTTTCTAATACGTTCACAGGCAATGCTGATGTTGTTCTTCCTTGGACCACAGATTGGACATTAATCTCTTCTCCTAGACCATACACTTTTGGTTTCTCTCATGTGGTCCTTAGAAAAAATTGATTGGACAGATGGACCAGCAGATAGATATATTTTCTGGTTTCTTTTGCTCATTCTCTCATTATAGTTTGCTTATATATTTTCCAAGTACTGTAAATGGCAAGTTTTCTGAGGGTGAGGGCTATGTCTTTAGGCCTGTTTTGGTTAAATTGCATCCCTTGCAAAAGATATGTCTACCCCTCTATTTGTGAGTGTGACTTTATTTGGAAATAGGGTCTTTGAAGATGTCACCAAGTTAAGATGAGGGCGTGCTAGATTAGGTCAGGTCCTAATGTAATGACTGGTGTCCTTACCAGAAGAGGAAGAGTTGAACAGACCAGCACACTGGGTGAAAGGCATTCGAGGACGGAAGCAGAGATTGGAGTGATGTGTCCAAAAGCCACGGAAGATTAGTTAAGGACTGCTGGAAACCACCAGAATCTGGCAAGGGGAAAGGAAAGATCCTGCCCTAGGTCCTTCAGAGAGAGCATAACCCTGCAAACACCTTGGCACGGACTTCTAACCTTCAGAATTGAGAAAATAAATTTCTGAGAGTGAGGGAAGCAGAATCCTGCTGAGTGTGGAACCAGAGGAAGGGCTTGATCTCATGACGTGAGTCAAAATCGAGAGTTGGACACCTCATCGACTGAGCCACCCAGCGCTCCAAGGATGCAGACATTTAAAAAGAAGGTTAAACTACATAGACTTCTCTGGTGTGGCATAAAACTCTAACCACTTAATCTACCTTAGTACACTTCTCATTTTACCAGAAAAAAGAGTGTCAGATTTGAAAAAGAGAAAAGACAGGTAAGAGGAAGCATTCTCCGTGTTGATTAATGCTTGCTGCACACATAGGACAGGCTACTCAGTTTCTCTCTTTTAGTTGTTGGGGGTAAGAGAGAGTTGTAAGGTTCCTTCCAAATCAGGAGACACTACATCTAGGTTTGTCCGGGACACTTCTGGTTTTCTCCTGTAAATTATGTCTCATTTCACTCTAAGAAGTCTGGGTATACATTGAATAGTCACCCTAGTATAAATGATCATTTACGGTCAACACAAGGAAAATGACTGGGTACTTCCTGCATCCATGACTTTCATTCCTGCCAATGCCTTCAGGTCCATCTTTCCCAATTCTACCCATCTTCCTAACCTCATTTCACTTGCAAGACTTTCCTTGACACTCCTAAGGTCCTTCTTCGATTTCCAGTCTTTATTTGGAACCACAGAGCATAAGTCAACTGTAGCCTGAGTATTACTTCTTTGTGTACACATCACTTTTTGCCAATCCAAGTATCCTTAAACAAACAAAAAACCCCCACCTCTACGGGATGCAGCACCGTGCATTCACCACTAAAGGTACATGACAAATATTTGCTGACTTAAACACTAAATAGAAGAAATGGTACTAAATAAAACATGTCTGCCAGTAAGAGTTGTTTCTCTGATGGAAAAAATTATATCGGTGCAAAAGCTGCAATTCTTTTTGGTAACCATTTTCTGGAAGGTCTTTTTATATACTAGGAGTTACAGAGCTGTCAGCCAATGGGGGAATGTCAGAGCTACAGCCTCCCACTTGTCAGCTCTGATTCCACACAAGCCTTTTTCTTCTGGTTGCAGCAGCCAAATTATAGCTTGTGAGAAAAACATAATTATATTCCAAAAGGCCAGGGATAGCAGCTGAAAATACCCTAACCACGAACAAAACAACAACAAGAGATAAATGATTACCCATGATGCAAAGCTAATCCAAAATATTCCCAGGACTGTTATAAGTTGATTTTATATTTTTTGTCTTCTGTTCTCCAATTTAAAAATATTAATTAAATTAATTTAAATTAATTAAAAATAAATTAAAATATTAATTAAAATTGGACTGGTTGACAGGTACAGATAAATCTATCATATTTCCATATGTATTTATTAATAGTATTGGTTCCTTCCAGTACATACACATACCCACACCCTCACACCCACATTCACACAAAGAGCCCCCCCCCATTTCTTTTGGTAGACTTCCCAGTTAAAGAGCAGAATGAATTTATCAATCACATTTGCATACACAACAATCTTAGCAAAATTCTTGCTGACCTATATACTAGGTAAGGTATCATGTTGTAATTTAACCCAAGTTCTGTGGTGGTGAGAGTTCAAACAATTTCAGGTACCCAGAACACAAAAGAAAAACAGGAAACAATAGCTCTGAGGAACAAGAGACACTATAGTTCTGACTGAGAGGGTAAGTAAAATGTAGATTTCTGAGTTACAGTCTTTTAGTCAGCTAACCTGAAAAGCTTCGTTTCTTTCCGGGTTACCCTGGCCAATAGAATAGACAATGAATTTATGGGGAGAAAGCAGTGGTGGTTAGTTCATAGCTGACAACACGAGGTGAACAGCAAACACTTGCTAGCCTGGGGCTGTTTGCTGAGGGAACTTGCCTCCCTACAGAACTCCAATAGCCTTTGAGATATCAGAATATTGTAGCAAAACATGTTATTCGTGCTTCTGGGTGAAGATGTTATCACTGGACATTTCTCCTTAGGAATAAATATGGAATTTCCAAGTAGGGCACATGACCTGAAGGCAGAGAGTCAAAGGAACCAGTGAAAACCAGCTCACAACTCTTCCGCCCCACATGCACACCAGCAGGATAAGAAGATAGAAGATTGTTGAAGAGTAGGAAAGAATTCATGAGGAGATACTCTGATTAATACAGGTGTGAGTCCCACTCCTGAATCCCACAGGAATGGAGGGTGTCTGATTGGTATTGATGTGATCTGAGTCATCTCAAGGTGAGACCCCATGGCTCTGGCCCTGCAGGGTGAGATTAGAGGAAGGTGTCAGGGAAGAAACAGGATTTCCATTCAACTCAGGGCAACCAGAGATAAATGTTACCTGTGCACCAGAGGTGGGTCACAGAGTAGAGGGTTATCGAGGAGTTTTTCAAATTCAGGCCATCAGGATCATCTGGAAGCTTAAGGGAACTTCGCGAGTTGTTGGTAAAGGGGACAGCTGGAAAATCAGGGACTGAGGGGGAGTGGCCCCTGGAGACACTTGTGCATGGCTAAGGTAGACCTTTGACCATTTCATCTTATTGCCCCATAGTTAATGGTCCTAGTTCTTGACTGTTGGCCTGGTAAAACTACGACTACTCCTCTGTCCCCACCCTGTTTACACTCTCTTCTTAACTTTCTGGTGTGGAAGATGAGTTACATGGTCACTTGTGCATTACTCATGTTGCAATAGCTGCAGTGGCGGGGCGGGGGGGAATCAGTGAGGCAACTTCCTAAGAGATTCCTCTTGGATTCTTCCCATAAATGCACCTACCAGGTTCTATGGGTGTGAAGGGTTCTTATGACAGGACCACCAAGTAAGAGCTTTCCCACTTCTCCTCATTCTTACCCTATGGGCAGTGATCTGGAACAAGAGTGCAGAAGGAGGGGAGCGAATCACAACCCTTTGCCTGGCAAAGAGCATCCTCTCTGCCAGCCATGGCTTGGGGGGGGGGGCAAGACACCTACGTCTCTATCAAATTAGGATTCTCTACTATTATTCAGGACTGGGAATTCTAGTTATTAAAACAAGACTGTGTTTGGAGATTGAAAGGGATGGTAGGGCTTTTTATCAGCTGGGAGTGGTTAGAAACCTCAGGGAACATGGCAGCCATAATCCCAGGAGTGGCAGGAAAATGTCCCTAACTATAAAGATGCTAGCTGGGCAGCTGTCCTTGGTTCATCTTCTGTTAGCTGGGCTGGTTCCACATACAGGCACACTTAGGCTGGCTCCCTTCTGGGGCAGATCCTCTTGATTTTCTGCCTGACGGTGGCTTTCCCCATTTCTCACTTGCCAATACAACCCTGATTTGGTATGGCCAGCAATGTGTCTGAACCCAGGGAACTGATCAAGACTGGTCCAAGCCAGTTTCAGCATCTTGTTTCCTTTCTATGGGAGGGCCTGGGCCCTGAACTGGTCGGTGAGACAGGATGGAAAGCAGTGCTAGAAAGAGGTTTCTCTTTTAAAAGGAAGACAAGAGAAGTTTCTTTTTGCTATCACCTCCCCTGCCCTCAGCTTTGGACACTGTCATGTGATGCATGACAGAAGAGTGATCTTGTTATGCACTTGCTGACCAAATTGAGAAGGAAAGCCATGAGCTGAGGTTGGCAGAAGAGAAATAAAAAGATCTTGGGTCCAAGATGAAACCATCGGTCCCAACACATCCTAAAACCACCTACACTGGCCTTTCCACTAAGGAAACATAAATGCCTTAAAGGTTTAAATCTGTTAGTTGAACTCTGTTATCAACAAAAAATTGCTGCCTTCAAACACTAAGAAAATATTAAAATATATGTCTGATGCAATGCTTGCTTCTTTCTAAACACAACGGAAGCGGTTTCATAAAGGGGAGAATCCCAAAGTAGATTTACTTTCTCCTAGGAATAGCATGCTTACATTCCTTCCCAAGGTCTTATACCTCCAATAAATTGTAGCACAGACAACATATGAAAGCAAAGATGCATCCACAAAGCGTCATGCAACATGCCAACTACATAAGGGCCTCTAATACATGATAACGTTCACATACAACACAAAAGCATGCTCTAATGTTACATGGGAATTTCTAAATTTATATGAAATATAAGCATCCAAATTTCATCTAGTCACAACAAATTTCAAAATCAAATTTCCACCTTACAATGTTGTCTAAGCCTATGCTCGTACCCACCCAAGTCTTGCTCTTAAAGATCAGCCCTACGGAACTCAACCACACACTCTAGGCCCCTGAATTCTGAGATAGGTGTGTGCATGTGTGTAACCCCTGCTTTGCTCCAAAAAGTGTGAGACGGCTGATCCATGAGGTAGGTTGTCAACGGTCATCACTTTCTCTATTTACAAAGTAGATTTTGTGGGAGTGGTGTAAGATATCAAAGCAAAAACCAAACCAAACTAAAAACAAATCAAACCAAACCAAGCCAAAAGAACCTCTCTGTCTAGCTCCAGCTATCCCTCACTGTGGGTTTCCAAAGAGATCAGAAGTGTTTATAGAACATTCCACTGTTATTGTTTAATCACCTGATTGGGTTTGGTTCTGAAAAGACGGATATCTCTTCTTTTTGCTTCTCTGGCGAAGTGCATATGCATTGGTGTTGAAGATAAATCTCTGCCAACTTCTACACAGCAGAGGCAAAACATGGGCTCATGTTACAATTCTGAATTTTTTTGAAGTCGTCTCAGTATGTTTAGCCAAATATTGTCGCTCTTGGAAAACACCAAACAAGATGCTTATGAATCATCACAAAAGGCAAGATTCAATAAGCCCTTGATAACAATCAAATATGGTAAAGACTGTTGAGGTAGTGACCAAGCCCATTTCTGCCTTCTCTTGAGCCATAGTCAGCTACATTTCTCAGCCTCCCTTTAGTTGGTGTGGCCATGCATTCGAGTTCCAGTTAATAAATAAGAGCAGAGATAAGGTGCTGCTCCCAGGACCAGCCTGTAGACACCTCCCAGCGTGATCCTCTAAGCTCTTTGTGCCACCCGAATGGAAGATTCTCCTATGATCTACATCCACTGGATCTCAATATTTGGTCCCAAAACTCCTTTACACTTGTAACATTTATTTTGGAACTCCAAATCTTTCATTTCTATGGGTTACACCTATTGAGACTTACAAAGAAACTCTTAGAATCTTAATTCATTAAAAAATAAAAACATAAACATTATAAATACTAAACACCTTAAATGTTGGTATAAACAATGTTTTTATGAGAATTAACCATATTGGCCCCCTCCAAAAAAATCTAGTGACAAAGTGGCATTTTTGCAACTCTCTTTAATGTCTAACTTAATAGAAGACACCTGGATTCTCACATGCGCTTCTATATTCCATCTGTTTTGTTGTTTTGATTGGAGAACACACAAAAAAATCCAGACCTTCCCAGATAAACAGTTGGCAAAGAGGGGACCTTGTGGAAATAGTCTGAAATGGTCTCAGGGACTGGAGGGTCCTTAGCTTTGAGATCCAGTGACTTAGAGAGACAGAGCCCGGAGACATAAGGAGTCTTGGCTCCTGAATAACCATATGAAAGGCTGCCCAACCAGAAACACCCCCACCAAACCATAATGCAAGTGAGAAATGAGCTTTGGTTGCATGAAGCCACTAAGATTTGGAGATTTATGTGTTACAAAAGCTCGCAATTATTCTAATGAGAACACTAACACATGTGGTGGTAGCCCTGAGCCAAGCTTTGTTGAACATATTCGAACCTCTAACAGTCCTACGAAGTGGTTGCTTTTACCATTTACGCCCTGGAGGTGAGGTTACTGAGACACCAAGAGGTAAAGGGAATTATACAAAGTCTTACAGTTAATAAACAAGTCCAGCTCCAGAGTTCACCACACTGCCTACTACCCTCATCTAAGCATTTCCTGGCACCATCTTCCAACTCATACTCCAGACAAGTGACCCAGACATGCATAACACATAGGTACTTGCACTAATGACTTGCTTGCTTGAAATGGAATATGTAGAGCAGCTAGCCTTGGATTGTTCAGAAAAGATGAGAGATAATCGGAAATAAACAAGTGAAAGGAGTTCCTGAATACTCTAGAGGAGGTGCAATGGCCAAGGGTGTGGTAGACAGAATTTTAGATGGCCTCATGACCTTGTCCCTTGGGATCACTTTCCCAATGATATTACATGGTGTTGGGTTGCATGATTATGTTATATGGAAGAAGGGATTTTTGCAGATATGATTAAGGGCCCTAATTAATTAACTTTAAGATAGAGAACTTATCTGGATGGATAATCATGGTCCTTTAAAAGCAGAGTATCTTCTCTGTCTGGCAGCAGAAGGAAAAGTCAGGAAGACGCAAAGGATGACAAAGACGATGTTTCATTGATGGATTTGAAGTTGGAGGAGCTCTGTGAGAAGGAATGAAGGTGGTCTCTAGCAGCACAGACAACACCCCACCACACACCAAGCAAAGGATGTAAGAATCTCACACCTGCGACTGCAAGGGACTGAATTCAGCCAACAACTTGAATGAGACTAGGAGCAAATTATTCCCCAGGGCCTTCAGAAAAGAGCCCCAGTTATTCACACCCCATGCGGGCTTTGCAACACTCTTAGGGAAACTGGTAAGTCTGTTTGTACTTCTGACTTACAGAATTGTGAGTTGATAGATGAATGTTTTAAGCTGTTAATTTTACGGTAACTTGTTACAAACCAGGACAAAAGTAATAGAGAGAGCAACTCAAGAGAGATTGTATCTGTCTCAAGGTATTTGCTTAGCAAGAATGCCTTTGCAAGAGCCTCTATTCCTAGCAGCGAGTGACAAATAATCATAAGTATCAGCAGATTTTCCTACAAAAATAAAAATGAATTTAAAAAAAACCCAAACCACATATTTCCTTATAAATATTTTCAATCTACCACTGGCAACTTTAAAACTTGTAATCCATAGTAGTTTATTTTTATAAGCTGCAGAAAAGTGAAGACATTTTTTAAAGCAACATTTCTGATGTAAAAATTTTAAGGTCCTATAACCCATTAACCTCTCTCATAGTCCGCTCTTAAAAAAAAAAAAAACAGATTTTATTAATTTATTTGACAGAGAGAGAGAGAGAGAGAGAGCACAAGCAGAGGGGAGGGGCAGAGGCAGGGTTCCACTCTTACGAAGAAGTCTTAGAAAATCCCAGAATTAAACACCACACTCAGGCATAGACCCTGTAAAATGTGTGCAGCAAATTCTCAGGGCTTTTATTTATTTTTATTTATATATATAAGTAGTATATATATTTATACATAAATATATATAAAAATAAATTTATATATAAATATATATAAATAAATTTATATAAATAAATATATTTATTCATTTTTATTTATTTTTTATCTCAGTACAAACTAAGTTTTTTCAAGGGAGACATATAGATATATTTGAAAGTAAACTATTTGGGGGCACCTGGGTGGCTCAGTTGGTTAAACAGCTGCCTTCAGCTCAGGTCATGATCCCAGGGGGTCCTGGGATTTAGACCCGTGTTGGGCTCCCTGCTCAGGGGGGAGTCTGCTTCTCCCTCTCCCTCTGCTTCTGCTCCCTGCGTGTGCTCTCTCTCTGTTTCATAAATGAATAAAATCTAAACAAAAAAAGTAAACTATTTAGAAACAATTATTTTTTTATTTTTATATCTTGCTCTTTCTTTAAAACACACACACACACACACACACACACACACACACACAAAACTTCCTTACCATAAGATAAGAAATAGAAAAAATAAGATTAAACTTAGGGGAAAGGTCACAAGATCACAAGATCACAAAGTCATAAGGTAACAAGGTCCTATGCTTCCCCGGAAGATGGATCCGAGACTCTGAGAAGCTAAAGAAGATTCCTAGGGTCCATAAGATGAAAGAAAACCAGCTTCTGAGAAGATGAAGAATTTTCTCAGTTTTCCAAGAGAAATCCCTTTTATGTGCTATATAATTCAATATAGGTTAGGGTCTGCTACAGCAATAAGAAAGTCCCCAAACCTCAGCTGCTTGTATCGGCAAAGATCTACTTCTCATTCAGGCTGCATGTCTTCTGTTACAGTTTAGTTGGGAGCTCTGCTCCATGTCTCATTTTTGGGGGACTGAGGTTGGCAGTAGCCACCATCTCAGACGTTGCTGGTTACTGTAACAGGAGGAGAGAGCACTCCGGAGGGTCTTGAACCAGCAGAGAATGCCATGATCCGGAAATGATATCCATCATTTCCTGTTATAGGTCACTGGCCAGGAGAGCCAGATGGCCCTACCTAACCCGGGGGGCCACGTTGTACCTCCTGTCATTGCCTGAAAGGGGCGTAAGCAAACAATAGCTCATGTGGGTCCTAGTGACTAGCATAGGGTTCATTATAAAGTGGGTGACGGTGTACCTACCGCAACTCACAAGGAGTAAGTGTCCTATGACCTTTTCTTATAAACTCTTCGCATCATGCAAAGGACAGTTAAGTAAATACGAAACTGGGGCGGCCAATGTCATAAGGCCCAGGATGCAGCTTTGTCAGTCTTGGTTAATGCGAAGGCAGAATCCTCCAGGAACGGGCCTCCAGTGTGGTCAGGGACATAAAGTGGATGAGGGATGCTGGATCCAAACTGTTTGAACTGCAAAAATGTCTGCCTCCTCTGAAGGGGGAGGGGCTTGTACCTTTCAGGGATTTTATTGCCCTAAGAGGCTGTTAACCTTGGACTACTAGATATTTTGAGTTTCCTCTTTTTCAAGGAGAAAAACTGGAAATCCGGTTCATTTGTAAAATCTCCAAAATGAAGATATTTTTGAAAACAATGTGCAAACCAGTCAAAACATGTCTGTCAGCCAGATGTGGCTTGGGGATTGCCAATTCATGGAGAAATTCCATGTGGCTGACTACTCGCAGAGCTGTTGGGTTTGACAGTCCACTGAGCAGAAGGGAGTGCTGATGTCCCCTTGGGAGAAGGCCACGGCAGGGGAAGTGAGGGGCAAACGCCACCTGGTTGTTGCAACCCCTGCTGAGAATGTCTTGGTGCTACGGGAACCAAACACCTACTCAAAACACTAGGCGCAGGAGATTCTGAACTCCACCAGGTGACTTGCCTGTATTTCTTTACTACTGTGTCTCCACAATCTTGAAGGGGGTCCAGCAAATGGAAGGTGCTCGATAAATTAGATTAAAGGAATGTGGGAGGTTGCATGGGATTGATTTGAAACCTATTTCTGAGAAGGAGAACATGTGCGATGCCGTTTTTCGCCCAGGGACGAAAACTAATTGTTTTTTTCCCCCTCTTAGGACATTCTGCCCAAATCTAAATTGCTTACTTTGAATTTGAATGGAATCTTCCATGCTAAACACTAGAACTATAACCACATGGCACATTTTCCCCCCTATAAGAAAGATTTCTGTAGCAGCAAATTTAGCCACCTCACACTGTCCCCAAGTAGCCCAGCGTGGCTGGGAGGCAAGAGACCGTCCCTTCCCGTGCAGCTGCAAGGGGCAAAGACGTGGCACTGGGAGGGGGTCAGTTGGGAGAGAACTGGCAGCTGAGCCAAGAAGCAGGTGGCTGCAAATGGGGTGTGGACCACAAACTAGTCATCAGATGGGAGTCTCCGTGGAAGCTGGCACAGAGAAATGACAACGCTTGAGGTCCATAGAAAGAGGAAGTAGCCCTGCAAAAAAGAGGAGAGAGGGAACCCCTGAACTGACAAAGACTAAGGCATCACTGTTAGGAAGAAGGGAAGCTTGAGATGGAAATGAAATTCAATGAAAAGGAAGGCAGAGTGATTACGTTCCCCCTCCAGTAGGTAGCCTGAAGATTCGAGGGTGTAAGATTGTTGCGGGAAGCAGACTGCGGGTGAGCATGAGGTACGGAATGTTTTCGGGGAAGCACTCTCAGGATCACTTCCTGTGGAGAACGGAAGGAAGCCGGACTGGCAGGGGAGACACCAGCTGCCGCGATGCAGTCTCAAGAAGAACCTTACGGACCCAGGAAGCTCTGAGGCGGGGCTGGTCCTTCACGGTTGTCCTGAATTGAAGCAAGGAAAACTGAGGTCCGTCCCTCCACGTTGCAGGTCACTGGACGTGGGCTGTCCCCAAAGGGCTTTGGACAAAGCCTCTTTCTTAAGCAGTGGCTTCTGCCAGGAACACACTCGCAACTGGGGAATGAGCCCTTTGGTCTTGATGGGGGGTGTGGGCGGTGCGTTACAGCGCTGTGACACCCACCAGTTACCAAGTGAGATAACTGTGGACAGTGTGGCCGTCCCTGGGTCAGTACGTGATTGGCATAAAATACATGCCAGAATCATTGCTTTCTTCTCTCCCCTTTACATGCCAAAGGTCTATGACTCCGGGAATTAAGGCATTCCCTTGGTGCTCCCATTTCAATAGCAAGATCTTGTCCATAACATTTTGTTTAATACTGTGAGAGCTGGAGCCTTGCATGGAGAGGCCAGTGTCCGGAACGTTGCCTGCAGCCGATGGAAGAAGGAAGTGGAAAGCACAAGGCAAACGTGTAGAAAGGAACCCGAGCTCCTCAGTTGAGGGCTGGCTCTGTGCCAGCACCGTGCAAGGTCAGAAAGGAAGAAGGCAGGCTGGGATGAAAATCACAGGGTTCAGAAGAGGGAGCACGTTGCTGGCTGGGCCGCTCAGGGTGAGCAATGTCACGGTGGCTGGAATGTGCATGGGGTGTTTGGAGATCACCGTGAGGAAGAAACATGAGGCTAGTGCTGTAATCATCCTCACATGAGGGCACCGGGAGTTTAAGTGACTTGCCAAGGGCCATACGACCAGCCACTGGTCTGGAGCCCCAGCTCCTTAACCACCAGGTTGCACCTGCTGTGAAGGAGATGCCCTTCAGAGGCCACTAGGGAGAATATCATAACAGATGAAAACAGGTCACATGAATGCAATGGAGGATACCTGCTTATATTCTAGGAGGGGAGGAATAAAGAGTACACACACACACACACTCACTCTATATTAGATAATATTCAACTATATATATAACATAAAATATTAATATATAATAATACATAATATAAGATATTAATATAGTAATATATGTAATATAAATACATTAATATATAATAATATATAATATACAAAGAAACTCTGGGACTAGGGCAACATGATAATTAATAATATATAATAGATAATTATTATCTGCATAATAATTATATATGTTATTAATCAACTATCACATTGCCCTAGTCCCAGAGTTGCCTTATCTAGTTAATAACAGTTCTGCTATACTGATTAGACCAGTGGCTTCTGGGTGTGGTCCCTCATCTCCTGGGAAGCTGGGCCCCAGCCCAGACTTACTGTGTCTGCTCTGATGGAGGGGGGCACTGGAAATCTGTGTATTAACCAACTTTGCAGGGGATTTTCATGTACAATAAAAGCTGAGAACCACTGGATTAGAGAAAACATGATTAGCAGCCTGAACACTGCTGACCTCTTTTTACCCCATTTCTAGCTGTACACTCTCATTGAGCTGGAAGACCTTTGCTCTCTTAAGTAATACCATTTCCATTTTAATATCCTGTAAACTCTTTAATTAGTTGGTAAATTTTTTGTGGGTATTAAAGGTCAGGATTTGTGAAGTCCAGGTTAATGAGTATTTTTATTTTATTACCAAATTCAATATTGATTATTTTTAAAGTCCACAGCATTTAAAGAAACGTACACATTTTCTTTCTTTCTTTGCTAGGGGACAGCGGAATGAAGGATGACTACAAACACATTCATTTGACAAACATTTATTTGGAGTGTGTTGAAGAGCTGTGGGCAAAGGGCTTTGGAGAAGAGAGGGTCAGGTCTTGAACAGACAAGCCCTTTGGGCCAGTGCAGCTCTGTGGGTCCCAATTTATGTGCAAAAGTGTGGTAATGGGTTTCCAGTTTTCACCTCGAACGCCAAACCTAGAGAAAGTTGTGAGAAACCATTTACCACACTTGGGCTTTCTGAAATCAGAAGAGTAAGACAATCTTTAGTTTGGGTCTTGGTGCTGCCATTGAAAAATGGAAAAGGTTGGCTTCTAAAGACTTGCCAACAGCTACTGCCAAAAGCTGTTGGCTTCTGAAATTGAAGCTGCAGATGTGCACGGATCAGCACATATGTTCCTCGGCTGCCCTCTCTCCCCTCCAACTCAGCTGCCATGCTGACCCACATCAAGTCATCGTTCCCTGACTCAACACTCCGGCAGCTCCTCAAGCTTTCAGGCATAATACCCACACTTCTCAGTCTGCCTTTGTGTCCCTTCTCAGACTCACCCAGCTCATCAGCCTCCCTTCCCCTACCTGACCCTCTTGTCTGCCAAGCCATATTCCTTCCTGTTCTAGAAGGTCCTTCTCTCCCAGGCACGGGCCTGCCTTCCTTTGGGATTCCATTAGAGCTATTTTGGCTTCAGGAAACAGGAACTCTACCCAAACCAGCACTAAAACAAAAAGAAAGGGAAATGCACTGGGCATAGACCAAGGCTGGAATTGCTCAAATGACCCTCTTCAGAAGGAGAACATGCCTCTTCCCTAATTGCTCTAGCAGAGACACCTAGGCCCTCCTTACTGTGCCTGCAATACTGGCCCATCCTGAGCTAGCCCTTGTCAGTGTGATTGGCCAGCTATGAGCTTGCACGTCAGGAGATGCTTCAGCTTGGTCTAGGAAAGATAGGTAAGCATTCCCTAAGTTGAGGCAGGAGGTTGGATGACAGGAGACGAGGAACGTTGCCAAGGGGAAGAAGCTGAAGGGTGTGAAAGCAGCTGGTTTGCTCGGAAAATGATAATGGTGGAGCAGCGGCAGCCTCTTGGACACAGCATGGGGTAGGAAGCAGATGAGGGCAAGATGCGCTCATGCGCACGCAGGAGGCTGGGGCAAGGGGACAAGGTCATAAAAGGCCACCCCAGGGAATTTACTCTCAGGGAGCCAGGAGCTCTCAAAGAAGCTCACAAGTCAGGACCCGCAGGGCTTGCATCCCAGCTCACAAGCTGAGTGGTCATGAATAAGTGACTCCAGCCACCCCGGTTCCTGCTCCCCAGAGCGGCTGTGAGGACAGAATACAGCCAACGCAAAGCAGCTCCACCCGCCCTGGTCCTTGGCAGAGCCTCAGTGAATGCGAGTGTTTCTTCCTCTCCTCGACCGTGCCCCAGTCGGTTTCTACATTTAACTCGCCAGAGGAAAGCAAATCCAGTTCATTACAAGCTCCATGTATATCGCTCTATGCTCCCACAGGTCAGCTGCTGTTTCAAAGCCACCATGGAGGGGGACCCGAGTCCCACGTTACTTCACGACGTTCACAAGGTAACTGTGGTTTCAGCTTCCTCTCACCCCGATTTCTCCCATCAGGACTGGAAGAAGCGAGATGTTTGCAGCTGAAAACATGCATTTCATAGTCACTCTGGGATTTAGTGAAGGTCAACAGAGCTTTTCGATATCGCCAAACCCTTTCCAACTCCCAGAGCTCTAGGCCAGAGATGCACATGGAGTGTTTGTTTAGAAATCGCCCAGGTAGGCGTGCTTTTCTGTAACAAGTCCTTGTCTTCTTCAGGAAATCCCTCAGCCAGACATATTTCTTCATAAGAACAAGTCAGTCAAGACCAAAAGACGGTGAGAATCATCCACAGAGAGAATGGAGAACTTCTGCGTGAGGAGGGAAACAATTCCCAACATAATGCTTTGTTTAGAAGCTTTAAAATTAGACACAAAGCATATCGGTTTCTTTTGTCGTGTAGTGGAGTGGAAAGGACAGGAGTCTTGTGGTCAAACCAGCCACGTGGTAGTTACTGGGAACTAGTTCTGTGAGAGGCAAGTTTCTAGTTTTCTGCCCCTGGCCCACTCACCGGACCCCCTCCAGCCCTCAGGTTTCTTGCTTCTTCCTGATAGGAGAGTAGAGAGCCCAAGACTTAAAGGTTGTTAGGAAGCTGAGTGAAACGATTTCCATTTATAAAGGATTAAAATTGATGCCATGCTTGATTAATGTAGAGTTGTTGTTCTTGTGGCTGTAATTATAACTTTCCTAAAATTGTTCAGGATTAAGAAACAGTAGAAATCACTTATGTCATGGATGGTGTTACATGTAATTTATATGCACTGCAATACAACGGAACTGCCCTCACTGTTGAAGGCATGTTGGGACATGCTCAGCTCCTAATTCCCTGTCATATTCCCGACTCTCAGTTGGAGAGTTAACTAAGGATCTGTTGCAAGTGACAGCGAATTGACTTCTTACTTTTTTTTTTTTTTTTTTTAAAGCTGCCAAGTCACATGAGAACCGTAAAAATTGCATCTGGAAACTTTAACTTATTCTTCTGATGGTTGGGCCTCGTTAGCTTCATTAATAGAGACTAGGTACAAAGTGAAATATTAACTTTCTGGAAACTTCTAAGTGCTTATGTATGAGGAGAGACAAGACCAACTGGGACATTTATAAATTGTCATCATAAAACCCAGCCAGACATTTCATTATTGAAAAATGAGTAATGCCCGCTCTGCAACCTGTTCCAGAGGCAATGAAAACAAATAACCCAAGATGTAGCCTTGACCATTTCATTTCCATTAATGTCAATGGAAATTATTCAGGAAACAAAATCCTTCCTCTTCCCCACAGCTGGGAAAACCCCCACAAACTGTTAGAGACCAAGCTTTTAATTCATAACTACTACAGATAATACGTTGACTTTTTGCTGCAGGTTTCCAGCTTATAGCATCTATTTTACTGGTAACCTGTGGCGGGGGTGGGGTGGGGCGCGGTAGAAGCGCATGTTCAACAGGAACCAGATCCAACACTCCAGCTAGAGCTCTTTCTTTCCATTTTGTTAACACACACACACACACACACACACACACACACGCATAAGAACTTCATGGCCGAATCATGAATAGATAAAAATCCAGTTTATGAGAATTCACTAGAACTCTTTAACAATTTGCCTTAATCTTATTTAGATGCAGATAATTATGAAGAAGTCAACAGATACACTCACCACAGAGCCAGGTGACAAGAGAAGGGTTTTGGGTTATGGGGTTATTTCCCATGTCCACCTGGTAATCCAGGTACTACATTCCTACCCATTTCAGTAAACACTAGATGTTCCCTTTTCCAACGTAACACCATCATGTTAAAGAAGAATAGTGTGGATTGTCTGGTTAGAATTAAAATGGGCCTGAATTTGAAGACTTGAACTTTCACTTTCTTAATAAGGTGGGCAGTCAGTGCAGGATAGAAGAGGGTGGGGGGCCCTGAGGAGGGTGGTATGAGTTAGAGTTCTTCTGGCTATAAAGACAGTAGACATCTAATCTCAACCCTAAACATTCCCATCCCCACACCTAAGAAGCTCTACAGGAATTAGACGACTCATATAACTGACATGACTGAAATACCCAGCAGAGGGTGGCAGGCTCTGGGGGCAGCTCTGGTAGAGGCACAGACCAAGTTCTGAGGACTCTGTGTCTCTTCCTTTCCAGCTCTGTTTTCTCAGCATCAGAGGGAAGACTTCAGCCACTCAGACTCTACTTCCTGCTGAATCCAACTCAACAGAAAAAAAGCACAATCGACCTTCTTTCTGAAACTCACAGTGAAAGTCTACACGTTTCAGTGGCTCTGACTTGACCGCATGTCCACTCTTGAACCAACCCCAGTGGCCAGGGAAATGGGATTCCTCAGAGCAACCTTGAACGACAAGCCCACCTCTGGGCTAGGGACTGGGTTTGATGGCACCAGAAGCACAGAACTTGAGAGTGGGAGGGGGGTTGGCTCTGGGTGCGGTTTCCCAAAGAGGAGTCATAGGTTCTAGGTGGCAAAGATGAGAGAGCAACTCACCAAGGGGGTGTAGGTGAGGAGACTGCCAAATCTTGATTAGAGAGACAGAAAGGTGGCAGAAGGAGAAGCACTGCAAGAGAAAGAAAGTAGTGGGATTCCCTAAAGTTGTGTCTTATCCCACCAGCATTCATTGCCACCGTGTCACCTCGAGCTTTGGGCTCATTTCTCATCTCTGCAGGGAAGGGAATAAGACTGGGTCCATGGTTCTTTATTGAGACAACACATCAGAATTACCCAGAGAGTGGCTTCGAACGACACAGGCCCAGGGTCAGTTTTGCTGCCCACCCCACTGAAAGCCAATGGGAGGAGCTCTGAGGTCACAGCGAGGGCAAAGACTGCAGTAATGGAAGGTGGAAAGCAGTCCTAGGGGACAGCCTCATTTACTGCCCACAGTCAAAGGTGATGAAAACGGCATACTGATTCCCACAAACACCAGTCTTAGAGACATCCAAATATAAACTTCTCTAAAAGGTGTGCTTTTCATCCACCAGAATTCTGCCAGCGGAAGCAGTTCTCAAAGTGTGAGGGACCTCAAGAGACTATCAGATGGTCCGTGTGGTCAAAACTATTTTTACTCATTGTCCTGTCCACTGATAGACTTTGCAACTAACCTTTAAGAAACTACCATTTGTTAAGTTTTGGTCTATTTTTTAAAAAATCACAATCACTGGGACAATTTCTACATCTCAGCGTCTCAAGCTAGCAGAGCTGCCCACCTGCTTACACAGAGAATGAGCACGCATTACAAAAAGGACAGACCCTGGCCATTGCATAGCCTGATCTGTGCTATAAAACCTGAGGAAGTGGGAATGATTCAGTGGATTCATTGCTGAAAATGTGTTCTTGCTCACTACTCCCACATCTGGTTAGTGAGGTCCTTCAAGATGGTCACGAGCAGGTAACTCTCCTCTTAGCCACTAGATGGCACTGCTTACATAAAAATACTTTAGCAAGGGCTGCCTCTCCAACTGTTTTCTAGATTTAGGTGGGAATGAATAAAGAAGGTTTGGTGCATCTTATTCTGACAAAAACTGACTGCATTAGGATAACTTTCCTTTTTGTTTCTGTAAATTTCTAACTTTGAGATCACTGATAATGAGGGACTGGTAGAAGGAGAAGCTTTCTGATAAAAGATACATCCAGTGGATTTAGTTATTTTTCTAAACCAAAGCATTCTCAGCTTTAGCTGCAGATCAGAATCACCTGGAGCATCTAAAATCCAGATGCCAGGCCTTATGCCAATAGTTAAATCTGATTTTCTGGGGGTGTGGCCCAGGCATTGGTATTTTTGAAAACACCCCAATAAATTGCAGTGGGCAGCCAAGGTTGAGAATCATAGTCCTACAAACTTTGCCATTAAAAAACTACCAGCTGGCCTATAAAGAAGAAACATTGATTTTTCCTTGTCCCTTCATTTAATTCTTTTAATCTTATTCCAGCTGATTTTTCTCGTCTAATGATATGAAAAAGAAACCAGGAAAAAGGTAGCAAAGCAAACCTCTGAACCACCAGGGTTTACCACCTTAACAAATGTTCTCATGGAGGACTTTCTACGTGCAGGTGAAGGTAGAGAATGAATCGCAACATCTAAATTAGGGCCTAGGAGGGGCATGAGAGCAGATGGTACGGGTTATCACTAAGAAAATGCTCCAAATACCTGGTAACTTTTACCTCCTGTCTCTCATTTCATCTCACCATGGGATGAGAAATTTAGGATCACCTGGAGGACCTTAAAAATAGAGATGCCTGAATTTCACTGGTGGGAGGCCTTGATTTAAGAAGCCAGTAGAAGGGGCACCTGGGTGGCTCAGTGGGTTAAAGCCTGTGCCTTCGGCTCGGGTCATGATCCCAGGGTCTGGGATTGAGCCCCACATCGGGCTCTCTGCTCAGTGGGGAGCCTGCTTCTCCTTCTCTCTCTCTGCCTGCTTCTCTGCCTACTTGTGATCTCTGTCTGTCAAATAAATAAATAAAATCTTAAAAAAAAAAAAAAAGTCAGGAGAGGCCAAAGATGGGATGGGTTTTTTTTGTTTTGTTTTGTTTTTTTATTTTTTTTAAGCTCCCGGGGTGATTCTAAGTTGCAGCCGGTTTGAGAACCACTAACCTAGCAAAATCAACTATTTTTCAGACTGCACGATAAATTAGGGGATTCTGATGGAAAATAAGGCTCCTTAAAACCTGTTTTCATGAGCAAATGTAATCTAAGTTCAAATCCATTCTTACAGCATTATATCCCATTCCATTTTATGACTCTGTATATGCAAGGTAGGAAGAGTCATTACTGTGCCTGTCACTTTTACTAGCTAAGTCATGCTCATCTCCATTTATCCTTGACTGCTGAGAAAAGACTGGTTATGTCAGTTACAGATTATTTCCAAGGGACCTCCTGTTGGGGCAAATCTACAGGTTTTCCAGACCCTGGAAATATGAGCAGATTGTTCTCGGTTCCTTGATGTTTTCTACATTAACAATTCAGGCTCTTTCCTTGGCAAATGAAAGCAGCCCCTCTGCTTGGTTAAGGTCTATGAGCCCAGAACCAAGATCCTTCCCGTAATGGCATAGTTGAGGAGCCCATCCAGGAAAAGGGGCTACCTCGTTATCTTGCATTAATGCCAATTACGGCATCTGATCCTGAACTTTATGTAGTAATTAGAACGGTGCTAACACTGACCAATGGAATTGGTCTGCATTCACTTCTTGCGTTGGTTATTCTCTGCCACATTCTACTACCTTCCCTCAATTCATTCTCTGCCCTGCTTTTACTGATGGTGGGGAGACTGACTCATGTGGTCTATATCCCCAGCTCTTACTCTCTGGTTTCTGGTTGAGTTTTTGCAATAAATATAGGCAGGAGATCAAAGGCTAGAGGACAGAGAAGTTGGGTTACTTCCACCCCACCTCTCCCTTTTGGGTGATACCGCAGGTCAGGGGCTGCATGGCTATACCCTTGACTGACTGTGGGAGTCCTTCCTGCGTAGCCCTCCACTATGTGAATCTCTCCCCGTCCCATGGGAGCTCCCTTCTGTGTGGAAGCCCCTTCCTATGGGAGTTCCCCTCCTGTGGGAACCCTCTTATATGTAAGCCCCCCTTCTGGGCAAGCCCCCGCTTCTGTGGGAGCCCTTTACTTATGGAAGCCCCCCTCTTATGGAAGACTCCATTCCAGCTCTCATCAGACACCGGTAACCCAGTGCCTTCTGCAGGTCCCTTCAGCCCTGGGGAGGTAACTAACCGCTTCCTGCCATTGCCAGCCCCTGGGATAAATCCCTTATTAATCAAATTCTCTTTAAAATCCCAGCAAACATGTCTTCCATTTCCTGCTGGGTTCTGATTGCTGAGATATCTTCTAGACTAACTATAATTGTAATTCATTTTCCACTTTTCAATCATTCACGTAGAAGTCCTGAGGTATAACTTGTGTTCCTCAAAGAGTTTAACTTTAAGAGAACTTCTAAGTTGTAGGGTACTTTAAAGCCTTCTTCTTCTTTTTTCTTTTTTTTTTCCTATCCAAGCCTTCATGACCTCTGGGTGTCTCTGAAATACTCCAAGACTAATGAGCTGGGTGCCTCAGCTTCCTGTGGTGTAAAACAAAGGGGCCGCACAAAATGGTCTCTAAGACCCTCCTCCTCCAGGCGCTGCTCTTGCCACTCCAAGAGTGAAATTAGCCCAGGGAGGAAGGAGCCGGCCAGAGGAAGGGTGGGGAGAGGGGGGATGTGAGATACCCACACATCTTGGTGTGTTTGAGATGCGTGTTCCTCCGGGTGAGTGTGATACCGTCTGCTCCATTTTAACGTGAGCCATCTGCTGTTCGCTGGGCGGTGTGTCCTCTGCTGAGCACTGCGTGGGCCAGGATTTAGAGCTGGGGAGTGAACCGCAGGGTGACCTGGGCCTCGGACAGGTCGACTGCTTGGGGAGGAGAGGCATCCAAACAGTGGGTGCATGATGGAGCTGCCCAGGGCTCCCTCACACACAGACTGAGGTGTCCCCATCCCCCAAGTGTCCCTGACTCAGCAGTGCTGGGTGGGCCTGAGTGGGGGTGCTTCCCATCAGTCTCCTGGGTGCTGTTGATGCCGCTGGTCCCTGAGGGCCCTACTTTGAGAACCATTGGTCTCATCTACCTCTTAGGATACAGCATGTTAAATTATTAAGGAGATTATGTGCAAAGCTTGGGGGTGATTTTGTGGTGGGAGTGATTCCTTGAGAGTGTGTGAAGGAGGGTAAGCCCCAGCAGGTTTTACCAGAGAGGCTGTGCTGGATGCTAGAGGATGGACAGGAGCCAACAGACACAGCCCTGGGGGAGGGGAAGCAAGAGAACAGGAACATATGCGGAGGGCAGGCCTGTGAGGGAGGCCAGCAGGGGGAGACAGGCTCAGAGAGGTGGGCCCTGGCTGTAGTGGGCGTTTCCATTAGTTTTTTTTTTTACTGTCCCTCACAAAGGTCTACCCCCAGGGAATGCTGCAGATCTTGCCTTCTGACAGGGCAGCCCCTTAGCAGTTGTCCTCACTGTGCACCTCTCACTTTCTGTCTGGGGCTTCTCTGACAGGACTGTTGGGGATGCCCATGGGCACCCACCCCGCTCTCCACATGCACAGCCTGGTGTGTGAGGGACTTAACAGCTCACAAGCACAGCCAATAGGGCAGCCAATAGAGGATAGGAGGAAGGAAGTGGTAGATAAACAGTGCCCCCCCCCCACAGTTCCTCTTAGGAGCAATTCTACATGGCTTCTCAGAAGATGTCCAACTCAATAACATCCATCCCTACTGGGTTCTCTTCTCATCTGTTTCCTTCTCCAGACCTCTCCTTCCTGCTCATTAGAATGCCTTCACAAATTACCCATGTACCAAACCCTTGTCTCAGGCTCTGCTTCCAGGGGAGCCCAGGCTCAGACAAGCTATAAACATCCTGTTGAGGAATTTGGATTTTGTCCCACAGACAAAATCACGTTTCTAAGATGAAAACAACAAAAGCTGGAGCAACTCTCTGATGAATAAAAAGTCACAAAGGGCCTTCCAACACTTAGGTATCACTGTGAGAATGGAGGGGAGAGCCATTCAGTTTCAGCTCAACTGACTTGTGAGGCTTCTGTCTGTCAGTGACACCTCGAGATCTGTTCCCTGGTGTGGCTATGACCTCCTGCTCCAGGGCAGGGGAGGAAAATGTAATGTCCTGGCTGGGCCAAGATCTCTGGCAGGCTACCTGGTTCTTAGCGTTGAAACAACAAAATAAACAATGAGAGGCTCACTCTGGATGAGAAGAGAATTATTTCAAAAAGGAAAAAAAAAGGTCGATTGAGGTCGAAGAGAGAGTACTCCTGTCTGAAACAGCTCATCTACAGAGGAAGATGTCCTAATCAGGCGTAGAGCCCTTCAATCAGGAAAAGGTCACTCTCCTGGGTTCACAGAAAGACAAGCAGAAATCAGAGGGCTTCCCTACTGCTGTAGGAAAGCAAGAGGAATCTGGAAGCTGGTCTTCACAGCTTAAGAAAGCAGAGATGGGGTGGGGGGAGGGGCACGGAAAATGTGGGGAGGGCTGGGCAGGATCCCAGGGGATCAGTGCCAGTGAGGAAGCGACAGCCAACCATTTCCAGGGACAGTCACATCAAAGTCTTTACGTGGTGATTTTGGTCCTTTACCCTCTTCTGGTCCCAGCCTTAAAGGCTGCTACACACAGACTCTTTGCTAGGCATCCAAGGGAGAGATGAAGGGAAAAGGGAGCTATCAGGATGGGGAGGTGGGAAAACCAGCCTGAACCCAGAGGCAGGACCTGCTTGCTCCCTCTCTGTACATGTGTGTGATGCCTTGAGCTCAGAAGAGGTTTTACTCAGGGTTTGCTCCGGCATAGGTGAATTTAAAACCTAATGCATTCTTTTTTTTCTTATGTAATTTTTTGAATAGAATGCTGCAGTTACCGTGGTTCAAAATTCAAAGAGTATGAAATAGCAGGGAAGAATCTCGTCCCCACCCTTATTTCCCAGATAATCCCTCCTCCACCTACCCACCGCCAGGCAACCAATGATACTACTAGCTCTTGTAAACTTCAAGGGACAGCTTATGATTTTGCGGGAAAAACATACGCAAAAATGTTTTTCTTCTGGTTCACACAAACGAAACCACAAATACACATTATATTGTAAGTTGTTTTTGGCATTTAATGACTCTGGATAATCATTCCCATATCAGTGAGGACGAGGATTCTTATTCTTTTCTGTGGTTGCATGGTATGCCTTCACCTGGGTGTGCCCTAATTCATCGAAACAGCCCCCAACCGTGGGTATTTTAGGCTATTTTCTAACTTTTGCTGTTAGAAAAAATAGTGGAATGAATGAACTGGTAAGATATATTCTAAACTCTGTTTTTGCTATAGCAAGGATGTGGATGGTTTTTCTCCAGTAAAGCATAAATGCAGTTTAATTACAGGCAAGCCGAATTCATCGAATAAACACGTGCCATGGAAAACACTACTGTCACATATGTCTGATTCAGCAGAGTATCCTTCCTAAGAAAGCTTAGTTAGTACAGCTAGTAATAGCGGTGTGTTTTTTAAAAAACAGCTGATGGAAATATTGATTGATTCTTAGCAACAACTGACTGTGGGGAGAACCAGGGGTGTTTGCTTAAAGCAGTAAGGGCTACGAGAACAGAATGGAGCCTCACAGCTCTGTAGGTTTAGGAAGCTCTGAACTCGGGGCTCAGAAAGCTGGGTTTGGTTCCTTACTCTGCCACAGTGAACTGGGGACAATGATTCCTGCTCTATGGACCTGGCAAAGTTGCTCTGAAGACACAATGGGGAATTACCTCGCACGTGCGAATTCTGTAAACTATAAATTCCGGAAGCAATGCTAAATCCTATTGCTCGGATGCTGGTTTCGGACGTCAGTAGATGATCCATCTATGGAATCAATTCTGAAATAAGTTTCATAAGAGAAATCACACAGGGCATGACCATTTTAATTAAATGCACCAAAATGGGTGGCCCTTATGTATCATAATGTTGTTTTTTTTTAAAGATTTTTATTTATTTATTTGACAGACAGAGATCACAAGTAGGCAGAGAGGCAGGCAGAGAGGAGGAAGCAGGCTCCCTGCGGAGCAGAGAGCCCGACGACGACGCAGGGCTCCATCCCAGGACCCTGGGATCATGACCTGAGCTGAAGGCAGAGGCTTTAACCCACTGAGCCACTCAGGCGCCTGTATCATAATGTTTTAAAAATCAATTAAAGAATCAGAAAGGAAAAAGGCTGCTATTGGCTAACTACCCCAACTTTTTTTTGGGGGGGCTACCTTCCCCACCTCCCTGCCTCTTCTACAGTTATTAAAATCAAGTTCACTGCTAACCACCTCGAAGGAGATAAATCCGGAAACCACTCAGATCTGATGGGGTAGGTAATCTCTTTATGCCAATTAACACTGATAATAATCTGGGATTTTCAGGTACCACCGTCTCTCTGGATTCATTTGGAAATGATCAATAAAATAAATGGGCGAACAAAGTTTTAAGTAGTCTGGAAAATGAAATGCCGGGCTGTCTGGATTGGAGAATTATTAGGAAACCTACCCATTTCACTCATTAAAACCTCCACGATGCGCCATTATCGAATCAGACAGGTGCCTTGGGCACTTCTCAGTCAATCCATTCAAGTTTCTGCTACCTCTTTTCTAGTCTCTGCCGCCATGGCAACAGTCCACTGACCTGCCCTTCAGGGAAATAGAATTTCTGGCAAGACTGAGACTTTTAATAATTCTACTTGTCAACACAGGTCAGAGAGGGAGAGATGGATTTGTACCAAGTTACTTAACAAACTCGCTGACAAAATGAGCGACCTCCAGCAAATGACTAGACCCCGCGTTCAGAATGTCCCCCAGGAAAGCCAAACATTGCATCATTAGCGTCCTAGAAAATCCACACCACCAACAGCTGTCCATCAAATCCTTCCTTGCGTGTGGACTTCTTTCAACGTTTTTTTATTTACCTTTTCCCAGAAAGGTAAAAGTGTCCTGGGAAGCTCACCTAAAGTGATTATTAATCTGATTGTTAATTTCCCCCAAATTTTAATTTTTAATAACTACATACAAAATGATCTACGACGAAGGGCATGTTTCTGTCCTGCAAGTTTCCTTATGGGAATGTCATCTAGAAATACCAGTTTTTCGCAGCCAGACTTCCCTCTTGGCAAAGGACAAGACTCTAGAAATATCAATTCAGTACCCAGAAACTAAACTCTCATCCCAAACATATAAGAGGTACTCTTTCGACTTGTCTCTCTTCCTGGAAATGTTCTAGTGTGTCGCCTGCCGTTGTAACAGGTTGCCTTTTTGGTGGCATTACTCTCTGACTCGGAAATACAAACACTGCTTCAGAGATTTATTTTACAATTCATCTTCTGATTTGTCATGGCTGGGGAGGTCAGCTTCCAGATTTTCTATTCTAAATTACTTTTGAACAGATTTTACAAACAGACTAAGGAATGGCTTTTGCCTAGACAGGAACAAATTCTGAAAGTTGGAGATCATGCCCCCTCCTTCCCTCTTGGTAAAACGTAAACAATCAGAAAACCCACCATTTCCCAGATCAATTATTTGTAAAAGAATGACAGGTGCCCTGGAGACACTGGAGTTATAAAAGAGAAAATGGCAAATAATTTTTTCATGGGCCAGCTGCTCAGCTGAGGTGATTTTCGGGAAGGTTCTCCTAGGCTCTAAAATCCAATCAGCAAATCAATTAAGATCATGCCCATCTCTGCCAACAGCACTGCGCTGCCTGCTTCTGCCCTCCTCCTTATTCCAGTGATTTCTGGTGTGTCTCTGTCCCAAAGCCAAGGGAGCCAGTCAACCTGAGGTTCCTTTGCTTTATGCTCACACTGGACAACAGGAGAGGGTAGGGGCACTGTTCCGGTTGAATTAAGGATTAGTGATCACCAGAAGGAGCATTGCCCACCATTCTGCAACCCCCCGCCCCCCTTATTTATATCTGTCCCAGTCTAAGCTTGCCTTCACCACTGGGCTCAGTGGGGGCTGACCGGTAGGACTGGCTGTCACTTTCTTTCAGCGGAAAACACATAGGACCAGGCAAAGCAGATGGTTCCTAAAGGGACACATCCAAAGAATCTGCTAGCAAACTGTGGTGGTACCTTTCCAATAGACAGCAACTTACCGGAGAGGAAAATCAGGTCTCCCCCACGGCATCCGGCCACCACCCATGAAGCCTGAACATCGCCCACTTAGGAATTTCTAATCCTCAGCGAGGCAAAGGACAGCCCGTCTTTTAAGCCTCCCAGAGATAGCCATTCTCCCTGATAATGCTCCCATATCTGTCAGTAAAAGCTGTTATCTAGGTAAGACCCCCTTCAGGAAGGCTGACCGTGCTCCACACGTGGTCACTCAGTCCTAAGAGGAGCAGAGACAAATGCCTCGTACTTGCATAGCTAGGTGGACCTAGAGACAGCCGATAAGGCCTCAAATGGAATTAAAACCAAGGACCATTTTCATCATAAAACATTAATGAAGTGTTTTTTTTCAAACTCCAGATAAACCCACAAATAATCACGTGTGAAGCCCTAGCCTGACTGTATGAGTTTGAGCAAATCAATTCACACTTCCAGGCCTCAGTTGAGCCAGAAGATTTCTAAGATCCCTCCTAGCAGAATATTCTAGATTCCTTTGGGAATGGGTGGGTCTCTTCCAACATTCTGGCCAACCACATACATACTTAACCAAGCAGTTATTCAGCATAGATTAAAAGCAGAGACCGTTTCTATCACGCATGTAGCTTACCTTTTCAACTGCTGTGTGTTCTTCATTTGTAACGCTTGTTTTTCTTGATTCATTCTTCGACCTGCTCAGCCTCCTGGATACTTTTTCTCTGAGTAGAGTGGCATATCCAATGTGTTCATAAATGGGGTTTGTTGTCATTTTGGAAATGTATTCAGAAGCTTTTGTTTCTATGTACAGTGTTATCAAGCCATCTGTGACCAGATCGTGAATCGATTCAAACCTCTTCTCGCCCACAAAGTGTTTTCCATCATAGAAGAGCCTGTAGTTTAAAGTCTGGTTTCCAAACCTGCCCCCAAGAGAAGGAGAAATCACAATAGTGTTAGAAGTAAGAACATGGAAGAAAGGTAGCAGGACACTTTCTGAGTTCATATTGTATGCCAGGCACTGAACTAGGCACCTGGGACGATTTTACCCTCCCCCTATTTAATTATCATAGACAGTTTGAGATAGGTGGAATTATTATTCTTGTTTTATGGCTAAGAAAACTGAGATCTGAAGAGATTGGGCACCTGCTTGAGGTTACATCCCTGGATAGAGGCAGGGGTGGGATCAGGCAGTCCTACGGTGTCACTGGATCCTAGAAATCACTAAGGCTGGTGAGTCCTTATCATTCTCATTTGTAAAGGTGAGAGGGTAGAGCCTGGTTTACAAATATTTTACTTTTAAATTTCCTTGATGAAAACTACTCCTTCTACCTGCCAATTGCCTCTGCAGGGGAAGCTACCATCACTCACCCTGATGTCCCCTTATTATGACATCTTCGACCAACACCAGTAGAGTACCTCGTGCCTACCACAGAAAGGAGATGAGGGGAGCTGGGCGAAGCTCCCTTCTGTGGCTGCTGCCAACAGGTTCCCAGGGATCTAATCTATAAGGGCCTCCCCCTTTACACTGGCCGCACCCTCTTGGCCTTGGTCCTGTATCTCACAGCCTTTGCTTGGTACCCCAATGGGACAGCCCATGCCTGCTGCTGGAGGGCTGGGGGGATAGGAAAAGACTTTGCATACCGAGAGCACTTACTAACTTTTGAAGTACTTCCTTATAATGACATCATCTAAGATGTGTTCAAACCATTCCTGGGTGCAAATTGGGAAGCAGCCTTCTATAGCCACAGTGTTGAGGTGACACACAGAATATGCCATTGCAGGCTGGCATGGGAAGTGTTTCCATTAATATTATTCTTTCTATGGAGAAAGGTCTTTCTAATTCCAAAGAGTTCATACATGAACTGTCAGAAGACACTTTGATTCTGGGATTGGATGCTCTCCCCAAACTTTATGGGACTGCCATAAGGATCAAATGGCACCAAATATTTGATCAAGTTTAGGAAAGTGCAGAAAATGCAATGCTTTTCTGGCCCTGTGACTTCCAATCTTGGGATTTTGTGATAAAAGACTCATGAGGACTCTGCTCCAATGGCTTGCTGGCATGGAGTGCCACGACTGCTGTTGGGAGTCAACATGACCCTTGGGTCAATGTTAAACCTGGAGAGAACCCATGGACAAAGTCCACATCCGTCCAGGCACACATACGCAACGTGAGGTGAAGACTTTTGACAAGGGCTCCCAGGAGCTACGTGAGACGGAGGCATTGCTCCTCAGCTGGCTCAGTTTTAGGCAGAAGTGACTACAGGAGAACTAACTGTCCAGATAATTCTCCAGTTTACTCTATATGCATAAAAAGAGCCTCAGTGTCCATCCTACTGATAATATCAGTGGCCTAGGAAGTGTATAAGCCTCTAATATGCTAGTGGTACTCCGTAAACAAAGCAAAAATAAAAAATAAGTAGGGGAAGTGGGGAGGGACTGGATAATGGGTACAGAGTTTCTGGTTGGAATGACAAAAAAATCCTGCCAAGCCCCAGTGGAGATGGATGCATAGCATTGACAGTGTATTTAATGCCACTGAATTGCACACTTAAAAATGGCTAAGACGGTAAATTTTATGTTACGTATATTTTACAGCAATAAAAACATGTGAAAAAAAGTTAAGTAAGGCCACTTATAGAGCACTAGTAACAATGGATGGAATTGAGTTCACCTTAGAGCTAACGTGTAGCATCCTGGCTGGCGTTGGCTTTCTCTGAGAATGTAGGCACCCTCCACGCCTCCGAGAAGCTCATCTGCCTGCTCCCGGGAGATGATCCCATGAAACCTGAGGAGAGACAGACCATGTGTGTTCTCAGCACACCACAAAGTATGCACCACCAAGAGCTAGGCTAAAAAAGATGGCGGGGCCACCCAGAGCCGACTGTCCCCCACTGGGATGAAGAGGGGAGTAACTACCATATATCTTAAAGATGCAGTTGGAACCACTTCTCAGCAAGCACCCAAACATATGAGAAGTGTTCAGGTAGGCAAAAGAAAATGAAGAACACCCGGAGACCAGGCGGAGACCAAGTCCAGCTGGCCTTTTGCTCTTGTCTTTGGTCTCAAGTTGAAAGCTAAAGTCAAAACAAAAGGCCAGGCTATGGCTCCTTCTTCAACCATGGGGAATAACAAAAAAGCAATTACCAATTCAGCTCTCAGCTCAAACAGAGAAACTATGTATTGTCCAGATTGCTAATGAACACTATTGATTATCAACTTGCTTTCTTCAGGTGTGGGGTGTTGTTAATTTCAGAGGCTCATTCTCTGGAAACAATAGTCAGCTATAATCAACACTCTTCCATTCCTTTTAATGTTGAGAGCAATTGCTTAGGGATATGTTTGGAAAAAAATGTATCTATTGTTCTTTTTTAAAGATCACATTCATTATTTTTTTTCTGCAATTTAAAAAATAATACACAGGTATGTAGAAAACACAGCACTCAGCATATGTGGGAAGAACGCAGGCTTGGCCCATGACTGCTTCGCTCTGGAGGCATATGTCTGAGGCCTATGGAGTGGACAGTGATTCCTGGGCAACCTTCTCTGTTGTCTTGAAGCAAAGACAGCTCCTCCCCTACCGCCACTTGTGAGAGATTTGATCAATCCTTGTTTGGATTGGTGGGGAAGGTGGCGGAGCTGGGGTGGGGTGTGAGGCCACTGCTGTGGGACCCAAGGGTTCTGGGAGAGGGGACAACACCCTCTTCCCAGGATTACCTAAGCCTGAAGATCTTTGGGGGAAGAAGTTTTTCTGGACAAAGAATCCCTTCACCTTCCTGGAAAGGGGGCGAGAGGGTGGGAGTTGGCTAGACAAATTTTGGACTTCTCCTCCAGGAATGTGAAAATGAAGTGAGGACAAATGTAGTATGATAATAGCTCGGGGGAAAAACAGCTATTGCATATTTATTTCCTAATTCCCTTCTGTCCTTCTTAATAAGTAGACCTTATAGACTGAAGCTTTTGTCTTAGGGGAGAGAGGCCAGAAGAAGCTGCAGCTTTGAGTTCCAAAATCAATTCCCACAAGTCTAACGCCATGATAGGGTGAGAGAAGGAGGTTTTCTGCTTTCCAAATTTCGGTTTTAAATCTCAAGAGCCAAAACGTAGAGATCTTGGAGCAGCACTTTTCTGTAGTGAAGACAGATGTGGCAAACAAGCAACCTGTCTGCCCCCAAAAGAGATTGGGGTCCCCAGTTGTTGCAGGAGGGAGACTGGGAGGAAATGGGGCAGAGCTCAGACTCAGGACTGGAACCGATGGATCCCAGATGGATGTATGGGGATCCCGGAGCCAGAGCAGACCTGTTTGGGGCTTTGTCTGGGTGTGTAGCCACTGAGCCCCAGGAACCTGTGGGAATACCTCCTATGCAGTACGAGCTGGGCTGGACTGACGGCCTGGGCAGAGTGACCTGAGGGAGCCTCACAGGCACTTGGCTGGGGGACATGTGTGGGGAGAGGATGTATGTGAGTGTGTTTATGAGACAGAGAGAGATCTTGTGTATGTATGAGTCTGTGTGTATGAGAGAGACAGAGCATGTGTATGAGTGTGTGTGAGAGGGAGCATGTGTGTGAGAATGTGTGTGGATGAAAGAGAAATATGTGCTGTGTGTGTGTGCATGTGTATGAGTGTGTGAGAATGTGCGTATGAGTGTGTGTGTGTGTGTGTGTGTGTGCATGTGTGTGTGGTGACAGGGACATGGTAGGAGGCAGAAGGGGCACCAGGCATTGGAAAGTTTCCCACACCGGAGTCAGAGCTGGTGCCACGAGAGGTTTGCAGGAGGTGCTATCCAGGACACAAACTGATCGTGGGCCAAGGCAAGGGAGGGGATGACCATAGCAGGACAGAGGCACACACAGTGAAGGACACAGGGACATGAAGCCCTTGCCCCAGGTCACTGTTGCGGGGGACAGACACCCCAAAAAGGCAGGTACCCTGAAAACAGCCCAGCCTTAATTTCCTCGACACGGTATAGCTGATAGCCAGCAGCAGACATAAAGCGTCAAGAACCAAGTTGAACTCAATTGTTCAAAAGAAGAAAATTACAGTTCTGTGAATCTAGCTCGCGGCTCATCACCCCCTTTATGCATGGGTTTAAAAATATCCATGATATATATATCTTATGATCCCCTCTTTGTAGAAAGAAAGCATGCATTGAAAAACACTGGAAGGATTGAGAGGAAGGGGGAAGGTTAGCAATGATTTTTTCATGGTGAGCTGAGGATGTTCTCCGCCTTCTCTACCTATATATTTTCTAATTTTCCCCAATTAGCGGGTATTAATTTATTCACGTCTTAAGAAAAAAAGTAATATCGATGCACAGTGGGAAAATTAAAAAGTTAAAAGGCACATAAGAGGTAAAAATGTAAACATTAGAGTAAAAACTCTCTTCCTCTAAAGGTATCCATTGTCAACAGTTTCTTGTGAATCCTAGTACGAAAAAAAAATGCATTTATGTTTCCTGAAGAAAGCATTTATTCCTTTTCAAATGGAACAAAAAGCCTTTTATTTCTAAAAAAAGAAACACAGAATCTGAAGTTTTTAAGCTAATTTCCCTCTAATGCAAAACGGTCCTTTTCTGTAGTTAAGAAAATATTCCTTTGCTGTCCTCTCACTATGTAGTTTGTATGGACTGGGGGTTGGAAAATGATAACTAAAAGGTCATTCAACAAAATTTTGATGCAGCGAAGAAAATGCACAATAGAGTTCCTTTTGGAAATCACGTGCAAAAGTGTCCCATTTGGAAGGCTTTCCTTTCTCTTTTTCTTTATTAATTGTGTTCTCTGTGAGCAAAAATTCCAATGAGGACACTGAAGGAAAAAGCATCCTAACTAACGAGGTTAGAAGTTAGGGACTTGGGGATGGCCGAGAGCAGAGGCCGGCGCTCCCGGGCAGAATGTATTCCAGGGCCCTGGCTGAATTCCCAAGACTAGAAAGGAAAGTTCAGAAATGCAGCCATGGCCATTAGGAAGTCACTGCTGGGCTGGGACACAGGAGAGGGTCATTCATCACGAAGATGAGGCTCTGATGGGGAAGGGAATAGAGGAAGAAGGTTTGGGTTGGCTAGGAGAGCAGGGGACGTGGACTTGAAAGAGACTGTGGCTCATCAGCCCTCCAGGTTGGACATGGGAAGAAAGGGATGTGCACCTGACCCCCGTGTGTGTGTTGTTCTGCCCGTGTTTTGCAAGCTACGCCACCACAGCCTGACACTGAGAACGCTTTCTACAGCATGAATATTTGCTTTACGGTAGGTTTCTGAGAAAGTAAGACAAAATGAGAGTTGAAATTAAGCGGGAAATGGGAGGAAGTTACCATTACGGTATTGAGGCAATTTGGCTAATCTATCCAACTCAAGAGAAAACATTATTTTGGTTTTATGAGAGTGCAGGGAAAAGGGGTGGTTTCCTCTTACTGCATTTACTGAGTATGGAAAGTAAGGAACTCAGCCACGTGGGTTACAATCTTTGAAACTAAATGTTTATACAGCATCAAGGTAGAAAGTGAAATAAAATACTAACAGAGCCTCAGTCACGGAAAAGGCCACCTTATGTTTCAAATACTTGCCAGGGGGCTCAGTGGCTGCTTTACTGGAGAAAACTATAGCAGGAAGTACGTCCCCCCCACATTCATGGAAGCCAAGCACCTGAGTCTTAAAAAAAAAATTCAATACAAAGGGGTCTGATTGCATTTATCCTTATTATTAAACGCTTGCACAATAGACATTGGATGAAGACTATATATTAGAAGATTTTTAATATTTAATATTTAAATGACATAAAAATGACTACTTATTACATTATTAAAACAAAGAATAGCATGATACATACTCTCTTCCATAATATTTTGGTCTGTTCTCCACCTATATTTAAAAAAGAGAAAAATATTAATAATGCATTTGAATTAAAATCAGAGAGATAAAAACGCTATTCAAATGAACATAGCTAATCCTGGTAGTAATTTTATCACAGTTTTAATTCCCCAAATCTGAGATCCATGAAAACACAGAGTAAGCCAACACATGCCTCTATCTTGGATAGGATGATGTAGGATCATATTTCTCTAATCATTAGGCTCATTCTCCACCTAAACCCATCACCCAATAAAAGAATTTTCATATGAAACAAAGGAAAATATTAAGAAATTTATAAAGATATTATAAGACATCATCCTGAAAAATAAAATGAATAAAACTTAAGCACTGATTTCAGTCTTCTTCCAACTGTTACATTATGTATTTATAATAAAGATAAGAAATGCACCCAGATTTCAAGTTTCATTTGGTCTCTTTCCAGATAAAATCAATATCCCTATTTTTAAACAAATGGTGAATGATCTGAAATTCACTTGACACCAGAGGTACAAGATACAGAGGACAAGATTCATGACTTGACTAAAAATCATAAGCATCCCAGAAAATATTTTTCAACCACATTTTGAGCTTGGGGATTATCATGTTGGATTTTTATCACATATATATGATAATCTACTTTCATAAGAACTTTGTTTTGTGTTCATGGTGTTAGAATTGGTAAGAAATTAACATGAATTCTCATGCTCAGCTTTTGTTCTTCTATCTTAACTCCAGGGACACTGAAAATATAGTGGAGCCCCATTGAGTTATGGATTCTCATTGAGGGTTATGGCAGCAAGTTTATGTTTATTTACTAGAGTAGAATGGGGGTCTGGCAGCCATTTCGTTTATAGTCATTTCTGTCCACAGTTAAATGGGCAGTTCTCTCAGCAGGACTCACAGACACAGTCGTGGAATTTTAAGGTACTGGGCAGTTTCCTGGCTCCCTCCACCCTCCAAAGTATGCAGAAGATCTGAGAGGACGGTCAAGAGCCCTGGAGCAGAGGAAAAGGCTCAGAAAGGGGGAGTCAAGGAACATATTCACAGGCCTGCCTTGGACAAGCCTCGCTGGCATAAAAATCATCATCTAGACACATCTGAATATATGTTCACTCTTCTGTGCATTTTACACTTGAAAAGCACTGAACCAAGGGGGGCATTCATAACTCTTTATCTTCAAGGTTTGAAGTCTGCTCAGTGTCATTTACAAAGGAAGATCTAAATAGTATCATTACTAGAAGCACAAAGTGTGTAAAAGACACCTCGTTATCTGATGTGTATCTGATGTGTATCATCACTCTACATGCTGGTAAGCTTTTTAATAGGAATTGAGTATTTTGCCGTGTATATCATTCTCTTAGCTTTCAAAGTTCTTTCTTACTTTTATGATACTGTAGGTATATGTCTGCAACACCAACATGCCACAGAAGAAATTTAAACTAGAAAAGTCAGTGGAAGTAAATAATTAATGATGGGTAAGGTAGCTCTCCAATCTTTGAGAGTCAATAGTCCATTTCTTTGAAATGATTCCCTATATATAAAGACAACTTTATCTCTATCTTTTTGGCTGAGCCATAAAACACACTTGCAAATCTGGGTGAAGCTCCCAGCCCCATTCCCCACTTCTCTCCTCTTATCTCCCTGAAAGGGAAGAATAATTCATCCGACTTCCCAGATGGACAGCATGGAAGATAGAACCTACTACTAACTCCTGGTGTACAAGTAAGTAGTTAATGAACATTGAATTTGACTCCCAAGAAGATAACAGATTGCTTTCAGTTCATTAATCAATCATAAAAATATGTGGCGTGCTTACGACATTCAGGGCTCCGTCTTCCGCCCTGTCATCGTTAATGAAACAATAATCTCATAGGTGTGGAGAGGAGAGATCTGAGGAGCTCAGGAGTGTTCTGCATTTGGAGCAGGAGGAAACCAACTTGAGAAATCTAACACAGGCCCCCAAATAGAAAAGTCAGTATTTATGGTGCCTTGAGGGATACCAAGTAAGATTCTGTCTAGAGAACAGTTTAAGATGATATAGTTGTCCTTGTTAAAACGAGAGAGACAGGGGCTGGGATTAAAACAACCAAAAACAAACAAAAACCCATTCTTTTCCTAAACTTTTTTGCTCACAGGGCTCTAAACATAGTTTCTCTCTCCACACTTCACTGAGCTTTTAACGAGTCAGGAGCTTAAATTAAATTAAATGGCCCTAGAAAAATCCTAGAACATCCACATGTTTTCAAGGCGGCTAATATTGGATCCTCAGATCCAGACAAGCTGAGTGTCAGGGCTCCCAGAAATAAAGGACCTGACTAGATAGATTGGTAACCTCTTCACTGCGACCCAGCGATGCCCAGAGAAAGCCTGTGCCCAGGTATGGCTCTGTGTCAGCCACCAGCCGAATCAGGACCGACCTGTAAAATGTGGACTTACTAAAGAAGACATAGCACTGAATTTCAGTTTCCAATTGTACGAGATTCTCTTCAGTGAACAAGACAGGAGACAGTTGACAAAGAGAAAGGCAGCTCAGAAGCTCTTCTCACATTCTCACTGAAAATTATCTTTGTTAAAATAAATCAAGAACTTGATCAAAAAATAGAGGGCTAACTTTGGGAGTCACATGGATTCAGCAAGGGACAAAAACATAACAAATCCCAAACATGAAAGAAGGTTGGTTCTGGAGCATTCCTGCCACTGATTATCTCAGGGCAAGAGCTGGAGTTGGACAGCGCCTCACCTTGGTGAACCTGGTCACCATGGAGAAGACTAACAAACGGGATCTACAATGCTCGCTCTTGGGATTTAGTGCTCCAACTCTAAGAAATGGAAGAAGCCCATCATTTTAAGAAAACAAAACAAAAAAAACCCCCAATAACTTACAGATATATTGCTGAACCCTAAAATACTGGATCCTTAGATGATCTACCTGGTTCAGAAAGGAATGCCTCTCTTTATGGAAGAACACCGAGCAGATGATCAGTGAACAAACAAACACATGAAATGGGTCTTCCCGAAGCACAGGTGAATTTGGTAGATGTGGTGTAACCATGCAGATTCTTTTTAAAAATATAATTGAAGATTTTATTCTGCATAAGCATCATGTAAGGGAGAACAATCCCCTCCAAGGTAGGCAATACTTGCCACTGATGCCAGTGTTGATCATAACATTTTGGAATTCCTCTTTTGGAACTTTCTTAAGGCTTACCATGTTTTTTCTTGAACATCCTTACAGCTGTCTGTCTGTCTGTCTCTCTCTCTCTCTTTTAAGAATTTTTATTTATTTATTTTAGAGAGAGTGAGCGAGAGCAAGAGAGAGAACATGAGTGGGGATGGGGGGAAGAGCAGAGGCAGAAGGAAAAGCAGACTCCCCGCAGGGCCGGGAGCTCAATGCAGGGCTTGATCCTGGGTCCCTGGGATCATGACCTGAGCCGAAGGCAGCCGCCTAACCAACTGAGCCACCCAGGCGTCCCTACAGTTGTCTTTCTCAAAGTCTGGTCATTTAAAACAGAAACTTCAGGATACTTATTAAAGATTACAGATTAGGAATCTACTACTACTCCCTCCTTTAGACCAACTGAACCAGAATTACTGAGGGGGCTGCTGCGATGTGTTATTTGATAAAGTCCCTAGATAATATTTAAGTGTACACGAAAGTCTGAATCACCAGTATATGGAAATAATATATCTGTTTTTTGAGTTGAGAGTGGCTGTTATTTCAGCTAACAGAAAGAAGTTATTCAGAGCCAAATTCAGTAAAAAGGGAAGTGATCCAACTAGGAAATACATATGAGACAAAAATGAGGCATGATCCTTAGATAATAAAATCTGCACTATGTTCTGTTCTGAAGATATTTTACAAGAGACATTCCCAACACGCTCTGAGCAATGGGACCTCAGCAGAAATAAAACATGACTTCCCAAGATGATGGACTGGAAAGGGACCACACTCACATACTACACGTGTTAAAGTAAAATCTATTTTATGACTTTATAGTCACACCTCAAATACATTGCCAGTACTGTGACTACTGAAAATGGTTTTAGTCCCATCTTGTCCTGTTCACGCCCTCCACACACCGTGTTCCTACTTATCTACAGTCAATGCAAATGTTACAGCTTCCTGCTAAGGGTCTCATAGCCCACATTCATCCTATGCTACAATCAAACAGAGTTATTCACAGTTCCATAATTCGCTCTCTCCAATATGTCTCCTGTTTTCCATATGTTCTTATTTTAAGATCCTGAGCTTCCTTTTAGTAAAATAGGGGCAGATCGCGTGCAAGTTGGAAGGACAGGCTCTAGACTCAGGCTGTCTGGCTTTGATGCCAAATCTGTGTATCCATAAGCAAGTACTTATCTCTGTTCCTTGTTTTTCTCATCTTTAAAATGGGCATGATAGGGGCGCCTGCGTGGCTCAGTGGGTTAAGCCTCTGCCTTCAGCTCAGGTCATGATCTCAGGGTCCTGGGATCGAGCCCCACATCGGGCTCTCTGCTCAGCTGGGAGCCTGCTTCCTCTTCTCTCTCTGCCTGCCTCTCTGCCTACTTGTGATCTCTCTCTCTGTCATACAAATAAATAAAATCTTTAAAAATAAAATAAAATGGGCACGATAATAAAAGTGGTTCACCTACCTCATTAAATGAGTAAATACGTTACAAGCTACATGCTTGTAGCTGTGGCTGGGACACAGAGCAGTTCAATGATTAATAGCTATTTCTGGTATCCAGAAAGAGCCTCCCTGCACAGGAAGAAAAGTTAGGCCATTCTTTTTTTTTTTTTTAACTATTTATTTTTAAATTTTTAATTTAAGTAGAATTAACATACACGGTTACATTAGGCCCATTCTTTACTGTCCTCTCCCAGCTCTTTTTATATTTTAAATACATACTTGCCCATTTCTTTTCTACTTTATGAGTTTTTTAAAGCAGCAATTTTGGCCTGCATCATCACAACATTCCCAGGATTTTGCCTCTGGTCTGGCACAGAAAGAGTGTAGTTCTCTGAATTTGATCCACTCTTAAAAATGTGTCAAACAGCAAGAGCCTATATCCCATTATTTTAAATAGAAAAAAGTAATTTATTCAAAAGTACTGATTTCCCAAATATTACTTAAATGCCTTTCAATAACTATATAACAATCTGATAAGGATTTCTGCCTACTATAAAATATTTAAAGCCCAATTCCATAATTGTTTAACACTTAAGGGAGTAATTAACAGGTATATTGGTGTGTATCCACTGCTGAAGAGAATAGGAAGGAACCTCATTATCCTATACTGAGCAGGTACTATAAAAAAAAAAATATAAGACTATCTGGGTTAGACCCGCATTGGCAGTGCTCCCTGGTATCTGGCCTCAACAAATACCAAAGGGCTAATCCCTCGGGGAAAAAGTGGAGAGAATTATGGATATCATGTGCAATGTGCTTAAACACAAAACCAGGTCAATCAGGACAACAGAGATACTCGAGAAGTCCCTTTCCAACTCCTAGCTCCCTTCTCCTCATAGTGTGATCCTGGGACCAGCAGCACGGATCTCACCTTGGAGCTTGTTAGAAATGCAGCATCTCCATTTCGGAAGGGGAGTCATGCGCACAGGAAAGTCTGAGAAGCTGCCGTGCACATGAGAACTCATCGTAGCAGATGAGAACTTGTTAATCGCAGGTTTTTAGCCGGGAGAATGATTTTGGCTAAAACTTTCTGTTGAGTTATTGTAGCAGATATTCCGATAGCGAGTGTTTGGAGAGCAAAGGATGCCTGTGCTCATTACATGTTTGCAGAATGAGGCAAAGATTATGAAGGCAGAGGCCTGGTGTCAATTCAATTGCCATGTGACCCTGAGTAGGTTATTAAACTGCTTTGCATCTCATTTTCCTCAATTTCCAATAAAATCGGAGTTATAAAAATGTACTATTTTAATAAAGCTCAGGTGAGATAATGCATGTAAAGAACTGTAGGGCTGGGAACACTGTGGTAACAGGTTAGCATTTACGCAGTACCTACCCTGTGCCAAGCAACTGTCTTTATGCTTTCACATGTGTATCTCACTGAAGTCCCCCAACAACCCTATGAGGTAAGTGAGTGCTATTATTTTGTCGGCAGCTGCTAAATAACCAGCCTGAGGTCACGGAGCTAGTAAGGGGCTTCAGACCCAGCACAGACACCTTGAACGACCATGATTCCCATCTTCCTTGGAGAATATACCAACCAATGCTGATGCCTTTGTAGGCCGGCACACAATTCTCCACTTTGGTTAGATAGTGGATTATCTGAATTGTTCTTGACTGTACTCTGCCAGGATCGAACACTCTAAAATCTCTTTGGAAAGAACGGAGTTCTGTCAATGAGTTAACGAACGAGAATTTGTCATAAATTTACCTACATGTAGTGATACTTTGGGTCTCTTAACTGTTCCCCTGTAATTTAAAATTTTATGTATTTCCAGCTACCTGGTTTGTTTTCCAATTTATTCTCCTAATTTTAAGGAGTAATTCTCAGCATTTTGCAAAGCTTGAAAGAACAGTAGGGTGACAGCTGCATGGTGAGAGACAGGAAGCATAATCCTTAAATGAGTTTTCTTTATAGTCAGATTATCATTGCCTAGATAAACACAAGTTCTTTTATATTCAACACAAAGACATTTAAAGGATATTGTGAGTCCTCTGTAAACAAGGTTTCCAATTATTGAGAAAACAAAGCTTTTATAATCCCTCAGCAGCTGGTATATGTTAAGTTTTTACTTAATAGAAATAATTTTAGAACCCAATTTAGCAACCTCCTACACGGGGCAGTTAGACTGCTGAATTTTTTGAGATACAGATCAAGTTCAGAAGAAAAGGCTTTGATGGGAGGATTTATATTGGTGATATTGGCAATTTTATTCATAAAAAATAAATATGGATAATTCCCTTCTAATTAAAAATCAAAGTTCCCTATTGAAAAGGACAGAAAGAAAATGTGAGTACTGAGATTTATACTCTTGTAGTCAAAGTGCATAGTATAGAATGAAAATTGAGCAAACTTTAAAATCTCCTGTTTCTTTTCATCTAGAATCGAAGGCCTTCTTTCTCCTTATGGCATTACTTTAAGGCTTCTAGAATTCTGATGGGGCACTGGTGGGGCAAATTTTTTCCTGTCTTGATTTCAATGTATTATAAAAATATCTACTGGCCGGTCTTTCTGTAATAAACCTCCTTAAAAGGTTACCAATGGCTTTCCAAAGTTCTGTAAGTAGATCCAAGTCAAGCACTTTAATAACCTGGTGTAAATATTCTGCTAATTTATAGACGTACACAGTATATGAGATTAGGGGTGCTCGGGACCAGAGCAGTTCCCATCATTTGGTTTGTTTTCTGTCTCTTTTTTTTTCTTCAGATTTTTCCAGGAATTGTGATGTAAAAATCGGTGATAATATTAGAACAAATAAGAAGCAAAAGAACTTTCTTAGATGAGGGATTCTCAACTGGGAGGGTGGGTGATGTTTTTGTTCCCCAGCGGATATCTGGCAATGTCTGGAGATAGTTTTGATTGTCATGAGTGAAGAGTGCTACTGGCCCGTAGTGGGTAGAGTCCAGGGATGTTGGTAAAATCCTGCATGCACAGAATAGCCCTCACCCCCTTCTACAACAAAGAATTATCCTAGCCAGAACATTCATGGTGATGAGCCTGAGAAACCCTGTTTTAGACAAAAAGGAACTTTGAAACCTTGAGCATTCCCAAGAAAGGTTATTCAAAAAAATTTACTGGACCAAAATATAAACAAGCAATCAATACTTTAAAAACATAAAGTGAATTAAAAGGAAGATAAGAGGAGATATTTACTTATGAGAACACTGATCATTTATAACAGTAGTTTTTAAGAAAAGACTGATACTTCCAACTACTCAGAGAAATAGCTCAGGTAAATACCAAACTGAACAGACCAATATCTTAGTAAGATAAAGAAGGAAACTCCCCTTCCCCTTTGAAAAAATTGTAAACGACGTGAAATACAGAAAACATTAAGAAAAAAATTTATTTCTTGGGAGTAACCATCCATGCTACGCATACATGTGAACTAATGTTTAAATCCCTTACTGCTATGGGATTTCATGCCTCACAGCATGTTCCTTTGAAACTCTGCCCTGATCACTGGGTTGGAAACAAAACTCACACCACACATGGATCCCTCGGTCACAGAGGAACTCTGCCCCGGGGAGCTGAATGGCTGGCTGTCCAATGCCTCAGTGGTGTCCTGAAGTTTCATTATATAAGCAACCATACAAAATATTCATCATAAAAGACGAGGGTGAATTACCCAAAGTAGCTGTGTTTGGATTTGAAAAATAATGGCAGGGCAACAACAACCAGACACACACATTCAAATATCCCACCTCGCACATTAGCCCTTTGTCCCCAGCTCTGGCCTTGTTCAGGTTCAGACCTACTGACACTGACTTAGGGCTTGGGAGGATCAGAGGAGGAGCTTCAGTATGTGTGCTACAGTTGTCCCAAAAGGCAAGTCACACAATTGATAGTCCCTTTTTGCCGATGAAGAGAGAAAAGCCCATATGGCTGGATTACTTGAAGACCACCTAGTGTGGTATGGAGAGGAGATCCAAACCAACATAGATAGATGCTAAAGTCCATAGTCTTTTTTTTTTTTTTTTTTTTTTTTTAACACCGAAAGGAGGGGATTTGTCCAGGAGACAACAGAGGTGATGCACTCAGGAAAAACATTGATTCTGCTAAAATAAATAAGTAGGTTGACCCCCAAATTCTTAGACTCCTTAAAGTGCCCATTCTGGAGACCTGCATAAACTGACTGTTAGGAGCAGATCTTTTATCACATGTCATAGCCAACTGCCTTTACTCTTCATCCCTCTGAATGGTACCACCAGAGAACCAACTACCTAGTGCCCAAGCTCGAAACTGACATCCCAGATTCCTTCCTCTCTCCCAGTCCCATGTGTACTATATATACCACTAAATCCTGCCCATGGTATGGAATTCCTTACTCTTGAAATTTTCTCTTTATTTCCATGTCCATTGTGCTATCTATTCACCCGAACCACTGAAATAGTCTTCTTACAGGTTTTTCTGTCTATGCTTTTACCACCTCCAATCTGTCTTTCAGACTAAAGTCAGAAAATGCAAATCTCATCAAGTTCTCTGCTCAGAATTCTTCACTGGCTCCCCATTGCCAAGCAGTCAAACCTACACAACTCAGTGAGTACATCCCAAACCACCCTACTTAAAAGTGGTACCTCTTCACCTTGGCATACTCCTTCTCTTTTTTCTGTATCATTTTTCCCATGACACTTGTCTTCATCTGAGATACTATGTATTTTATGTATTTATGTATTTTACTTGCGTGTTTATTGCCAATCTTTCTCTTTCAAGTGGGAACTACACAAGGATAGAAACTTTTATGTTTTGCTTATTGCTATTATCCCCAGAGTCTAGGACAGAGCTGACACATGGTTGGTGCTCATTTGTTGAATGAATAAATGAATGGCAGACAGGATTTTCCTAGCATGGTCTAGCTTGTGTATCCAAAATATGTCCTGAGCAACACACACACTCTTCCCCTCCACATCCTTCTTCCCAATTCTTTATGTTCCTGCCACAGAGATCCTTCTAGTTTCTGAAACACATCCTGTTTGGTCATACATTCCGATCATTCTTTGGACAGGATATTTCCTCTGCTTGGAATTCTAATACTTGCTCTCCAACCCATCTATGCCTTAACCTGGCAAAATCTCACTGATCTTAAAAATAAGAGGGAAACTGTCTTTCTCATTTATTTATTTTTCAAGTATAATTAACATGCAGTGTTATATTAGTTACAGGTGTACAATATAATGATTCAGCAACTCTGTACACCATTCAGTGCTCATCACAATACATGTACTCTTGATCCCTTTCCTCTATTTCACCTATCCGCCACCCACCTCTCCTCTGGCAGCCACCAGTTTTCTATACTTAATAGTATTTGTTTGTTTGTTTGTTTTATTTATTAAATTCCACATATGAGTGAAATCATATGGTATCCGTCTCTCTGACTGACTTATTTCACCTATCATTACACCTCCTAGATCCATCCACATTGTTGCAAATGGCAAGATTCCATTCTTTCTATGGCTGAGTAACATCCCGTTGTGTATATACACCACATCTTTTTTATCCATTCATCAGTCGATGGACACTTGGGCTGCTCCAATCTTGGTTATTGTAAATAGTGCTGCAATAAATATAGGGGTACATGTATCTTTTCAAATTAGTGTTTTTACATACTTTGAGTAAATACCGAGTAGTGGAATTCCTGGATTGTATGGTAATTCTAATTTTAATTTTTTGAGGAACCTCCATTCTGTTTTTCACAGTGACTACACCAGGTTGCATTCCCACCAATAGTGGATGAGGGTTCCTTTTTCTCCATATCCTTGGCAATGCTTGTTATTTCCTGTGTGATACACACACACACACACACACACACACACACACACACACACAATGTATCTATTATATATACACAGTGAAATATTAGTCATAAAAAAGAATGGGATCTTGCCATTTGCGACAATAACCTAGAGGGTACTTTGTTAGATAAGTCAGACAGAGAAAGACAAATACTGCAGGATTTCACTTACATGTGGAATCTATAAAACAAGAAAAAATGAATAAACAAAAAGCAGAAACCGATCCGTAAATACAGAGAACAAGCTGATGGTTGCCAGAGGTGGGGAGATGGATAAGGTGGGTGAAGGGGAGTGGGAGATACAGGCTTCTGGTTATGAAGGATAACTCATGGGGATAAAGGTAAAGCACAGGGAATACAGGCAATTGTATTATAACAGTGCTGTATGGTAAAAGATGGTATCTACATTTGTGGTGAGCATAGCATAGTGTGTGAACTTGTTGAATCACTGTATTATACATCTGAAACTAATGTAACATAGTATGTTAACTCTACTTCAATAAAAATAAATAAGTGGATAAATAAATAAATGTAAAATAAATAAATAAGAGGTAAAATGCTGCCATCTTGGAAAAGTCTTTCCTGGCTGCCTCTAACCAGCCTAGGTATTGTTTCCTATCCTCCCTTTGAACTAAAGGCCTGAGTGAGGGCCATAATCTTAGTGGAATTGGGATTGTTGGTCTTTATGACCTCTAGAAGTGAGCTCTTTGAGGGAAAGGCTCCTGTCTTTCTCTGTTGCGTTGGGACCCAACAGGGTATCTTGCACAGTGCTCTGCTTCAATGGAAGTAACTGACTGTCTGCAAGACAGCTCTGCTGGGGTTGATTCTTATGCATGCAAAAATACAACAATAGTTATAATTGCTAATAGTTATTAAGAACTTTTATTGTGCCAAGACATTATCGTAAGCACTTTCTTTACATATATTAACCCATTCAATCCTCATGACTATCCAGTAAGTAAGATCTATTACAGCCATTTCCAAAGAATGAATTGAGATATAGAGAAGCAGAATAGAAAAGCAGACTATATTATCCTGGGGCTCGGACCTCCAGCCATCACAATCTATTGCCTGGAAGTGCATCAGTCCTGTTTCCTGGATTCCTGGAGAAGTCCTGCTTCACACATCCTTCTCAAAGCCCTTTGTTAAGCTTTCCTTCTATTAAGGTAATTTATTCATATCCTTCCAACTCCTCCCATACCCTATCTTTTTTTCCCCTCTAAATTAAGGCAGAAATGATTTCTATTGCTTACAACAGAATCCTAAGTGATATTCCTATTAAATCCCAATCTCCAAGGCTGGAGCTGGGGTGGCTGTAAGGTTTACCGAGCTCCACAGGGCATTCTGACACACATATCAGTACTGGGAAGCACAAATTTGGGCAGCAGTTCCAAAACATGGAGAGGATGAATACCTTCCTGGAAGCTTCTATATTGATTTTGATTTCTATATTGATTCTCTCTAAGAGAAGACTTCTATATTGATTTTGACCCAGTCTACATGGATTTTGATCCAGTCTATGTGTATTTTCTCACTGTAGGCTTCCAAGAACACCCAGAAGTCTATCCATGGGTGGTATTCATCTCTCTAGCTGGCCCAGAGCATCTTCCCAACAGCTCATTTTGACCCAGTCCTCCTTGCTACATCTTCCCTGGCACTCATTTCTTGGCTTTCTATGTTGGCCCCCACCACCCACCCTGAGACATCCTTGTGTGGACAACCCAATTAGGTATACTTCTCTGACTTTGCCCTAGCACTATTGGCTAGGACTTTGTATTCATCCTCTGGCATCCTGAAGCCACAGCTCCACATAAAATGGCTCTTTCCCCCAGTCAAGCCAAATCCCATGGAGGTCAGCCATGTTGGCCAGACTGGCTGGCTGGCCTCCCACCAGGGCAGGAGAATCAAACATGATGGGTCCATCTGTCCATCGTCCTGATACTTCCTACAGACCAACACTGTATTTTTTTTTTTTTTGACCAACACTGTATTTTTAAAAAATCTCTTAAAGGAGAATCAAAATTCAGGACTTAATCATGGATAGAAATTTTAGGTTAACATCTCACCTCATACTCTACCTTGCTTCAAAATACATTTTCCCCCTTCCTTTTGTTTTTGGTGCAGATGAAAACCTAAGGCTATTCTCTATAGGATAAGGTTTCCACTATTAAAAGCCATCTCCATGTCACCTAATTGCTTGTTCTTCCACCCACTAAATAATTCTTGTTCTTTTAACTTTTTAAAATAGATCTTATTTCCAATCCTTAATTCGTCTTCATTATTCTTCTTGGAACTCTTTTTAAATTCTCCAAATACCTCTTAGGTTCAAAAAGCTTGAAGTACCAAATAGAATTGAATCAAATCAAGGAAAACTTAATGCTTCTATTAAATTTCTAGGGGGAAAAAAGAGTGGGTGAGTATATTCATTTAATTCCCCATTCTTGTTAATAAACTCCTTTCAGAACCAAATAGTGTTTGGATTAAGTGGTCCTGTATGTCCTTTGGAAAAGGCAAAGAATGCCCATCATTCTCTTTCTTCTCCTCTGTTTTTTTTTTCTCTCTCTCCTTCTAGAGTAAACATATTTAAATGTAAGTATTCAGTATAAGCATTCAAATGCACGTGTTCCAACCGACGAATAAAATTAATACACCTGAAAGGCGGACAGAACTAAGGAGGTGGTAGAAATGAAAGACTGTCTAGCAAAATGTCTTCAATCATTTTTGCATTATAATCTTTGGAGCTGTTATACATTTTTTTCTTCCTAATCATCTCTCCCAAATGGGATTTTAGTACTACAGATAGACTATATATCTGTTTATGTTCTATATATGGATCTCGACTTAAACAGTAGAAGAGTGTACTCCCTTAAGAACGGATGTTCCCCCCTCACCCTTGGGGTTAATATCACCCTGACTGAGAACTCATTGTCTGATGGGATCAGTGGGGCCTTCAGAATGCTTTTAACATTTGTTCTCCCTACAGGAAGGCAGAATATGTATCTTGGCCTCCTTCTTACAGACAAGAAAGCTGCAGTTCAGAGTGGTAAATTAGCTTGCTCACAGGGCTAACAGCAGATTTAGGAAACACACTCACTGATTTCAGGTCCAATACTCATGCCTCTATATGGTGATGATGCCATAAAATCTGGAAGTCTGTTCTCTATTATTTTAAAAAACTGCCTAATTAAGCATTTCTGAAAGAGGCACTCCCCCCCTAAAATAATTCCCCATATGGTAATAAATAAGAGTGAAAGTGCCTTATTAATAAATATCCTTGCTTTTGAATTCTTTTTCTGGTGAATTAGTCCATGTTACAAATCCTTGAGCTAGCTTTATGGTGCTTCCAGCAGCCAGCCATGAGACATGCTCGGGCTGTTCAGGGCTGTGCACCCAAGACGTTGTTTTTGTCCCCTGGGCCAGGGCCCATCCTGCCATTGCTCTTCTTGCACAAACAATCTTTGTTTTTGCTTCTTGACCTTTTATTACGACAATGTTCATACATGCAGAAAAACTGAAACCTTTTACAGCAAACACTCATACACACCACTTAGGTTCTGTAATATCTGCTGTACCTGCTTTATGACCTACTTATTTATTCATCCCTCTATCTACCCATTAATTCAACTTTTTTAGGGGGTGTATTTCATAGTAAGCTGCACACCCAGCCCTCTTTCCCCCAAATGCATCAGCATGCAAATCGTTCATCAGAATTCAATAACATAAAGACTTTTCACAGGCCGGTAATACCAGTTTTGTTCTTGAACTTAAAGAATGCAAGTTTGTTTACATGTTCAGGAGGCATTCCTGGACCAACAGATTCTACATACCTCTTTAATTTCCTGCTTAGGGAGTGGGTCACCTTTTCTAACAGGCTGCCATGTCTTGATGGGAGAAGAGTGGCCACGAGAAAGCTGGTGAACGAGTACCTACCTGCTTATTGCTCACTGCCTTGGCCTCGTCCATCACTTTACACGTGTTAGACACGAAGGCCAAAATGTTTCTTAAAATGGCTCGGGGATCACATTCATCCCAAATAACAGGCCTAAAATTCCCTCTCTTCTGCTAACATCTCTATAATGCTTGGGAGATGGTAGAAATTAAAGACCAGTGCTTTCCATATGTAAATAAAGACCAGTGCTTTCCATATGTAAATGCCAGGCACTGTTAAGTGTTTTACATATATTAACTCACTCTTCCAATCGACTTATAGTGCAAGAGTAGGGCCTGGCAAACTTTTTCTGGCAAGGCCTAGATAGTCAAAACTTTAGCCTTTAAGGACCATAGTGGTTGAAACCGTCTGTTTCAAGTATGCAGCTTGCCATGGGAGCACGAAAGCAGCCATAGACCATATGTAAAGGAATGAGCATTGCTGGGTTCCAGTGAAACTTGATTTACCAAAATCGTCAACAGGCTCTAGTTTGCCCATGTCTCTCCACTACACTAACAAGTGTTAGAGTCTGTTCTTTACAATCGGTGTCAGGACATCTTGTTGTTAGCTCAAAACTCAGAGCCTGTCAATGCCTCCAAGGCCTTTTTGTTTAATGGTGGGTCAAATCATCTCTTTGTATGTGTGTCCTTCTATCTCTTACTGTACTGCAAAGAGAGAATCATTAATTTTTAAGCTATGAGATACTGGTGCCAACTTAAAGATCGAACTGAACTAAGGCAGAAAACGGTTGAAGTACGCTGTTAAACAGACTACAACTCAAACCTTAAGGGATCTGACCTGCATCCTTGAAATGAAAGGTATTGTGGAAGCATCGTTAAGCACGGTCTTTGAGATGTCATGGAACCCTGAAGACCGCAAGAGCAAAGGGACAAACCAGAAAAGTGTAATTACAGACTTGGTAGAAATACCCAGGGAGATAGGAGAACAATTCATCAAATAATCGATGTGTAATTACCTAGAAGGACACAAGGTGCTGGATGGCAACCAATATGCTTTTGTCTGGCTATGCCAAGGCTACTCAATTTCCTTCCAAGTGAATGGGGAGATGACACTGGCTATGTAAATAAGGAGGAAGAAAGAGATACCATCACTAAAGTAAAGCTCGCTATTGTGTCCAATAAGACAGGGAGGTGCAGTGTACTTAGAGCTAATGTCAAATGACACTGTGATTTGTTAAAGGACACAGCCAAAGGTGATGGATTACCAATGGCTCAGTGTCAGCCTGGAGAAGATGAGGGGAGTTGTAGATTAAGGCACGGAGGTGGGGACAGAAGAGTACCAGCACTGGACTGACCTTTATTAGCAAATTAGCCACCTACAATCCTGAATTGAGAAATGATCATGAAGCACAAGAGAATCTATTGAGTAAAGAGACTACTGCCTTGGTATACAGAGCTATAATTCAAAGTATTCCTGACATAATGATAATGGATTTGGTATTTTCATTAATGCAAACGTCCATTAAGAGGAAGAGTAAACTATCAAGGATTTGTGCATAGTCACAAGATAAGGAAAACATCTAAAAAGAGCTAGAGTTCATAATAATATGTACGGCATATGAACAAACATGAGTTATGAATCATATTAGAATGGAATTCAACTATTTTTAATTGTAAACATAACACAACACTAAGAAGTATAACCAACTGGGGTGGGTGCGTGCGTGTAGGAAACCAAGCTAAATTAAGCACTGACCATACTCGTACAAGGATTCATATTTGGCCTCTGCAACATTCCCGGGTATGGGAAAACCAGACATAGCAAAGAAAGGCAAAAGCAAAATATTTTTAAAGGGTGGAAAATAACATCCAGGAGGAAGTACATCTAGACAACAAAAGAAGGCTATGGGGTGACGTGGCACCTACTTTGAAGTCCACGAAGAGTCTAGCACAGTGCTAGGCAAACAGGAAGCATCATCAGGGGACAAAGCATCCTGATTCTTCCATCCTAGAGCACAGGGAAGGGAGCAGGACATAGAAAACAGAGGGAATGGGCACACTGTTACAACAGTGGTCCTCACACTTGACTGAGAGTCACGATGAGCTCTAGGACTTGTTAAAAGCCAGCTTTCTGGACTCCATCTTTGAGTTTGCGATTTAGAAGGTCTGGGATGAGCCAGGGAATCTGCATTTCTTTCTTTCTATCTTTCTTTCTTAAGATTTTATTTATTTATTTGAGAGAGAGAGAGAGAGCTTGAGAGAAAGAGAGATCACAAGCAGGTGGGAGGGGTTAGAGGGAGAAGCAGACTCCTTGCCGAGCAAGGAGCCTGACTCAGGACTCCATCCCAGGATTCTGGGATCATGACCTGAGCTGAAGACAGATGCTCAACCAGCTGAGCCACCCAGGCGTCCAGAATCTGCATTTCTGACAAGTTCCCAGATGATGCTGTTGCTGCTAGTCCTGGGACCACAGCTGAGAAGCACTGGGTTAGGCCAGTCTGAGGTTTGGTCTGAGTTTGACTCAGACTCCGCCCCTCTTGTGCTGCTGTCTCATCTCCTCTTGGAATTCCCATGAAGGATGACATGTGTAAAACTCCAACCCAGCACGCAGGGCACAGCAAACCCTCCAAGGGTGTTAATTCTCATTCCTATGAAAAGACTGACAATAAGCAAATAACTCGGCAGTATCCTTTAGGGTAGTCCCATTAAAACTGGCATGGTCGGAAATTATATCATCCACGCTTTTCTGATGGGAAGTAGAGTCAAGTCTACAAATCTGTTTCAAACGTCTCACTGCTTGGTTAGCCAGGCTGTACTACCCCAGGAGATGAGGCTTGCCCCAGACAAAGTGTGGTTTAACCTTTATCAGCATTATATCTCACTTAATGTTTAACTGGGTGAGTAAATGTGAAACACGTCTTTAAAACCTCACTAGGGCACCCAGCGCTTTGTACCTGTTCCCCCTTCCCAGAGAAGCCTGGCCACCGCTGAAATTTTGCTGGACCTGACCTCTGAGTCGCAGAGCAGGCAAACAGCGGGCTGCTCTTGATAGCAACCGCTGCGGAAGTGAGCCATTTGCTTCCTGTTTGGACGTGTAAGGTTGGGCCCACGAAAGCCAGCACCTCACAACCACTGCGCCCCAGAGTCGGGACCGCCCCACCCCACCCCCCTTCACGGGGGAACGATGAATCTTGGGTTACGGCTGTCACAGGTGAGGTAAGTGTAAGAGGGCATGTGGTATGTAATCCCTGATGCTCTCGGTTGTCCTTTTCTTCCTAAAGCAACGAACGACACGTGTAGTATTTCACCTCAAGTAATTCTGTAAAGGCACACACATTTTCGAGTTTGATTTTCAGAAATAAAAATCACCCAGAAGGATCAAGAAAGCTTCTCAAGAAATTTTACTTATTATCACTCTTTAATCTCCCCGTTCATTTTCCTTACTCGGTTTTAAGAAGAAACCTTCCCCTTTTGCCTCAATTTATGCTTCAGCGTATATACTGTTCTTTGGTGGCTCTCTCCAGTTCAGCCCACCTGTCCCCTTGGCTCAGAGCCCCTGAGTCTCTGAATTTTGTAGCAGCTTGTCCTCAGGAACCCCTCAGCCTTTGTTCATGGTACCACTTGGAAATAACTAAATATTTATAGGGGCAAACCTGCAGGGTCTACATTACATTAGAAGAAGTTCAAAGTACTCTAAAGAGAGTGACTTCTTTTTTGGAGGGCTATGTATTTGGGCAGTACTTGTCAATAAGAATTTTTTTGTTTAAAGAAGCATAAAACTTTTGGTTCTGTATTTGGAAAAAAATAAAATTCACCTGTCTAAAATTTTTTTCTAACATGAGTTTTATTAGAAGATTTTCCCCCTTGACTATGGTAGGCCTACAACCAAAGCAAGTCAAGCTCACATGAAATCACATCTAGAAAAAAGCCTGACTGCATTACAGAGTGAGCTGAAAGCCTAAGAGAAATGTGATGGAAAAAGTCCTTTATTCTAGGTTGTGCCAATGTGAAGGGGCGGGGGGAGAAGGAGATCGGTGGAGAAAGTCTAGGATAAAAAGAACAGAAATATTTCTTACCAAGGAAGAAATAGCCTTCTGATTACTACACATAAAGCCAATTAAAAGGTAATGGGATTGATTTTTGTTTGTGGCTTACAAAATCAATCTCATTACTTTAGAGACATACCTTGTCCAAATGGCTTGAATCAGTAGAGTTTTCTTGTTCCCCCCAATGTACATAGGTTTAAAAACATTTATTATCAATGAATAAAACAAGAAAAGGGTGGGGGATTGAAGAATAGTCGAAAATCCCTCTGAGTTCACTTGAAATCTGATTTGAAATGTACTGAGTTAGTTGAGACTGACATGGTTAATTAATGTGGCTTGTTAAGATCTTCCAGATATGCCTAGACAAGATAAATGCCTCAAGCTACAAGACTGTAAGACTGCGAAACCTAGGGATGGTGAATCAAAATTTTAAAAGTGTAATCATAAAGTGAAATGTTTTTGTAGGCCTTAAAGAATAGTTTTTACAAGTAAATGTAGAAGAAAGTGAAATGGGCAGATATTTAAGGACACCTTAAAAAAAAGAGAAAATGGGGCATTTAAAGTGATATTTAAAAAGTGAATACAATTCACTAGAAGGCAAAATAAGGTGTTACTGCAATTTACGATAGGCCACCGTCCTCTATACTTGGCTTAATTGCTGACGATCAAAAAGCTGGTTTTAGTGAATGCTGGAAACCTCAGTTCTACAATTCACTTTCGCATTTCAAAAAACCAAAACTTTCCAAAATACATTGTTCTATGGTGAGAGAGAGGAAGTGAAGTTGCATAAAAGGGAGAACAATTTGAAATAATGGTATGTAGTTTTATTTCCCTTTTTTGAAATTGCTTTTTATATCAAAATTCACCCCAGCAATTTCAAAAAAGACAAATGACACCAAATCATTTAGTCACAAAAGAATTTCTACTTATTGTGTATTCTTTAGGTAATTCTAGTGGAACTTGACTTTAAATTAGTCATGCAAGTAAATCTCGACATTCTGGCCTTTTGCAAAGGCCAAAAGAAATTTAGAATATTCCAGGAAAAAAAATATTAGTCTGTATTTAAGTAAGAACCTTAACCACTGCCAAAAGTCTAAGTCACTACCCTAATAACAGCATTGGGTAAATCTGATATGCTATTAGCAATAGTTTGAGAATTCTAAATTCCTTATGTTAGCAGTCTCTATTTTTTTAAAATAATTTTACCATATATTTACTGATAGCCCACTGCTGCTTGGCACTAGGTTCAATGCTAGGGAAGGCCATGCAATTATGACTGATGAAGTTTCTGGAACTTGTATCCCCCTGGAGGGACATGTGTAAGTGACAAGCAAACAATTAAATGCGGGAGAAATTATATTAGGTAGTGTATTAGGTACTACAAACAAAATAAACAGGATGATATGACAAAGAGCTGATGGTTGGGAGATGTTATTTATTTATTTGCTTGTTTGTTTGTTTGTTTATTTTCTACCATTCAGACTGTCCTCCTATTCTTACTCCCCCAGAGGAGGAGAAAAAGCGGTCATTCGATGGCAATGGGCAGTTGTGGAAAGGAGCCCTCAAGTCAGCTTCTCGCTCAGAAGAGAGCACTGCTCACCATGGAGATGCTAATTTTTATGGGGTTCAGGGAAGTCTTTGTTATTAGGTGTCCTTTGGTCTGAAACCTGGACATGCAGAGAACACTGGAGAATTCCAGGGAAAGAGCAGATCTGAAGATCCTACAGGAGCAGCACTGTGGTTTGTTTGATGAATGGGAGCAGAAGCCTCTGCTCTGAGAATGGTACAGACAGGGAAGTGACCGACACAGGAACCCCCATCATGGCTCACTGGCAGAGCAAGAAGTTTTGCTTTTATTCTAAGAGCGACAGGAAGCTGTTGAAGCTGTTAGATTTATATTTAATAATGTTGGCTCCTGTTTGGTGAATGGTGTGTGTGTGTGTGTGTGTGTTGTGTGCGCATGCGCACGTGCGCGGATGTGGGCTGCAGGGAGAGTGCCAGAGGTGGAAATGGGGAGATGAGGCAGGAGGCAGTTGACCAGCAATAATGCAAGCAAGAAATGAGCAGGACCCAAACCACATGGCAGTCGCGGAGAAGGAGGAAGTAGGCCAGTGCCAAGTGCAAGACACAGCTGGAGGTAAATCTGACAATCACTGGAGAAAAGGGTGAGGGCAGGAAGGGAGGGGTCCAGGTCCCTGAAGTTAGGTGCCAATTAATGGAGTGGGGGCTTCAGTTCTATTTTGAATGTTAGGTTACAGGTGGTGTGGGACGTTCACTTGAGGAGGTCAAGTAGGCAGATGGAGCGAGGTGTCTGGGGCCCAGGGAGAGGGTTAAGCTAAAGGTACACATTTGGGGGTCAACAGTCACAGTTCCTGCCAGACCACCTGGGCACAGATTCGGTAATTAATGAATTGCTTACGAAATGACTGAGAATTGTCAGAAAGGGCAAGAGAGAATTTTGCTACTGGAAGATGTTTTGAGTTTCTTGGCAAGGATTGCTCAGGAAATGCTAGCAGAGCGCCAGGTGCTGTGGCTGCTCGATAAATATTAATTTACAGTGATGAATCTCAAGAAAGCAATGAACTGTTATTTCACGAACTGACCATGCCTGGCTTAATTGGCACCAGGGCTGTTGTTCAACTGCTTGTACCCTCTGTTCCTCACCCTCTACATCTTTTCTCCTGGCGATTTAATTCCTGACCCAGGCATCTTGCTTTGTTGTTGATCTTTGTCTTTTTGGCTCTCGCATTCGGAGAACACCGTCATTGTTCTGACTCCATCCCTGATGAGCATCTCAGAGCCTCCCCTTCGCAGGTTTCTGAATCTGCCTTGAATCATGAACTCTGAGTACCTATTATGTGCCAAGCACTCTTCTACACACTTGACACATATATGTCATTTACAGCACTCCGTCAAGTAGACACTGGCCCTTGGAGTAGAGGAGACCTTCACCTCCCTGAGAAAGTGAGTGCTTGGCTTTAAGATAGGTAAGTTAGAAAGTGGGAGAGCACGAGTTCAGAACAGGTCCAGCTGACCCTGTAGCTGGGCTCCCCTGCCTGGGTTGACAAAGCTCATTGAATTTTGCCTGCTGAATCAGGCTGTCCCCTCAAGCCACCTAATTCCCCAGCAAAGTCTATTAGGTGGTTGGTATCTGTTGATGGCTAGCCAGCATTCAAGCCATGTTGGCCTGTGTCCTTACCTTTGAGCAACCGTGTTCCATATCTCTGTAACTACACTCACCTGGTGTCCTCCTGTGAGTGCTTATCACATTCAGTGGGAAGACCCTAACCTGAGAGGGGCCCCTAGCCTGGGAGGTTATTAGTCATCAGAGAAACAAAAGAGATGGGGTATGTGAGTGACACAGCTAGGCAGGCTGGCCGGGGACAGGACGGCTGGGAGCAGAGAGGCTGAAGACTAAGAAGGAGGGCACCAGGGATGTGGATAGAAGGAAAGCGTAGACACTTAAAAGCTGGCTAAGGGGTGAGACAACAAAGACAAAAAAAGCATTTACTCGTGGTTCAAAAGAAATAGCCCGTACGGTGTTATGTAATGTGTTGATAGAGCTTCAGTCTCTCTGGCCACATATGCCAACTGAGGGCTTCCTAACTTCATTAGGCACACCCCCCGAGCAGGCAGGTATGGCACAAGGCAGAGACATCTGCTCAAACAAGGCCTGTAGCAGAAGCAGCGGTTTCGAGGCATCCAACAGGAGGCTGTGCCTTCCCTTGAAGGAGGCCAAGTCCGGGGAGGCCAAGCCACTCAGGCAGGAATTCCTCCCAGTTAACGCAACACTGGAAGACAAAGGGAGCTGAAGCTGCTCCTGCTGGCACCCATCTAAGGGGCACCTGTTCTGCCAACACCCGTGACCCTTTATCACCTGACACCTGCCTGGCTGGCTGGGCCCCATACCGCCTGCAGAGGACATGGAGCTGGTGAATATCCATTTCGTGCGAGGTTTCCCAGTAGAAATGGGATGTGGAATTTCTAGAGGCAAGCAAAGTATGAGTCCAGCATCAACCGGATCCCTCACTCATGAATCAAACCAACAAAGGTGAAAAGGTGAAAAGTTGGTTAAAAAGACAGACAAGAGGGAGACAAAGCTACACATGCACTATGTTCTTTAGTTCTAGCAGATGGGGATGGCTTGTGGCACATGGCTCTGCTTTGCTAAGATGTCTGTGGCATTGCCTTCCGATGCAAGGGCAACAGTAAAGAGATTTGTGGTCCCTTCAGATCCCCCTGGATGTCTGAGGAGTTTCAGCTGAACCCTACGAAGAGCTTCTGTGAAGCTAACTTACATCTACCCATCTCCACTGCCAACATTCCGCCTGGCTTAGAGGACAAGTGACATGGTTCCAAAGATTTTGAGAAGCAAAGAAGTGCGCCCTCTCTCTTGCATGTACAGACACGCACACACGTGTGCATACGCAGAGCTAAAATAGTAGCTCTATCTTTAATTACATACATCATGATTTTGTTCTCTTTTGAGGTGACACTCAAAGCATCGATTGCCTCGTTCTTTGCTATATTCCTAACACCTAGACCAAAGTCAGAACACAGCAGGCTTTCCATATGTACTTGTCGAATAAATGAACAAATGGCTATTTACTGTCCCCCTATGTTTTAAATTCTGGTACCCAACTTTGCCTGGAAACTTTTTATTAATGGCCCTAGGAAAAGTCCTTAGTGATGTTCTAGTTTTACAAACATTCTTTTCCCAGAGACATTTGAGTTCCCTTAACTTCCTGCATGGGCTCTATTTTTTCTCTTGGAGAAATACTAGATGTAAAATAGTATTAAAGGAATTTTTTGTTTAAAGATTTATTTGAGGGAGTGAGAGCATGGGCGTGTACAGGGCAGTGGGGGTGGGGGGGCAGGCAGAGGGAGAGAATCTCAAGCAGACTCCATACTGATCGTGGAGCACCATGCAGGGCTCGATCTCACCATCTTGAGATCATGACCTGAGCTGAAACAGAGTTGGATGCTTAACTGACTGAGCTATCCAGATGCCCCAGGATTGAAAGAATTTTTTTTTAAAGATTTTATTTATTTACTTGACAGACAGAGATCACAAGTAGGCAGGGGTGGGGGGGGAGCAGGCTCCTCGCTAAGCAGAGAGCCAGATGCGGGGCTCCATCCCAGGACCCTGAGATCAAGACCTTAGCTGAAGGCAGAGGCTTAACCCACTGAACCACCCAGGCGCCCCTAAAATAATTTTTAACAATTTCTTAGATATCCCCTTACTCTATTCCAAACATCTTATTAAACATTTTATCTTTATCCTATTCTTTCCTTATTTAGATATTATTGAATAACCAAAGGACAAAAGTCATCAGGGTTGGTGGCAGAACAAGATAAAACTACCAGATAAGGAGTGGACCTCATCCTGGATTTTTCCTTAGAGATCAGATGGTTTCTCTTCTCAAGCCATATTTTCGGGATAGGAATGCCTACTCTGTGTCAATATTCAGATTACTTGATGAATTTCAGTGTCCTTCAACAGAAGTAAACTTTTCTGTAGAAACATTTATTACACAGTGATAAGTTGTCTCTGGGTGTGGGCACGTGTGTATCTTTGAGGAGGCAGGTTCAAAACCAGATCCCGTCAAGTCTGGTAGCCAGAAAGTACTGATGTTCAAGGATGAATCTCAAGAGGGTTGGAGTTGGAGCCTTTTCCTCCTGGTAAAGCAGATGTGACACTTTAAAAGGCATCTGCTACTCTATATTTAATCTAAGTCAAAATATAAAAAATAAGCAAGGACCCAAGGACCTTTGTTTGAAGGATGTTAGTTTGACTATTACAGAAACTGATGGGCATAAAAATAGAAAATAGAGTCTTAGTCCTGCCTTTCAATCTTGCCAGCATCCCAGATGATAAGAGAACTGATTAGTGAGGGACTACTGGGGAAAGTTCTCTGGGCTGGTAAGCATTTTTATGAGTCGATATATTTTTAAGCTCATCTCCAAGAATTAAAAAACAGTCACTTTTCTTGTAGGGATTTTTTTTTAATGTCAAGTAAATGTGAGAGGGCATAAAGGTTTGTTAAATAAAAGTGTTGAGAGTACCCAGATATTTATTATTCTCTGTGTTCTCTCTGTTGGAAGCGTTCCATAAGAAAAAAATGATGACAGAATCAAAACAGCAGAAACAAGGAAAACAACCAAAATACTTGTTTTGGGGGGGGGTGTTAGAGGAGGAGGCTTAATTGCCTCTGCAATGTTTAAAAACATGAGACCTCTGATTTCAAGTGAGTTTGTGAATATTTTTAAAAGTCACACCCGATTCCAAAGTATAGATGATTCAGGCATTAAATTTGGTGACACACTAACAAACGTTAACGCAAACCAACTCCCAGGAAACCCAAAAGCCCTCTGATACCAACACAGCACTGAAAATTCATCATATTTAACAAGGTGTGTCAGAAATAGCTGAGTACTGACCTCCCCAGCACAAATGATCCTCTTGGGACGAGGGGCCTCTTGCTGTAACTGATATACTGCCAAAAAAAAAAAAAAAAGAAAGACAGAAAGAAAGAAAAAGATAATTATGATTAGAAAACTACAACACATACCAAGATGTCTTCAAATAGTCCCACCTAAGTGCCTCTGAAGAACAGCAAAAATTTCAAATAAAACAAAGAGGATACAAGCACAGCTTTAGACTGAATGAAGTCAGCTCATTTATATGGAAATTAGTTACCATGCATGTAAACTGGCAAAATTGATTTTTTTATTCTTTTACAAGGCCAATTTAGTTTCATAATTATTACTGGCATTGTTCATTTTATGGCTTTCTTGGAAGGTAGGATTAAAATTCTTTGGACTATTTTGGAATTCTACCTGTGAGGACCAAAGCAGTAAGATCATTAAAGAGGATTCCTGAATTGAAATGCTGATGTCTCCTGATATATCAGGAAAGACTGGTGTTAGCAGAGGAGTGCCATTTTCTGAAACATTACAGTTATGTACCAAGACACCGCTGATTTTGTGAGTGAGGGAAACCCCAAGTCCTTTCTCTTTTCATGAGTTCCATTTTTTGGTCTGCCTATCACCATGCATTCTCATCTCTGTGACTGGATCCCACCCACTGGCATTCCTCTTTCTTGGGCCCCTTAATATCTTAACTCTCTTATATCCTGCTTTTTAAAAAAATTTTTAAAAAGATTTTATTTATTTGAGAGAGAGAGAGAGAAAGGGCACAAGCAGGGGTAGGAGCAGAGAGAGAGGGAGAAGCATACTCCCTACTGAGCAGGGAGCCCGATGCAGGGCTCGATCCCAGGACCCTGGGAGGCAGATGCCCAACCAACTGAGCCACCCAGGAGCCCCTTTTACCCTGCTTTAAAGACAGACTTTCAGGCCTGGACATGGAGGTACCTGTATATAAAAATAAAATTTATCAGCCTATTATCTGTGCTTTTTGGCACTCTAACGAGTGGTTTTCTACTGCTCAGCTAGTCTGGTTATTTCTCTTAGAGGTAAGCCACCCTATGCTGGTACCTGTGAGTTCTACCTCTTTGAAAACCAAGCTGATGTTATCTTTAACATCTTGAAGAAAGAAGAATTCACTTAAGATAGCATAAATCTGTGAAAAGTTAAAATTCAATCATATAAAATATTTCTAGTAAAGGTAGTAACATAAGCAAAAATTTCTGATTCATTTTAGGTCAAAAAATAAAAAATTTAAGTGAAATACAAATGGTCATATAGAAACAGGGTTGGAAATGATGGGATGTAATTCGTAAGTATGGCTTCTCAATGCCTTAGCTCAACATGGTTATTTTCTTACCTAATTAAGTGTAGATTGCCCAGCTTTCACACAGAGAAGAAACCATCCTACCCTCTTGGAGATGTTTTAATGTGCCACATTTCTAAGTTGGGTTGCCCACACTAATGGCAAAGCCTGTGCCATTTAAGAATAACTGTACCCACGTATGGCAGGTAGAGACAGAGAAGGCTTCTTGTCAAAGAGGAAACATGAGGAGGAACTGGCCAAAGAAAGAGAAACAATTGTGGGTGTTCCACCAACCATCCCAGTAGTGCCCATACTCTCCTTAAATCAGGAGAGAGGCTGCATGGGATCCTTTCTACCTCTTGAATCAGTCCCAACACCTATTAACTGCTTTTCCTTAGTGTTGCTATTAAGGACTGTCATGAGACCCAAAAGGACCAGCTCCTAAAATCGCAGAGTGTTCCAGACAAGGTGAATTACAGAACCCACATCCAGAGAATCCTGCCCCCTCTTCTCTTCCCAACACCAATGCCTCGTGAAGCAACAGTTCTATGTGGGGGTAGGCTGGACGTCATTTTTAATGCCTCCCTTGGAGGTGACAAAGGAAGTACACGTGTTTTAAGACAGAAGCATTTGTTGCTAAGTGTGCCTTTGCAATTCATATCAGCAAATATTTGAACATCTGCTACACACCAGATACCACAGTCAGCATTATGTGGAGGCTTTTATGATGAATAGAGAGAAAGGGGGAAGAGAAGAGAACTAGTGTATCGAGTGCCTGTCGTGTGCCAGGAATAATATTTTATTGAATCTTCAGGAGAATGCAGAAAAAAGAATGTTGTGTTATTATCATTCTTATTTTTTAGATGAGGAAACAAGTACAGGAAAGTTAAATATCTGCCCTGGGGCATCCACGCATCCTTTTGAGTCCAGAGCCCTCCTTATTTTTCTGTGCCTCAGGGCCTTTGCCCTTGCTATTGCCTCCACCTGGATTGCTCTTTCCCAAGAAAGCCATGTGGCTCCCTCTCTTCCTTCATTCAGGTCTTCCCTGACACTGTCTTATGTTTCTTCACAGTACTCATCACTATCAACACATTTTGTTTATTTTGCGTTCGTCTCCCTTGGCCAAAGTGTAAGCTTTTTGAGGACAGGGGCTTTGTTTGATCCACTGTGGTACCTTCAGCACCTAGAACAGTGCTTGGCACAGGGTAGATGCTTGATTCCGTATCTGGTGAAAAAACGGACCATATCCAATGACTCACGGGTCACAACCCATGTCTTCAAGGAGATTCTGACCCAATGAGAGAGACTTGTGTAGAGAAACAAAACCAGGATGGACCAAATGCTTTAATGAGGGGGAGAGGAGAAAGTGGTTTTTTTTATTCAGGTGGCCAGATGGCTTCCCAAGGGGAGAAGCATAGAGCTCTTCTTGAAGCATTAGAGGGGTTTCTGCACGTAGAGAGGAGAAGGGCAGATCCAGGTCAAGAGAGAGCCCCAACAGGGAAAGGGGATGGTATGTTTATTGATCAGTAAGGGTCCAGCGCGGTTGTTCCACCAAGATGGGCAGATGTAGGACGAGGTCACAGAAAGCTAAATCCTGCAGCTCATGCCAAGGAGCACGGATGATCTGTCTGCAGGGAGGAGGCAGTGACATTTTTTGAGCAGGGAGATGACACGATCTGGTCTGTTTCAGAATAATAATAAGGATAAGCCTATTCAGAATAACAAAAGCTGCCATTTTGTGGACACCTACTATGTGCCAAACACCTTATCTACGTCTTCTCGTTTAATCTTTCTGACAAACTTCCAGGGTAACTATTATTCTGCCCTGGCTAATAAAAGTAGTGGAGATGCCAAGCTTTGAAGAAGCTCAGGGTCATACAAATAATATGATGAAATCGAGATTGAAAGCCTGATTTCCCAGATTCCAAGGTCTGTATTTTTCAGCCTTGCCAGTCGTTCCCTAAACGACTTGCCAGAGTTCCCTCTCAGGCAGCTGAGAGGTCCTGTGTGGGACTAGGGCTGCTCGCTGGCAGTGTTCACTCTGACAGTCCGGTGAAAAGCCCCCCAATATTTTTTTTTTATAAAGCTCTATGGAGATTCTAATGCTCAGCAGCCAGAAGTGGGGCCATTGCACTTTGCCTCGCTGAAGGAAGGATCAAGGGAGGAGCCTCGGAGGCAGGGAACCAGGAAAGAACAGTAGTAGAAAAGAAGGTGAATTGATTGCGGAGGAGAGAGGACAGGGCTCAATGAATGATGAATGGAGGGAAGGATCTTGAAACAATGAGAGATGGAGAAGCCATAAACAATCAAAGAGGATACAGGAGAAGGAACATTCTGGACAGGCTAAAGTCCATTGCTGCGTCCTCTGAGGACTCTCTCAGGTTTAGTAAAGAGCAACGCCATCAATCGCTAGCCTCAGAAACAGTCTGATCTAGGGGTAACTTTGAGGGGGTCCCTGTAAGCCTCTCGAGCCAGAGACGCCAGTTCTCCTTTCTGGTCCCTGGGCAGCACACATCATCGACTGACTGCCGTTTCTCAGTGAGCAGGTCTCAGGAACCGATCTGTTTGCCGCCGCTCTAAGCGACAGCATTTGGCAACTAGGCACAGAAGCTGTTGACCATCTGGATTATGTGTCTCCATAAAGATAATGAGACGGCAACCAACGGCAATGGTAGCCATATAAAAAAATGGGCCCTAAATCCTATCGTAGCTTTGAGTGAGAGTCTCGGTCCCTCCTTTTCCAGGTTAGCTATAATAAAACCACTGTCCATGAAAAAAAAAAAACCTCTGAGGCACATTTAATACAAACTGGAACATGTCACGTAGTCTGAAAGTGTCACTTCTTGAGTTTTTGTTGTTTTTGTTGCTCAACAAACATATTTCACAAGCAAAATGCAATACCATATGTCACTTCTTGGGGGGTTCTGTGGGCTAAGAGGTGATAGGATGGAATTTGCTGCTGTGGCAATGTTCCAAATGTGTTCCAGGCACTCCCCAGCCCTAGGCGCTCTAGAGCACACGATTAATGTTTAGCACTGGAATGAGCTGTTGGGCAGAGGGTGTGTTCACTGGGGACCGTGGAGGTGGAGGAGTTCTTGCTCCCCAAGCAACCTGAAGCGCACTGAGAAGCCCAGAGCTCACGGAAAGAAGGTTTTATTTTGTCTTCAAGAAGAAAACTGGGCGCACTCTCCTCTGACAATAATCAACCCCTCTTCCTGTGGATGCCAAATGAAATCTAGTGGCCTGGGTGATGCTGGAGCTCAGTCCACACCCACAGGGTCCTGAAGACCCTTCAGGAATGGCCTCTCCAGCCACTTCTTTCTAAAGAGGGCATGCAGACCCAGGAGCCCAAGCCAGCCATTTGATTGCAACACTGAGCCAGCACCCGACCCCCCCCCCCCCCGCCCAGCTCACCGCCCATGTCTTTCCAGTCTTCATGGGAAAAGCTCTTGGTTGTGAGTGAGAATTAGTAGGTGCTTTGGAGGTCTTCTCACCTGAACCCCACCTCCCACCTTCTCACTAACAGAAATGTCTGTCTTAACGGGGACTGAGTTCTCTCCTCTTGTCTAATGGCACTGTGAAAAACCCGAGGGTGAGGCCATGTAGCCTCATGATGGGGATTTCAGGTGTAAGTGTGCAGAAGAAACATCTATAGCGTGTGATAAATTGGAGATCCATCCCACTCTTCTGATTCAGAAATCTGGGGGGGGGGGCTAAGGATTTGTTATTATAAATATTCCCCCTGGTGATTCTGATTCAGGGGGTCAGTGGAGAAGTGTCTTGAGGTTCTGAACTCCTCTCTAGGAAAACAGGCACAAGTTGTGACTGCTTGACCTACTGTCTGGGAAGGTCTCCTGGGAGAGCCATCGGCCCCAGCATCTGCTGTCTAATTGGCACCTGGCCTCTTAGAAAAGAAAAGCTTGCAGAGTATACCCAGGGTGGCTGACCTGTGAACTTCTCTGCTTAGGGCATACAGTTCATACAGTTCTGGTTTAAAGTTTAGAATATGGCTTTATTTATTTTTTTAAAAGTGAACTTGAAGATAGCTTTTCTTTTAGAATATTGAAACCAAAACTTTTTCGGTGACTTCATCAGTTTTTGGGGGTTTAGTCTTGAATATTAAGGACTAGCTGCAGATATATGATATTTTGGGGCAAGATTATTCTTTTGGAAACAGCCCAGTGAGTGACAGCATTCGGCTCTAAGAAAGGGAGGGGAGCAGAGAATCAAGCAGACTAATTTTCTTTTAGGAATAATGTCATAATTATTGTCATGCCTCACAATAGAATCTGATATCAAATAAGTCAAAGTTGTGTCCAATAACAGGGAATAAAAGATAAGACATACCTAGATCCTTCTATAAAAATTCAAAATCATAATTCTCAGAATCAAGTCCTATAATATGGTAAAAATGTACTGCCTCCAGTAAATATACGAGATATTTCCAAGTACCAAAAAATCACTAAAGTTTGAAAAAACAAAAGCATGTGATGGAAAAATGTGGCTTCCATAAATGATATGCTAATGAGCTTGACATCAATATCTAAAATTATCTTTCAAAGGATGGTTTGTGAACATTTCAAAGACAAGAGCTTGGTGAGTCCTGAGGTTCAAAATGGATTTAACAACCAGTTATTTCAAATAAAGCAAATTTCATACTCTGAAATTTTTGGACGTTCAATTCAGGAAAATCCTACAGTTTTAGTATATTTGGATTTTAAAAAGTATCTCGTGAAGCTTGGCAAGACCCTAAGATTCCTTCTCATATTCATCCTTCAAGACCCTATACAAATTTAAACCTCTTCTATAAAGTCTTCTCTAATCCCAGGAGGTGGAGGAATGCTATATTATTACTAAAAAGCCATTTACATTTTAAATTAACTGGTTTATATCTGTCTCCCTTATAAGACTCTAAACTGGAGAAAAGTATGGATCACAAGTTAGTCATTTTTGACTCCTAATACTTATGCTCTAAAGACCATATGAAATGATGACCATCTTGGGAATAAGAGAGTAGCATGATCTTGGGAATAATATGGTCAGCTGAGTTTTTAAGTGGCCCAACACCGAAACTCAAATAATTTAGGGGTGCAGGACAGCCAAAAGAGAGTTCTTTCTCAGATGCTCCGTATACCTTTAGGCAATGTGGTTTTAATGCCATGAATGGCACATCTGGTGGCATACTCCCTTCAGTTTTGGAGTTAGGCATCACCAGAGGTCCTCAAATACAGCCAGGATGACACTTAGTCAGATGTAATAAAGAGTGATTTCATAAATGCCAATCAGTTTGTATTAAATGGCATTAACTATCCCTTCTGTGTCTGAAGTTTTATGGTTTTAGAGCAAATTAAACACACGCACGCACACACACACAACTTGGTGAGACCCCCAAATCAAACTTAAAACCAATACACAAGGGTGAAATTGACATTGTAAACATGTAATTAGCCATTTGTTTCCTATCTTCCTCAGGATACAGAGCCCTTTTAAGAAATATATTGGGTGGCCCAAGGCCTCTTAGCGAAAGGCGAAATGAATTTGAGCCAACGCCATCTTTTTGCTTCAGTAGAGCTCTCTGCGGTGGCACTCACTCAACAAATATTTATTGGCTATTTAATGTATGCAAGGCTGTGTGCAAAGTGGTGTGCAAAGCACAGTGAGTCATGGAACACCCCGAGCCTCTCACTACGGATATTTTGTTGATTTACTGTCAGAGCTCTTCACACTCCATTAGGAAACAAACAAACAAAAACATCCAATTACTAAGTCATTAGCGCTGCCTTTTAAAATGGAAGATCAGAATGCAGAACATTAGATTGGAAGGGCCCTCAGAGACCCAGCACAACCCCTTTATTTCACAGATGGAAGAACAGACTCATGTAATAAGAATGAGGTTCTTCTATATATGCTGACGTGGGAAGATAAAAGCAAGGTATTTGTGAAGTGAAACAAGCAAGTTGAAGGACACCAAGTACAGCATAAACCCATTTTTTTTTTTCAAAAGGGCACAACCGCAAAAATGCCTTCATATTACGCATGTGTCTTTTGAACACTTGGAAGGCTATGCCTTCCAAAACTGACAGAGGTCAGCCCTGGGGAAGCAGCATAGAGACACGGAATCCAGGATGGGGGCTGGTTGGTCAACCCTGAAACATTTCACTCTCAGCTTTGTGTATTTTGTAATGTTTCTCTTGTATGCAGCTTTGTATTGCTTTTGTAACACATATGTACATGAGCGAGTATATGTATATATGCGTGTCTGTGTGAATGTATATATTTATGTACACAATTTTAAGTGGAAGGCCAAATGGGTGGCTCAGTCGGTTAAGCATTCAACTCTTGGTTTCAGCTCAGGTCGTGATCTCACAGTTCCTGGGACTGAGCCCCATGTAGGGCTCTACACTCGGTAGGGAGTCCACCTGGGGATTCTGTCCCTCTATGCCCCCCCCCCTGCACTGGTGCGCATGCTCTCTCTCTCTCTCAAATGAATAAATCTTTAAAAAAATTTAAGTGGAAGGAAAAACGTCTTGGAAACTTGCAGGCTGTGGGTCAGGCTTGCTTCTGGGTTCCACTCTGCATGCCAGTCCAATGCACTCAGAGATGCAGACCATATGTCAAGTTACTGAACCTCCCTGAGCTGTGGTTTCCTTGTACGTGGCCACCATCACTTAGGGCTGTGGTGAGAATTTGAGAGCTCAGACACACAGCTGGCACAGCGGCTGGCACGGGGCAGGTCTCACAGGTGGGAGAAACAATGGTAACATCGATAACGATGGTACTAATTATTCTTATGATTGCTGTCCAGACCCAGAGCCTGAACAAGAACACGTGTCCCCTGACTGTCAGCGCAGCAGGTTTCCCACCTACCCCACTCCTTCCCTCTCTTGCTCTTAGAGAATGACTTAGGCAGATGATAGTAAGGAAAGAGAAAATGAGCTTGACGTGATGACAACTGCCTGCCTTCATGAAGGGAGCTGAATTGCTGACTGATGACCAGTCAGTCATCATACTGATGATCTGTATCTAAGGTGCCACCCGTAATGACCATAGTTAGTCTTCGCTATCTATTAATATTTTCTGTGGCCAATGTCATATGATATTACAGCTATAGGATGATCAGCTAAGAATGTAATTCATTGGAGGTCACACATTCGCCCTTGCTGACCGGCTCTGCAAAAAAGAAAAGACCAACTGCAAACCAAGAGGCGTGGAGTCAGAAAGTCTCTTTTTCTCTAAGCATTCCTGAAGTGGGTCACAGGCAGCCTGCTCTTGGGGGTCCCAGCCAGGGGAAAAGGCTGTGCGGTCCACTCTGCCTCAAATCTCTCCTTAGTCGAAAAAGAAAGATTTGGGTTTGCAGTGCCGTGATGTGGGATTGCTTGAGTGCATTAAATCAATGGTGAGAATTGTTTAAAAGGCAGGCCGACAGAAGACCTCTGAGGAGATTCTCGTTTCAAATACTCACAGTATGATTTCCATATTGGAGGCTGGTATTCTTCAGCATCTAGAATAAAAAAGAAAAGAAATCAGTCTGTCAGCCTGAACGTCAAACTGTCAACATGTGTGTTCTTTGGAGGAACAACAGTCTGTCAGCAGTACTTGCGTTCTGGTCCCAGGGGGCCCTCTCTGCTCATTTATGGGACAGTTCCAGCCAGGAGGGAGGAAATGCGCATGGCAACCCTCGCAGACCCAACACCACTCTCTTCAGATCACTTACCATGACAGAAATCAATTGCTTAACCATTTTCATAGAGCCCAGTAAATCAAAAAAGATTTTTAAAGCAATTAACTTGATTGTACCCTCCAGTAATCCTTTCAAACAGTATTTACTTAACTTGGCATAATAAACATATAATTTATCTCACAGTTTCCCATCAGACCTTTAGCCCATTTATTAAGACTTGAGGGCAAGACGTAAAGTGGCAAGTATGTAATATTAAATCTGGGAAGTTGTGCAACTCCACCAACTGAACTCCTACAATGACTGGGCCTGACAGCAGAGACACTGATGATTCAATTGGAATCGCATTATGTCCTTGAATTTACTCCAGTGTGTGACTTAGGAAATTTCTAGAACACCTCTCAGCAATCAGAAGTGTCAGAGTGAAAGAGTGAGAACAAAATGGAGAGGACGAAATTGTTATTCATCAATCTAGAAAACAGACAATGGGAGAAAATCTGCTTGTTCAGTCGATTCAACAATCCCAGTGCTGACAGCTGAATTTATAATTCTGACGGAGTTATTAGAGCCGTCCTGAGCTTGAAGCATAAGGCCTTGGTAAAACGTACTGTAGCTTGTACAGCCAGAGGGGAGAATCCTTTCCCTCTGGATATCACAGAATGCTGAGCTGGGGGAACTGTAAGAGTTCTCTAATTCAGCACCTTCATATGAAGGAACTGTTTTCATCACCCTGCACCCCCAAAGCATCAGACAGCCATCCTCCCACTGCCCCATGTCCTGATGCTACTGTCACATACCACTTTTGTGCCAAGGACTAGATCTTCTCTGACCTCTTGCGCCGAGATAGTTCGAGAATTTTTCCCCTCCCGAGAAACAAATATGCTATTTGTATAAAAACTAACACAAGAGGGGCGCCTGGGTGGCTCAGTGGGTTGAAGCCTCTGCCTTCGGCTCGGGTCATGATCCTGGGGTCCTGGGATTGAGCCCCGCGTCGGGCTCTCTCTCAGCGGGGAGCCTGCTTCCCTTCCTCTCTCTCTCTGCCTGCCTCTGCCTACTTGTGATTTGTCAAATAAATAAATAAATCTTAAAAAAAAAAAAAACAACTAACACAAGAGTGGTGAACTTCCCCAAATCCTACTTAATTATAGCTGTGTAGCTTAAATTAAATTCTTTCACAATTAATGTCTTGTTCTCTGGGGCCCACCAATCACAGAGGTAACTAAATGCCTCCAAATATAGTTTCATTCAAATAACTCCATACTCTCAGGTCTGTATTGTCGGGAACCTACCAATGCATAAACACCCACACGTGTGCACACACAAATACAGTGCGTTAATGATGGTTTGCATTGTTATTCAAACTTAGTTTGCCAATAAAAGTGAAATTCCTTATAGCTCTGCCAAAGTAGAATACTATCTTCTAACTGTGAGCTTTTAACCCAAACAGGCCACTAATTTCACCCTATATATGACATAAACCAGTTTTAATGAATTAACAGGAGTATTTGTTTATAGAAAGCATTCAAATAAAATAAATCAAGTTGCCAAGTCCAGAAAAGTCAGGTCTTGTATGTTAACATGTTGATGGCACTTTCAAAAATATTTTTCAAAGAGAAAGATACACACACACAAACCAGACTGCATAGAAATGTAAATCCCTGAGATGTCATCTAAACAAAGCTATAATGTCTTATTATTTTGGGTGAGATTTGTTCTGGGAGGCAAGCATAATCCCCAGACCAAGCCGTGGTCAAGAATGGTCAGTACCGGGGCGCCTGGGTGGCTCAGTGGGTTAGGCCTCTGCTTTCGGGTCAGGTCATGATCTCAGGGTCCTGGGATCGAGCCCCACATCGGCCTCTCTGTGGAGAGCCTGCTTCCCCCCCTCTCTCTGCCTGCCTCTCTGCCTACTTGTGATTGTTCTCTCTGTCAAATAAATAAATAAAATCTTAAAAAAAAAAAAAAAAAGAATGGTCAGTACCTAGAGTGCAATTCTTGGCACTTCTCCCAAAGAGAAGAAGCAGTCTTCCTTACACAGGTTTTAAATGGAGCTCAGATGCTCCTCTTGGCTCCCCTAAGGTCTTCTGTCATTTTTTAAAAGATTTATTTATTTATTTGAGAGAGAAGAGGGCAGGGGTAGGGGCATCAGGAGAGGGAATGAGAAAATCTCGAGCAGACTCGCCACTGAGCATGGAGCCTGCCGATGTGAGACTCGATCCCACCAACTGTGATGATGACCTCAGCCGAAATCAAGAGTTGGACGCTGAACTGACTGAGCCACCGATGTGCCCGAAAGGTCTTTTTAACTGAAGTCAGAAGTTTAGATTAAAGGATCTCTTCCTCCCTGTCCATTACAGTCCTGCTGTTTTGTGGAAAAAACAACAACAACAAGAATTTTGTTTCATCTGAAACACTGGCCCCTGACTTTATAACTTTCATTTAGGCTCCCCTGCATGCTACAGAAACAATTCACCCCTTTTTAGTTGCTCCTTGTTAGTAATATTACACAGAGGTGAAAAAGGCCGCCTACAGAGACTGGAGATCATGCTTCCCTGCTTAAAATTCTGTAGTGTCTTCCTTCTACATTTGGAATAATATATACAAACCTCTTACTGTGGCCCACAAGGTGCTGTGTCATCTGGTCCCCACCGGCCAGACTTCTTTGCAGACATCTTGCCCTTTTACACATACCCAGACATGCTAACTCTCTCTCTCTATTCCTAGAGCGAGCCAAGCTCTCCCACACCCCCGGCCATCGCTCTTGTGGAGGGCCCACTGCATCTCTGCATGGCTGACTTGCTCCGTTGTGTTGGGCTCAGCTCACATGTCACCCCCCCCCCCGGAGCCTTCCCTGACAATCTTGTGTAAAGCAGCCTTCCCCCAGCTCTGGTCACTCTCCCTCATAGCGTTTGTTGCCATCTGAAATTATTTATTGATCTGTTGGCTTGTTATCACAGGGCTCATCCCACTATTAGCCAAACTCCATATAAACAGGCATTTTGCCTCATTCACTCGTGCATCTGCAGCCCCCACAAGGATGCCTGGCATGTAACAGGCACCCAAAAAGCCTGTGTTAAGTAAGGAAACTCTCAAAGTTCAGATTTCACCTCTGATCGACTGGCTGAATAACTCGAAGCAGGTTGCTTAACTTCAAGAGCCTCCCACTACTCATCTTTATAAAACAGAAGAAATAAAAGTGCCTACCTCCCAACCTATCTCTTAGGTCACTGTGGGAATTAAAGGAGATACCATATTTCAAGTTCTTGGGACAGCGCCTGGCCAATACCGAGTTCTCGGTGTAGCCCCACTGATGTCCTCATCATGTTGTTGTCAGTGTTATATCAGCCCGTCCTGGTTCTCCCCAGGTTGTCTCCCGCCCCTAGACCACAGCCTCGACTCTCTCTCTTCTTACCCTGGATCTGGGGCCTGTAATTAAGTTCCAGTGCTGTTGTCATGGAAGGTTTTTCTCTCCCATTAAAGAATTCAAAGTGAGAGGCCATTTGTCATGCTTCAGTGGAACAACTATAATTACCTTGGTCTTAGAGACATGTTTCACAAACCACTAAAGCACAGTTAGGAGACCTCGGTCAAGACACAAGGCACAAAATATTTTTAATATGTTGAAATGCGTCTTTAGCTGCCTCCAACCCTACCCCACCCACGTGCACATTTGCCCCAAGTTCACATAATACTTTTCAAAGCTCTACTTCACACTTGGATAGCCTGACATTTTTTTTTTTTTATCCCCTCCCCTCCAAACCGGGAATAGGTTTTCTAGGTCATTTGGTTCACCGTCCTCATTTGGCAAATGAGGAAAATGAAACACAGAAGCGATCAAGTGGCTTCCTCAAGGTTATAGAGCAAGAGCAAGACCCAAGTGAGAGGACAGCAGCAAGCTCTGTCTTCCAAGTTTCTGACACATCAGCCATCCTTGCCAGACACATTCGCCCCGTTTACCTGTATTGAATCAGGAAAAAAATATATCGCATAACAGGTTTGTTACTTTGACTCCTATAAAGCTTGAAAGACTAAATAAAGAAAAGAAAAGAAAAAAAGAGCTGTATGAGGGATGCCTGGGTGGCTCAGGCGGTTGAGCTGCTGCCTTCAGCTCAGGTCATGATTCCAGGGTCCTGGGATCAAGTCCCACATCGGGCTCATTGCTCAGCAGGGAGCCTGCTTCTCTCTCTGCCTCTGCCTGCTTGTGCTTTCTCTCTCTCTCTCTCTGACAAATAAATAAATACATAAAATCTTCAAAAAAAAAAAAAAAAAGAGCTGTTTGAAAGATTGACCTCAAGTCGAAGGGTGGGCAGCATTCCATCTGTGTACAGAACCCCATCAAAGAGTTACAATGAGGGAGGTGTAAGGTACTAGAACTGTGACACCATAAAGCTTAATACTTGTGGAAACTGTATTACTTTGTTAAACGTCTTAGAGAAATGGGTGTGATGCAGAAGGAAGGGAGAGGGCGTAGAAGGGAAGAAGCTCCATGTTTTAAGAAAACAAACAAACAAACAAACAAACAAAAAAAACTATTACTGAACCCAGAAGACAGTTACACACTTTTGGAAAAGAACAAAGAGGGTCAAAAAGACTTAGAAAATATATTGCTTAAAAATATTGAATAATGGGCATCCAAACTTTAAAAAAGTGTGTAAACTCTTGGACTCGGTGATTCTATCCACGGGAATTCAGCCTAAGGTTGTACATGAACACGTGTACAGGTAAATACATGAACAAGGTGTTCATTGCTGCTTTGTGGAAAACAGTGGATCTAAGAGTCCAGAAACAGGGAGTGGTTAAATAAATTATCCTATAATAGAGACGTGAAAAGAATGATGTGGGTCAGAGCTTCATGGTCAACAACGTGGCCTCTGGAGCTACACTATCTAGGTTCAAAACCTAGTTCTGTCATTTACCAGTGGATTGACCTTAGCCAATTTATCTCATCTCTCTGTGCCTCAATTTTTCTTATCTACAAAATGGGAGTAATAATACTGTCCAACTTACAGCATGTTGTGAGGAGAGCATGGGCTAGTATGTGTGAAATACTTAGTCTGGTGCCTGGCGTGCATAACTCCATGCTTGCTATCATTCTCTCTCTTTAATGACATGGACAAATTATTTATGGTAACATTAAATATGAAATCAAGTTATAAAACAGTCTATTAAATATAGTCCCAGTTTCAGAAAAAAATATGCACATAGAAATGATCTATAAGACTGTAAACCCAATTATTAACAGTAGCTATACTTGATAGTGAAAATACAGGTGATTTCTACTTTTCTCTTCATTTGCTCACCTGTGTTTTCTAATTTTCTGATCATATTGTTTGTGTAAAAATTTAAATAAATGAGAAATAAATTCATTGGAGTGCTAGGTGGTTTCTCTCTCTCTCTCTCTTTTTTTTTAAGATTTTATTTATTTATTTGTCAGAGAGAAAGAGAGAGAGAAAGAGCGAGTGCACAAGCAGGCAGAGTGGCAGGCAGAGGCAGACAGAGAAGCAGGCTCCCTGCCGAGCAAGTAGCCTGATGTGGGACTCGATCCCAGGACCTTGGGATCATGACCTGAGCCAAAGGCAGTGGATTAACCAACTGAGCCACCCAGGAGTCCCTCTATCTCTTTTTTTAAAGATTTTATTTTTTAGGGGCACCTGGGTGGCTCCATTGTTTAAGTGTTGGACTCTTAGTTTTGGTTCAGGTAGTGATCTCATGGGTCATGATCTCACAGGTCCTGATATCAAGCCCCATGTGGGGCTCCCTGCTGGGCCAGGAGTCTGCCCCTTGCCCCACTCAACTGCATGTCCTCTCTGTCTTTCAGATCAATCAACCAATCAATCAATCACCACCCTGGAAATAAAGTAGAAGTAAAAAGACCCAACCAAAATAATCCTCACAATAACACAGGTAGCGTGTACAGTTTTAGGTCAGGAAGAGTTAAGAGGGAAGGCAAAAGAAAAGAGACAAGGGCTTCTGTAGAAAAAGGCCATGTCCAATCCCCTTGTCCCTCTTTTAAAAATTTTGTGAAATCAACGTTAATGAGCAATTTTAAGCAGGCTGGGAAGCAGATATCTCCTCTCATTAAAGAGGGGGCGGAAGGAGAGAAAAAAAAGAGGTAATGCTTAGAAAATGATCAAAATCTTACAAAAGTAGGTCATAAGACCACTTGCATGAAATAATCTATAAAGAATCCAAACATATTAAACAAAAAGCAAAGCAAAGAAAAGCTGGTTAAAGGGGCCTGTGTGTTAAGACTTGAAGGTCATCTCAAAAACCTTCTGTGCTGAAGTAACTCACCCTGAGAAGATGCATAGCCATCCTGAGCTCTGGGGGAAGGACGAAGAGTTGTAGTGTCGGGGCATGGAAAGCTTCTCCATGGCTGAGACCCAAGGAGAGGACAACAGGGGCCATGGAGAGCACACACCATAAAAACTCGTCTTTCTCGATCAAAAGCATCACAAAAATAACTTATGATCTCTACTGTTTTTACTGAACTTAAAAAGGAATACACACCTACTGTGGAAAAACAGAAAAATTTCAACAATTGAAAAATGTCTATCTTAGAAAGCCACCTACCAGAAAGTACCATCGATCAATTAATGCAACTCTGCCTAGATTTTGTCCTATAAATGGCTGGAATAAAAATTTTTTAAAAATGGTCTTCTATCACATACACTGTTCTGCAATTTGCTTTGGAATTTCATGATATTCCTTAGGCATCTTTCCACATCAGTACACAGAGGTTTTATTGGCATTATTTTTTTAACCTGTGGCTTGGTCTTCTACTCCATGAGTAATACCCAAATGCATTTGATTCCTTTATAATAGTTTCCAAAGGATGAACATTTAGGCTACTTTTGATTTTCTATTACTAAAAAGAAAGCTGCAATGATATGTTAAATGCTGGGTAAAGGGTCTCTGTATTTTTTGTTTCAAAAGCTGTTAATATAGTCTTCCATGGGGCGCCTGGGTGGCTCAGTCGGTTAAGTGTCAGGCTCTTGGTTTCGGTTTCGGCTCAGGTCATGATCTCAGGGTCATGAGATCAAGGCCAGTGTCGGGCTCCATGCTCAGCTCGGAGTCTGTTTGAGATTCTCTCTCTCACTCTCCCTCTGCCACTACCTGCTCTCTCTCTCTCTCTCTCTTGCTCTCTTTTGTAAGTAAAATTTAAAAACTGGCCTTCCCAAGTTGCATCAGTTGGAAATCTCAGCAACGTGTGAACAAATGCCTGTATCCCCACACCTTCACCAACACTGGCTATCACCAATATACGTTTTAATTTTTGTGCATTTAAGACTCAGTGAGAAAATACACAGATAAGCCTAAATGTGCATTTGCAGGGAAGCAAATGGAAGCATGGAGTGCCTCCTCAGAGTGAACCTGTGGAAACATGGCCGTGGAGTGAGGTGGAAACACATTAATCACATTCATTTTGGTAGCTGCAGTTGGAAGGCTCTATTCTTCTAGGTCTTTTCAGCTCCAGAACTATGTTGACTTGATGCAATCACCCGAGGAGCAAGTGTAAAGGAATTTGGGAACTGATTAATGAAGAAAATTTAGAGAACGCCATGTGCTACACTCGAGTAAGTGACAACTAAGGAGGAAACCCTTGTAAACCTCAAGAAGAGCCAGATTCCTTCGGCGGGCTCAGTGGCGTGTGACTAGATCAACAGAAAAACACATGTGGGGCCTCTGGAAAATGCGAGCAGTGAAAGATTCACCAATTTAGAGAATGATCTCCCAGGAAGGTTGGAGAGGACCCATCCTTAAGAATCCTTCAAGCAAAGCTGCATCAATTACCGTATGGGGGCGGAAGGGGCATCATTGGGAATAGAGGGCCATCCCCTCTCCCAGAAGGGCCAGGTCTCAGCTGTTGCTCTTGATTTCTTGATACACACATTTGCAAATAGGCTACAGGTAGGGAGCAGAGAATAAGACAAATTCTTAAATTCTTAAAACTAAAAGAAAGTAGTAAGTTAATAAGACAAATTCCAGACACTTGGCTGGGCCCCAAGGACAAGGCTAAGCTGAGATTTTTCTGAAGATGATGAAGCTACTGAGGGCCTTGGGCTGGAGTCTGTGGTCACTAGAGGGCACTGGGGCCACGCGGAGTTTCAGTTCTGGGTCAATGTTCTGTATGCAGAGCATGTTGAGTGTCTTCCATTCAACAGGTATTTACTGAATACAAACAGTGAGCCAGACCCTGGGGACACCTCAGTGAATGAGGCAAGTAGGCTTCTGGAGCTCCGCAGGATCTGGCCCCTGGCCACCCCTCACTGGTCATCATTTCTCTCTCCTCTGGCTCACTATGCCTCAGCCACTCTGGCCTTTCTTTCCATCCTCAAATCCATCAAGATCATTGCCCTCTTAGAAATCTCACACAGTTTCTTTCCTTTGATTTCCACATGGCCAGTCTCATTATCATCTGGATCTTGGCTTCAATGTCCTGGCTCCTGGGAGATGTCTTCCTGGACCATCTTATCTAAAGCTGTCTTTCAGATAGCCTCTGGTTCTTTGCAGAGTCTTTTTACCGTCTGAACCATTTTTACTATGTGCTTACTTCTTTCTTTGTTCAGACAGACAGTACTATGAGAGCAAGAGGCTCATTTCTCTTGTTCTCTGATGCCTGGGTCACCATTAGCCTATTGAGTACCTTTTTGAAAAGCACCCTTTTCAAGCAGGCTTGGCGATGGCTTGGCAGCTGGACGCCACCTTCGTGCGAGAAGATGCTTCTTCTGGGAGACAGAGCCCTGAGCCAGAGCACATGGCCTGGTGATGGGAGTCCAAGCTGGGTTCAGCCCCAACTTATCTCAGCTGGGCATAGGCAGCATAACGGGAATGGCCCTAAATGTTGTATCCCAGGGTATACATATGCTCAATAAAGAGTGGATGAGTGAAAGATAGACATTGTTCACTTACTCAAAACTCATATTCTGTTAAGGGATACAAACAAATAGGTGCAATCCTCCAGCAAGAGGTTGTGTAGGAGGAGTGTCTGCAGCAGAAGCTCCCAACCTTTGGGAGCTGAGTGGAGCTAGGACAGTAAGGCCCTTCCCATGCGTTGGCCAATACCTGTGGCCTTGAGCATCCCTGTTCAGGGCTCCTTCAAGAGTAGTCCCAGGGCAGTAGAGTTTAACACCAAGGCGTATAGGCTCCAAAGACTGAGAGAAGCATAACTAACTGTTGGTACCATAGCAAATTACACCTAGTCCAAGAGATGCTCTATCATCCAGACTTCTACTACAGGAGCCAACAGCAAGGAGTTTCGTTGTGAACAAATGGGCTCATGGAGTATGGTTCACAGACCAAGGTATGGCCTGGAAGGACCAGAGGCAAAACAGAACATGGCATGGACAACTAGAAGTGGTTCAGTCTGCTAGCTGAAACACAGGGACTATGGGGGGTGTGTGTGTGTGTCTGTGTGTCTGTGTCTGTGTCTGTGTCTGTGTGTTTCTGTGTATATATGTAGGGTTCAGAGTAGCTAGGAATTAGAGAGATAAGTACGTGCCAGGTAATTAAGGGTTTTTAAAACCATGCTAAGGGCTTACCTTTGTTTTAGAGGGAAAGGGAAATAAAAGCAGGAAGGACATAGCACCCAGTTTGTACTTTCAGAAGACAACTCCAGTTACAGTGTGACACAGGACCGGGCAAAGAGAAGATGGAAGGGAGGGAAGATAAGGGGGGAAATGAGGGAATTGGGCAGCAACCTGGGCAGGTGACACTAGTGGTCTGAACTTGAGTGGTAACAGGGGAGATGGAGAAAATGGGGTGGATTCAAAAGGTGTGGAGAAGGTAGACTCCACAGGACTTGGTGATGAACTGGTTGTAGACAGAGAAGGAAAGGAGAGAAAAACCACACTGGCCTTGAACAGAAGAAGACAAATGGTTTTGGCATAAGCAACTGGATGGAGAGTGATGCCATTCACAGAAACAGGGCAGACCAGAGAAGAAGCAGGCCTGGCAGATGGCGATGCACTTGGCTTTTTCCTGTTGGAAAGAGATGCCCATGGGACAGCCAAGTGAACATATCTAGGAGGCTTGGAGTTCAGAAGAGAGAACTGAGCTGGTGATCTAGAAACGGAAGCCCCAACATGCAGATGGCTGCTATGGCCATTAAAGTAGATGACATGACCTCAGATACACATTCAGAGTGAGGACTGAAGGCGCTTGACAGCCCCCCATGGAGCACCAACAGTTAAAGCTTGAGAGGAAGAGGGGACTGACCAGAGACCAGAGAGATAAGGGGAGAAGCCACGAGATGGGCTGACATGAAGGGCAAGGCCAGAGACACTTAGAAAGGGAGAAGTGGCCAGTCGTGTCAGAAGGTGTTTGAGCGAGATAAGCATGAGGACCCACTGCTTCAGCAACAAGGGGGTTTTGGAGGACGGTGCAATGCAGTGTGGGTAGATGCGACGGGGTAAGTGAATGCAAGTTGTTAAATAGAATTTGTGAGTATGCACAGCTCTTCTGGGAGGTATGGCTGTGAGATGGAGGTGAATAGCTCCCTCCAGTAAGGGGGCAGGCGGAGGGCCAGGGGAAGTGAAATACACAGGAGCTGTAATTTGAGTATCATTGGATATCACTGTCATTTACTTCTTGCCAAACTACTCGCTTGTCCCGGGTCATCTTCTCCCTTGGCGCCCTCTCTCCCTACTTCCTTGCCCAAAGTTTCTACAAAATGCAGGTTCCCCCAGGCAGGATGGAGCAGCTTTCTTAGTGGATAATTTCCCCCTTTATCATTCCTCCTCTGCTATTTCTTTAGAGACCACCGCACACTCACTACCTCCTTTCAGCCTAGAGGCCTGTGTCTCCTCCAACAGCCCCTGCCCCCACATTCTCCCTTCCAGCATCTGCCTGCCTCTTTACAAATTCTTTTCATCAGAGGAATTTCTTCTTGGCTTTTCTCCAGAAGCCCTTTTGGGCATTCATTTATTCAGCCAACAAATATTTACCTAGAGCTTACAGCCTACTTGGCACAAAGTAGTACACTAGACACTGGTGGAGCTATGAAGGCAAGATGCAGAATCCAACCAGAAGGAATCAGTTAGGAGGTGAAATAAACACATCACTTCATTCATTCATTCACCAAGCACTAAGTGCCCGCCTGCTGGGTGTCCGGCTCCTGGCCACATATACACGTGACCATGGCACAAGGTAGAAAAGTGACACATTATATAGCAAGGTCAGACTGAAAAGTGCTGTTGGAATGAACAGGGAAGAGGGATTACTGTCAGTCATCTCTTGACAATTCCCTTTTTTAAAAAATATTTTATTTCTTTATTTGACAGAGAGAGAGAGAGTGCACAGGTAGGCAGAGCAGCAGGCAGAGGGAGAAGGAGAAGCAGACTTCCCGACAAACAGGGGGCCTGATGTGGGACTCGGTTCCAGATGACCTGAGCCAAAGGCAGACGCTTAACTGGCTGAGCCACCCAGGAACCCTCTTGACAGTTATTCTTATATTCATCTCCTTCCTGAAGGAGGCATGTCTTCTTCCTTAGAGAAGACTAATCCGCTGTACCTCCAGCCAGCTCTACTCCTACCATTTAGAGGAGACACTTTCTTCTCCTGTTGTAATACTATCTTTTCTGAGTTCACTGTGGGCACTGGTGTCTCTTTGGATAGCTAATGGTCGTGGCATAGAATTTAGATAAACTAAATTCTCATGAAAGCAGCTCACACATCATGGTCCTGGCAATGAATGTCACTACTGGCTAGGAAAGAAAGATTTCTTGGCCATATCATACTCAGAGTCAAAGAGAGGAAGTCCTAGTGCAGAGACAGAAGAGGAAGAAAGGTCTTCTACCAACCTTGGAAAGGAATCTTTAAGTGCCTGGTACATTCCAGATTCTGAGGTGGGTCCCTTATATGCCTTCTCTCAAATCTTCACAATTTTCCTCAATCATCTCTCCACACGTTCCCCATCTATCTACCCACCCACCCATCTATCCATCCATCCTTTCAGCAAACACTTATGTGCCAGGCACTGTGTTGCGGGATGAAGACGCCACCGTGAGCAAGGCAAGCCCAGTCCGTTTCCGAGGTGCCTTCAGTCCAGCACTGAAGGCAAACGTTAAACAAGTCATTAAAGTAAACTATGGAAAATGGTATAATAGAGAAAACCTCAACACTCTCAGTTTCCTGGGTGATGTCCCATGAGTCTCAGTTCTCTCGTTTGGAAAGATAGAGATTGGGCTGGAAAGCCCTCCAGGCCCTCCTGGTGGACAGTCCCAGGACTCCCTACGTTCTCAGTCATGAAGCAGCTGCCATGTTGCCACCCTGGCTTCTCTGATCAGAGCTGTTCAGTTGACGTAGAGGTCAAAATCTAGATCCTGAGGAAACTAGAGGACCCTTTCACATGCTACGGAACAAACCCTTCACATGCCTTGTATAAGTGGTGAGGAGTAGTCTAGAGAAGCCTCTGCTTTATGCCCCAGTATATCACGTCAGTGGGGGAGGAGGGCTCCTTCTCCACTCCTGGCCTGGGAAGGTCCCTCAGTAAGTGAATCCCTGGCCTCTATCTGGGTCTGTATTGTGTCCTGGGGAGATGGAAGCTATTTGTCTCTTGGCTTTGTGCCAGTGCTTGGGAGCACTCCCTTGCAGGTGGAGGGCTGCCTTGCAGGTGTTCTGGCTCTGCAGCACCTGGGGACAGGTAAGCCTGCTAAATGCTGGGGTTCCGTGGTTAGCAAGTCTGCCAGCTAATGACCCTCCTGTCTGCCCTTGGTAATAGAGGTGACATTTTAGCCCATGTTTATTTTTTTTTCTGCTTGTTTACAAGAGGACTGCTAGATAATGGGCCTCAAGCAACCTGCAACGGAAGGCAGCCTCCATTTTCCTAATGAGCAGATCTCCCCAAAAAGTTTCTGAATATTTGCCCTTGCAGAGATAGCAATGAAATTATCAGGTGTCTACTTGTCATATTTAATTCATTCATTACACATGCGTATTTGAAATCAGGTACAACAGAATCCACCAATTTAGCGATACTGCTTTTCATCAATTCGCGTTTCGTGGAACAACAATTTCAATTTTCCACGTGGATCTTTGGCACTTCGTGAGTCACCTAAATGTTTTTTTCCCAAAGCACATCATACGGTTTTCTCATTAGCCTTTTCAGAGTAAAAACTGAGAAAGTCCATGCAGGCTGCTGCCCCTGGACAGCTTCTTGGCCCATCTACACGCTCACATGACATGCGAGCAGCTAGCTGGCTTCCCATTCATCCTGCAGGTGGTCTCCACGACACACCCACTGGGCCACACTGCCTTTTAAAGTAATCTTTAAAAAGTCTGTGGTTGGAAAATAGGAAGGTGCTAACAGGAATGAGGTGACGGGTCTGGAAATCTCTCTAAGATGTTACGTTTGAAAGCCAGCACCGTGGGGCCAGGCCCCAAGCCTTCCCTGGAAGAAACTGTCCCAGGAGGAGAGCTGGGCTCTGAGGGTCAGGAGGGGCAGGGAGATCTAGTTTTCACTGTATACCCTTTTATATCCATGGGATTAGCAAGAAAAAGAAAAATATTTTAAAAGGTTTACGTACAATTACATTTAACATCCATAATTGTGACTGTATCTGGGGCAAATTTCTTAGCCTCCTTTTTATTTTATTATATATTTTTTAAGATTTTTATTTATTTATTTGTCAGAGAGAGAGAGAGAGAGCGCGCACAGGCAGAGTGGCAGGCAGAGGCAGAGGGAGAAGCAGGCTTCCCCCCACCCCCGAGCAAGGAGCCCGATGTGGGACTCGATCCCAGGATGCTGGGATCATGACCTGAGCCCAAGGCAGCCGCTTAACCAACTGAGCCACCTTAGCCTCCTTTTTAAAAAGGATTTCATTAAGTGACCTCTATAAGGGGGTAAAACTATCATTGATTATGGTAATTTCAAGTCTGTATGTCTTTTCCAGAAAGTAGGTAGGTGTTCAAAATAAAGGAATTGAGAGAGAAACCCTACAATACGAGAGATTTGGTATAAAATAAAATTTCAGATGACACTCTCCTTTCTGAGAGATAATTTTGGGGATATATCATAAACATAGACATAGATGTTTTAATCATTGTTGAAAGGCTTTCTTTACACTATGTTCTTGCATGTTTCATGTGTGGTCTTATTTTATATTCATAACAAGTTTGTAAAATAGATATTATTAGTCTCACTATATTAGTGAATAAACAGAACTGCAAGGATGCCCAGAGTCACAGGGTTATAGGTAGGAGAACTGAATAGTCATACCTAGGTCTGTTCAGCTTTTTCCACTACAGAGTCCTGCTTCTCCTACTGAGCCCTGCTATATTCTGAGCCTTCATAAATATTGTTAACATAGGATTTCCAAACAGCACTGAAAGATGGGCGTTACTATCCCATTTTTAAGGATAATGGAATCTGAGGACCAAAGGAGGGCTGTACCTCGCCCAAAGTCGGCCAACTTCTCTGTACCGCATAAAAAGAATCCAGTGTGCTCCCAGTGGTCATCTTGGGAAGGCTGACCTACCTATTTTACAAGAATTAAATACATTTGATTCACAGTGTTAAACCTGTTTACTTAGGTCTAAGATTCTATTAATTTTGCCTTCATGTATAACCAGTGCAAATTCTACCTATTCCTGTCAGCCAAACAAAAATAGATGAGGCCCAGTCAGGTTGTCTCTCGGGGCTGTAGCTGGGTTGACTGATACTTGAAGTCTCCTGAGAACCAGAACTTCAAGCTTTGCTTTTCTCCTGGGTCTCAGTGCTCTGTGGTTTCTTATCACTTACTTTATAAGCAACGTCTTACAGAGAAGATATTTCTACAGATCCCAAACACACACACACACACACACACACACACACACACACACACCCCACGTCCGACACCTCACCAGCCACACCACAAAGCAACAGACGCAGTGCAGGAAGTGCAACAGCGGCGCACAGGAAGGAGAAACCAGAGCGAACTCTCCATCATTGAACCCATCCTTCCAGACCTGCAAGAGGCTGATTGAGAGCCCACCATCAAGCTCTGCATGCGTGTGAACTTATGATGTGTAAGCCAAGGGCCTGAACCAACATGGGCAGGAAGAAAGACTTCCTGCACCGCTGAACCAGGGCGGGTGACTGCATGGGCGGGACAACAAGGAAAGGGTTAAGAATAAGACAAACAACAAGTGGTCCCCGGGAGCTCTGAAGGAGAAAGTGTTTACATGACATAACAGAGCAAGAAGAATAGAACCCCCCTTCCTGTGCCCCGCTGTTATCTTCGCCTTGCTTGTCTTCATAGCATTTGGGACAGCCGTACAGCGTGCTGGCGGGAGAGTCATATCCTCTGGCTGTTTGCACAGCGGCACGTTTGTCTTCCTAATCACAGTATGTGAAAGTTCCTGCTTCTACTACCAGAATCAGAAACCAAATATTAAAACAAATCTTTCCTTAATATTATCCTCCTGTCCAAGGCTGTCTGTACTTGCCGCCTCTGTTTATCTACTTCCAGCAGCCTTGTCCTAAGGAGGGATCGTCTATTTGCACACGTGTGGCTTTATAAAAGATCATCTGTCAATTCGCTAATGTGTCCGGGTAACACACATTTACCCGGCACTGTGTTCCCGGGCCCAGGTTAGGTGCTGGGTACGTGTAAATGAGTAAGACAAATTTCTTTCCCTCCAGCAGCCCCCACTTTTAGATGGAAGAGAATGGAATGGTGTCTAGAGGAAGGATGTGTGCAAGTGCCAACAGTACCCAAAGGAAGAGCCAGGCCCTTGGCAGCTGGGAGTGAAGGTGATGAGGAGGACTTCACAGGGAAGACCATGCTGGAGCTGGGCGGTGAAGGATGAGTAGGAGTTTGCTGGACTCTGTGTTATGTAGAAGGCAAGGAAGGTAGAGATAAAAGGGAACAATTGGGATATTGGTTTCACCTCAGGCCTCCTGAGAAGGAAGGAAACTTCTTGGCTCATATGGTGAGTGTTTCTGACAAAAGAATGTTTTCTAACGAAGGCTAGTTAATCATTTCCACAGGGAGTTTGTGCCTTAACAAAAGCCATCTTTCCTTGCCTGTAAGGCACAGGCAAACACAAGAGGGACTGGCAGACTTTGAATGCAAAGGCTGCTTGCAATCTGTGAAGGGGCAAGGAAAGGGTCACAGGAAGATTCTTCAAAGACAACCTGTCTCCCTTTTTCTTCTAGGTCTAGCACTCTCGCTGCTCCTGGCAGAACCCCCACCATGATTACTCCAAGCGAGCATCCTCTGGCTTTCGGTGGAATGAAACTGAGGTGTGCGTCCCAGTGAAAAGTCACCCTAGGATCTCCCAATCCCAGTGCTCCCCTGCAGCCTTACTCTCTTTAACGCCTCCCAAAGCAGAGCTTTGTACACACCAGGTGCTCAGTTCACGCTTGTTTGTGTGACCGAGTGGCTGCTATCAAAGTAGAGGGGGAAAAAATCAGTCTCCTTAAGGACGGCTATTCCGGCCATCAGGACTGCACTTGCAGCGCAAGGTTCAAGCGAGGCAAATCATCTCCACTGTTCACAGTGCACACGTGACCTGTCACAAGCTGGCTGATGGGATTAAAAAGGAAAACAACTGGGCATACTGAAAGCCTCCTTCCCAGCCAGGATTTGTTGAGTGCCTTACCTGCCTCTGATCCGGACCATAACTAGTGCCGCTAGGATTTGACAGTCCGAACTCAAAAACAGGAGAAGGAGAGAGCAAAGAAATCAGCCAGAAACGACTAGATTTGGAGCCCATAATTAACACAGTGAAAGATCCTTTATCTCCAGTGCGTGGGTCCAAACAGTTGGTAGAGCTTCCCAAGTCCGGGGACTGGTATCGTCCCGAAGGAGGCGGGTGTTGCTCTGCGCGCTAACAGACCACTTATTCCAAGCTGGTAATAATTTGCTAGGTCGAGAGGTTCAGCCTTCAGCTGGAGCTGTTTGTAGGTTTTTCATATGCAACCTTTGGCTTCTTAGGAATTGGTTCTATTTTCAGAATTCATCTGTTACGTTGTAATAGGCTTTCCTCGTGTGCCACCGTAGTGACAGAGGACCCTGGAGCGACTCCATTGTTCCACTCCGGTGAGCACCACTGCACTGAATAGATAATTGAGGAAAGAAGGTATACTCTGATCTTGACCACCACTGAGATTTTTACTATGGAATTTTAGATACCTTTCTAAATGCAGTTACTATCACCAATATTTTCAAAGCTATTACACTCACAGTATGCTAAAAAGGTATCCACTGATTAAGAGAACTTATCTTTCATACCCGGTAAATGACGCAAGGTGTCAATACTGTCTTTTCAACCCAATACAAACAGTATGTATACAGGTCCCCACCCCCCCCACCCCCTGTGCATGGGCTTCCTGGGTCCACACAGAGCCACATTTCTGAATTTGATTTTCTCACTCTACCCTAGTCCTTTGACCTTAATCTCTACTCTTAAGAGACAGATATGTGACAAGCATGAAATTCAATGGACGTTTTCTAAAACCATTTCTTTCCCAACAGAATTACAAGAATGTTCCTAATTCCTCCCCATTGTAGCTTTGTGATGTCAACTGCCGTAACTCAATCGATCGGAATTTTCTACACTCATGTTGTATGGTGACATAGTCATTATGAGATGGAGTGTATTCATCATACGGCTTTTTAGACATATTTGGAATCTTAGAGCAGGGTGGTCAAATCTACTGACTGTCAAAGGCCAGGTAATCTTCAAAATGTCAAGGACTGCTAGCCCCTGAGCGCATCATCATCGAGTCCTTTCTCACTGGCTCACACACGCTCATCTCATCCTCGACTCTTACCCATTACTGCTAAAAATCCAGGTATTTCTGCTACAAAGGCACTGTGTCTGCTGTCGCTGGCTTGCAGGTGGGTTGGGGAGGGCGGAGGTGGGTGGAAGGGGTGGGGGTATAAATTGGAAAACCAGAAAGAAGTCTAGGGCTGGAGAAGAAATCAGCCAGGAAAATGCTAGTGGTAGGAATAGAACATGTTCAGTATGAAACCATGCCATGGTTTCATAAATTTAGAGCAAAATTCTGCTTCTAATTCCCAAATCTGCTAGTGCCATTATGTTCGTCCAACTTGCTTCCAGTTTTTATTTTAAAAACTGCAAATATAATGGAAAGCCAGCTCACTTAGAGGACCCAATTCCATCTTTAGATTCTTCTATTGCATTCTTTGTTTCTCAGGAGGCTCCAATTTCTTCTTGATATGCTCTTAGGGGCTGGTATCTCTCCCACTGACCTTGTCATCGCTTCTCCCAAGAGTGGTCCTTTTCTCAGAAGAAGATTCTGAGCGGGGCCCCGGGACTTCCTTCAACAGCAGCCCCAACATGGAGCTATGGAGACTGTGGGCTCAGAACAGAGAGGGTCGGGACCCAGTGGGGGAAGGCAGGGAGGAATGTGGACACATAGCTTGGGTGGACTTGCCCAGGTCTGGCGTTGCTCTGCACAGCCCGGGCCCAGCCCTGACCAGGTAGGAACCTAGCACGCATCCTTCCATAGTTACTTTCTCTGCTCCCTCCTTTCTACCACCATCTGAGAGAAAAGCAAGCCCCTTACTCAGCTCTAAGGACGGAGGAGAGAGTGGGTGTTTTCAGCTGATGGCAGCCCATGCTTCCTTTTAATAAACACAAATACCTCATGCCCTTCCTCGCCCACATTCTGACTTCTGGTGCAGAAGAAAGGACATCTTCCGGGCCAGCATCACAAGCCAAGATTGAGCTTTCCTCTCTGTAACTTGGATTAGCAGCTAGCAAGCTGTATTTCCTGAGTGTTGACTACGTCCCAGGCCAAGAACTTGACAAATACATTTTCATTCAGCCTTCCAAGAATGTGGAGTAGGCATGATCATTATTACTACTTAAAAAATATGCAAATAGACCCTCAGAGAGAAATTTGCCCCAGATCACCCAGCTGGCAAGAGGCCAAGCTGGGGTCTCGGCCGGAGAGTCTCACTGCCTTGCAAGCATTCCCAACTATTACTCCCTGCGGCTCTTTCTTCAGTTTCTCTTCTTTTTAAAAAAATTTTTTTTAGATTTTATTTATTTGACGGAGAGAGAGATTGCAAGTAGGCAGAGAGGCAGGCAGGGGTGGGGTGGAAGCAGGCTCCCCACTGAGCAGAGAACCCGATGTGGGGCTCAATCCCAGGACCCTGAGATCATGACCTGAGCTGAAGACAGAGGCTTAACCCACTGAGCCACCCAGGCACCTGCACTTTCTCCTTTTTACGGCTTTAAGTCGTACTGCACCAGTCATAATTTTTTCAGCTCACACAAACCAACCCTTCATCCTGATTCTGGTTTCTTAAGGAGACACTTCACTTATCGTCTTTCTGCCATCCCTTGCACTCCCTATGCCTCAACTGATCCCATGAAAAATCACTGGGTTGGCAACCCCGATTCTGAAGGGAAGACAGACTCTCTCCCAGGAGTGGTCCCTGTGTCTCCCAGGAGTCTTCTCAATGTGTGTACGTGTGGGAGAGGTTAAGTTCTAAGAACTCCATTACCCAGACTCCCTTGCTTCTGCCTTCTAACTGGGTTTAGCTAATGGGAGTCTTAGATAGGAAGTGGGAAAAAGGGAGAAGAGGGAAGCTTGGGTATTTATTCCGGTTCTCTCCCCGTTCCAGTGCTGCACTGTAACCAGCATATACGGCCCCCCACGACAAGGACCACTGTCCTGGCTCTTCTCCTTGTGGTTCTTGCTCCCCTCCTCAGGCTCAGGTAACAGAGTTTCCTCCGGTTAACCCTTCAGACCCAGGAGTGCTCCCAGCTCCCCCTTGCTGGCAATCCCTGGGGGCTTCAGAATCTCTTGGTTCTCTTGGCCTGCCTACGCCTCTGTAAACGAGTCCCTTCATTAGCTTTTCTGCAACATGTAGCCCGTTATGCCTTCTGTCCCTTGCCAGGATCCTGCCAGATATCTTTCAGCATCCCCTAGACTAGAGGAAAAGTTAAAATACCCTGAAACAAGACCTCAACAGGACTAAAGTCTTTATTTTCTGAAGGGCCTTTTGATTCACTTTTTATAGAGTCAAATAGGTTGCCCAAAGGTGGGGAGGGAGCTTGGATATTCTTCCAGAGTCCATACCTCTGTTCCACATGGTAGTGGAGGGAGAATTTCAAATTCATAAGCTAAAACAGTAAGTTCACTTCCAATTGCAGCATTTAAATGTTGGTGGGTCAAATTTAGAAAATGAATAAACATTCACTGCATTATGAACTGCATAATTTCACATCTGTAATGAACTTCCCATGCCATAGCATATACCACTCTAAAGTAACTCAGTGTAAGGAAGCTCTCATCTGAGCTTTTGAACACCATCACCAACACTCCTCCCCTCCCCTTTACTTTTTTTTCCGTTTTAAGATTTTATTTATTTATTTGTCACAGAGAGAAAGAGAGCACACAAGCAGGCAGAGTGTCAGGGAGAGGCAGAGAGAGAAGCAGGCTCCCCGCTGAGCAAGGAGCCTGATGTGGGACTCGATCCCAGGACCCTAGGATCATGACCTGATCTGAAGGCACTGGCTTAACCCACTGAGCCACCCAGGCGCCCCTCCCCTTTACTCTTTTGTGATGTATTCTGAGCATAAGCAATGCCTCAAAGTTTAGGGGGCTATTTTTCTTTATATAATATGCATGCCATGAGCCTACAATTAGGGGTTTCTAAGGACTTAAATGATAGGTCCTAGATACTAAATTGACTCCTTTGTTTTTCATACACACACAAAGAAAGGCACACACACACACACACACACACATACACACACACCATCCAAGAACACGAGTTTGTCTCCTGAAGGTCAATTAGGGACCAAAATTAAATTCCAAAAACAAGTTTCAGAAAGGCCAACTTCATTAACCCTTTATTAATTATAATAAATAAATGAACATCCACCTAAAAGGAGGCATTCTCTCTCTCTTATGTTCTCCAATCATGGAAGATTCTCAGAGTAGTAACAACAATTCCCAATTATTCTCACACAGAGATGACCCAGTCTGACCCCATGCACTGCGAAGAAGTTCATTCATTTATGTAACACTGGTTCAAATCAGGCTTTTCAGGTATAATACTCAGACTACTTTATACCTCCAGAGCCCATGACTGAAGAATTTTACTATAGGCCACTGTGCTGAATAAAGCCAGGGTCATTTTCGGAAAGAGACTGGCAAACATACTACTTTTCAAGATGAATTTCTGATATGAAAAGAGAATGAGGTAGAGCTCCCTATTTTAATAGGAAATGGATCAGATCATTAAAGGTGATTAAAGACATAAATCTGGTTTTAATTGCCTAACAAGGTACTGATTCAGATACCTTGAGAAATAAAGAAATATGGAATGTGATGCTTACCTTCAAGAAGTTTATAGTCTGGTCAGGTTAGGACATAAAGAGAATTAGCCCCCCATGGAAATAGGCACTGAAGGAGGAGAGGTGAATAGTCCGGACAGTGAGGGCTCTGGGAGTTCAGAAAGAGAGGAACCACAGAAAACCACCAACCAATGCTTTGAGAAAAATATTCACTTCCCGAAGAGCAATAGTTCCTGTTCTAAAAATTGCAAGAGGAACTTTTAAATTACCTAATTCCATCAAATAACATGTTTTCTTTATTGCAGAATTCTGATGACTAAACACTGTAATATCAAAATGCTTTAGGATCGTCCAAACAGTGATTAAATGCACTTATTTCTTGATAAGTTTCTGCAGATTAAATACACACTCTACATTATTACCGAGCCCACAGGAAGTACACACAATGGGCGAATAGGCAGCCTTTAGTGAAGCGAGGGAAGTAAAATTATATTCTCTTTCCTCATCACATTTCTATTGATCTTCTTAGAGCCATTTCAGAAATGTTGCAGACAAATAACTTACACCCGAGAAGAAAAGACAAGCCCTGAGAAGACAGGTGATCAGAGAAATGAGAAAAGATCTCTGGCCAGATCATCTTCAATTATGAGGGGCAGACATTCCCCGTGGCTGACCATTTTTCTTGCCTTATCTAAGGCTTAATGCCAGTGTGGACTAACGATCAGGAGGAGTTAAACTCTTCCCTTCTGTGTGTTGTCAACCCTCATAATTTGCAATCCATGCTACCATTTCACTGTAGTGCTTAACAAATTCCCATTAAACTTGGTGGAAAGAGAAACAATTCTTGGGGTTAGCCAGTGCTTTTCAAGGAAAGCAGTCTCTTTGTCCCTTACAGGGAATCAGTTGTCCAATTCATTTTGACTATTTGAACTTGAAAAGGAAACACTTTGGTCTGTGGTGAATAACTCCAGGCAGTGGTGAAGTTAGACCAACTTCTAAAAAGATTCCATGTGAGCCTTCTAAGTGCAAACGTGATTTCCTAGGTAATTCATAATTAGTTAATGGTGCCCTGAATGATTTTGGGCTGTTGTAAGCACCATTACTATCTTTTGAAGAATTCAGAGAAGTTTCTTGAGAAATGACAGCAGCTGTTAGCTTCATTGCAAAACTTTTCTTTCCTTTAGCAGATGGTTGAATTTCTCATTTCCAATTATGAAAACATGTTTCAACTTGTTATTTTAGGCTATTGTAAGCATTTGACCTCCAGCATAAGGCATGAGGAGAAACAAGACTGTTTACTTGAGACTTGGTTTATAAATTAGTGAGTTGTTGCGAGGTCCGGATGATCTCTGTTCTGCTGCTCTTTTTTTTTTTTTTTTTAACTCAATAACTGTACAATTTAAAAATGTCAGGAAATGGTAATAGAAGGGTGGAGGCTTTCCCCTGCCCAGTAATTATGTTCCAATATTAAAGTTGTAACATACAAAATTAAAACTATGGTTAACTAAATTTTTAAGCTTTCCTTCATGCCACGCTGTTGGCATGAAAAACCACTTTTATACACATATCTCTGCTCATCTATTTTCATTTGTATCCTCCATATAGACTCAGCCCAGAGTCTGGAGCCCAAACTCTCCAAAGACATGCTTTTGCTGTGTCTCCATCTGGGTCTTTTTTGGCCAGTTATCTGCTTAAGATTAAAGGGGGAAAAAGAAAAAAAAAAAGGTTTTACACTAGAGTAAAACAGACTAGCTCCCAGTCTTGTAAATCTAGGCTAAACTGAGTGTATACATAGGACAAGGCGTCTTGCCTAAAAAAGGAAGTATTTGCCTAAACTGAATAAAGAATGACCATGTAGAAAAGATCGTTCTGACTTCTCAGATTCTAAATAGGGAAAGGAGCGTCACTGCTAAAAGGATGAGCAGAAATGAAAATATTGTGCAAGAACTGTCTTTATAGAACCACGCTTGGACTCTGAAAGAACCCGCACCACCATGGGTAACCGCCACCTCTGTGCCTAAGGTATCTCTTTCAGCTTTCTGTTCCAAACTTCTGTAGAACCCATGTCTGACAATCGATCAAACATCACATTGTGGAGAGGTTCTTTTCTCAGAAGGTCCTGATGTTTTAAACCCCCCCCCTTTTTTTTTAAATCCACTTTTTCTGGAAGGTTGAAGGAAGCACACACATAAACAGAAAAAATTCGGCCTAAAGAACGAATAAAAAATAAGCGCAAATACCAAGCTTCTCAATTCACTTTAAACTTTATAATTCAGGAAAGAAATGTTAAATGTGTCAAGTTGTAGGCGGCACTTGGGCCATAAACTGGTTATTATCCTCTAGTATTTATACGGCGCTCCAGGTGCCTCACAACCACTAATTACACAATTCGCTGGCTATCCCAATAAGAGAGTGAGGCATCATTAACCACATTTTACAGGCAAAGAATCAGGAATTAAGGGGTGGGACTGGGCTTACAGACTGAACAGAAGGTAGGAAAGGAATCTGAGACTTCGAATCTCTCGGTCCAAGCAAACATCTTGTACAGTCTCATCTAAAAATACCATAGAGGTAAATATTGGTATAGATTTAGAACTTTTACTCCAACTGCGAGAAAACCAGAAGCTTCACTACTCTTGAGAGTCAAAACCAAAGTCACAGAAGTTGGTCCAAAGCAGTGGTTCTCCCAGGGTAGCAAGGATTGGAGACTCCAGAAGGGCTTATTCACACACAGAATTCTGAGCCCCACCTCTGGCTTTTTGGATTCAGAAGGTCTGGGCTGAGCCCCTGAGGATCTGCAATTCTGAAAGGTTCTAGAGTGCTGCTGATATCGGCAATCTGAGAACTCCCTTCTATAGAATTGGCTTTCCACCTCAGGTCGAAGCACTTTCCCATACACCCTGACTCATCCCCCTCCCCAGGTATTATGTTCAGATTGACAACCTGCCCCCCAGCCTTGGCCTTGCTTTGAGCTTCCTTATCCCTAGGCTTACTCAGCATGTCCCATAGACAGAAACAAGGTCATGTAACACGGTGATTAAGAGCCTCTGTTCTGATAGTTATCAGGTTGACTCTCTTCAGCTCAAGTTTTAGTACCTCCATTGCGGCCTCTGTAAAATGCAGACAAAAATGACATGTGCCCCATAAGTTTAATTTAAGGGTTAATTATCCACTAAAGCACCGAATGCCTGAAACGGAATAAGAGCTCATTAAGAATGATCGTTATTATCATTACATATTTATCCAACAACCATTTGTTGAACATCTACTATGCACGGTAATGGTGATGTAAAGACAACAAGTCCTTATCCCTGGTCACTAGGAATTTAATATCGAATTTTCGAGATAGATGGAGGCTCCAGGGTCATCTATGATATTATATTATATGGATGTGTACTTGGACGTGTGCTAAGATAAGGTCCATGAGTAGGCAAAAACAAACAACAAAGCAGCAACAATGATCTGATGAAAGCTTATGCAGAAGACCAACAGGCAAACAGAATTGTTCTAGTTGAAGAGGGAAGGGGAAGGACAGGAGGTCCCCCTTCCCTACCTCTGTTTCACTTCTTCCCAGGCTTCCATGGGTCCTGCTCACTCATTCAGAAAACCACAGAACTAGCCATTCCTCTCTCCTTAAAACTGAGGAAACAAAGATCCAGAGAGGTGACAGAACTTGTATTTAGGAAATAGAGCCAACTATAGTGAAAAAAAGGTGGGACTGGATGAGAATAACATAGCATAGAATCATGCTTGGAACGACCTTCCAGATGAATTTCAGTTGATCCAACTTTCTCATTTTATAGATAAGGCTACAGAATTCTCTGAGCCTATTTTGGAGCAGGTCATAGGAATATGGCCCAGGTCTCCTAACTCCTAATCCACGTATCTTTCTCCAACACCTCGTCTCCCTTAGTTCCCTCAAACAATACTCTAGGAGTGGGCCATCCCCCCCAAATGTAGCAGGATCAGGTTCTTGCCCATTCAGCAGCACCAGGTTAAGAGTCTCGGGAAGGGTGAATGTTTCAGCCCAGCCAAGAAGAGGCAGTTAAGGGTGCCTTCCCCTAAAACCCACCCTCACTCCTGAAAATGCACGGCTGAGTTAGCTTGGCGACCTTTCTCAGAGATGTTTGCATTTCAATAAGGGTCCCTTAAAGACTCCAAGTAGCATTTAAAAGAATGTGGTGAGGCTTAGAATCAGAAGAACATCAAAGAACACTTAGGTCATCTTCCTGGCATCCCTGTTGTGATGCCGATGGATGTCATAAAGAGACACAATTCCTCCCCCCCCCCCCCGCAACCCCCCACTGCCATTGTCTTCCCTGCCAGGGAGAACAGTCTTTGCACTGCAAAGAATAAAAATAAAGCAAAAAGGAAACAGAACCCCAATGTGATATATTGGATAGAAGAACACCTAACTGCTGAAAATGAATTCAAATCTCATACCTGAACCAACAGTACTGTTGGCTCAGAGGAAATCTATAAATGGGATGGACAACCTGTTGGCAGAGTCCTTTGAGGAAGACAGCATCCAGGAGAGTGGGGCCAGAAGCAAGGAATTAGGCAAATGTCTCCATTTTTTTAAGAGATAAAAAGAACATTCTCCAAGATTGAGCTGGAAATTGATCCCAGAAATTATAAGTGGGATGGATTGCAACTGATGATGGTGGTGTCATAAAAAGCAACCCAGTCTCGTTAAGAACAACTCAAGTCATAGTAATCCCAGTTGTTTCTTTCCAAAATGAACTCATAAGTCTGGGATATGAGAAAAAATGAAGTAGATAAGAGGGCCTTTCACAAAACATTTGGACAAGGTTACAAAACACAGGACAGAGACCAGTGCAATTAGGCAGATTAATAACTTGATTATTGACAATTACAAAGGGCCCAAGATAGTTGATAAGAAGTATTTCTTGGACTTATCCCAGGCAATATTTTTACTAACGGTTTAAGTAATAGCGAGAGCTTTCTTATCAAAACTGTCTACATAAAGGAGATCTAGTTATATGTCACTATATTTATAAGAAGTATGCCCTTAATTCTTTCTGGAATAAGGATCCAGAAGCTTGAATTATGGCAAAATGTGGGTTTAAAAAGATCTCAATAGCCCAATACCAAATAAAATAAAATTTAATTTAATAAAATTTAAGAGGGATAAATGTAACTTTTTGCCAAGAATTAAAAAAAAATTGGGGCGCCCGGGTGGCTCAGTTTGTTAAGCAACTGCCTTTGGCTCAGGTCATGATCCTGGAGCCCCGGGATCAAATCCCACATTGGGCTCCCTTCTCGGCTGAGAGTCTGCTTCTCCCTCTGACTTCTCCCCTCTTATGCTCTCTCTCTCTCAAATAAATAAAATCTTAAAAAAAAAATTACCAATGTTGGGAGAAACAATCTAGTACATATGATATAGATGCAGAGATTACAACTGGTGTAACTTCAGTAGCTGTGATAGTGTAACAAAGTGACCAGGAAACTCTGATCTTAGGTTGTGCTAATGTGAAAGTGGACATTGGCTTCGGTCAGACTATGCGGAGCATTGCGTGCAGTTCTGGGGGCTGCGTTGTACAATATTAGGGAAGAACAGGACTATGTCCGGGGAACAATCAGTAGAATGAGAGGATTCAAACCCTCACAGTGTAAGACATAACTGAAGGGAGCGGAGTTAGCCCTGTCTCTGAGCGAGCATGGTGTATGTCACACTTGTTCTGTGCAGTTCAGGTTGCTGTTCAATGCCAGTCCACGGAAGCACTTTTTAACGGTCTCCAGTGGCCGTGCGATGAGGGAGCATGCTCCACACCAGAGGAGATTTTCAGGCATGGGGAACGCTGTGTTCCAAATGGGGGCACACTCATCCTCGAACATCAGACTGGTTCTGACTTGGGTAGTGTTGACTGTATTTGCAGTAAATGCTCTCTTTCTGGAATAAAGCCTTGGGACTTCATCCTACCAGCTGAAAGACCTACTTCTCTGAGCCACAGAACTGTATCAAAATCCCAATAAAGCCAGTTTAATGATATGTTGGGATTATACAGACCTTTCATCTATGGAGCTCAGGGCATTTTCACACCAATTACTGCCTTTTATCTTCACAATACTCCCACCAGGTGAGGAGGAGGAGGAAGCAGGTTTCATTTTGTTCATTTCGTAGCCAGGGACGCTTGTGGAGATTTGGCAAGGGCTCTTCCATCGTGACGGGAATGTGAAATTTGGAATTTGCAATCTCGCTCTTTACCAACCTCTTATTTTAATGAGTAAAACCTACATTCTACCTTTCTGCAGGACATTTGAAAGCAACAGCAAACAGGGATTGGCTTGGAACTTTTGGTTCCAGGAAAGTGGGGGCGCACTGGCAGAGACAAGCAGAGCCGTTCGAAAGCAGCGTGAGGAAAGCCATTTGACCGTTATTAGTGGTGAATTACAAGAAAAAGAGGGCTTGGATAGGACCCTTCTCCTTACTTTACTTCATTTTCCTCCATTATCTGCGGGGTTGATAATTCTCTTGGATGGAGGGCAGTTCCAAAAATGGCTTTTAGCTTCACATGAAAATATCCGGGGCTTCAGACTGCCCTGTGTTGTGCTTCCAGTGTGGTATTTAACACAGTATGCCTTAAATTAGATAGGCAAATGCTTCTCTGACTAATCCCTATGATCTGTAAAGGAAGTGTTAATTCTTCCTTGTCCTTGCTTCAGGAGGTAAAGAAGAGGGGGTGGGAGCAGAGTCTCTGAAACTAGACTGCCTGGATTCAAATTCCCTCTCTATCACCTATGAGCTGTGTGACTTTGTGCAAGTCAGTCAACTGTGTGGTGCCTGGTTTCCCGTCTACAAAATGGGGCTCCTAAGAGTAACTTCTCCCTCACAGGAGAGCTGTGGGAATACATGAGCTCATCTGGGAGTGCTTGGCCCTGGCGTGTGCTACACATGTTGGCCTCCATGATGACTGCTCTGTCTGTAAGCTACAGGGCACTGGAAACCTTCACCTTGGTGGTCAAAATCAGTGTAACCTCCATTCGCCGGCCACAGGATCCTGGGCCGTCCACACCACAGAGCAATAATAGGAAAGCATTCATAAATGAAATGCACTGATAACCCGGAAGTCTAATTTCTGCCCCCCAATTCCCACTATTTTCCACCACAAAGCTTTGCATCAGAACTGCTGATAATCTGGAAGGACCTTCCCTAGGCTGTTCTGTAGAAGAGATAATGGTGTTTTGAAGGAATGTCATTCTAAAGCAAGTTTTAAAAGAAGCCACTTTCAGGGCGCCTGGGTGGCTCAGTTGGTTAAGCATTGGGCTCTTGGTTTTGGCTCAAGGCATGACCTCAGGGTGTGGACACTGAGCCCTGCAATTGGTTCTGCCCTTAGTGGGGAGTCTCCTTCTCTCCTACTCTCTGTCCTTCTACCTGCTTACATGCTTTCTTTCTCTAAAATCAATAAATCAATCTTAAAAAAAAAAAAAAAGCCACTTTCTGCCACAAGGGAGAAATTTACCCCATTGCTCCCAGCACTGGGTCTGATTTTCAGTGATTTAGATTCTGAAGTTTGAGAACAAGTAAAGACGGGACCAATGTGGGCTCCACAGTTGCAACAGATGCACCCTTGAAAACAGGATGTGAGCAAAAGGAAGAAGGTATACACTGGAAGGCTGGAGGGAGGGGACCACGTGATGACCTCCCGACAGAACTCTCTTCCTCGGCTTGCAAGGAGCAATTCACAGAGCACTGGCAAAAAGAGAAAGAGAGCCATGGAGAAGGACAAGAGTCCCAGGGAAATGTGCATCTAGGTGTAACAAGACCGTTCTGATAACAGGTAAAAATCTGGGACCCTTCATTAACATTATTATTCCGATGAGGGTCTGGTGTAGACATTCCTAAGGAAAGTTGCTAGAAGTTGCTCTGTTGGTTTTGATGTTTCTTTAATGTTTACTTGGTTTTTGCTCTTTCTTTTTTTTTTTTTTTAGAAAAAAAATTTTTTAAGACTTTATTATTTGACAGAGATAGAGAGAGAGAGAACAAGTAGGCACAGAGGCAGGCAGAGGGAGAGGGAGAAGCAGGCTCTTCACTGAGCAGGGAGCCAGATGCGGGGCTTGATCCCAGGACCCTGGGATCATGATCTTACCCGAAGGCAGATGCTTAACCAACTGAGCCACCCAGGTGCCCCTGCTTTTGCTCTTTCAATAAAGAGAACATTTTCTCATCAAGTTGCAGAAAATGTACAGTCACGAGTCTGAGGATGCTAGCCAGCTGAAAGCCGCCTTGGCAAACTTTTTTGCTGCCCTCGTTGTTCAAAACAGCAGGGTTCTGTCACCCCTGGTTAGCAGTCTGTCTAAGCCCCAGCGGAGGAGAGTGACAGATGGATATCTTCCCTGGAGGCAGGAAGTGCAAAATTCAGAAGCCACAATTTGGTGACGCTGGGACTCCAATCTCCAGCCTGGAAAGTGGTGTTGTCCATTGGCGTGGTGACGAAGAGCTGCATTTCCCGGCTGACAGATGAGTCAATGGTGCCAGTGCAACTCTATCACTTTCTGGCTGTACCACCTCCAGGCAAATTGTTTAACTTCTCCACACTTGCTTGACTTCTTCTTTAATAGAGCAATCTATAGGATCTACCCCAGGGGGACTGGGAGGGTTCAGTGGTGTAAAGTGCAGAGCCCAGTTCTTTACTAAATAATTGATGATCGCCATTCTACCCATCAATCCTCCTCTTTATCCTCTCGTGGAGAGTCACAAAAATAACCAAAGATAGGGGCCGGTGAGGTCAGGGGAGAGGCGGTTGCACAAAGGAGCTGGGCATGGCAACACTGGTTCATTCACCCTAGAAAAGCAAGATGTGACAGAGGGCTTGGTGCCACTCGGTTCCAGAGTAAACAAATGCCCAGATGAGCCATCACCCTGTATGAAACCCCCAACACTGCAATATTGTGAACAGACAGCTTCAGGCACTCATGGGAGCTGGAGAGAAATGTGGAAAATGAGTAGTTTTGTGGAAATGCAGACAAGCTCAGCTCTCGACCTAGCATCGCAATCCCATGCTAGCCTATTGCTGTCTCTCAGGTTTCTCAAAAGAACCCCTGGTGTTGATCAGAAGTATCTCATGTCAGGTTAAAATCAACAATTTTGGCCATTCTGTGATGTCTGTATCGTGCCGGCCAGGATGTTAAACCAGAGAGTGTCTGGGAAGGCACCAGAACACTGGTGCTACCATGCCCAGCACTGGAGAATACAAAGAACGCCTTCATGCTAGTATGAAAATGAGGCAGGGCTGGATTTCTGCGTGGATAGCTGACTTCCACCTCCACGCTTTACTCTCTACATTATTTAGTCAAGAAAGATGGGCTAAGAATTAAGGCTCAAATGCTTTTTTTTTTTTTGTGGTTGATTCCATTAAAACATCTTATGCACAAAGAATTATTCAGAGCTCCTAAGAGCTCCTAAGAAGTACCTAGGAGATGATGGCACTGAATGAATTTTAAAGTTTGCTGATTTCACACATGCAGTTCCCTGTTTATGTGCTAAATTATTTCCTGTTCCGGGGGCATCCTGCTTCCCTCTTGGCTCCCCTCTGTCTACCTCTCTTCTGTGTATCTGAGGGGAATAGCAGCCTCCCAAGTAGCCAAAGCACTGACAACTTGCCAGTTTGTGGTCAGCTCAAATCTGGGACCACGTTAAGGGGCCAGGGGCTTGACAGCAGCAGGGGGCACCCGTGAACGGCCCTGCCATCCACAAGGGTCAGGCCAGACAAATTGAGGAGAAAATGAAATTTTTCCTTTCTATTTCACGAGATGATGAGATTCTTCTGGTAGTAGGCCCAGACTATTATGTCACTTGCAGCGTTCACTGAAAGGTAATAGTTATTTATTACCAAGGAGAATCTGTTAAATTATTAGGATTATAAATTACATACAGGATGCTTCACTGAACTAGTATAAGTTTCTGGGCTTAATAAATTTGCAAATGCCAAGGGGAAAAAAAGAATCTGGATGGCCAGGGGAGTTACCCTAGGCACAAAAAGCAGGTGAAAGAATGTTTCTCTTGGGGTTCTGACTTTGCCCTTTTCTTTTCTCACTGCACATCTTCCCAGGATGGTCTCACCCACTACCGTTGGCTGCTATGAATTCCGCATGGCTGTCTCTAGCCCAGGTCTCTTGACCGTGCCCTAGGACAGGAGTCAGCAAACTTTTCCCATAAAAGGCTTGAAAGAAAATGTTTTAGGTTTTGCAGGTCACATGGTCTCCTGTCTCTGATGCACCTACTCAACTCTGCCTTTCTAGTGTGGAGGCAGCCCTAGACAATATGTAAACCAATTAGCGTGGCAGTATTCCAATAAAACCTTATTTGCAAAAACAAAGAGAGGGCAGGCTTTGGTCTGCGCAGCCCTAGTTTGCCGAGCCCTGCTCTCAGCTCCCACTGCTGATTAGGTACTTCCACCTGCAAATTCCACAGCTCCCTCAACACTCAGCATCTGAAGGCTAGACACATTCTCTTCTGCCCCTCGTCAGCTGTAAATACACCATGAACACTCATGCACTAACACTAGGACATCATCCCACTTTCCAACACCCTGGGATCTCACAGTCGAGCACAAATTCTCTTAACTCTAACTTTTACTATGTCCTCTCCAATTATGTGTTCCTTGAAACACATCTTACTCATATTTGTGACTACCTCTCCCTTCTATTGTTTAATCTAATGTCTGGCACGTGGAAAAGGCTGCCAAGAACATATACTGGATGACTGAATGAACCGAGATAACAACTCTAGAACAATGTTTCTTCAACTTTGAGGTCGGTATATACCACCTGGAGACTTTGTTCTGTAGGTTCTGATTCAGTAGGCCCTGGAGGGGGGTCTGCATTCCTGTCTCACTCCCAGGATGCTGAGTATTGCTTGTCCTTGGACCACACTTGGAGTAGCAAGAATCTGGGAAATACCCTTTGGTCCCAAAGAGGCATGAACAAAGAGATTTCTTCCCCAATTTTGATGCATTTGTTGGTTTACTTCCATGATCATTTCATTAAATCATTACTTGGATCTATGCAGAACTCTAGAGAAATTAATAAAACAGTTTATGAGACCAAGTGACTTTTAAATTTGCAGTTTACCCACATTTCCATTTCTATGCGTCCGACTATTTGCTGCTTCAATTACTTCCTCCTTTCCTATTTATTCCTCTCCCTTAGTGCCCACTTAATTTAAACATAACTGTGCTCATTATCTGTGTAGTGGTCCTTCCATAGCGGCTCTGCCAATGCAAGGCTTTCTTATCAAGATGTGTTACTTATCATGATTGTGCAAATGTCTTAAACAAATTATTATTGTTTGGAAATTCAAAAGAACAGCCTGTTTTCCCAGAACTCTAGTACAATGACCAAATCGAAACCCATTTTCAGGCTACCTACACCCCTTTTATAGCAACAAAACATTTTTTTATCAGCAAAGCAAATAATTGCTTACCAAGCCCCAGGGGCCAACATGATTGTTCCCCTCCCCCACCAAATTCCCCTCAATCCCCCCCTCCCCCATAAGAAAAAGAAGAAGTAGAATATATTGAGGCTATCTGGAGGGACTCCATATTCCAAGAAAGCTGAGCTATTTGCTCTGGCAAGTTAAAAGTATAATCCCAACATTGTGGCAAAAATCACATTTCTCTGTATGAGTTCAGTAAAGTTAGATAGCACACTGGGGATGGTAGCCCTGGCTACATTCAATTTTGTCTGGAAACTGGTTTTTCGTATAAAGATGTCATGGGTCCATAGCATGTGGGCTAGTTTAACCAAGTAATCTCAGCATTTTGGATAATTACATCTCCTCTGACAATGTCTAAGGATATTGAATTGTGTCAGAAAATAGGTATCAGTGAATGTGTGGTTCTAACTAGGCTTTTTCACTATCCTTACTAAATTGTAGTAAAATGCACTGTAATCAAGTCACAGTACGTAAATTGTAGACTCTCTTTATTTATTTCCAATGAAGAGAATCAAATTGGCTTCCCTGAAATTAGAGAAGAAAATGATCATAAAAGTATGGCAGTTTTATAACTGTTAAACAAGGTATTATATCTCTGTCTTAGTCCGTTCAGGCAGCTCTAACAAAATGCTACCGATTGGGTAGTTTATAAACAACAGAAATTTATTCTTCACAGTTCTGGAGGCCAGAAGGCCCAGATCAGGGTGCCAGCAAGTGAGGGTCATAGACTTCTTGCTATGTCCTCACAAGGGGGAAAGGGGATGAGGGCGCTCTGTGGGATCTCTTCTTCAAGGACATTAATCCCATTCATGAAGTTACCACCTTCCTCTCCTAATCACCTCCCAAAGGCCCCACCTGCTAGTACCATCACATTGGTGTTAGGATTCCAACAGGTGAATGTCGGGGGAGACACATACATTCAGACCATAGCAACCTGATTTCATCATGCATTACGTATATGGCAAAAACTCCTATTTTCCAAAATCTGAATGACCAGAAAGTGCAAATAAAATGTGTTCAGTAGTAACTGGTTTTCATATCGACAACTCTGGGGAGTTGAAAGATATTGGAGAATCTTCTCGGTTATCAGAGAAACATTAAGAGTTAGAGAATTCCAGAGCTCAAAGAGACTGGGGGCTCACATAGTCCAATTTGCACATGTGACACTGTGTCCGGAATCTAGAGGGGGAATAACTTATCCAGCGAATGGGTGACAAGACAAGGCTTAGAACCGTTTTCCAGTATTCCCCCCCACAAATGGCTTGGCGCAGTATTGACTGCATGGTGTTATCTATCATAATCTTTTAAATGCTCACATTTGTAGAAAGCTCACAATTCATATATGGTCTTCCCTATCTACAATTTCAACACCCATCTTGATGTTTCAGAAGTCCTTTCTTGCTTAACTTCTTCATTTTTGGCATTCTGATTTTTTTTTTTTTTGAATCATCTGTCTCCCCCAGTAGAAGGTAAGATTCCTAAGGATGAAGACTTATTTCTTTTATTCACTGCTATATCACCTAGAGTACTGTCCAGAGGTCAATAAATATTGGTTGAATGGAAAGGAATGAATCATGTATAATAACCCTCAAACCTATCACTGTATTATCAGAATATCCCATTTTTATGTCATCTATTCGACATTTTTCCAGAACCTCTGATGTGCTACGCCTCTTACAAGGCTGAAGCGAACCTCAGAATAATAGGTTTATTTTATTCATTCAGGGATCTTAATTTAAAGTGATCCCATTATTGTAACCTCCTAATGCAATGTCACTGCTTATCAGCTTAATTCTGTAGCCTGTACATATACATTACTCCCAGAAGGAATCATTTTCACCTTCAGCCCGCGGTTAGGACTCTAATGATTCAGCAATCTGCTCCATACAGGAGGAAAACTGCAGTCCGGGGGCTAGCCTGCCAAAGCTGGGGCGATGGAGTACATCAAAATGAGCAGGCTTTGCCAGCCAATCTTGACATATTCTCTCTCTCTCGGATATGCCCGTTAAAAAGCAGAGCATTTCAGAACTACGGGAGGCTCCTTCAATTAGAAGCACACTTGGTCGCCAGTATCTCATCTACTGTACATGTTTGTGAGGCAATCAGAAAAGCGGAAATTCACATATCGCTTTGTTTTCTAGGAATACTATGAAAATCCCAATTCCATAAGAATTTGGGAAATTGTACATTTTCACCGTTGGATGCTAAGTTACCATAAGTTCGACTCTTCTGAATTGAGAATGCTGGTATTTAAAATGGGTATTTAAAACTGAGGGATTTGGTGGCACTTAGAACTATCATACCCATGTAAGCCCACAACGTCGGTTTAATCAAGTGACACTTTATGGCGGGGATGCCTGGAATTCTTCCATCTCAGGACAGTTTCTAAGAATGCAGAGAAATAAAGGGCCGTAACATCTTAATTATTCATCCTTCAATGCAAGGGCAGATAATTTTAAAAATTGTTTCTGGCTTTAGAGTCCTACCTACCCTTCTTGGTTCGCCTTAAATGGTCATCTCAAATGCTTTTCCTCCCACTTAACATGAATTCCCACTTCTTAGAATTTTCAGTCAATTAATATTCTGTGCCTATCTTGTTCCCCAGACCATATCAACATCTCCATGGGGACAAGCACCACACTGTATTCATCTTCATTAGCCTGCTTGGCTCTCAGCTCAGAGATACTGTATTTAGTAATCACTGGGCAACATTTGTTGAAGGTGAATTATTAGAATTTTGTTGTTGCTGATGTAACTTTCCAATTACTCTTCCCAGGTTAATATTTTTTTAAGTTTTATTTTATTTTTAATTGTGTTAAAATACACATGGCCTGAATTTTACCCTCTTAGCCATTTTTAAGTATACAGCTCAGAAGTGTTACGTACCTTCCCATTCTTATGCAACGAATCTCCGAATTATTTCCATCTTGAAAAACTAGAACTCTATACCTATGAGACAACAACTCCTCATATCCCCTTTTCCCCAGCCCTCAGCAACGACCACTCTACTTTATGTATGTGTGAGTCGGACTACCTAGGTACCTTGTATAAGTGGAACAATACAGTGTTTGTCTTTTGGGGGCTGGCCTATTTAGCATAATGTCTTTGAATGCATCCATGTTATTGCATGTGTTAGAATATCCTTCCTTTAAAGGGTGCACAGTATTATTGTATGTATAGAACACCTTTTGTTTATCAGTTCCTCTGTCTATAGACCCTTGGATTGCTTCCACCTTGGGGCTATTGTGAATACTGCTCTTATGAACATGGCGGTACAAGTATCTCTTTGAGCTCCTGCTTTCAGCTCTTTTGGATATACACCCAGAAATGCAACTGCTGGATCTTATCGCCTGTGGATAATATTACCATCAGTTTATATAATATATAGTTTATAATATTAACATTACTTTACATATTAGTTTCTATATACATATAATTTATATTTATATATTATATGTTAGTTTATATATTAATAAGTACTAGGGATAGGAGATGGGAAAGGATTCTCAGAAGACGTTGGGCAGAACGACTATAATCAAACAGGAAACGGCACCCCTTGGACCGAATGTTGAGACGCTGTGACTCTGAGGAGCTCTTGCTTTGTGTATAATTTCTAAAAATGATGAACACCCACAGAGAGTTATGTCCCATAAACTACCTTAAGACCCCCACTGTGCCCTAGTGGAAATAAGCATATAGATATGAAGAGCCAGAGGGGAGAGGAGGGAGAGATCAAGAATCAGGTATCAAGAAAAGTTTCTGTGAGAAATGTTCCCAAGTGGGGCATCATAGGAATGAATGATTTTGTGTTTAAGAGGCTTAATCTTTGCTTCCTGGCTTGGCTCAGTATGATGGTCCAGAAGACCACACTTTCCTAAATGCATGCTTTCCCAGACTGTAGCCTCGCCTAAATGATGGGCCATCTCAGCTTAGCAGTCCGTAGAGCACTTGGCAGAATCCTACAAGGGACAGTGGGGCCTCAGGCGGGGCATTTTTCTGAGAGTGAGCTGACACCACTGGGAGCTCGGCCAGCAAATCACTCACCCCACCTTCTTTGTGAAGATTTTCTTACTATTCCACAGTCCCTCTATTTCATGGGAATCCTTCCAGCTTGGGTTCACAGGCTTAGATCATGGGTATTTCCCCACCAACCCTTCGTAAGATGTGACAATTTGTTCCTGGGGCAAAACCTGATTGCAAGCATTAGCCCAGCAACTGAACGGATGTCAGGAAAGCCAAGGAGCATGAGGGCTGAAGTTTTGGCCTTGGCGGTGAGCAGGTCACTAGTGACCTGTGAGCTGATTTCATGAGGCTCAAGTCTAGCTGCAAATGGTTGAAATGAGGATCAAGTCTTTGGAACGGAGTTTGACAAAAAGAATATCTGCAAAAGTTAAGGTTCCGGAAATCTGGACTGTTCAACTCAAGATACAGGGAAACTGTTGATAAATGCAGAAGCTTTCTGTGGTCACGCTATGGCTGTTAGAATTTAACACAGGATCTAAGGAATGAGTAATTTCCATTTGTGGAGACCGGAGTGTGGGGAGGGAAAAATGAAGAAATAGCATATTCTGGTGGTACATTTGTAAGTTAGTGTTTTGCAAGTATAATAGGTTATTCCTATTCCTGTAAGGCTCCATTTGTTTTAAAATAATGCCATTATTTGGGAATAGTCTGAACTCCATAATACCTCAATTACATTTTAAAAATGGAACCCCAGAAAAATGCATTCTTCGAGCAAGAGAAGAACATTTTTTTTCCCAGAATTCCCTCTACATAAGGTGGTGAGCATCGTGCTGTAGACATGTTCTTCTACATGTTCTTTAGAGACAATTAATCCCTTTGAAGCTCTGCTTTGTTATTAATAAAATGGAAATAATCTCTACATTGTGAGGTTACTCTGATTGCTAAGCTAGCCTCTCTTCTTTCTTCTGCCCCGAGAAGGAAATCTACCGCCCTTGGTGACACAAATTTTGGTCAGATTAATTCTTTACCATGTTTACCCTTCAGGTTGAAAAAGAAAATCACATTTTCTGTATGAGATTTGATCCACTGTTCAAAAATACAAATTTGGCAAGGTAGAGAAAAAAGGAAAGGAAAGAGGGAAGGTGGGGAGGAAGGGAGGAAGCAGCAGGAGGCAATGAGACAGTTTCACAAGAGAATAAAGGCAGAAAGCAGAAAAAGTGAAAATGATGAGCAAGAAAGAAGAACATAAAGAAATGAAAGAGACATGATATTTTCAGATATGCACTGAAGTTTCAAAAACCATGTTTCAAAGCATCCAGAAGCATCAGGCTGTCGTGATTTGTCCACTGATCACTTATATTTGGGTGCAGAGCTCTGATATGGCAAAGGAAGGACTTGTATTCATATCTAGTACTGTAGTTGTCCCAAATTACACCCCCAATTTAAAAGGTAATCTAGTGAAACATAGTTATAGAAGAACTAAAAATGTCATGTAAATAACTCCTGAATCACTTATCCAACTTGCCCTTGACATTTTCACTGGAGTCTAAGTCACCCTCCATCCCCCACTGAAGGCAGGAATCTTGATCTATTTTGTTATCTATGTATTTCAGTGCTTAAAACAAGGCTTGGCATATGGTAGAAGCTCAATACACACTTGTTGCATAAATGGTCCTTCAATCAGTATTTATTATGAAATCACTATAGGCCAGCCATGGGCTTAGCATCAAAGAAATAAAGATACATTTAGAACATGATAAAAGCTTTTGCACAGCAAAGGAAACCATGAGCAAAACAGAAAGTAAACTGTTAAATGCGAGAAGATATTTGCGAATGATATATCCAATGAGGGGTTAATATCCAAAATACATTAAAAAAACTTACATAACTCAACACCAAAACACCCCAAATAATCCAATTTAAAATGGTCAGAGGAGCTAAAGAGACATTTTTTCAAAACAGATTTGCAGATGGCCAACAGACACATGAAAAGATGCTCAACATCACTCATCATCAGGGAAATATAAATCAAAACCACAATGAGATATCTATCACCTTACACATGTTAGAATGGCTAAAATTAAATTAAAGAAAAAAAACTCACAAGAAACAACACATGTTGGAGAGGATGTGGAGAAAAAGGAACCCTCAGGCACTGTTGCAGGGCAGACTGGTGCAGCCACTACGGATAACAGTTTGGAGGGTCCTCAAAAAATTAAAAATAGACTACCATATGATCTAGCAATCCCACTCCTGAGTATTTACCCAGAGAAAATGAAAACACTAATTTGAAAAGGTACATGCACCCCTATGTTTCCTGCAGCATTATTTACAATGGCTAAGATAGGGAAGGAGCCCAAGTGTCCACTGATAGAGGAATGGATAAAGATGTGTTACACACACACACACACACAAACAGGAATATTACTCAGCCATAAAGAAAAAAAATGAGATTTTGCCACTTTCAACAACATGGATGGACCCTGAGAGAATTATACTAAGTGAAATAAGTCAGACAGAAAAAGACAAATACCACATGCTTTCACTTGTATATGTAATTAAGAAACAAAACAAATGAACAGACCAAGAAAGAACAAGCAATAAAAGAGAAAGAAAAAAATCATCTCTTAAATATAAAGAACAAACTGATGGTTGTCCGGGGGGAGGTCAGTGGAGAGTGGGGATGGGTAAAATAGATAAAAGGGAGTAAGAGGATCCTTATCTTGCTGAGCACTGAGTAATTAAAAAAAATTTAAATTGGGACATCTGCCTGGCTCAGCTGGTGAAGCATGTGACTCTTGATCTCGTGGTTGTGCGTTCAAGCCCCATGTCGGGCATAGAGTTTTTTAAAAAGTAAAAAATAAAATAAACCTAATGAAAGATGGTTCCCACCTCCACAATGTGGTAGGGGGAGAGAGACATGTGAAAGACATAAGCACGAGAAGCAACAGCACATAAATATCGTAAGCGTAGAGATGCTAGAGCTGCATTACCCAGGCTTTCTTGCCAGTTTCTACCTGCGATGCCTTGGACAAGTCCCTCCATCTCTCTGAGCCTCAGTGTTCTCATCTGTAAAGTGGAGCTCTAACTCTCATGGGGATGACACATGGATGGCAGAAATTACGATGGGAGATGTGCAAAGTACCTGATACAAAATAAATGTCAAGATGTGCAGTTGAAGACATAGTAACAATGATAAAGAGGGCAATGGGAAGCTTTGGGATATGACCGTGGCCTTGAGAACGGTGATGGTTTTACCCCATACACACATCCTGAGTCTTCAAGCGGTATACATTAAACACGTACAGCTTCCTTCATTCATCACACCTGAGTAAACTGGTTTATAAAAAAGAAAAGACATGCAGTAGACATTTAAAATACCAGAACAAAGAACGGGGGCTTAAAGAAGGGTCGATTCTGGAAACAGAGGTGGCCACTGTCAGGAAAGACCCCCAGCCAACATCTGTCCTCTGGGCAGGGTCTCCTAACGTGGCTCCCCATTTGCCAGGTTGTCAGGGAACAGGGTAGCACAGTCCACAGTCCAGCTCTGCCTGGCAGCGAGTAGTCCCATCAGAAGATGACCCAGGACTCAACTAAGGCAATGGCCCTGGGAAAGTGATGCAGGCAGTGGAGACCAGAGATGCCAAGGAGCCGAAGCCACACCAGACCCGGGGGAGCTTCCGTCATTGGTTCCATGTGGGCGGGAGGGAAAAGAGAGGGAAAAAGTAGAGGATGAGGTGACACAGAAATCAGGCTCTTGGGCTATTTTTTATCACACCTCGATGACTCGTTTTGTTATTTAGCCTTCCTTCAATAGTCATTTTTAGAAACAAGTATTTATTGGGGGAGATAGTCTTCTAATTTGTGAAATAACATTTTAGATTATTATGTTCTTGTTCAACAAAGATACCTGTCCATTACAGATTTAAAAAATACCATTGGGCACTAAGAATAAAACTTCGCCTCATATCCCATTACTACAATAACTACCTTGTTTTGATCTTTATCCTTCTCATTGTTTATATAGTATACATTTAAAAAGTTTTTAACTGCAAAAATGAGATCATATGGTGTCCACTGCTTTATAGCCTGATTTTTAAAAATTAAATGTGAACATGATTACATGTCGTTTAATATTCTTCTACATGATCAATTTTAACGATCTGGAAGTATTACATGGATATATCATAATTTACTTTTATGTACTCCCTTATGTGAACATTTAAGTTGCTTCCATTTTTTTCTATTGCCGAACATTCCTGTTGATGTATCTTTGCACACATCCTTGATTTTAGTGTTCATTTCATGTATTTCATCTGCACAATAATGTCAGAATGAGGGAAGGAAAGTGAAGTAAACACATAAAGTTGTTGATGGTACTCTTCACAGGAATTACTCCAACCACAAGTCCCTCCTCCCTGGAAATGCCATGTGCCTGCCCCACATGGGCTGGAATGGAGTGGGTGAATCCCATCAGAAGTAGGGAGTGTCTTGCTTGGCCTGTGATTCCAGGAATCAGCACTCAAGCCCCTCAGTGCTACGTTCCCAGAGTCCGGCCAGTTGGGAGACATACCAAGGCCAGGGCAGTGTCAACGAGCCAGGTAAGGTGGGCTTCCCCCATGCCCCCCTCCGGGAGACAGGCAATAGCCAAGCCTTCACAGAAAAGGAGCTGAGCACGACACATCACCCTTCCTTACAGCCCTGCACAGATTGTGGGAGGGGTAGCCCTGGACTGGGCATTCTGCCTTTCTGCCGCATACCCTAGCACATGCTAAGCCAAAAAAGGACAGTGACACTAGGAAGGAAAAGGAGGAGCAATATAAGAAAACGTTGTCATCTGAGATGGCATGATTCCATCCCCTGGGCCACTAGAAATATATTGATAGAGGAGGGGAGGAGATGAGCACATCGTTTGGCTTCTGGGAGTAGAGAAGGGACAGGCAATTTAGGAGGGTATCTGAGGGGGAGGGGCTTGCACCCCACTCAGAAATACAAAAGTGGAATAAGCCAACAGGAAAAAAATTAAAAAAGAGAAAAAGAGCACTGCTCTTCTCCAGTCTGCTCATCTGGAGAACTGAACTAAGCTAAACTGAGCTAACACCAAAAGAACAGTGCCATTCCAAACTCTTTTTGAATCCTGGTACAAAGTCTACTATTTTTAGCTCAAAGAGGGATTTCGGTTGCTTTTTAAAATTTATTATTGTAAAAGACTATGGCCTATTAATTCTGTCTTTGCTCTAATAGTAGATACCCTCCAGATAAGGTCTCTGGTTTTTAATCCTTCATTTGTTCGATCACTGACTGGTCCATTCATCACACAGTGATGAACTGTAATTGATTGGTAATTCACTCTGTGCAGAACATGGCATTGCCAGGTATTGAGTGTATGGTCCCAAGCAGAACAGACCCCTGTGCTCATGCAGGTGTGGGCTTGTGCAGAGAACACAACTGACAGAGAGGCAAATAAATAATTGTAGATAAAGTGCTATGGAGGAAATAAAGAAAGTATCATCATGAGACTAACAAGGCAGACCTGCTTAGGTAGCTACAGAAAGCACCTCTGAGAAGGGGCACAACAGGACTATTAGTCACCCAATTGGTGGATTTTCCTTCTGGGCACACAGGAAGACTACATGCCCAGCCCCTTGCATCAGAGTGGGGCCATGTGGAATGTGGGTACGTGCAATGCTCTCCACTTTTCCAGGCCTGGCCTAAACAATCCTCCACATGTTCCTTATTTCTCACCAGGTGAAAGCAGGTTGTTCTACAGAGGATTCCCAGAAGGCCAAGGGGTTGGAGGGGGTCACATAATGGAATGGTTGGTGGCCATGGGGCACAAGTTCCCATTATTACTTCTGATTTACACGCACATCAACCACAATGGCCTATGACCTGAAAGCAAATAAATTCTATTTTTTAAGCCACTAAGATTTAGAGATGTAAGTGATTGACTATTCTGAATAAGAGAGGAGGCAAGGTTACACTAAGACCAAAAGGGTATGCAGAAATCAACTATCAGGAGACCTGGAACAAGGACATTCAAGGCAGAAGAAGCAGCATGAACCAAGGGCCAAGGCAGGAAACCCATGGAACTGACAGAAAGTTGGACGGGTTGGAGCCAGGTGAGCCAAGAAGTAACATGAGGAAAGGCTGCAGTGACAGGAGGGGCAAGTGACACAGAGACCTGTAGACAATGCTAAGAAGTTTGCCTTCCTTCTACTTTCTCTGTATTTTACAACTCTGCCAATACAGTTATTTATGCCAGGGTATCCAGTAGATACTACTCACTGACTTATTTAAAATGATCAAAATCCAGAAAGATACACCACTAAGTGTATTAGTTTCCTTTTGCTGCTATAACAAATTACCACAAACTTAATGGGCTTAAAATAACCCAAATTAATTGCCACATGGTTCTGGAGGTCAGAAGTTCAAAATGGGTCTCACTGGGTTAAAATCAAGGTGTCAGCAGGGCTGGCTTCCTTCTGGAGCTCTAGGGAGGAATCTGTTTTCTTGCCTTTTCCAGCTTCTAGAAGCAACTGCATTCCTTGGCTCATGATCCCTTCCTCTATCTTCAAAAGCCAACTTGATAGCATCCTCAAGTCTCTCTGCGACCCTGTCTCTCTTGCTTCCCCATTGTCACAAGTTCCAAGGATGAGGATGGGGACATCTTTGGGGGCTGTTATTCTGCCCACAACACTAGAAATGAAATTATTCAGTTTTAAACTGAAGTCGACCAAACCATAGTGAGGAACTGTGTAACTCATAGACTCCTTTTATTATTTCCCCCCAAACTGAATATTTTACAAGATTTGATTTCCAAAACAAAGTTATAATGTAATTACTTATACATAGTGATTGTCATGTAGATTTTTTTATTATTAGATTTTTCAAAAATATATAAAAAGAGGTTGCAGGGGTGCCTGGGTGGCTCAGTCGGATAAGCGTCTACTCTTGATTTTTGGCTCAGGTCATGATTTCAGGTTTGTGAGATGGAGCCCCACTTCTGGCTTCATTCTGGGCATGGAGCCTGCTTAAGATTCTCTCTCTCCCTCTTTCTCTCTCTCTCTCTCTCTCTCTCTCTCTCGGTCCTTGGGCTCCCCCACCCCAGCTCCTGTGCACTCATTCTCTCCTACTTCATCCCACTTCCACCCCACTCTTTCTCTCTCTTGATAAAAAGGGGTTGCAGACCCCTAAAAATATTTGAAGTGATCCTGAATTGGGGGCCACTAGACTTACGGAAAATTAGGCTCCTCAAGTCACAATTTCCTGGGTCTGAGCAAAAGATTTAACAGAAGGGGAAACAATGAACAGGGATAAGGTATATCTGGCTTATCCCCCCTTTGTTTTCCCTAAAAGTCTGGGGGTTACTCTTTAAAAATGTCATCACAATAAAATTATATTCTTAATACTAAAGAGGCTTGGACATAACCCATCACATCTAAAACACAGAGGACTAATTATTACACACACTTCACACCTCTGGAGGGAAATGCTCATTATTGTGTTAGAGGACAGGAATCTGGCAACTCGGCAGAATGCAAATGACCCAGAGCAATTCCACTTGAGCTCCCCTGATTACATTCCCATGTTGTCCCTCAAGGATGCTAACAAAGCTACTGGGACAGGAGGGACTTTGTAGTGGTTCTTACGTATTGATTCTACTGGATTAAGTGGTCTGCCACAACATTTAAATAATAAGCAAAACACTTGAAAAATCACCCCGGACACCAGATTCCCTAGGCGTTTGCTCTTGGAGGGTAAATCTGTCACAGCACCAGGATGCTGTGATTTATGTAACAACTGCTCTACCACTTTCTTCTTTCTTTCAGCTCTGGGATCTCCTTTCCCTACAACCTCCCTGAGGCCACACCCACCTTCTAGATGGTCAGCAGTCTGCACTGATGCATCCTGGAGGGATTTTAGTCTTCCCATCACTATCCTCCCCTTCTATAAGTTCTGCTTTGCGGATCGTCTTTACTGTTTATTAAACAGGTTACTTAATCGGAACACTCTCCTTTCTTTTACATGATGCCAGGACTTCCATTTTCAGGAGATACTATAATTAACTTCTCAGGAAATGTTTACATTTGTTTACATTGACTATGGTTTTTAAGCCTGAAACACCCTCCCAGGAACCTGATAAAACAAGATGACACTTTCAGATCTGATGCTTAAGACACAGCTAGTCTAGGGACCACAGATTTGCTAGCTCATGCTGTGTGCTACCAATGATGTCAATGAATTCAAACACACTAGCTTTCACACCCCGTCCTAAGAAGGCCTAACTCATAACGGGACCAAAGGCCAATCACAGTACTCGAAACACTCTGAGATATTTGCTTGACACTGATTCTGCATTTTGCCCACTAGATGTGAGCACTCTAGACGGAACATAGAAATCCGAGACACAAATGAGATTCAAGTAAGTATGTATATTTAAAGGTTTGGTGGAGGGTAAGGGAGCAGTGGAAGAAAAAAAAGGAGACAGAGATCCCGCGAGAGGAAGGCAATAATAATAGAAAACAAATGGGCTCCTGGGTGGCTCAGTGGGTTAAGCCTCTGCCTTCAGCTCAGGTCATGATCTCAGGGTCCTGGGATCGAGCCCCGCATTGGGCTCTCCCCTCAGCGGGGAGCCTGCTTCCCCCTCTCTTCTCTCTGCCTGCCTGCCTACCTGTGATCTCTCTCTCTTTCTCTCTCTGTCAAATAAATAAATAAGATCTTTAAAAAAAAAAAAGGAATAGAAAAAGAAGGAAGGGGGAAATGAAGGCAAGTCAAGAGAGATCCCTGTTACATAGCTGAGCTTTCTTATTCAGAAAAATACAATTTGGGCCTGAAGTGTTCCTTTCTGGCTGTCGGTAGTGCTCCTCGACAAGTAAACTTTATCAGACTTTTCATTCTCTGCAATGCAAACGAGGCAGCTAACTGTACAATTGCTTTGATTACTTGGTCTCCAAAAATTAGCCAGCTATTGACTCAACTTTCCTTTTTATCATGTCTCCAAGATTAAACAAATGCAAAATTTTTTTTAAACAAATCACAAGCTTTGTGATAAATCAGGGTAAGTGCCAGAACTATTGCAAAACTATTTTGTTTTCAGATAAAAACAAAATTCATCTTTGTCATCGAGGAGACTCTCCATACTAAAATGCTAGGCAAATATAAGCATGAACATAAGCATGGAGAATCTGAACAGCAGATAAAGGGTTGTTCTTCCTAAGCCATTTCTATACCTAGCACCTAAAACAGAATGGCCTGACATAACAAAGGCTCAAAAATACGTTGTCAGACATGGCTGTTTTATACGTTTTTTGAAGCTTGATATATGTAGCTACCATTTGAACCAGTAACATTCATGGGCTATCTGTCCCTTACATGTATTCTGTTAACTCTTCCCCTGCCTTGGAAGACATTTAGAGCAAATCTCATGTCTTCAGATTACTTTTAGATAATAAGAAGTCTGTCCACATGAAGTGGAGTAATTAACATGTTCAGTCCAGTGAAATATTTTGAACTCGATTCAAAGACAGAGCTCCCCCGGGGCGCCTGGGTAGCTCAGGGAGTGAAAGCCTCTGCCTGCGGCTCAGGTCATGATCTCAGGGTCCTGGGATCAAGCCCCACATCGGGCTCTCTACTCAGCAGGGAGCCTGCTTCCCCCACTCTCTCTGCCTGCCACTCTGCCTACTTATGATCTCTCTCTCTCTCTCTATGTCAAATAAATAAATGTTAAAAACTTTAAAAAATTAAAAAAAAAAAAAAAGATAGAGCTCCCCCCGCTTCCGGGCTCAGTCTGTTTCTGTCTACTTGCCTGAGGTGGGAGAAATCTATTCCATCACCTGCCCTTTGATACTTCTTCCTCCATCTTGCCAGGTGCCCTTTCAGACTGGGATGGAGGGAAGAGAAAGGGTGGGAGAGGTCTTACTAGATTCGTATTCATATCGTTAAAAGAAGGCTTAGGTGCTCACCCAGCAAGGATTTACAGTGTACTCTTCTCTGGGGGTGATTTCATGTAGAACACGTTCTCTCCTAAAATCACTGGGGAGCTCTCACCTATAATAAATGCTGGTTGCTTAGGGCTCCTTCCCCAGCCACTGGAAATCTGGAGGCCCACACTCTTTTTGATGTCATTTTACCCTCCAAGTGACTCTCCTGGATGACCATCTCTGAGCCTGCCTCGCATCTGCTTCATGGGAAACAGTCATTCCTTTACCCTGACAAATGCCTGATACCCAATGGGCCCTCAAGGTGACAAACCGAGAGCAACCCGACCTTTAGACTTCCTGGGGTGAGACAGGTCCCAGTCCACTGTGTCCCCCAAAGTGCAGAGGACACTTATTAAACCCTCCAAGAGACCTGGTTGAAGCCATTCTCCCTGTGCTTCAGAAAAGGGGCGGGCTCGCTCCACAGCTTTTCTGGAGAGGGTGAGATTTGGAGCACCCTGTGTGGTTTGCTTCAAAATTCTAACTCTCCACCTTGTTGCAACCCCAGATGTGTGTGAGAGGTCAAGAGTCATAAAGCCACCATGTGTCCATTGCTTTTTCTCTTCCACGTGGTGGTCTTGCCCAAATCTTGAAATGGCACATTTACTATACTGGGTGCTCAGCCAACACCAAGATTAAAATAGTTCCTTTTGGGGGCACCTGGGTGGCTCAGTCAGTTAAGTGCCTGCCTTCGGCTCAGGTTATGATCTCAGGGTCCTGGGATCGAGCACATTGGGCTCCCTGCTTAGTGGGGAGCCTGCTTCTCCCTCTCCCTCTGCTGCTCCCCCTGCTTGTGCTCTCTCTCTTTCTGTCAAATAAATAAAATCTTTTTAAAAAATAAAAAATAAAATAGTTCTCTTTTCACAATGTATTATTCAAAAACAGTCCATTTTATACTAAAATTTGAATATCTAGATTTCCAAAGCAGACTAATCAAGACAATGATTGTTCACTTGATTGCATTTTATAGTTTTTTACGTGGTTTGGATAGGAGGTGGCTCTCTCCACAAATCACAGCTTGGAGAAGCCTCTCTGGATGTGTTTTTTACTTGCTCTCTCTGTCATTTTTGGTTTCTTAGCTCTCAGCTACGGCCCATATTATCTCAGTCTCCCGGGGATATCACAGGATCAGGTTTTAGTCATTGGCAAAGTTGGATTGGTTCACTATTTATGTCCTCTACTTTCTCCGTGAACTTCTGTGAAACTGTGAAATTGAACTATTTGAGTTAGGAGCCTATTTTTAGGAACTAACCCCAGTGGCTTTTTGTGTGTTTGTTTTGTATGCTGTCCCTGCAGCCACTGACCCTTGCCCATTCCATCAGCTAGGACTACTGCTTTTATGACTTTATAGAGGAGAGATGACACAGCATAATGGCAGAAAACAAAGAAATGGATTATTTTCTATTTCAAAATCTTGGGCCCTGGAATTGGCTGAAGATTTGGAAGGAATGAGTATTAAGTAAGCAAAGACTTTGTTCAAGTCCCAGAGGCCAGGGGAGGCTAATAGACCAGTGGCCGGTGGTAGAAAGGTATCAGAAAATAGGGGTCATTAAGCAGCAGCCACAAACCCCACCCATCTCTAGGCAGAGCCCTAAGAGGAGTAGATAAAGGAACCCTTCTTGTAGAACTATGGAGAATGAGGCCAGGAGCACTGTACCTGCCTGTCCTGTCAGTTTGAAGGAGGAGGAGATGCCAAGGTGGAGATGTGTATGTGCTCTGTCGGGATTAGGGTTAGGCCTTATCAGTTCTGAGTTCGGTCTGGAGCTCTGCTCTAAAAAGGAGGTCCATTTTTTGGATTCAGTTGGGATCAAGGGCAGCACCAGTAGAAGACTCACTCCTGAGGGAGGCTCTCAGATGCTTCTGGCCTTTTTGTGGTGTCCTGCACCCCAGAAACTCCAGACCCCGCCCAGAATTCCCCTCATCCTGGCTCTGAAAGCACCACATGGCACATGGGAAAGGGCTGCAGATCTGGATCTGGGGAGTGAACACTAGCTTAGCCAGGTGACCCATCTCATCTTACCTACAGTACATGAATCGTACGACTTGCCCTACTTCATCGAAACAACTACAGTAGAATGAGAATGGTCTGGAGTCTTTTTTTGTTTGTTTTATTTTTTTTTAAAGAACTTATTTATTCATGAGAGAGAGAGAGAGAGTGAGCAGGGGGCAGGGTGGGGGAGAGGGAGAGAATCTGAAGCAGACTCCACACTGAGTGCAGAGGCAACATGGGGCTTGATACAAGACAGCAAGATCATGACCTGTGCGGAAACCAAGAGTAGGACACTTAATGATGGAGCCACCCAGGTGCCCCAGTCTTAAGTTTATACACTGCTTGGAAGAAGTACTTATTACCATCACGACTGCAGATTTGTCTTCTCCTTTCTCTTTAAGTAAGTCAAATAAATTTTCTGTCTAGGGCACAAATAAAATCTCAAACTTAAAAATACATTTCCACTATCCTTCTTGAAACAGACACCTCAGCTAGAGGGGAGCAGGCCGCTTTGAGGGCTGGGAGGTGAAGCACTATCGTATCCCCCTGCAGCACCGGAAGTTTATGAGACGCGCTTCCCCTTGTGGACAGAGGCAAAGCCGAGGAGCCCTGAGGAAGGGCTGGTGATCAGGCTGGGGGACGGCTAGTGTAAGGCCACCAGCCTCTTTCAAACTGGCCACTGCAACTGTACTTTTCTAAGAGAGTTAGGTACAGGAGTATAGTGTAGCAGAGAGGCATTTTTTGTAATGATGAAATGTACATAACAAATTCACCACCTTCACTATTTTTAAGCGCATGTTCGGAGCCATTAAGAATATTCATATGGTCATGCGACCATCACCACCATCCACCTCCAGGACTTTTTAATCACCCCACACTGAAGCTGTGCCCATTAAACAAGAACTTCCCATTCCCTCCAGCCTCTGGCAATCACTCTTCCACTTTCTGTCTCTATGAACTTGGCCACTCTATGTCATTGTATAAGTGGAATCACACAGTATTTGTCTTCCTGGTTTGGCTTATATCACTTAGCCTAATGTCGTTAACATTCATCCATGTTGTAGCATGTATCAGAATTCCATTCCTTTATAAAGGTTGCATAATACTCCAGTGTGTGACAGGGTGTGTGTGTGTGTGTGTGTGTGCGCGCGTGCGCGCATGTGTGTGCTACATTTTGCTCATCCATCCATCCATTGATAATGGGTTCTTTCCACCTTCTGACTATCGTGAATCATGTTGTTATGAACGTGGGTGTGCAAATAGCTTTTCAAGTTCTTTCTTTCAATTCTTTTGGGTAGCAGAGAGTAATTTTAAAATGTAATTTGTAGACGAAAACTAGTACCTGCTAGAAAAACCTAAAATAATTAAATTTACCTTTCTAAGGATTCAAAAAGGAAGCCATTGTTAGGGTTTTCAGAGCTCATGTTATAAAAGCTTTTCTCACTACAAAACTTTTAAGAAAAATGACAAAGAACTTTCTAGACTCTATTTATTAGAGGACTACACAAATGACAGGAATTAATTATTTTGATAATCGCCAAATTTTACACCTGTCATTTATATATTTAATGTTAAGATTATAGCTTTAATTATCAAAATTGACTAACAGAACATGAGAATATATTCATTCAATTTCTTAGAATATTTTGGTTGGAGCTAACGTCATACATATATAAATAAACATTTTAAAAATACTTCATGTGGTAACATGTAGCTCTACAAAATATTATGTTTCACGTGATAACTTTATTCCTGTGTTTTAGCAAATGCCTACAAGTAAATCTAATTTAAATGGGTGAAGACAAGGCATTTACTATTTAAAGACTCCCTAAAGAAAAGCTTTTGGAAAATACACTTTTTGTTATTCAAATGATCACCTGTTAATTTATCTACTTCAGAATTTCATGTTCTGGTACTTTCTGAAAAAGAGAAACTCTTCCAGTCTGAAAAATGAGTCACCACTTTCTTTTTTTAAAACTTTACCAATTGGGCTCATCATATTATTTCGTTGGCTCAAAGTATTATGCTGTATCTTTGGCTATTTTGAGCACACTTAAAAGTAGAAAAGAGCATCATTCAACATCGAGAAAGAATGTAAAAGGGCAATATTTTCCCAAGATTGTCCATACAGAAGTCAGCTGTCAAAGGCCCAGGGAGACACTACATGCTTTAATGAACTGTCTCACCTTCTCCTTACCTCCTCTCACCAATTTGCCTTTGTTTCTTCTATTTCATTAATGGCCAATTCCTACCTCTTCTCTTTTCAGGATATTTCTGGCCTCACTCTCCTTTCTTCTGTCTGAAATGCCCTAGTTCAAAACATCCCTGAATTTTGTTTAGTGTGTTGTCTCCAGACTCTCTCATCATTTGCCTCTGCTTCTGTTCTCAAGTCCACACTTCTCCGCTTCACACGGAAGACCTTCCGTAATCTGACCCCGATCTTTTTTCCTAGCCTAACTTGTGCTCTTATCACTCATGCACCCTGGACAGTAATGAAATCTATTCCTTCTGGGTTCCCGCCGGGTTCCTGCCTCCAAATCTTTGCTCCATGCTATTTTCTCTGTCTTCCCTCTTTCTCCTTCCTGGAGAACTCAGGCTCTCATGTGTATTCTCATGGGGAGTTACTGATTTGTCTCTTAAGATGCTTGTCCCTTTCTACTACATGTGTCAGTTCTCTGTGTTTATACCTCAGTCCCTCATGCCTCCTATCCGATAAAAGTTCAGGAATGATCATGGGATACCAAGCAGTATCGGTAACCTTGTTTCATAATTGTATTGTTCTTATGAACAGTCAGAGTTTTGAGCTATGTGCAATAATAGTAAAATAATACACAAAGGACATGTTGTGCTTTCCAAATCTATTACCTATTATCACAAGACTTCTGAAAGAGGTGACATCTCCAATCTTCATTTGACATATGAGCAAAATGAAGCAAAGCTCTAGGAAAAAGCAGTGCTGCTGTATCAGCTGAGCAGGAATTTCTGAAGGTGCTAGAAAAACATAACACATTCACAAAAATGAAGCTCAGCCTGACCACGCACCCTTTGCTCTAGTCTCCAAGACAGCATTACCTAGGAACTCAGGAATGTCTTGATTTATGAGGATCATCAAGATTAACAAAACTTCAGATGAGACATAAGAGTGAGTGTGTTCTCTCATGAAAACAGAAATCGACTTGGATCACTACTAGTAATGTTCTCTAGGACAGACTTTCCTTTTTACTTTTATTTTTTTAAAGACTTTTTAAAATTTATTCGAGAGAGAGAGAACATGAGCAGGAGGAGGGGCAGAGGGAGAAGCACCCCCACTGAGCAGGGAAGCCTAATGAGGGGCTCGATCCCAGGACTCTGGGATCATGACCTGAGCCAAAGGCAGCCACCCAACTGACTGAGGCCTCCAAGTGCCCCCAGATTCTCCTTTTTAATCCAGAGTAGCCATTAGCAGGTATCTACCTGGATTTGCCTTGACCCCAAGTGCAAATCTCACCCCCAGCCAAGTTCCCGTCATTGAGGTAACTGTACACAGAATCAGGCTAGTGACAAAGTATCCCAAGGAGTGCTAACTTGTAATTAGTCACTCTTTGCCACCTCCCCCTCCCACCCCCCACTGGCAAGGCAATTCATAGGAAGTTCATTGAATATCGGGCTTCCATTAAGCCTCTTTGTACTGCTAAACAGATTTGGAGCATTTTACCTCTTCTGTCCATCATTTTTTCAATGGAGTACACATAAGCCATTAGAAAGGAGTGTTTTTTAAAAGTATACAATGGAAAGGAACCCAGCCCTGTAGCATGCAAATACCCTGGACAAAGCCAGCAGAGTCTGTTAGGCAAATCCTCTCTTGGAGGTACCCTTAATACTCTTCGGTGTGTCCAACAGCTCTCCGTTGTTTTACCCCCCAGCACTCAGCAACATACAAACTCTTTACCCAAAACATTGAGGATCCTTACATATAGAGCCTTTTAGCATATGTTTAATAAAATACATTTGATATACCTAGATTTTTAAAAAGATGATTAAACATAGACCTTCCCTTTTTGGAGTAATCCTAGCTGTGAGCTTCTCAGCCCTTGTCCTTGTTTCTGCGACACAGACGATTTCTAGCATGTGGTGCCCATGACAGCTCAGCCAAGATCATGCCATTTTTCCCTCCTCTGGGACCCAACGCCCAACATCTCAGACATCAGTGAGGCCTCCCACAAGACCCTTTTGGCTCAAGGCCCTTTGTTAATTTGCCTAATCCTTTCTGCTGGCAAAGGCAGTAATGCCACTGAGTCCAGATCTGCATTAGTCAATAATCTGCTTCTCAGGTGTTCATTTCTCTTGCTCTCACTAATAGATATGAAGAGATGGGAGACAGGCGCAACAGCCTAGTATTCTGGGCTTCAGCTATGCTACCAGGTGAAAGCATTGGTAGAAAAGCCTTAATAACCATGAATGGATGATCTTGTGGTTTTATGTACCTTTCTAGACTCCTGAGATTTACTGTTGGGTAGTTTCTGCTAAAGAATTGCCATGGTGTTCTCTCAGACCCTCAGACTAGCATTTCAGAAAAGCAGAAGTTAAACTCCAGCTCCAGGTTGTCAAACATCTTACATCAGTTGCTTAACCTGCTTCTTCCTCTGCCAAACAAGACCTCCATTGGCCTCTGTCTATGGGCGCATCTGTGGGCTCCTAGGCAAGCCATGGTGCCGGGCAAGAAGGATAGTTATGCCCTGGATTAAGCAGGAGGTGCACAGGTGCTTTCTCTTTATAATGTCTAAGTAGACACAAAACAGGAGGAAAAGGAAAATAAGCAGCAGGAGGGGAATTAGTAAGAATGAACTTTTATCTGATAAAAAAGGGACTGTGTCCATCTTATTACAGTTCTAATTATATTGAATGTCTTCCCTGTCCAAGGCACTTTGTAGGTGTTAAAAACACCAGAAAAATAAAACATGATCCCTGACCTCAGTGTGCTTACATTTGGTGTGTATGTCTTTGGGCATGTCTGTGTGTTGCGACTATATGTGTGTGTATGTGTGTCCATGCCTGTGGGTGTGGGGTCACAGCTAAATTGAGGTACACTGCAGCTTGCTATTCTAAGGAGCATGGTCTACAATGGGGAGTCCAGGCTGACTGGCAAGGATCTGGAAAAGCTTCACAGACAAGTCTGTGTGTGTGCTGGGCCTGGACAGGAATAGAACGTCAGCAAGCAGAAATAGAGGAGAAGGGATCTGGGAAAAAAGAAAAAAAAATACATGAGAAAAGGCAGGGAGTGGAAATAGTGCACCACGTGACTATGGATAGCAGTGTGCTGATGTGTACAGATAATGTCAGCTGGACCCCTGTGAGGCCTTTACCAGGCTGGGAGGCACCAAAGACAGGCAGGAGGGGTCCTCTACTTCTCTGGCAGTCTCTCAACCTACACTTACAACACCTCTGAATCAAAATGAGCCGCATAAAGGCAAACTCTCAGCTGTTTCTCTGATTCTGCCCTTGTCCTTCAGTTTGGCACAAAAATGGCACTTTCTTGTGCTTATAAGACAGACTCTAAGGATTATACTTGGAATTTAGAGTTCTGAGGAAGTGTTTCTGTGTACACAGGAAGGCTGGCAAAACAAGAAAGGCATTCCACCTCCCAAAGCACTCTTGTTTTTCCTAACTCATTTAACTATAAGAAAACTAGGAATCCTTTAAACTCCTATAAGGTATGAGACTCAAGTGGTTCTATCATAGTATTTCTCGATGTGCACAGCTAAAACTAAAGAGAACATTCACCATTCATTCATTCTTTCCTTCATTCAATGACTAGTTACTGAACACCTATCATGCACCAGGCAGCTGGTCTAAGCATTGGGGATATGGTAGAGAACACAGTAGACAGCCCCGGACCCTGCCCCACCATAGAGCTCAGAGGCTAGTGGGCGGAGACTGACAACAAATGAACCAAGCAAGTCAAAGAGTAAGCCGGATGATGAGAGGCACTAGGATGATAAGAGGCAGGGAAAGAACATAGGTAGAGCTAATACTTGGAGGCACAGGGGTAGAGAGTCATGCAGGTATCTATGAGAAGAGCTTCTGTGGCAGGAGGAACAGCAATGCCAAAACCCTGAAATGCACCTGAGGTGGTTGAGGATGCCAGGATGCCTCAAGATGGATGAGGGAAGGAGACGGTAGTAAGACATAAGGGCAGAGATGGCAGCAGCAGTCAGGAGGCTGGAGCAAGAGGACAATTAGGAGAGTGCAGATTGTGGAAGCAACTAGAAGATAATATTTTATGGTGGAGGAAGGGAGTGATCAATATTAGCAGATACGGCATAGAGGTCGATTAAGGTGAGGGCTGAGAATGGACTCTTAAAGTCAACGCTGTGGAGATGGTTGGTGACCCTGACTAGAAGGGATTAGGTGGAGGGATGGAGCAAAAGCCTGACTGCAGGGAATTCAATGGAGAAAGGGAGGGAAAGAACAGCCTACAAAGCGTTTTGCTGAAAAGGCAGCAGAGGAATGACTGGTCATTGGATGAGGAAATGCTGCCAAGAAAAGTTGTTTTAATATAAGGAACTCTGGGTGCCTGGATGGCTCAGTTGGTTAAGCAAATGCCTTCGGCTCAGGTCATGATTCTGGAGTCCCCGGATCAGATCAAGTCCCACTCCAGGCTCCCTGCTCAGCAGGGTATCTGCTTCTCCCCCTGACCCTCTCCCCTCTCATGCACTCTCTGTCACTCTCTCTCTCAAATAAATAAATTTTAAAAAATTAAAAATATATATAGGGAACTCATAAAACCCACTAGCAAAAAGGCAAGTAACGTGATTTAAAAATGAGCAAAGGACCTGAATACACATTTTTCCGAAGAAGAAATGCAAATGGCCGATAGGTGCATGAAAATGTGCTCCACATCACTCAGCATCAGGGAAATGCAAATCCAAACCACAATGAGATACCACCCCACACCTGTTGGAAGGGCTATTATCAAAAAGATAAGAGAACAAGCAGTGGCAAGGGTGTGGAGAAAAGGGAACACTTGTGCACAGTCGGTGGGAATGCAAATCGGTGCAGCCACTATGGAAAACAGGATGGAGGTTCCTAAAAAACTTAAAAATAGAACTACCCTATGATCCAGCAATCTGACGTCTGGGTATCTATCCAAAGGAAATGAAATCACTATCTCAAAGAGATGTCTGTACCCCATATTCATTACAGCCTTATTCAAAGTAACCAAGATATGGAAATAACTGAAATGTTCCCCAGTGGATGAATGGGTAGAGAAGTTGTGATATTCGGCCATAAAGAAGGAAATCCTACTATTCTCAATAACATGGATGAACTTTGAAGGCATTATGCTAATTGAGATAAGTGAGAGAAATAAAAGTACTTCTTGATATTATTTATATATGAAATCTAAAAAAAGTTGAGCTCATAGAAATATATACAGCATGGTAACTATAGTTATAATACTGTATTATATACTTGCAGTTTATTAAGAGAATAGATCTTAAATGTTCTCATTGGCATGGCAAAACAAAAACAAAAACAAAAACAAAAACCCACAAAGGTAACCGTGTTAGGGATGGATCCATTAATCCCATTGGGGTAATCATATATATATATATATATATATATGATGATATATATGATATATATGATAATCTTATCCCAATAAGATTACATATTAGAGAGATAGATAGATATCTCCAATCATCACGTTGTATACCTTAAACTTACACAATGTCATTTCTCAATATATCTAAATAAAGCTGAAGGGGGTGTAGTAAAATTTTAAAAAAGCTGTTTTTGTTTGATTGATCCTTTTTGTTTTGTCCTGTTTTTTGAGTGAGAGAAATAACAGCTTGTTAGTAGGCTGATAGGAACGGATCCAGTAGCATGCAGAATTGACGATGCTGGAGAGAGAAGGGAAATAGTTGGAGAAGGAGACTCTAGTGGACAAGTGAATGGGATGACCTTAGGCAGCAACAGAGACAGCTCATGACCTGGAGAAAGAGAGAGGGCGAAGCAGCCGGGCACCAGGGCTGGGTTGCAGACAAGTGCCTGGAGCTCACAGAGATCCTCTTCCGACAGCTCCATGGGGACTTCCGTGGGACTGCACAGGGGGCTCGTGGTAGAAGAGGAAGACAAGGGTGGGTCAAGAAGGGCCTGGGTGCTGACCCTGAGTGAAGAAGGGATGTGACATGATCTGATCTGCATTTTGGAAGCTCCCAATGGCATGTGGGTTCTGCAGGGAGACAAAGATGGAAACAGAGCAGCAACTAGTTAGGCGGTTATACTAATAACCCAGGATGAAGATGAGATGTCTGTGGGCTTTTTTTTACAGCCCACAGTGGTAGCAACAGAAGTGGTAGCAACAGATCAGATTCTGAATATATTTTGACCCCAGGTGAGTATGGGAAATTCAGTGAAGTACAGGGTATTTTACTGTTTTGCACCCAAAGGAATACAACAAAACCAAGAGCTGTTATTACAACATTTAAGCCAAAAAGCAGTCACATTTCAGCTGCTTCTACTGACAATAATCCAGTTTTTAACTAGCAAAGACTATTCCAGAACTGTGGCAATGTCAGAAAGTGAGGCAAGTAAACATATAAAAATCTGTTGGTATTACAAAGCATTGTAGAAATTGAAGCTGTAGTTAAAAACAAGGCATCTGTATCTGGTCCAATAAGCCAATTGTCAGGAATGAGTCAATAAATCACAAAATTAGTGTGAAAAATATTTCAAGCTCTCTAAGATCAAAGAACGGATAGTAAAATATTAACTTGATGTCCTTTTAACTTTCTTTTTTCAATATTTATTAGTGTTTGACCTCCCTCGAAATGAGAGTTCCATTATAAGCTCTTTTGATAAATGGATTGAAAGGTTGCTCTAAGTACGCCCTCGTCACGCAGTATTTTCTATTCACCAGTGAAAATACTATGTGTCTGCATTTTACAGTAACTGTCCTCAGCATATCAAAAACATGCATCTCCAGAGTAAAATGGAAAAAAAAAAAACATGTATCTCTACTCAACACAGAGAACTAAGAGGATTGCCTTTTCTCTCCCTCCTCTGCCACTGGTAATTACAATTACAGATACTCTTACAGATGAAGGTGGAATACACACATATGCACGGTAAATTTGCATGGTAAAAGTGTTGCTACAAAAAAGTCCATTCCTGTCATTCATGAGGTCTACTTTAAACATATTTAATCTAACACTTAGGGCTTGAGACAACCAAAATAAATGAGGAGCCTAATTCCCTTTTTCAAATTTAAAACAAACTTCCTAGAGAGTAGAGGGCAGAGAACCCTCTCTCTTCTTTCCCTATGTCAGGTTGGGTTTAAGAAGCATTTACCATTTTTGTCACCCAGATGTTCTTTGTCATCATAATAGGCATAAAAGGCAGATTTCTATAGGGATCATGGCAATTTTTGATCAAATAATTACACTTCTGGAACTTAATATTAAAGAAACAGATGCATAAAGATTAAGCTGAAAAATCCTAAAATTTGTAGGGATCCACAGAAGACCTCGAATAGTCAAAGCAATATTGAAAAAGAAAAACAAAGCTGGAGGTATCATAATTCTAAACTTCAAGTTATATTACAAAGCCATAGTAATTAAACCAGTATGGTAGTAGCATAAAAATAGGCACACAGGTCAATGGATTAGAACTGAAAACCCAGAAATAAACCCACGATTTTATAGTCAATCTTCAACAAAGGAGGAATAAATGTATAAAGGGAAAAAGACAGTCTTTTCAACAAATGATGTTGGGAAAACTGCAAAGCCACATGCAAAAGAATGAAACTGAACCACTTTCTTCCACCATACACAAAAAATAAACTCAAACTGGAATAAAGACCTGAATGTGAGACAAGAAACCTTTATAAAAATCCTAGGAGACAGCATAAGCAGAAATCTCTCTGACATTGGTCATAGCAACAGTTTTCTAGATATGTCTCATGAGGCAAGGGAAAGAAAAGCAAAAATAAATTATTGGGACTACATCAGAATAAAAAGTTTCAGCAGAATGAAGGAAATAATCGACCAAACCCAAATGCAACCTACAGAACAGGAGAAGGTATTTGCAAATGACATATTCGATAAAGGCTTAGTATCCAAAATATACAAAGAACTTAACTCAATAGCCAAAAACAATCTAATTAAAAATAAGCAGAAGACATGAACAGACATTTCTTCAAAGAAGACATATAGACAACCAAGAGGCACATGAAAAGATGGTCAACATCACTCATCATCAGGGAAATGGAAATCAAAACTACAATGAGACATTATCTCACACCTGTCAGAATGGCTAAAATCAAAAACACAAGAAACAACAAATGTTAGCAAGAATGTGGCAAAAAAGGAACCCTTTGCACTGCTGGTGGAAATGCAAATTGGTGCAGCCATAGTGGAAAACTGTATGGAGTTTCCTCAAAAAATTAAAAATAGAACTACCCTACAATCCAGGAATTACACTACTGGGTATTTACTTGAAAAATACAAAAACACTAATTCAAAGGGATACATGCACCCATAGGTTTATTGAAGCAATATTTATAACAGCCAAACTATGGAAGCAGCTCAAGGGTACGTCAAAAGATGGATGGATAAAGAAGAAGTTATATATATATATATATATATATATATATATATATACACACACACACACATATACATACACACACACACATACACACACACGAATGGTGCATATATATATATATGCATATATATATATATGAACTGTGCATAACCATTAAAAATGACATCAGATACTTAAGACATAGAAATACATTCACAGTGGATTTAGAAATAAAATTAATATAAATGGTCTGGCCACATTTTTGTAAGAAGAAAATATATGTTTACATGTATATAGTAGGAAATTAGAAACATAAACATCAAAAGATTTATGTGACTGTTTCTAAACACAGGATTTTTAAGGAGGCTGTCCTTTTGGCTCATCGGTACTTTGTTCTAATTTTTCCATAAGCATCCTTTTATTAATCGCGTAACTGGAAATATATCAGTAAAAGTTACTTAACATTATTCACGGTGGCACTCAGGTCTCATAAGCTGGGCCAAATGCATCTCTATGGCTCCTAACCTTGCTTGCTTTCTAGACACGTGGTTATGTTCGTGTTTAAGCCCTAATGTGGCCCAGAGATGGCCTTCTTCCATAGATCTCTGACAATCTGCTCACACTCAGGCCGACTACATTCTTCAGGCATCCAGGGCAAGGAAATGGGGAGCAGCAGCAGATTCTAATACTCACAGAACCACAAAGAATGAGGCTTTATAAGCTTCAGAAGAAATATGTCATGATGTTGATTTCCTTTGCATGAAAGCAATAGGAATTGTCCAGCAATCAAGTGCAGCCAGCACATCTATGGGGGTTAGAAGGTGGGGACATGTTGGGGAGATAAGAAAGCCCCAGAAAGTGAACATGAACTCCCTGCATATCCGGTGGGATGGGCCTTGTGCTACAAAACAGCAAAGCACAGCTAGGGAAATTCCAGGTAATTTCAAGAATAAGACCCCGTTAGGCCTAGGCAATTTCCAAAGATTCCTTTAAATTAAGAATGAAGTCCCCCAAGAGCTAAATTCTAATACCTTGAACTTCAAACAAACTGCTTTAAAAGCAACACTAGAAACATCAAATAGAAAGTAGATTAAGTGCATGCTCCATCTGTAAGAGCTTGCTTACCACAAACTCAATTACTTGTTCCAAAATGAGATCCCAGTTTGTTTGGATTTACTGATAGGCTTATCCTGATGAATGAGAATGACAGATCTAAGAGGAGAAAGCTTCTGTTTCTTGGTTACACTGGAAACCACAACTCCAGGTAAATGCATAAACAGGTAGCTATGGTTTGCAAAACAAAACAACCCTTTGCAAAACAAATCAGTGCATATCTAGAGATGAAGTCAACCCCAGTACATACTTTTATCTTTCATGCCATCTATTTGAATATAGAAAACACCAGTGTATATTTGTGTATGGAAATAGGTCCCAACTCCCACAGTGCCCCTGCCCAGGGATAATGTTTATTCCAAATAAGTACGTTCCCTCTGTTCAGTTCTACAGTTTGCTTGTATCCGATTTTGGCCTATTTTTCAGCTCTGAGCAGAGGGCAGAAGCATGTGTGCCTTGCTCCCTGGTTAGTGCACTCATGCCTACCTCCGTCATGCTGGCCTTTGAGAGGCTGCCAGCATCCCCTTCTCGGAGACATCTGTTGCCTTGCTTCAAGCAAGGCACTTCCGAAGCACGTGACGGGGCCGTGCAGAAGCACAGGGTGCCCCCTCCAACAAGAGGCGTCTGTCCACCTCGCCTCTCCCCTGTCATTTCCTCCTCTAGCCTCGGCCTCAACAAGTGGCCGAGCCTCACACAAGCTGTCAGGGACAGATGCTATGTGAAAAGAGGAAATTGGACTCAAAGATGCTACAGCTTTTTTAATTAAGTCCAACCTAAAAGCCAAATAGTGAGGCATGAAATGAATACTTACTTGCAAATAAGCACCACATTTCAGAAAACAAATGCACTGGTTCAGGTTAGCAGGCAACTTCTTAGCTCTCTCAAATGTCATATTGTTCCTCATTCGGTGCATAGGAGATTTTCACGTCTGCAGCGGACAGTTTGTTTTGCACTGGTACGTAGGTATCCTGCGTTTTCTTTTGTCATTTCCTTGCTCTGCTGTCCCTGGGCTAGTTGAGTTGGCGGGACCAAGGGTGTCCACGCACAGCCAAATGTTCACTCACGTCTATCTATTCATCACTAACCTCCTCATTCCCTCGCTCCACAAACACCCACTGGTGCGCGCTACATGTCAGGCCTGGCTTCACGTTCTACAAAAAAGGAAGAATAACATTCTGGCTTTCCTCTTCCCAGCTCCCTGAGATAATTCTAGTCATTTGCTTTGTCTCCATTTTCTCTGGTTTACTATTTGTTTTCTATTCTGGTTCCTTATTGTTCCTCTCTGCAAACTGCCTGCTAATTAAAGGGGACTAGAGGCCCAGGGTCTCTGTTATAATTCTCAGCTTACATTGCCAAGATCCTTGCTGATTATTAAGGTTGGTGAGGACTCAGGGAGAAGAACACAGGGGGTTTTAGAGAGAAGAAAGTAGGAAAAAGAAAAAAAAAACAGAAAACAAAAAACAAAACCCTTCAGACACAGAAGGAAAATAGAGAAGACAAACCTTAGGACATACCTTAGAAATTCTACAGTAATCACAAAATACAGATGGGCCTCATTAAGATTTATTATTTTTCTAATTTCCTTTCTATCATTTCAACCACAGAGAAAGAAATATATTATTCAAGGCGCTTGAGAAAGTTTCCATATATTGCAAAATCAGTAAGTGGCCGGGGTTGGGGGTGGGGAGAGCCTCAGGCATCATCTCCCCCTGCTTTACAGACCAGGAAACCAGGGAGAAGGCCTTGTCCGAGACCAAACAGCAAGGTACTGGCTGAGGCCAAGTTGGAGTCCCAGGTTTTCTGATCTTCTCCCCTTTCTATTTGCAGCCCCAGCCAACTACCCTCTTCCCCAACTCAGTGTTTTCTATTATATTAACGTTATAGAACACTGCATGAGTTGCAGGAGAAAGTAGAAAAAAGCATATGCTTGTTAGGGAAATCTAATGATAATGTTCAGAGTTTTCCTAGAAAATCATGACCTGACGTATTTTTTTAAGAATTTCTGAATAGGGGGTTCTTGCATGGCTTAGTCTGTCGAGCCTCTGACTCTTGATTTTGGTTTGGGTCATGATCTCACGGTCCTGGCATCTAGCCCCATGTGGGCTCTCCGCTCAGCCCAGAGTCTGCTTGTCTCCCTCTCCCTGCACTCCTCCCCCTTCTCTCTCTTTCCCTCTCTCTCATAAATAAATAAATCTTTAAAAAATAAAGAATTTCTGAAAAATAAATTTCAAACAATCACAACTGAGAAAATGGGAAGGAGCAGGAACTGACTTTTTTCAAGATCAGACTCATCACTGGGTAACAGAAAAGCACTATCTGACTTTGGATTATTTTTATCCTAGTTTTATTAAGGAAGACAGGATGTAAAAGTGAATAAGAATTTGATTTCACTGGATCTAGTAGTTAGAACCCTTTGGGTTAAGAGACAGAAAAGGTAGCCTAAGATGGCAGATGCAAAACAAAGAATATATTGTTTTAAGAACCGAAACATCCAGAGGTAGGAATCACTTCAGGCATGGCTTGGCGCAGAATTCAGATGGTGATTAACACGTGCGTGGTCCATGCTGGGTACTGCTCTCAGTGTTTCACATGACTCACCTAACTTCACAACAACTCTGTGAGTAGCAATTACAACGATTCCCACTTTATAGGTGAAGAAACTGAGGCACGGAGACTAACTTGTCCTGAGTGGCCGCATTAGTAGATGGCGGAACAATTCAAACCCAAGCAATCTTGCTCCAGAATCTGGATCTTCATCACTGCCTCCTCCTATCACTGGAATCCGGTTCTGCTCTCTCATCTCATCTCTGCTGCCTATGTTCCATTCTTTCTGCTTCTCCCCTCCTAGAAGCAAAATAGCTTGAAACAGCTTGAGCCTCAAAACCTGACAGTCCCAAGGTCCAGCCCAAAAGACCAAGGGTTTCTTTTTCCTATATCCTGACAAAAGTCTCCCTGCATCTCCCTGGCTCAAGTCAAACATGAGAGCTAATGCTAGTCTGGCCAGTCCTGGGTTCCCGATCTCCATGGAGCAGAAGGCATAGACAACTCCACCAAAAACACATGGACAGAAAGTGGAGACTCCCCCAAACAGCCCCAGAGAAACTGAAAGAATTATTGGAGATGGTGGATGGATACAGGCTGGAAGAAACAGCTGATGAACACCACGTTGTAAAATGTCACCCCAAGAACTGAAACACTTCGCTTTCAATTATCCAATAGGAGCTCCTGGTCTTCAGGAATTATGGGTACTCTGTAAGACCCATGGCAACCTTCATTTTTACAAAGGAGAAATGTATATGAAAAAAGTCGACCAAGATGGGACAATCATGGTATACGTAAAATCATGGACTTGGACTACCTCTGCCAGGCCCATTCACATCAGTTCTAGGATTCTTCAATGAATCCATGGAATCTCTAGGCTGGATATGGGAGCTCGTCCATCCCCAGATCTCACACGGAGCACAGGCTGTCCCCAGTGCTGCTGAGGACCATACCATGTTTTATAAGGCAGGTCAGCTTCTCACCTTTCACATAAAGCAGAGGTGGTGGAGAAAGGGCAGAAGGACAGGGGAAAGAAAGGTGATACTCCAAAAGACACCTACTTTTACCTGTGCCCCGTGGAAACCACAGCACCATACTCAGCCCCGTTTCTTCATGTCCCTCGCCACCCCATCCCCACGGGCAGCCCTTGCCTGCACCTGTGCACCCTCCCACGTATCCTGATTGTCATACCAGAGCCCCTCGTCTACCTCTTACCATCAAACACTTAGGATATGCTGCTCCCTTGAAGCCTCAATCCTTTAGGCACCCAAATTCCACTCTCCTCCTCTAAATCATCTTTATCTTTTCCTTTGGGAGTCTGAGTGGAAACAAAGAAAAGCAAAAGAGATTTTGGTTGTGGGAGGAGATGTTTATCTACTAGGGACCAAACCACAGTGGGTGCATGTGATGTCCAACCTGGAACCGAAGCTACGAAGCGTTTGTGAGCATTCTCTAGGAGTGATCATGACCTCCTAGCTGCGAGGCCAGGGAACAAGACTCAACACCCTGTACCTGAACTCCAGGAAATATTTCATTGTGTTTCTGAGGGTGCCTTTATGAGCTGGACGACTGCCAGGAGACGATACGATTAGTTGGATTTGCGACTATGTGAAGGACCCGGGCACTGGAAGTGGGCCATCAAAAGGGTGCCAGAGGACTCTGACTTCAGCCCTGTCGGGCTCCAGAATTCTGTCAATAACCCCAGGAGGATATTTATGGCACACTGATCAAGTAATTGAGAGTGGAGTGGATGCTGGGAAGAAGAGCAAAAGTGTTGGATGACATAATCAGGATCGAGCCAGATACGTACCAGACTCCTGATGAGACAGAGTAGTGATGAATGTTAAGCCTGTATTGGGGTTAAAATAAACATGTACAAGTTCATGTCTGTGGAGACATACCTCGGCAGGTCTGTGTGTGAAAAAAGGAGTCTTGGTTGACTTTGCTTGTGGTATGAGTCAACATTGCACGGTGGTTACCAAAAAATCTAATATGGTCTAATGCTGTCCTGATGGGAAGAGAACATCTGGACTGTGGATTGTGTTGGGCATGCTGTATTTTACGTGAAGCAGACCACATCAGGAGTTTTGTGCTTAGTCCGTTCCCTACTCAAAGAGAAAAAGAGGGGCAACCTGAAATTCAGTAGGAATCCAGGGGTAACAGTTACGGTGACAGGAACTAGAAACTCTATGAGAGCATGAGGATGTTCTGCCTGGAAAAGAGAAGGCTTGTGTGAAATATGAGAATGATCTTGAGGGATATGATAAGCAGTCTTGGGAAAGAAGGGATCCATTTGATCTCTGTATCGCCGATGGCCGGAACTGGACCAACAGTGGGAACGACAGGTATCCTAGAGGACCCGTGGCACCTGGACTGGCCTAATCTCAAATGTTCCCATTCAATCCTGAAGTTCCAGGAAGTAATGATTTCGAGATGTGACTTCTTTAAAAGGCATACTGGAGTGGTGGGGACACATGTGCACTCTGCAGCCAGAATCCTGAGGTTCAAATCCCAGTGTCCTAGTTTTCTATTGCTGCACAACAAATCAACACACACTTAGTGGCTTAAAACAACAGGTACCTACTAGCTCACAGTTTCTGTAGGACAGAAGTGCAGGCAGGGCCTAACTTAGTCTTCTCTTCAGAGTTGCTCAAGGCTGAAATCAAGATGTCAGCTGGAGTAGGCATCTTTCTCAAGCACAGGGTCCTCCTCCAAACAGCCAAAACTCATTCCCCTGAGGTTGATGACGGAGCTCCTCGTTTCCTGGGGAGCCATTGACCAAGGGCCATTCTTAGCTTGTAAGGCCATTCTGATTGTGTCTTGCCACGTAATCCCCTCCATAGACTTTCAAAACATGGCTATTGTCTTCTTCAAGATCAACAGAAGAATCACTTGCTTCCAGGGTAGGCCTGGACCCTCTCATAATACACTCGCCTGATTAGGTCAGGCCCATACTGGGACTCTCTTGATTCATTCAAAATCAGCTAATGAAGGGCCATACTTGTATCTTCAAAATCACTTTCTCCTTGCCATATAATCAGAAGAGTGAAAACCTGCCATCTTTACCAGTCCTGTCCCCAGTAAGAGGAGAAACTGAGGGTGCCATCCTAGAGTTCTGCTAATCACATGCTGCTTTTCCACTCATAGATTCAGTTCTCAAGCGAGTGGCTCAGCCTCTCTGTAACTCAGTTACTTTAACCATCAAGCAGGGATAAGGACTTCTCAAGAGGTTGCTGGGAGGCTTAAACGAGTTAACTCCACAAAGCGCTTGGAACATAGCCTGGCCAGGAATGCGCGGGATCCTTAGGAACGACTGAATCCACAGGCAGTCAGATGTCCTGTGGTCACTGTGCTGGCGGGCAGGGGCAGTTTCATGGAGAGCTGGCTTCTGTGTTCTGTCCTACCGGCCAGCTCTTCTCTTTGCTGCCCCTCTCACCATTTGGCTGTAATCTCTTCTGCTGCTTGGGGTGTCCACCACCTGCTGTTATCCTTCCTTTTCTCCGTGCTTCCCCCTCTCCCCACCATGAGTCTTTTTGTTCTTTCTCTGTTGCTTCCCTCATTATTCTCATTTTTTTTTTTTAACACTGGCAAGATTTGCTATTATTAGCCCTGAAAATAAGACTATGTCTTCAGATCAGCTAACATTCTGTCATGTGGTCTACATGACATTGGCTCTTTTTGTTAGCATTCACGATGCCTAAGCCCTCAAAATTGGGTGTTTTTTCTTTTGTTTTGATTTGATAATGTTTCAGATTCCTGAAGTTATTAAATTTTGACTTATTTTCCCTTTAGGTTAAAAATTCTCCTTTACCAAGCAGATAAATCAGAAAATAATGTTTCACCTTTCAAAACAATTCAGCATCAGAACTTCCTTCTCGTAGAAAAATCCCCCAGTACAGTTAAAACATTATTCATTTGGTAACAATTCATTTTCAAAAACAATTTTCAGGAACCCTTCTATTGCACAAAGAGAATCACTCCTGGTTTGCAATCTAGTTTGCCGATGAAAACTATAATGGGAGGCTAGCAGAGGGAAAAGGCATAGCAATTTCAGTCTGCCAAAGTCAACGTAAACAGCCAACACAGCTGTGGCTGCAGTCTTGCAAAATACAATACTTGCAAAATATAATACATGCACAAATACAGCACATAGTGGGTACTTGGTAGAACCTTTCTAAGTTGAACTGAGATGTCTCCATAAGCGACAACCGCGAATCCAACTAATTAGTGTTGCTTCTTCTACAGGATTCCTAACTCCAACATGAAGAGTTTTCAAAACAAACAGAAGAACCAGGGGTAATGAATATGGTTCCACGCAGACGACTTGTACAGACAAATGAGCTGACACGCTCTATCTTACATCTTCAGTACTCAGTGAAAACCAGGTGAGGTCATAGCTCCCTTTCCAACCAGTTCGATCATGCCACCGAGAGTCAACACGACTGTCTCCAAGCTGCTTACGGAGGAGGCCGGGAGGGAGTCCAGAGGGTCCCTGCCACTCCGGCCACCCCCAGTGCCCAGACAGCAGAAAGGGGAGGCGCCCCTCTGATAGTCCTCATCCCCAGTCATCATCCCCAGGGCAGGGCACGGTTCATGTACCAGGAGCTGACACCGGGCACAGGCCCCAGGGCCATCTCTGAACTCAGAGGAGATAAGGACACAGAGGCGCCCTCTATGTAAATTCACCCCATAAATATCTCTTAGAGGCTCTGGGTGGATAAGGCTCTGAGAGATCGATCTTTGGGTAGTGTGTTACTGTTTTCCGTGAAAACACCTGTTTCCAAATTCGTTGCCGAATGTCTGTCTGTCTTTGCTGAGCTGTAAGGAATAAAGGATAGTGACCAGGTCTACTCCCAATGCCCGGCAGAGTGTCTTCTACTCAGTAGAATATTTGTTCAATTAATTAACACAGGAACAAATGAACGGAGTCTTGCGTCCTAAGTGTAGGAGTAATGGCAACTCCCAGGGTATTCAAAACACACTGGAGCTCCTCGACTGGTGCCATCTTATTCGAGTTCCAGGTGTAATAGGTCCCTACGCTCTAATCAACCCTACCCCATTCATAACTGATCCGCCCAGGGAGCCTGTCTGCTGTGCTGGCTCTTCCTCCACGCCGTTCGTTAAAACCTGCTGTTCCCTGGGCTTCTGCTTTAGACTTTTCTCTTCCCTTCCCTCCTCTCTCACACTCTCCTTCACTTCCATGGATGTAGTTCTCACCTGTGTATCACTGTCACCTCCAACCCTCACCACCCAAAGGCAATGGGAAACCCCAACGGCATGTTCCTCGAATTCAACAGCCCCCAGCCCTAGCTCATTACCTTCTCTGCCCCTCAAAAGCATGCCTTCTTCTTCTATATTTTTAATCATGAAAACCCCGTCCTCACTCACCTTCATTATCCAATCAACTCTGTCTCCTCAGAGGAATCATACTTCCCGATCCTTTCCATCCTAGCTTCCACATTCTTCGTTGAGGACCTCTTTATCTTTACAACAGCCCCCTAAGAGGGCTTCTGCTGCCTTTCCAGCCCTGCACTCTGATTCGGGATCCCCGCGGCTGCCCGAAGACCCTTCTAAAACAGAAACCGATTGTACACTCCTCCACTTAAAAGCCTTCTATTAAAATACAAGCCATCTTAATGTTCCTCCAGACAATGACAGGATTCTTGTCTACCAGCATTAAACAATCCCAGAGAAAGTTCTTCAAATATGGACATGGGAGCCACCCAGTGAAATGGATGGCTCGCCTTGGAACCCCAGAGAAAACCCCTTACAAAGGCAACACCACCCAGACAGCTTCCTAGTGCCTCACTCAGAAATACTCAGGCAGCCCAGAATCATCGATGAGATGTGATGAGACCCTGCAGTATGAGTGTGAGACCACAAAAAATATACTAAAGAAATAAAAAAATATATACTAAAGAAATAATGTATGAAATGAGGAATTTGGGGAATCGTGTTAATAATTCACTCAACAAACATTTTGAAGACTTTTAATAAAGGCTTACATCATGCTGAGCTTTATATTGTCAGTTAAATTAGTGGAAAACAATTGAAGTAGGACACACACACACACACACACACAGTCTTTTTGGCTCCTGTCACCTGGTAAAGCTTGAATTCTCAGACTGGTTTACTCCTCCCTTTGCCACTTTCCAGACTCAACTCCTACACTATTCTAAGAACCACATACTCCCGTCACACAACTGCACCCCATATCTACCTGGGATATGTGGGTCCCTCTGCCCACCACACCTTTCCTCCTGTTTTCCAGCTCATTTAACCAACTCACCTCTCACTGCCAGGGAGAACCTTTCCCCGAAACCTCAGACTTCCAACCTCTCACTCACACAGAGCTGTGTCACGCTTCTATCACAGAACTTCTGATGTGGTTTGTAGTTTTTCTTTTATATGATGGTCTCTCTCTAGTTACTACCTGAGCCTTATCCTGTATCCCTGACACATGGAACAAATTAGGATCTCAATAAAATTTGTTGGACAAATGCATTCTGATGTCTAGACAATTAACTTGTAGACACTTCGTGCACATGAAATATTAATGTCTTAGGTGCCTTCACCATTAATTGTTTTCTTTCAGCCTGGCATGTTTGTGGTGTCTGTGTACCCCATTACCAAGGACAGCTGACATATGAGGGAAGATAAGGAAGGCATGCTTTGGTTTTGATATTTTTATGAGGTTGGGACATAATTTCAATCACCACAAGCAATTCACCAGCTTTATTTTCCTACTGCCCTTTTGACTTTGTAAATAATTACCACCCACAATTTCAAGAATACTATATTAATATTCCATAAAAAAAGTTAATTGATAGACCAAATTCTTCAGGCGAAAATGATGCTATTACTCAAGCTACAAGCACAAGGCAGATGTGGAAGGTCAGTTGGAAAGGGAAAGAAGGGGGCTCTGGATGAGGAGAGCTGGGGGCCAGACCTCCCCGGGGGCTGCTCTGGATGGAGCCAAGCCAAGAGGACAGCCAGCAAGGGGAGGCGTGTTCATACAGGGGCAGTCCTCCTATCAAACAGGTATTATCTCACAGATTCGGCTAATCTTCCTAATTACTGCAGACCTGGCCTCCAGCCAAGATCAAGGGCAGGGGTGGGTGGGGGGAGTGGGGGGTGGGCGGGGGGACCCTTCTGACTCCTCATGGGGAAGAGATAGCAAGCCAGAAAGGACCCCCGCCAAACAGGTAATGGTTTATGGCAGAATTTCAGACCCCGGGGGGAGGGGCAGTGTAGAGGGGAATTAAAGTCCTCCACAAAAAAAGAGGCCACTGTCGAAGCTCAGCCATAGAGAGTGGGCCAACACCACTGAGCCTGCAGGAAGGCAGTGGACTAGAGGGAATGGGGGTGCTCTGGAAGTGGAGGGAGCTCTCCCAGGACACCGCAGACACCAGATCCTTGGAAGCAAGATGAATTCTAATCTCACTGTGATGGGCAGAATCGACTAACGAGCTGCCTGATTTGATCAGTCGTTGGCAAACTGGGGCTCACAGGCCCATTTCGGCCAGCCACCTGTTTTTGTAAATAAAGTTTTACTGGAACACAGCCCACGGCCCATGGCTGCTCTTGCTCTACGAAGGCCGAGATGAGTAGTTGTGACAGAGACCATATGGCCTTACAAGGCCTAAACTAGGTACTATCTGGCCCCTGACGGAAAAAATGTGCCAACCTCTGGTCCAGAAAATGCCCAGGCTGCCTCTCGGACCACCTGCAGTCAGAATCTCTGGTGGCAAGTTTGAGGCATGAATACTTTTCAAAGCTTCCCAAGTTATTTCAGTGAGCAGCCAAGGTTGCAAACCCCTAGTCCAGCCTGATGGCACAACTCGGAGAAGCACCTAACAAGTCAGATAGTCAGATCCCCTCTCAGCTAAGTCACAGAGAAGGGTGCTGTAAGGGCTTGAACTTTGTGAAAAGCAAGCCCTCATGTGCATCCTCACTCTGTCACTCGCCTGCTCTCTGACCTACCTAACTCAACCCCCAACACCTCAGTTTCTCCATCCATAAAATGGGCACGGTAACACCATCTACCCCACAGGTTGCTGGGAGGGTTGGAGGGGTGAGTGCTGGTAGAGCTCTCAGCAGCATGGCATATGACTGCACCTGATAAAAGGTAGCCAGAACTGGGAATGGGCAAGACTTGGGCTGAGAGGTTAACTCCATCCTGGCTTATAGCAGCCAGAGGAACACCCAGGGCTGCCACACATGGTGCCCAAGGAGACACTTTCATGTCAGAAGCTAAGCAACATGTTGAAGATGCTGCCAGGAAAAGCCACTGTGCACATGTAAGGACCAAAATGCCAGCCTGCCTAGGCAGGTGTGTGGCCTGGGGGAGCTTGAAGACACTCCAAGGCTAAATTCTATACACATCTGTCCCTGCTCCTGGGGCTCTCCAATTTTGGCCCTGGCTCATACTATGGACAGAAGCGGTCTCTTTGCAAGGCTCCGGTAGGGCCCAATGAATGCTTGTTAGAGACCAAACCCCAAATCCTGCTGCTTGGATCACACTTTTATGGGTACCTGATACCTGCCTGCAGACCCCTGCCTTCTGCCCACCTTTGCACGGCCTTCATGCCAGTTTGGTTGTGATATCGGTTTGTCTCAGCCTGCTGATCTCTTACCCAGGTAACTTCCATAAGGAGGGCTATGGTCTCCCACACACAGAGGGCTTCTCCTCTGGGCACACAGTCTGGCCTCTCGTGGTACTCCAACAGTGTCTGTGCCTCGACAATTCCATGGACATGTAAAAGGCCTGCATGTTACAAAATTCTCAGGGCTCCCTGCTCGGCTCATGACCTGCACCGGGCAGATAGGGTGGTCCCTTCATTTCACAAACAGGCCTAGGTCTTATTCAGTTAGGAACCTCTCCCATCTGATGGCCCCTCAAATGTATAACCAGAGTTCTTAGGAACCCTGGCAGGGTTTGATGGTTCTCCAAATCAGGAAATGGTAAACCATGACTTTTATCCCTGAGCCCAGGGCATGACTCTGTCTAATGTAGGACACCTCTTCCTGCATATTGGTTTAAGGCTTGAGCTAGAAGAGGATCAAGCCAAGTGGCCAGTTCCAGAAAAGCCTGGCCAAGACCGTCCTGACCTTAATTCATGTGTAAGGAGAGGAGGCTTAGAACCATACCAGTCCCCTAACCATGGGGCTCTGTACCTAAAATGGGCATCACATATGATGACCTAAAATAGGTGGGGGGTCGAGCCATGGTTAAGGGACAGTCCCTCAACACTACTGGAAAATCCAGGAACTAGCCAGTAGGAAAGCCTCGTTATATGTGGAACACAGAGGCTAATGGCTTTCATTTACTGGGTGCTTGTAATGTGCTAAGGGATTTACTTACACGCAAATTTTATTTAATCTTTACAGCCATTCTGTGAAGACTTGGAGAATGAAGTACTTGCACAGCCACGGGCCTTTTAAATGGCAGAACCGAGATTTAAACCCAGGTCTAGTTCTAAAGGTTCCACTCTAGATTCCTAAGTTACACAGCCTCTCCAGAAGGAGCTAGCTATGTCTCTGCTGTGGCTTAATCTTGTTCCACCAAATAGTGTTGGACCGAGACAGGGAAATGATATCCATGTCCCCCAGGAGAGCTTCCAGTCAAGTTGAATAAAATTGCACCTCTTTACCTGCGAAGGTTCTACCTCCTGCCTGGGGCTCAGCTCCGGATTAGACACCAGTGCCTTTTTTTTTTTTTTTTTCAACAGATCTCAATGTCTCCTCAGAGCTCTTAGAGTCTTGCCTCTGATCTCCCCCATCTCAAGAATCTTTTCTTGGCTCAATCCCTGGGCTATGTTTGGGCAACAATTTATACCCCTAAGAAGCAGACACCTTCTCTTCGTAAATACTGATGATAGGTAAAACATCTTACCTTTTACCTTATCTAAGGAGGATGAAAGAAAAAAAAAAAATAAAGAAAAAAAATAAAGAAAAAAAATTAAAAAAAAAAAAGGAGGATGAAAGATCTACTAATTCTTTCACTTGCAGAGCGCAACTTTGCAGCCCACTGAGACCATCTCAGGATGCAATCCCCGTCCCCCTCCTTCTGGACCTCCAGTTCTGCTACTACACTGGTAAAGGGGAGCTACACTGACTCAGGAACCAGCCTGCCTGGGTTCAATCCTGGCAGGGCTACGTGCAACCCGAGGGGCCCTGGATGAATCATCAACTTTGCTTTACTCACTTGCAAACTGCGAATAACAACAGCACCTCCTTCAAGAAGCCATGGGAAGAAGTAAGACAACCTATTATATGTAAAATACTTAGCTCAGTCCTGGCATAGGACAAACACTCCACAAATATTAACTGTTATTACTGGTTGAGATTATATTGCTGTTTCTCCTCTGGTTGGCATTATATAGTCACTTAATCAAAATTAGCTCCCCTATTTTCAAAACAGTGCAGAAAATCACGTGTTACTGCTCAAGGACTGGTATCTTACACATGGGGAAACATCCAGATAACAAAAATTGACTTGTTCTGTCAACTTCCCCCCAAATACATTACTTTTAATGGCACTTGACATTCTTCCAAGACCTGGCCATATATTCTGTAACTTATCCATCTACACTAACCTGGAGGATCTACTTTGCAGATGAGAACACTGAGTTTCAGAGATGTCAAGTAATAATCATCATCATCACCCCAGGAAGAAGAAGAAGAAGGAGAGAAGAAGGAGAAGCAGTAACTAACATTTGTCTTGGGCTTCCTGTGTATTATCCAGTGCTTTAAGGAACTTCTATATATCTTATCTTTCAATTTTCAAAACCCTATGAGATAGATGTTATCATTAGCTCCATTCTATAGATAGGGAAACGGAGACCCAGAGAGGGTAAGAAACCACCTAAGGGGCAGGGCTCACGGAGAAAATGGGAAATAGATAATTCCACTTCCTTAGTGTGGTGCCTGAGTCGCACAGATAGGTTTGATGGACGGCAAAGAACGATAATATCCATGGGTCTCTGCTGTAGGGGCACTGTTCCTATCCTGCATCTGACTCCCTCATACACACACACACACACTCTCTTTCTCCACACAGGGGGAGTTTCTAACTCTCCTTCTCACTAAAAAATTCTGTGATTGTAGCTTCATCTACAGAGACCATCCCCCTGTCAGTTTCAGAGAGGCCTGAGCACAGAGGGGTGTGCGGTAGTCTCTCCTTATCCACCGGGGATGCGTTCTAAGATCCTCCCGTGGATGCCTGAGACCCCAGAAGGTACCGAACCATACCCTAGGTGTTTCCCAAACAGACCTATGACCACGTTTGGTTGTGATAACAATAGCTAATATCAACAGTGTACCACTGTAACAATGTACTGTAATAAACTTGAGGGAATGTGGTCTCTCTCTTGCTCTCAAACTGTGCTGTACTCACCCTTCTTGTGATGCTGTGAGAGGCTAACATGCCCATGTGATCAGACGAAGTAAGGGGAATGATGTAGGCGCTGGGACACAGAGTTAGGTTCCTACTGACAATATACGTCAGAAGGAGGAGCATCGCTTCGAGCCTGCAGTTGACCAGAGCTCCCTGAAACCTCCAGAAGCAAAACCACAGATAAGGGGAGGACGACTGTAGTCTTCTCAAGGGACAGAGAACACCACTGAATCTTTTCTCAGCCACATTAAATACGATGTTCCTGCTTTAGAACAACATAAAAACGTGATTTGTTTCGTCTTTCGGCAGCCTGTCTGTGCTCTACACGTTGGCTGCAGACCACTGTGATCCACAGCCCTCCCAAGGCAGGGAGAGGCTAGGCCTGAGCGAAGCCAGAGCACAGTCCCTATAAATCATCAGTTTCCATTCACGCTCATCTTGCTAGAGTCACAGCTCTGTCACTATCTTGATTAGCGCAGGAAAGAAGGAGTTGAGGTTAAGAGAGACGATTCTGTGCTGCCCAGGAAGTACCAGATGAGTCGGTAAACTGCCCAGGTATTGGTCACTGGGAAAGCAGATTTCAGCTGCCCTGGGGTCCTGGAAACACACAGCTCGGAGAGGCCGTGGAGCAGCTGTTCCTCTCTCATAAAGCTTTCCATGATCAGAGAGAGGAAAAACATATGTGCTGCCCAGGCTAAGTGAAGCTCATACAATTTGAGATTCACATTTTGAAAAGCACAGAGAGGAGACCGTCTCATGCTCTGGATTATCTTGTTTGCCAGTCAATGAGCAAGAACTTGTCCAGACTGCCCAACAGGACATTCAATGTCAATCTTATTCTTGCTTGCCTCTGTGATGCTTTGTGGAATGTTCACAGGCCCTTGTTCAAAGGGCAAAAGATTTAAAAAGAATTATCCACTTGGCTCACCATTACCCACTTTCTGCTAATGCAGAGATGTCATTGTAAAAGATGGCCCCATGTTAGGCACAGAGAGAGGCAAGTTTCTGGGTGTTTATACCTAGGAAACAGTTCTCAAAGGATGGTCTAGGGAACCCTGAGAGTCCCTAAGAGCGTCCTGGTGTCTGAGAGGTCAAAACAATTTTCCTAAAAACTCTTCGACATTATTTGGCTTGTTCAATCTCATTATTTCTCAGATGTACAATAGAGTTTCCCAGAAGATACAGGACACAGGATACGGCAACAGATCGAATGCATAGGCTGAAAAGAGAATCCGACTGTCCCTCATAAGGCCAGATGCTAAAGAGATTTGCAGCAAAGTAAAACAATGACACTATTCTCACTAATTATTCTTTGGAAACATAATTTTTTAATAAAAACAATTTATGTTAACATACAATTGGCACATGGTTTGAAATAAACTGAAGTTTTTTTTTTCAATTTCAAAGTTTTAATTTCTAACATGGTAGATATTAATTAATGTGACGCACATAAAGTATCTGGGGCCACCAATCACTTTTAAAAGAATAACAAGATCCTGAATCTAAAAAGTGTGAGAACCACTGACTTAGGAAGAACCTGACTATTTTTCTCCTTGGCGGAAGCCTGCCTGCCTTCCCTAACCAAGCCTCCATCTGCTTCAGACTCACCACCTTCTTGGTTTTGGGTGCAGGTTCTCTCCTTTGTAGCCGTATTACCTGCCTTACCCCAAATTCTTACGATTGAATTGCCTTTCTTCTGCCTATGACATGGATCCTGGAGGTTCACAGCTGTTCATTCTCCCTCGCAAGGCAGAGAGAGTAGCCTTCCTCGGCCTCTCTGTTCTCAGTCAGGCAGTGCCCAGATGCATGTGAGAACTGCCATTTGTGCCTGGCCCATGAAATCCACAAACACTATGACAGGGGCTGGACAGAAAGTGATGATTCGTAAGTATTGTGACAGAGGCACCCTATAGGTTGACCACATGGACCCAGGGGATCAGAGATGAGCCTGAGCCTGAGCCCCAGGTCTGTGATGAGGGACACAACATGCCAGCCCGTCACTGGGTGGGCAGGCAGTAACCACCCAGATCCAGTGTTCCCTTCCAGGTGTGAAAAACACTATGACAGAGCGAAGCTGCAGGCAGAGCCACTTTCTCTGGAGGTTCCAGGACCTCAGGACTCCCCTCACAGATGAAGCTGGAGCACTGTCTCCATCTCTGTCCTGCAAACCACAACAAAATATTCACCACAATCTAATCCACCTGTAAGCAATCACTGCGCTCCTCTTAGACACCTGGGTAAAGTGCTGGTGGGAAGAAGTGCAAAGATTAATAAGAAATGCTCCTTCCCTGCACTCCGGGAGCAGAAAAAATCGTTAGTAGAGCTGCTTATGAGCAGCACAATGATCAGATTTGAGTTTCAGCTCCTGTCTCTTACCTGCCCTGCTTTCTAGAGGGAATGAAAAGTGTGCAACGTGAGAAGGCAAAGCAGCCAAAGAAAGCGGAGAAAGAGAAGCCCTAAATGAGGCACAAGACTGGTAATCAACATCTGAAATACAAGAAATGATTCTGCCAGCGAAGCCAGTCTTTGTTGTTTCTTTACAAATGTTGTTTCTTTACCTCAAATTCAATGGTGGGCCTGGACAGAAAGCACCTGATTTCCTACCAAACTGGAACTCCCACGTCTGACCTGGTTATGCTCAGGTTCCCAGGCAGGATTCACCTAAGAGGCCCTTTAAAGGCACCCAGCCAGCAGGACACCCAGGCCGGAGGGCATCCGGGAGGTGGAAAGGAACTCCGAACATTTACAAATGTCAGGGTGCTTCATCTCTAAAGAAGGCTCTGCAGTCACAAGGGTGTTGGTGTTAAAACGGGCTGCCTGAAGCTCACCTGTCTGTCCAGCATGGCTGGGAGCACACAACCAGGGGGCTTTCACCAGACACACCTGATCACCAGTGGCTTGAACTTGGGCGCTTGCTGTCAGAGGCAGGCAGGGACCTGCCACAGCCGTATTTAATGTGCTCAACACATGAGGAGGAGGAAGGCGACACAAGGAGCCTTGTTGGTGAAGCATGTCTGAAGCCATTTTACCCATCTCGCTCCCTTCTCGCTCCCTTGCCTCTCACCTCCTCCAGCTCACCTCGACTGTAATCACTTTTGTTCAGCAAGGTTTTGAGATGCTGGGAATTATCTTACTGTAAGCATCTTCTAGTCTCTCATGAAGATTATCAGGATCATGTATTTCCAACTCTTCTGCACTGTGAACATCAAAAGCCCATTAAATAATGAATTACATGCTTTTAAGGATTATCTGCACCTAAAATATTAGGAAATCGCTATTCTTCTCACATATGCAAAATGACATCTTTTTCTGTCAGTTTTACATTCTTTCTTTCTATCTCCCCTACTCTCTCCTTCTCTCTTTCCAGAGTCTCTCCCTCTCTCTCTCTCTCTCTCTCTGCTCCACAGGCACAAGTACAGTCTCTACTTATAAGCCTACGGTGCACTCAAACATTAAAAAATGATTCAGCAACTAATCACATTTTAAGCCACTTGAAAACTGTCAAAATTGGAAATGAAGACTGTAGCTCCTTCATTTTGCAAGCAGCTTCAAGGCAAGTGGGCAAGTGGGGCGGGCTTCCCTAGAAGAACGTCATGGATTCGGAGCCCAGTGCTTATGGGAACGGAAGTGGTGAGTGCCAACCAGCAAGGCGATCGTGAGGATTAAATAAGAATAATGCCCTGGAAGCATGGGCCTCAGTGCTTCCCACTGCAAAGCGCTCCACAAATGATAGCTATTGTTATTATCAGGAAGTACTTAGGACAGAGGCCATAATTCAAAAGAGGAAGAGAATCAGAAAGACAGAGGCCATCCATACCAGACATTGTTCACCAATCCATCTGTGCACTCTGCTGAAATTGGTGTGACAGTGGACAAAGCACTTATATTAACTTTTCTGATTCCCCAGGACAAGCCTGTGAAGTAGGCAGGATGGGTGATATTAGCCCACTTGATAAACCAGGACAGGACAGAGGGCCAGGAAGCTCTGAAGGTGGTTTTGGTGTAAGGTTTAACAGTCATCAAGTGGAAGGGACGGGAACAGGAGCCACAGGGCTCAGGGCCCTGAAAGGGAACTGTGTTCTCCATTTGGCTGATACCCTCAGTCTTTCTAATTTCTGGTCCTGCCTCATCTGAAGAACTGGTGTCTAAAGAATTTAAGGTTAAAATGTCAAAGTCAATGCGGTAAAAAGCCAACCCCTGATTATCCAACTGTGGCCCAGTTGAGTGAATCAACGTGTTTCCTCCCACCTACCAGGCTGGAGTTACCATTTCCCTTCCCGGAGCAGTGCACCCTGTGTTAGGAGCAGGGATCCTGCATGTGGTTATAGGAGAAAAGTCATGCAAGTGCAGGGACTTGACTCCCAGCAGCCCAGCTGCTCTGCTGCCTTCTGTGGCCCTAGCCCCAATTTAGCACAGAGGATCACAGGCTGGCAGCTGTCAATTATGCAAAGCAGATTGCCTCCCCATGGCATTCCACATCTGGAGAAGCCTTCCTTGGGAATCCATACAGATGCATCCATGCATTCTCACTGCTATTATTACCTTCAAAACTACCTAGAGAATATTCTCTTCCAAATGCAAAGATTAAGAGAAGTTCAAAATGCCTGGCATAGTTAGTAATTTTTATTAAAAAAACAAAACAAAACAAAACTATATAGCCAATGCGGATACCCAGGAAGACTATTTTTCAAATGGCATGAAATACAAAAGACATAAAAAGCACCACTGAAAATGCTGCTACACTATCAAATAATTTATACTTCCTCCCGTGTTATCTAAAATAAATGACACTTTTGAGCCAATCGCATACATTAAATATGGACGATTTGTTTCCCCAAACCTTAATTCTAGGGTTTTAACTAAGCAAATAAAATAAAGAAGATAATTAAAATGACTTCTGTCCCATATCATGCATAGGAGAAATATGCAGGGTACAGGGAAGAAGAAGGTTTTAGCACAAAATATTCAGCCATCTCAATGGAAAAGAACCTCTCACAATACAGATCAATAGCTCGGGCTGCCTCTCTGTTTGCCCTGCCTAACTGAGGACTTTGCTATAAAATCTGATTACTGTTATCAGCAGGAAGCTGATTTGGCTGTCCGGCTTCAAGGAGAGTCATCCAAATTACAGATCAGCCAAAACACAGGCTGGGTGATGCTGGCACATGTACATGGAATGTTCTGGAGCCTCTCCTTATCCTATGGTATGGGGAAGACTTTGTGGCCTGATCAACATAACTGTTCATATATGCGACAAATACCAGATTCCCAGAACAGGGACACATTCACCTCCCAAGTCACGGGAAACTAGAGAAAATTCAAATGGGTACCAGTGCCTGGTTCTGGGCACTACGATCCACACCCCTCAAGTTCCTCCCTGAAGAGAAGTAGCTTGCTTTTTGCATCCTTTAAGAAACCCTTGAGAAATGTGTATTTGGTGCCTAATGTGCAGAAGGTCCTGTGCTGTCCTGCGGAGATACGGAGAAGTGTATCCCAATGATATGCCTGCCATGGAGAAGTGCAGGGGAGGTCAGCAGGCACTCGGTGAGAAATGCCAAATGGTGCAAAGTTCTAAATGTTCCTGGAGTCGATAGGCAGGTGGTGCTTGAGCCAGGTAGGAAAGCATCAAGCGAAAGGAGGGATTTGACCCATCTGGAGTCCTTCCTTTCAGAGATGGGCAGAACTTCAAATAGAAAATGACTTTAGCTTCTCATCTTAAAAAGAGAGAAGGACCAATATAGTCAATTTGCTATTTTGCAAAGCATTTATATTAACTTTTCTGATTCCCCAGAACAAGCCCGTGAAGTAGGCAGGACAGGTGATATTAGCCCACTTGATAAACCAGGACAGGGCAAAGGGCCAGAAAACTCTGAAGGTGGTTTTGGTGTAAGGTTTAACAGTCATTAAGCGGAAGGGACGGGAACAGGAGCCACAGGGCTCAGGGCCCTGAAAGGGAACTGTGTTCTCCATTTGGCTGATACCCTCAGTCTTTCTAATTTATGGTCACCATTTTGCAAAAGGTGATCGTCGGGGCCTGGGCTGGGTGTGAGGGATGTCACTGCTCAGAGAGGCAGAGGCTTCTGGAGGGGGTTCTGGTTCCTGTTGTTGGCTGTGTGGTCAGTAGTCTGGATAGGAAGGGAAGGGAGGAAGGGGACAGGAAGGCAGCACTCAGAACAAGCCTGTCATTCACACTGAAGAGGGAACACTCGGGAGTGAACCTGGGCTCAAAATTCTGCTTCACTCTTCCTGGCTAGGTGACCCTGGGTAAATTATAGACCTCAGTTGCCAAACCTCAACTCCCTGGACTGTGAAATGGGGCAATGCCTCTCATGGCAGGGACCTCACTAAGTAATGCATCTACACCTTGGAACACAAGACCCTGCATACAAACAGTCAATAAACCCTAGATCTCACATGACTCTTCTCACATCATCTACCACACAGTGGAATAATGACTGGGATCACCGGTCATAGATTTTTCTGGAAAATGCATAATTCTACAACTCTTCTCTTGTTCGTTCATCTGACAGGCAAGATGGCCAAACTGAGATTCAGCAAAGACATTCTTTCTATTACTAGGTTAATACTATCGCCCATTTAGTATCTTATTAGATCATCCATTGTTTAGACATTTTTGATGTGAGGGGTGGTAGGACAGAGAGGAGGTGGGAAAGAACAACTTTGGAAAAAAGGAACTATTTATTGAGTTTCCCCCTCTGCCGAGCGCTCAGTGAAAATGCCCACCTGATGGCCCAGTTTCCTAGGAAACTCAGCTTGGCGACCTCACGCTGCACGTGTATCAGCAATTTGCTTTGTAGAAGACACACACATCTGGCAGTCATGTGGGCAATATGTCAGAGAGCCAATGGCATGCACAATATCTGCATTGAGTATTTTTGAGGTGAATCCTCACTCAAGTGGCAGTGAAGCTTTTACCATTTAAATCAGACTTTAGGAGTTGCCTCAAAACTCGAGACTTTTCCTTCTGGTTTTACTCATCCACCATGCCAAGGGCTGTCCTTTGTACTCAGTCTAGTCGGCATCAACATTCTTTATTCCTCAGTTCTTGCTCACTACACAGGGCTGTAAGATTCTCCTCCCTGCATGCTAGAGAGAGGAGCTGGGCTCCTGCTCTCCAGGGCCCTGAGGGACTCCCCTCAGCCCGTCTCTCTCGAGAAGACTCCTGCCATCTGCACTAACACCCTTTGGATTCAGGAGTGACAAGGCAGGTAGATCTATCCTAATCAGAGAGGATTTTTATTTAATCATCTTATCTTTGCTCTAGGAGTCCCTGTTGCCCACCCACATCTCTTAAGCAGTTTACAAAGCTCTCGTCAGTTAATTAACAGCCTGTCTAGCTCCCCAGCCAGGATCCTTAAGGAGGCAGAAGTCATACTCAGAACAGACCAAGGTTTCGGGAGGTTTTATGTGTTTGGCTGGGGAGTTTGGCAGTTTAGTCTAGAAGAGCAAATGAAAGTTGTACTGTCTTCTTTGGCATCAGATTATAAATGCGCCTGTGGCCTCCTCTTCCCCCGATGAAAATGGTGGTAGTGGGGCGGGGTGGGGGTGGGGGGTTCTTAAGCATTGTGCTCACTCTCACCTTGTGTCCCATTCACTTCGTGACTTCTTTTATTTTTGTTCTCTTTTGTCAAGATGGAATCTCAATTAGGTTCTGACACACATTTTTGTTAAGAGTAATGTTATTCTGCAAATCCTTTCATGTTCTATTGACAAAGAGGCCATCCTTTATAAACTGCCTGAAACCGTCAGTGGATGAAAAGAGGAACAACCGACTTCAGTCAGAAACCCTAAGACTCAAAAACTCATTGAACAAGATGAACACTAACATGTTCTATGATGTATAGCTGAAAGGAAATCAAGTGCCCAAAGAGTGCAGCATCTGGAGGGAGGTGGGTAAGGAAGGCAGGTGGGAGACAAGAGTGCCCAGAGGGAGCAGGAGGACTACCCAGTCAGGAGGCAACTCAGAGCCTTCGGAAAACTTAAAGCTCGGTAAATGGGTGAATGTTCTGTGGAGTCAAGTGAAGTTGAAGAAATAACGGTTGCATTGTGGACTGTGCTGGCAAAACAGCCATGACACCTCAGGAGAGAAAGGTGACGGTATAAAATGCTGGGGCCGGGGGGTGGGTGTTGAGGTTCTCAAAGGAGAGTCATGATATGTGCTCTCCTAAGTGCTTCACATTTAATTCTGTGAGGTAAGTACCAACATGACAGGTGAGGAAACTGAGGCACCGGCAGATTAACTAACTTGCCAAGGATCACGCTGATGATTGGTAGTGGAGTTTGAATTAAAACCAAGACATTCTGGCTGCAGATTCTGTGAGCTCAACCACTATACCACACTATACCACTATACCACACAAACCATAAAGAAAGTCCTATGGGTAATTTCTCAATTGCTTTTTAAAATACACCCACCCCAACTCCCCAACTGGAAGTATATATATTTAGGAATTATGCTGGTTCTTACATTATAGCTTACCAGATATGTGAGCTTTCTTTCTTTCTTTTTCTTTTTTTTTTTTTCCTAGGAAATACACATGGGAGTGGGTTGGGGGGAGTTATGGTTTGGTTACCATGGACTGAATCGGGCAGAGATAGGGTTTCTTCTTTTTGCCTATGTGTGGAATTCTCTATAACAGGTACTTTCCACCCTCATGGTTTCACTGTGGCTGAGAGAAATAGATTTCATATCATTTCTCAATGGATTGAATTTTTGCTGAGAAACAACAAAACTTCTTTTAAAAGGGCCATGACTTATTCCATCTAAATCCAGTGGCTTTTTTTTTTCTGTTAACAGTCAACTCTTTTGTCCACTTTCAAAATTTTTAAATTATTTTTTAAAATTATGGTCAGATATACATATCATGAGATGTACCATTTTAACCACACTCACACTTTTGGGCAACCATCACCGACATCCATCTCCAAAACTCTTTTCATTTTGCAAAACTAAAAACTGTACCCATTAAAATCTACTTTCTTTTTAGTAAGGAAGTTTCACTTTAATAGATGAAAATAAAAGAAACAATTACGCAAAGAAGAAAGGGGTTAGTCTGCTGGATGAAGTCAGTCCAAAGAAAACAATTATCTCCAAACTATTCTCTATAGGACTGATTTAAAAAAAAAATCCAGACCTTTATCACCTAAATTGACAGCCTAATCCTGATATAATTCAGTTCTCTTTAAGGTGGTATAGCTTGTTTTAGCTTAGTAAAGAGAAAACAGTATAAAATATTAACCATGAGGGTTATCTTTGTGACTGACACAGAACAGGATTAACATTTTCTTTGAAATATTACCCCACTGGACCCCATACCCAGGATTTTTATTCAATTGATTACCAACATTTCTTTAAGCTTCCCTGAAAAGCCTCCAGTGCAGCCAAGGAGGATTCCTAAAGTTTAAGGGAGTGATATGGGCTGAATATCAATTTGAAGCCATGGAGTAAATATGCAGAAAGCAGTGGGTCTCAGCCTTCTGGGTTTTCTTAACTCAGAGACCACTTTGAGAATGTGATGAAGTTACGGATCATATCCTCGAAATACATGTCTACTCACATATGCTTGCAAAACTCATTGTCTATTGCAGGGGCCCATGGTCCACCTGAAGCTCATCTTCACATGCTGAGTCCAGAAGGAGCAGGGACAATAGCCAAGGAAGAAACCTTGTTTGGGGAACACCAATAAATAATGAGCCAGCTGAAAAAAATTAAAAGGAGCCAACCCAGGAAACTGAGAAGATGTGGGCAGAAAGGTAGGAAGAGAGCCAAATGAAGTCAAGATCTGAGGGCATTTTGAGAGAAAAGGGTAGTACAGAGTCAGATGCTATGCACGGGCCAAACAACGGCGTTGGAGATGGATGAGAGTAAATAGCAGGACCTGTGGAACAGTCAAGGATGTTCTGCTGGAAGACTGGAGGGGGATACCATAGATGCAGAGAGGTGAGGAGGGCAGAAAGGGCAAAGGAAGCAGCCGTTAGGAGGAAACTACAAGGAGGTATGTATGTGGGAGGAGTCTCAGGACAGCGGTGGGTGCAGAGCCAGAAGGCTGAGGTGGAAATGAGGGGACAGATGGGGTTTAGACATGATAAGTGTTAGCGTGAATAGCTCCTTCCCCAGATCTCACCTGCCTCCTTCCCACATACATCTGTCTGCTTCTGTTCCCTGGTTTTGCCTGACCTCCAGACTCCAAAATATCTAGCCATCTCTTCCCTAACCCACATCTTCATCCAGTTGCCTGGCTCTCAGTAATCCTACATCTGAGTGCTGTCACTCCTTTCCCAAATGTCCCCATCCCACCATTTCTCCCTTGCCCAAGCCTCATCCATACGGGATGGTGCTTTAACCCCACGACACTTCCGCTACGTTGTCCATCTTCTCTAACTATTAGAAATGGGCCTGCCAAAGGGTCAGACTGTATTTTCCAAAAATAGCCTATACCAGTATGTCCCATCCCACGTGATCTCCTACAATGTGGTATTGATGCTCTTCACCATGAGAGGTGGGTTCTAGGCCTCCTCCCCTGAATCTGGGTAGATCTCTGACTTGCATGTAATCAAAAGACTGGCAGGAATAACAATGAGTAGTCATCATACGAAAAAGACCAGGTCAGAAAAAGGCAATAGAGCTTCTATCTTCTTCAATGGAAATTTTGTGCTTGCAGTCCTGAGCTACCCTGTAAGAAGTCTGACTACTTAAAGGCTGCCATTCTGTGAGGAAGCCCAATGCCAGTGAGTAAAGACATTCTTGAATGAGTCCAGCTAAGCCTTCAAGTCTTCCCTGCTGAGGTCCCAAACATCATGGAGGCAACACAAGTTGTCCTCTCTGTCCCTTTCTGGAATTCCTGATCCACAGTGTCCATGTACCAAATAAAATGATTGCTGTTTTATGCCACTAAACTTAAGGAGGTTTTGTGGCAATAGTAGCGGCTATGTTTCTCTCCTAGATTGTTAGTGTCCTGAGAGCAGGGTCTGTATCTGATTTTCTAGGAGTATAGTGCTGACATGTGAAAATCAGGTGACCCTGAAGATAAAGCAAATCTCTGCTTTCTTAATGAGAAAACAAGGAAAAAAGTTTTTTGTCAGTTTGAACATCTGAACTTCCAAGATTAAAATTGAAATAGTTAATTTTCCAATTATAATATTTCATTTACATGTGCATATTCCCAATCACACATTGTAGAAGGTAATACATTTAGAAATATAGCTCTTTTTCCTTCTGACATTTTATGACACAATTTTATTAAACTCTTAATACATGTCTTCATCAACAGTATCTTAGTCATTGTTAGAGTTACTTTTTGGTCATCTAACAGATTCTGGAGCCCACCATCTTCACATCCTTTTACCCAGTTTGAGATAAAGCACTTTGGAATGTGTGTATGAGGCTGTCACTGGAAATTTTATCCAGCATCATTGGTGCGTTTATATAACATGAGACCAGTTTTTTATTTTATTGCCCATAGATGTGTATTCATAAGCACTACAAAATAAGTGATCACCACTTTGTTGCTTTCCAAAATAACCTGAAAAGGCTTGTGTACAATCCTATCTAATGTGCCATTCTTTGAGGGCAGGGCCCATGAAATTTACACTAAAGCTATGTAAATTTGTTTCTTTTTAAAGTCATTCCATCAGATGACCTCTAGAGAATCCAATGCTGTTATTTTAGGTAATTTCAAGCTAATGTGTCCTGCCCTAACAATGTTTGTGGTTTGAAGTAAGTAAGAGAGCTCTAATTCTAGTTAAAACAAGACTTTGCAAGGACTCATCCATCATATGATCCAGGTAGATACCCTGGAACATGTATATGAAGTGGAGGAATAATTCCTGTGGTCTTTAGGGAGATGGAGCTCAGGGTGTAGGGAGGATTTTCAGGTTAGAAGAGGGCAAATCTGAAGATAGAGGCCTGCTGAGAGGAAATCATGTTACTTCAGGGGAAAGATAATGAGGATGCTCATAACTGTTTTCAGTAGGTTTGGAAAGGATGTGAAAGGCACTAGCAAAGGCAGATGTGACAGAGCTTGGCCAAGTTGGGGAGGCAGTGTAAACAGTGCAAATACCAGCTCTATAATGTGAAGGACCTGAGTTCAAACCCAGGCCTGTCATTAAATAGGCTGTGTGAACTTGACTGAGTTACTAAGCCTCTCTGAGCTTCAGTATCCTTCATAAAAGAGTTGTCAGAAGAGTAATATAAGATCATACGATGAAACATAAGAAAAGCAAAAAGACAGCTGACTAGAGTGTTCCTGAAGACACTTCATCAAGAACATCTATTAATCTATTATTATGATTGATAACTGATTGGATGTGGGGTCTGGGAGTGAGGAATCATTACTTCCTACAGAATAATAATAATAATAATAATAATGTCCTCTTACAACAGGTCATTCCTGATGACTGCTTTAAAAAAAATCATGTCTTAAACTTTTTTTCCCCACAAGGGTCAAAGTTGTTAAAAAACAATACAATACAATTGCAAAGTGGTCTATTAATGGGGGATTATTTCTAAATGGCATTCTTAAAAATCTGTAAATTACATTTCATGGAATGAAATTCAATGAGTGGAACAAAGGATCTCTTTTCCCCCTGCCTCTGTTATTGGGAGAAACCACTACATACATCACCAAATAAAACAAGTCTGGTGCCCAAAATTACCAGGCTGAAAAATCACACTGCCGAATAAAATGTTCATCTGAAAACAAAAGTCTAAACTCTTGAAGGCCGGGGCATTTAGAGGGGAGCCCTGAGATATGGAGCCAGAAAATGGATAAGCTTCTTATAAGGAAACCTGGGTGACAGAGCAAAATCCAGGGTTGCATGATGGGAGCTTGGGTGCTGATTCCACCCTGTGGCCATGCCTTCCCCAGGCTTCCCCTCCTCACTTCGAAGTGCCCTCACTCGTGGCAGAAAGAATTTTCTAAAGCATAGCTCTGATATCCCTTCCTGGATGGTTACGCAGTTCCACAAAGTCAAGCATGAAAATACTGCCAGTGAGGGAAAGCACAATTAATTACACTTTATACATTATAAAAAAAAAGAATTTCATTAAATAAATTACTTAAAGGTATTTGGGCAGCCGCACACAATATCCTTGTTCTTCCCCACTTGTGCATATCTTACAGTCTCTCCATATTCAGGCGCGCCTGGGTGACTCAGTCCGTTAAGTGTCTGACTTCAGCTCAGGTCATGATTTCAGTGTCTTGGGATCGAGCCTCATATCAAGCCTTCATTGAGCCCTGCATTGGGCTCCCTGCTCAGCAGGAAGTTTCCTTGTCCCTCCCCACCATTCATTCTCTCTCGGTCTCTCTCTCAAATAAATAAATAAATAAAATATTTTTAAAGAAGACCTCTCCATACTCATACACGGACATCTTCCCTCTCTCTCTCTTTTTACAGCTACATGATGCCTCACTGTGTGCTATACCACAGTCTATTCAATTAGTTCCCCACTGCTGGACACTGTTGTTTCCAACCTTCTATGGGTTCTAATAATACCCAGGCAATGAGCCGACACCTGTGTTGTCACAGGGCCCCGCAGACGGAGGTGGGTTTGCTCGGTACTTCCGCTAGATGATGCTGGAGTCCCCTCAGCAGAGGGTGCACAGTCTCCTACACTCGTGAATGAAATAAAATTCTGATTTCTGGGGCGCCTGGGTGGCTCAGTCATTAAGCATGTGCCTTCAGCTCAGGTCATGATCCCAGGGTCCTAGGATCAAGCCCTGCATCGGGCGCCCTGCTCAGTGGGAAGCCTGCTTCTCCCTCCTCCCATTTCCCCTGCTTGTGTTCCCTTTCTTGCTGTGTCTCTCTCTGTCAAAAAAATAACTAAAATCTTTTAAAAAATAAATAAATAAATTCTGATTTCCATTTTGAATGTTTATGTTTTCCTTCTGTGTTATTTTGTGGGTCTCTCTCTTTGGAAGCAGACATGAAATTTATAGAGGGGCTGATCAGAGACTATCCTCACCACGAAGGCAAAAAAAATCAAAACACTTCATTTCATCCCTTATAAGGATCAAATTAGTAGTAGAGATAACAAGAACACGACTGTGGAGGAGCTAGACATTCTCGGGAGACACAACTGACTTAGAAGATTTTATGGAAGAAAAGGGATTTGAGGGGGCCCTTGAAGAAAGCAGAGATGCCAGGGAAGCAGAGGAAAACATTCAGGTTCCCAAGCAGAAAGATACATCGAGTGTGGCGAGAAGGATGAACAAGCTGGCTGTGGCAAGACACCACGTAGATGACCGAGGACAGAGCTTAAACGTGTAACCAGGACCCGAATGTGGAAAACCTTCAATTCCAATGGGCAAAGTTTGATCCTTCTGATTTAGGATCTCTGATCCAGGCTATATGAAGTGTGAATCTACATCCTGGTTTGTCCAGGACTGTTCTGGTAGGTGTCTATTGTCTTAGCACGTCTATTATTCTCAAGCATCCCAGGTCAGATGATAAAGTAATGAGTTGTCCCAGCAGTAGGGACCCTAAAAATCTGTGGACAAGAGAGAGATGAGGAAAGAAATATTTCAGCCAAATAAACGTGAATACTGGATACACACAGAATGGCTGAAAGGAGAGAGGCAGGTGGGAGGCGACCAGAACATCACCCAGCAGGGTAGCAGGAATGCGGAAGCTGGAGAAAGGACGGTAGGTCTGACTGGTTTGGAACAAAGATTCTTAGCCTGCCTCCCTGGAGCTGCCGCCTCATCATTTGTCAGCTGAAGATACTGGATTGGCTGCAAAAGGGCCCTTTCCGTTCTAACATTCCAGGGGCGAGGAGATGATTGCTACAATCTAGGTGTAGGGCTAGTGGAAGAGTGGAAAGGGAAACAAGAGGAAGGGATGGTGAAGGACAGGGAACAGTCAGAACAGTGGAGCGTGAGTGACAAGGAGAGCAGGGCTGCTGCCGCTGATGTGGAAGGTGTGCAGACTATGGAGCTCAATTGTGACACATTGCACAGGGTCAGCTTTATACATGCTGTATCTGAGATGACAGCCAGCTGTGGAAGTCTTGACTTATAGATACCTGTAAAAGGACATCATGACGTAACCATACCCAATGGGAACAAGGGCTGGGATGGACCACACAGAGATTTCTGGCAAAAGGCCTTAGTGAGGTCAGGTGGTCACTCACTCACGGGGCTCAGGTCTGGTGCAAAGACCACAGGTGAATAAACAAAGCGTGGGGGTCTGAGCGTCAGACTGGGAAAGCAGTGTAGGTTTTGGGGGATTTTTTTTTTTTAATTTATTCGTTCATTTTTAGTGGGGAGGGAGGCAGAGGGAGAGAATCCCCAAGCAGACTCCCCAATGAGTGCAGAGCCTGACGTGGCACTCCATCTCATGACCCATGAGATCATGACCTGAGCTGAAACCAAGTGTCAGACGCTTAACCAACGCAGCCACCAAATGCCCCCAGTATAGGTTTTTAATGGCAAGGCCAGTCGGCAGTTCCAGCCATTGCCAAAGGCTCTGAAGGACATCCTCTGCTTCTCTACAGAATGTCTTTAAGGTAAACCTCTGCCTATACCTGCATGGCTTTGAGCCTTAGCAAGTACCCCCGTCTATTCCTTTAGCTTTGTTTCCCCAGTGACAAAAAGGATGTGCCGCCAGAACTCCTTACCATTAAAGGATCGTTGGTTAATGGAGGGTCCTACAGGTAGATTTGGGTCCAGGGGATGTCAGCTTCTCCTCACAGGCTGGAAGACTGGCTCCTGGACTATCTGAGTTCTCTTACCCTGCAGCTCATGTGTCCAGATCTCAAAAGATCATCAAAGAACATCCTTACTAGACCAGCCTGATGCAGTTACAGTAAATGCACTTTAAAATAATTCCTTGAACAAATCATCCAAGAGCACCAGCTTCCTAGCAGAAGATATTGAGGAATGAAAAGTCTTTCCCCTCAGGCTTCCACGACTTCTTCGTGATGAGATCAGAAGCAGATAATTAAATCACCTAGGGCCATGTTGCTCGACATAAATTTAAAACCGCAAGGTGAGAGTTAAAATATTGTAATTGTATTTAAGCTGAAAGAATGGGAAATGGTTTTTTTCCCCTCTTTGCAAATGCTTGTGTGCAAACTTTTCCTTCTTAAAAGAGAACATTTTCAACTGAAAAAGAAACACTAAAATCATGCGCAGATGAGTCATAAAACTCCAGGTTTATTAGAGATAAACTGTTCTCACATGATCACAAGATTCTGCGGTTCCAAAAAGAGATGAGTCGCCTGGAGCTTGAGGGCAGGACTGTCTCTCATTCACTCACCCAGCAAACACACCTGACACACCATGACGCCGAAGTCAGGTGAACGTTTCTTATATGGCATCGAAGTTCTAAGTCTGGAACTAACTGTAACCCAACAGCTAATGCTCACTGTAACAGCACGCTGAGATAGGAACAGGAAGTGCACAGAGAAGAGAAAAGAAAGATAAAACAGGGCGACAGTTACAAGCCAAACTGCTCTGAGAAATGTCCACTCAAGCTGCCAGGGACTTAAATACCAAAGGAAAGGTAAATTGGATTAGGTATGTTTGGAAGAGAGTTCCAGTAAGATGCTTGGTAACTTCTGATTGCATTTAATGGCATTACACGGGCTCTGCTTCTAGAAAATGATGTTTGCATACCGCACGCTGCATTTCTGGATCCCGTGCTTACAGAAGGTACACCCAAGTGAAGGGCTGAGATGTATGCAGCTTGCAAAGAAACAAATGCTGTCAGGACATCAGTCAAATCTTCCACAAGCCCTACAATAAAGAGTAAGTAAAAGGGGTGGGGGTGGATGAGGGATAAATCATGACTGGGTTTTTTGTTGGTTTGGGTTTGGGTTGGTTTGTTTTGTTTTTCCTATGAAAGATCCTTTGTGAACCTGAATCGTCCAGCTTGTCACATTGGCTGTCTACAAGATTAATTCCAGCTAATTGCTCAGCTGTCCCACTGCCTATGTCACACAAGTCTATAAAACGTGACTGAAACTGAAAAAAAAAAAAAAAAGATGAAAAGAGAAGAGGGAAAAGCACATCTCCAATCATGTTTCTATGTTTTTGTTTTGTTTTACTTTGTTTTTTTAATCATTGAGCTTATTCCTTCCAGTCTCATGACCTGGTGTTACTGACAAAACATTCTTCTCCTGGCCTTCTGATCATTCCTTCCCACAGCCCACATTTTAGGACTAGCTGGAAGGTCATACAGGCCAGGGCCACAAGAGCCACACTGCACGATGGCCACCTGAGTCCCTTCCTTGTCATCCTTACTTGGTCATCTGGGGTCATGAATGGGGTCGGTTGGGCAGTGAGATGAACTTGCTGGCTCTGCCTGGACCTAAAGCTCTGTGTGCTGGTGGGCAGCCAGGATAGGGTTCTGGCAAAGGGAAATGGAGAGCACATCCCCCTCTGCACACAATCCACCCATGCATGCCCAGGGACAACTACTTCCACCTCTCCTTATCTCCTGACTCTCTGTGTTCCCCCGTTAGCAACCTATTGTCTAGTCATGGGTGTCCGTTCTGCAGGTTCTGGGGGTACGTGGGCCTGAATGCTTCACTGCATTCCTCTGGTCTTCCAATGCTTCCTGCATGTTGCCTCACCCCTCTGTGACCTGCAGGCTGTGTTGTTGGGACAACTACACACAGCTGCTTAGAACAATTTCTGGGCCAGATATTGTGCATGAGCTAGCTACGCACCCTGTCCAATCTCTTTTTAGCAAACCTGCCTCGACTACAGCAGCTGAGAGGCTAAAAACTACATTTCCCAGGCTCCCTTGCAGCTACAGGGCTACGCGTGATGTGGACTCTGACAAGCAGACATATTCACAGGAGATTTGGAAGGAGCAAATGTGGAGTGGTGGCTAAACAGGGAGATCGGCTGCTATTATGGACCCGGTGTGTGTGATTGCCTATGGCAGATTCTCATGTCCACTACCTAGTAACAGCAAAGCTGAGTATGAGCAACATTAGCAAGGGAGTAACTGCCAGAACAGTCTTGGTTCTCTCGGGTTCTTAATATCTTGTAATAAACCATTCTCTGCTTAAATCTGGTACAGTAGCTTCTGTTACCTGTAACTAGTAACAACAATCAAAACAACTTCTTGTCCTTATCCTTTCATTCTTTTCCCTTACTGAGGACTGTCCCCACCCCATACTTACAGAAGATGCTTCAGATACATGCACCAAAACCCTACTTGAGAAATGACAAATCTCACTAATCTCGAGTATGCCTTCTATTTGTATTAGCGCTCATGGCCTGGTTCATTCATTTAACAAAGATCTGTTAAAGGATGACTTGTGTTAGGCACTGAGCTACCATGGAACCACACAATTCTTGCCTTCAGGGAGACTTCCAGGAGCTTACCATCTAGTGTGAAAAGAGTAGCTACATTTATTTAGCATCTATTAGGGCCAGACACTATAATTAACACCCTAAATACTCCTATAACCCCCCCAAGAAAGCACGAAGTGGATATTATCTTCCCTATTTTACAGACGAAGGAACTAAGGATTCCAGAGGACAGAATTATGTATCTGGTAAGGGGTAGAACATTAGTTCAAACCCGCACAGTGGTCTGCACAACCTGCCTCCAGTATACACTGCAAATGCCTTGAGGGTGGGGAAAAATTCACTAGCCACATCTTTGAATTTTTGTAGTTGAAAGAGCTCATCTGTTTCAACCTTCTACCTATTCCAGAATCTCTTTTATGGCTTACTCTGCTAGGTAGCTAACCTAAATCCATGATGCCTTCCTTACAAATAGAAGACCTATTTTGTTCAAAATAGCATTGAACTGAGCTAAAAACTAAATTTCCTGGGTATCTTCACATTTAGGAGATGTCATGTGATTCCAGTTCTGGCCAGTGAGAATTAATTTGAAGGCACTGAGGATTTCTGGAAAATTTTCACTTTCTTCATGTGAGCTGTCCCTTCTGGACCCAACCTTCCTTTTCCTGTTGGGATGAGCATGTGTGGATAAAGGTAAGGCAGCTCACTTCAAGCACCAAAGATGAAGGACATGTAAAGACAGCAGGGGCAGAAAGAGGAGCCTGGGTCCTTGGTGACACCCTAGTGCTTTGATTCGAACTGAGGAGGTTAATTCAGGACATTTTATTGTGTGAGAATTTTGTTGGTTCATCACTATTTGTTAAGCCACTGTGGTTGGGTTTCTGTTACTTGGACTGAAATGCATTCTCTAACTAACACACATCTTCAACACTCGGGATGCCAAAGACTCTGCTTAAATCTTTTCCATGATGGGAAACCAACTGCCCAAAGATGTCACTTACATTTTTGGATGGCCCTGTGGAAAATAGTGTTTCCTCCCCCTAAATTGAAATTCCATCCTGTACAAGAGATAACACTTCGGGGCATAAGAACGGAATTTAAGACAAAAAGCCTCATACTGAATACTCTTACACAGACAATCTCAAGTAATCCTCCTATAATCCGGTGTGGTAGGTTTCATTGTACCCACTCTAGGATAGAAGACAGTGTGTATTTCAGTATATCCCTGATAAGCGGCTACAGTAATCTTGGGCTGCCATAACAAAGCCATACAAATTGGCTGGCTTAGCACAAGAGAACTTCATTCTTGCATGATTCTGGAGACTAGAAGTCTGAAATCAAGGCATTGGGGGGTATATGTTCCCTCTGATGGCTCTGGGGAGGAATCTTGCCTAGCTTCTTCCAGCTTGGTGCTCCTTGGCTTGTGGCAGTGCTGCTCTAATCTCTGCCTCGGTCTTCACACAACCTTGTTGATCATGTGTCTGTGTCTTCTACCCTCTTATAAGAACATCAGCAACATTGGATTTAGGAACTATGTTAATCCAGTATGACCCCACCTTGCTAAACACATCTGCAAAGATCTTATTTCTAAATAAGGTCACAGTCTGAGGTTGCAGATGGACATGAATTTGGGGGGGGTGCGAGGTTGGGGTGCTATTTAACCCACTAGAATGGCAGAGCCTTTAATCAGGGTTTTTCTTCAGCTGTTTGGGAGTTAAAGATAATGAATTTATGTCTAAACATGTACATACAGCATGGAGACTTCTTGAGATATAAAATTTAAAACACCTTGAAAAAGCTACCAAAACAGACCACTGTCATTTGATTTTAATTGCTTAGACCTTTAAGATAAGTGTCATGTACCAAGTCTTACATTGTCTTGAATTATATATAATTAAGTTCTACTTCTATGATGCAAATCCTACTGCTTCTAAAATTGGCTTCACTTTCATAGTTGAAAATAAACTTTCACAGTTTACACATACTGATATATTTCCCTATGTTTGATTCTTAAAACAGTATGTGGGGAAAGAGTGAAATCTCTGTTTATTCAAACATTACTAATATGTGTAGATTGTTTTAATTTATTCTCTTATAGTCTGCACATATGTTACACGAAGTTATCTTAAAAATACTACCTAGTGGAAGGGAGGTGAAAATAAAATAAGACAAAATCGGAGAGGGAGACAAACCATAAGAGACTCTTGTCTATAGGAAACAAGCTGAGGGTTGCTGGAGAGGAGGTGAGTGGGGGGGATGGGGTAACTGGGTGATGGGCATTAGGGAAGGCATGTGATGTAATGACCACTGGGTGTTATACACAACTGATGAATCACTAAACTCTACCTCTGAAACCAATACACTGTATCTTAATTAATTGAATTTAAATTAAAAAAATACTACTTATTCCTATAACAACCCTAAAAAGTGGTCTTATCAGAGGTAGGTATTTTAAATCACAATCCCTTGCAACACAGCCTACACAGTAGATACATAAAAAAGAAGTGGAGTCTTTTATTTAATATTCATTCAATTTTATCATCCTTGCCTATAATTAATATATAATGGAAATATTAGTAAACTGTAAGGAAGTTTCAGGCATGCAGAAAAGGGGAACGAGGAAACTTCATGGTAGGAAATGTCAAGGTTTAATGGGAATTCAGTCCCTAATCTAAAATATTTAATTATTTGTAAAGTACTTTTATACTCTTTAATAAGTCATGCTATAATTCATGCAAGTCCCATATCTTCTATACATTCCTGAAGCAGATACCTCTGTTGGGTCTGCCTGGTTCCCGGAGACATGTGCTCCTCCTGTCCATGAAGCTAACTAGGTTAATCTCCTATCTGTAACATTTTAAAATAAAAAGGAATTTTAACGCTCTTATAAAATTATCAAAGAAGTACCTTTTGCTCATTTAAGGATTAGGGAAAAAAACACCTCTAATCCAATAAATCTCCTATCTAATTTTGGTAATGGGTATATAATTTCATTTTTGAAATACAGATAAAAGGATATTAGAAATGGGAATGTATCAATAAGGATGTTGCTATAAAAGCTGTGAAAAGCTGACTCCTGATATCTTCCTTTCATCTCAGAGAATGCCATAAAACTATGCCTCTTAACAGAAATCTGAGCTAATTGGTATTTCTGCCAGTGAACAAAAGCAGATATAACAGAAAAAACGATTGCAGACAAACAGATCATAAGCCCATGTTATATATCAGTGAAGTCTTGACATAGAGATAATGTTGGGAAGCCTTATACTCTCTTCAGTATGCAAAACAATGGAAGACAAGAAATTCTTTAAATGCTTTACAAGCTTTAAAAACTACAAGTGCTACTTGTTTAAATTCACATTCCTTTTTTTTTTAAGATTGTTTGTTTGTTTGTTTGTTTGCTTATTTTTGTGAGAGAGGGAGAGAGAATGCCAGCTGGAGGAAAGACAGAGGGAGAGGCTGACCTCCCCCTGAGCAGGGGCCCGATGTGCGACTGGATCCCAGGACCAGGGATCATGACCTGAGCCAAAGGGAGATGCTTAACCAACTGAGCCACTCAAGCACCCTAAATTCACATGTCTAAATTGAGGTAAAAATGGAGTCGATTAAAGGTACTCATGACACTACCATTCCTGAGACACTGTCCCTTCTTTTCGTGTAGATACAAAATACCACGCAAGTGAATATGTAATATCTGTGTCTTTAATTGATTGTTCAATTGCAGAACTACCTTTTACATTAGAGCAGCTATTAAATATAAGCTGATTTCCTGAAAGCTTCAAGATACACATGGATGAGTAAAATATACTCCCTACACTTGAGGAACTTATAATCGGACAGAGGAAAGACAAAAGGCTCAGAGCAGAAAGGCCAAAGGTCCAACCTACAAACAAATCCTGTTTGGCTGCCGGGATCATGATGCTCTTCAAGGAAAGAGCCACATCTGATCTGCACACTGAAGAACCCATCAAGTTCCAGTGAAGGGAGAGGACACCCCAGGACCCAGGAAGGTAGGACAAAGGCACGGGGTCCTAAACTTGGCTCATACAGTCATGTGGCCAGAGTTTGAAACATGAAGTATCCAGATTCCAGTCCCCATTTATTGGTGTGTGTCCCTCAAGGTGGAGAGCTTATATGTTCAACAAGGCAGATTCCTGGGACAAAAAGATGAGAGTAGGAACCTATGGGAAATACTCAGAGCACAAGAGTCAGTCATACTCCAAGCAGAGACTGAGCCAGGAAGTGGAGTGAAAAGCAACACAGACTCCTCCATGGGCTTGAAATGCCAAGCTTAAGAGGATGGGAACCACCCAAGATCTATGGGTGGGGGAATGATATCATCAGAGCTGTGTTTCAAGCAAAGACACCTGGCAGTGGTCCCAAAGGCAGATGTGATAGGCAAAGACTCTAGGCAGGAAATGTATCACCAGGCCAGTAATGATAACTTGGGGAAAATGTAGGGCCTGCACTAAGGTCACAGCAGCAGAGCGGAGGGGGAGAAACAGATGCTAGAGAGAGTGGGGGAAGCCTTGGGTAGTGAGCTGGAGGCAGAACAGAGCTAGAAATTGGCAGGTGAGCGGTGTGAAGGCAGGTCTGACTGGAGGGCCCAGTGTGCAGGTGGCCAGTCCAGAGCTCAGGTCTCCAGGTGGCTATCAGATGTTGCTTCCTGCTGGTATCACCACTGCCTATGTCAGGACGGCCTCTAGGTCCTCTAGACCTCATCCTCCAAAGCTCCGCCCAGACTTGCTCCCATCGCCTGTGAGAAAATCAGACCCAATGAGTGCACTTCCCTGAGATGGACGGGTTCTTCCTCCTGAGCTCCAGGCACCCTCCAGCCCCCTGTGGCACCCTCTGGTAGCTGGCCAGTCTCTGAGCTCTGCTCTCACAGGTGTGGTGGGCTGGCTCACCTCGGGCATAGATACCTGAGCAAGGCAGAGCACACACACAGCTCCACAGGCTCTAAGACTCCTCCTTCAAAATCACGGCTCCACGAAAAATGACGGCAGCCACAAAACAAAAATAAAAAGTGTAACACTGACCATTGGAGAAGTACAAGTTGGGAAGGACCTGGGGTTTGATTCTCGTTCTGCTTTGTTTTGTCTTTAATTGCAAGGCAAAGCCACGGGAAGGGAAAGCTGGCAGAGGAAACAGAAGAACAGTGAAACACTCCCGTCTCAATGGATCTGGCTGTGATGCGATGAAGGTCAAGACCGGCTAATAAAAGGTCAGGGCTTGTGATGCACCATCAGGGCCAGGAAGGCTTTTGTTTGTTCTGTTTTGTTTTCTGCAACTCAGGGGCTGGCAGTCGTTGTAAGGGAGCAAAACAAACCAGTTCTGGCCGCTGCTAGGCTCCTGTATGGGCCCTGCCCAATGCCGGGGCACCGGGGTGCTCTGTGTCCTCGATGGCCCCCGCAGCTGCACAGCACAGCAGCCCGCATCCTTCTGGCAAGCTAAGAGCAGGAAGCAGGGCAGGCTGGCCATGGGCAGAAGGCTGAAGAAGCATGTGGGCCCAGGACAAATGGGCACTTGTTCTCTGGAGGGTGTTGGGCAATGACTTTCATAAATGGTGAAGGGGGAGGAAGGAGGCCCGGCCAGCATGCCTGTGAGCCTGTTGCAGCGGGGAGGAGATGCCTGTTCTGGCATCTTTGGGTGACTCTGCTATTGGCATAAACATCAGCAAGACCTGAAACAGAAAACCTTAGAATTTGGGGTTCTCCCAGGACCATCTGTTTTCTGACCTCTCTGTACTCACTGTTCCCTCTTCCCAGAGTGCCCCCCCCCATTTGCACCCCACACATTCTTAGCCTGGTGACAATTCCATTCATCTTTCAAGTGCCGGCAAATGTGTCGCCACTTCTAAGGAATCGTCTCTCATGCTCCTAGGCACAACGGACTGCCTCTTCCTCTTGTCTCCAACGGTGTTATGGCACACCGCGATCAACATCCACGCACGATGTGTGATACTGTACTTAAGGGAGCTGCTGTTTGGTCAGTTGTGCGTTATTTACCTTGGAATCCACAGCACTTACAAGCAGTGGCTCAATGGTCCCTGTGGAAGATGTGGACATCACATGCCAGTCTCGCCCCTTACTCCTGGGAAGATCAGTGAATATAAACTCTGCTGCTAGTGGCCTCACTTTGACCCCTCAGCCCTGGATGGAGGGAAGAAACACTAACTCTCTTCCAGAAACCTATTCTGGTTTTGCAACTCCTAGCAAATAAGTTCCTTTTAAGACTCTGTCCACTGCTCCCCACTGCCTATCTCTCAACCCTCCGGGCTGCCTGGACCAGAACCAGGAAGAGGACGAGAGAACTCTGGGAACTTCTCTGCGTCTGCCCGAGGCAAGAAGTAATTCTCACCATGAAACATAAATCCCAGACGATGATCTCATCATGGGTGTCAACACAGCCTCTTCCATAAAGCAGAGAACAGTTGTTCCAATACTGGGAGAGTCTTCCTCTCTATGCCACCCAGGTCTTGCCAAGTGCTCAACAGATGTTTGCTGAATGGAAAAGATTTCTCTGGTCACTTTTCATTAGATGTTCTTACCTCAACATCAGAACCCTCGTAATGAAAAAAGAGGTAAAGCTGGCATTGATCCACTCATTTTACATAAGTGTAGACAGTCCCACATTATCACAGGCCCAGCTAGAAGAGTGAGGCAGGAAAAGCTCCAAGAAGGAGTTATCTGAGACTGATGTACTTGAAGTGTGGGAAGCATTAGCACATGCTGAGAGGTGTGGAAGGAGAGAGCATTCCAAGTGGCCTGGGAGCATGAGCAAAGGCTTGAAGATGAGAAAGTAGAAAGCATGCTGAACAAACTGCCTGTCCTTGTCATATGCTCCCTTCTAAGGTGACAATAGCACATGCTAGAATCAGCACAGGTTATGAAGCCAGTCATCCCCATACCACGTGTGTGACCTTGGGAAAATCCCTTCAACTCTTTGGGTAAACTCTGTCATCGGTAAAATAGAGGTGATAATGCCTGGCATGGTTGTTCTAAGAATTTAGGATGTATACAAGAGATGTGGTAAAGAATATGTACTAAATAAATGGAAGATACGATGAATGATGGTGATGACAATGTTGAGGATGATAAGCCAAAAGCTCCTTGAAGACAGGGACTATGTCCTCCTCTCACTTGTTCCCACCGAAGTACTTGCCATACTGTGTTGCCCAAATTCAACAGTTACTAGTGTATTGATTTAAATGATTCTCCTTGCCACTCTATTTCTATTGCTGTGCTTTGGCCTTTGTTTTGCTCTTTAAAGAAATGTTTGCTACTTTTTGTTAGCCTGATTAGACATTGAAGAGAGCCTCAGACAATGAGTGACTGAGACACAAATTCTGCCCACCATGAATTTGAGACAGGATCTGTAGGCAAACTGGCAGATGCTTAGCCTGTTGGAATAGGTTGTCGAGTATTAAAAGTTCTACCAGGGAGGGGCGCCTGGGTGGCTCAGTGGGTTGAGCCTCTGCCTTCGGCTCAGGTCATGATCTCAGGGTCCTGGGATCAAGCCCTGCATTGGGCTCTCTGCTCAGCAGGGGGCCTGCTTCTCCTTCTCCCACTCTTCCTGTTTGTATTCCCTCTCTTGCTGTGTCTCTCTCTGTCAAATAAATTAATAAATAAAATAAATAAATAAAATCTTAAAAAAAAAAAAAAGTTCTACCAGGGAAAAGTTCTATGAAGCTCAGAGTTTTAAAAGTGGGTAGAATTTTTATAATCAGGAGGGGAAGGTACAGACATTATGTTTAGAGAGATTATGAACAAAAGAGATCATAAGAGGAAAGTATAAAGCATGTTAGATACCATGGGTATCTGGGCTGGCCAGCAAGGATAGGAAATTGAAGATATGGCCTGAAAAGTAGTGTAGCATCAGACTGAGAGAGACCTAAAAGATGAAGACTGAGTACTCATTTCCTGAACAATGAACAGTCACAAGCAGCCTGGCATGGGATCACCGAATTTGAGACCTGGAAGTTTCACAGAGTCCACTCCCCACTGAGAGACCAGGAGGGCAAAACCAAGGGTAAGTTAACTTGCTCAAAGTTGCACTGCTTACTTAGGGGCAGAACTGAGATGAAATCACTGGTTTCTCAATTACTAGTCAGCAGCTAGAACACTCACCACAGGGAGACTACAATATTTAGCGGACGTACCACCATTTTCTCATCCCTCACCCAAGGCAGACATTTCTAATTGATCAGGGCACTCTTTCCTATTGAATCCAGACCAGCCTCACCACCTTCAACATAGCCCTCCACTTGCTGCCAATAGGCTACACTGCTCCTGGAGACAAGACCCACCAGCCATCATGCTGGAGTCAGCCCTGCTGTCTTAATACATGAACGCTTGCTCTAAAATTCTTACAGAGAATAACGGAAGTGCCCAGGGAGGGTTTAGTCACTTACAAGAGTCCCTTGGTTAATGCTTTCTTCTGTGTGGGAGCTCAACTGTGTCTTCACAGTTGCAGATGTTTTGTTCCCCAGCCAAGGAAAGTGGTTAACCACGGTCACCTCTGTTCTCTATGCCACCTTCTCTCCCCAGCAGTCTCTCTTCTATGTCAAAATTACAACCAAGAAGAAGGGGAAATCCCAGACTCGGAAATGAGTGCACAGAGCAGAAGTAAGTAAACTCACCACTTACGATATGGCAAGCCAAGGGAAAGTGGGTGTGAGGAAAGAAAATAACATATTAACCGGTAGACTTGAAATTAAGCACCATTCAATGTTTCCTTTTTAGTTTAGAAACCACCAAATAAAAATGAGGGAAAAAAATCAGGAAGTTCCCTCCTTAATGTTAACAATAGAACAATCCAGTGTGCCGTTACTCCAGGCAACTTCTTTTCAAAAAGGAGGCACTGAATGTTCAGGACCTACAGGACCCTGCTTGGTAGTTCGACTTGGGTGCACTTTTGGTGCCTAAAAATAGATTTATGAGAGCAAAGGACTGCAGTTACCTTCAGACTTAAGTTATATAATTTTAGATCGAAAGGATATACTGGCAAGCACACTAGCAAAAAAATGTGGGAATTTTGGACTCTTCCCTCGATAGCCTTGAGGCTTGCTGAAATTCTTCTTGTCTCACTGTTGTAATTTGTTCCACGCCGACAAGTGATAACACCTACCTGCTCATATTTTGCAAGCAAATTTATGGAGTATTTTAAGATTCTTCTAATTCAGAACCTGTCTAGCATACACAGAGTAAAATTGTGTCACTTATAAACACAAACATGCCTACTTTGTTACAAACGGGAATACTGACATCTGGATTTTAAAAATAGGGAAATTGAGATATCTTCATTTAAATGTTTTTTATTCATTTTCCAAAAGATGCTCCATCGAATACCTTTCCAACGAGGAGTTCTTTTCATCTGAGTGCATTTTAAAAGATTCAACTTAGGAAACTGATTTATTACGTAACCTTCCAGGATTCTGCCTTTGACCCAAAGTGAAATGCACCTGCATTAGGTGGATTACAATGATCTCAAGTTGCTGAAAAATGTCAGAAATTAGGTTTGTTCTATGAAAAATGAGACATAAGAACAGAAGAAGCAGCAATAAAAGGTCACTTTTTTTGTTCTTTGCATTTTCCCATAGCATTAAAAAAACCAGCTAGTGCCATTTTCTGTAATTTTCTTCCCTTATCCTATTTTAAAAAACATACTAACAACCGATATTACAATGGGATTCTGAAATAACTAAGCTACTCCACAGAAAACACAAAATATGTCTACTCTTAAATTTTTACAAATATCTCTCATGGTGATATTTATTTCCACCCTTGTTTGTTGATTACATAAGCAGGAAAGGCATTAATGAAAATGAATTTGTTTCCCTGCACATGGGAATACCTTTAACATACGTGGAAGGTTTGAAGTTCGTTAAAAAAAAAAAAAAAAAAAAGTCATGCTAGAAAAAAACAAGCATTCACCCTGCGAACCACAATTACTGCTTTCCTCCTAGAAATGCCATCTGACTCTTCCGCTTTGCTCTTCTTTTCCTTTTTCTTTTTTTCAAGAAGAAAAGTCAGTGCTGCAGACTTTTTCAGACAACAGTCAAAGAATCTCACTTCGGGATTCAGCATTTAAACTTGTGCCTTTCTTTATCCAAGACAGCTCTTAACTAATGCACAGTAAGAATCAAAGAGAAACTGCAATGCTTCCTGAACATAATGGAGACTTATTCCACTTAAAAAGTCTACCTACATGAACCCAGCCCTCCAAAGTTCTTGAAGATTATCTGAAGTACTGAGGGACCTATTCTGTTTCCACCAAGACAGATCACTGACTGCCTCAGAAGATGTGGTGATGGGCTGCGCTATGTTATATAAACACGGAAATGACATCAAAGCCAACAGGACACGGGGCACAGCCATAGCTGCCTTTGAATGAAGACAGGGTCTCTGATCATTTGCATTCGTAATTGTGACTCTCAACAGTACCAAAGGAATGCTTTTATATAAACACAACAGCCCGATCTCTGGTTGCTGGACATTTACTGTTCACCTTCCAAAGCCTCTGATGAGAGAGACCATGACACGGCAGATGCAAGCATTATAGAAGGATAGTTAAAAATAAGAACTCTAGAGGCAACCTGCATAGGTGCCACGCCTGTCACTTAACAACTGTATGATCTTGGACAAGTCACTTAACTACTTTGGGATCTACTACATCATCGGGTGGTTTTGAGAATTCAGTGAATCATGGCATTTGCATATAGAGCTTTTGGGACAATTCCTTGCAAAGCAAACACCATATAAGCACGTGACATTATTATTATGTCCCATGTCTTATATGAACGGCATGAGGTCTCAAGGGAATTAATTAAAGTTATATCAGACTTTTTTTTCATGGCTTCAGATTGATAATGGCTCTCCTCCTGACATAAATTTTGGAAGATATGGCATTTTTGTTTGTGTGCCTCTCAACCAAGAATATGCTGGTCACAGAAGCTTCTCGTGAAGATGGGAAAAGTGTGGTCCCTCTTTGCTCCTCTTTGACAAGGCTCTTCAGGACTTGCGACCTGGTATTCTCTCTTACCCTGTCCTACCACACCTAACTTTACCTATTTCTTCACATTTTAAGTTCTTGAGTGACTAGAGTTCTTTAACTCTTCCATGTTACTCTATACCTCTCAAGCCTTGCACATACTACTTCTATTGCTAGGATGCTTTCCCCCAGTGCCTACACAACAGAGTGCTCTTCATTTTTCAAAATTTGGCCCAACTATCACCACCTCCAAAAAAACTTCTCTTTTTTTAAAATTCTTCCTCTACCCCTGGACTTTGCTCTGTGCCATCTCTGTCCTGCTGCTCTTTTCACACTGCTACAATGTGTTTCTTGTCATATTTGTCTCCTCTACTAGGCTGTGACTCTCTTAGAAGCAGATTGTGTTTTATCCTTTTTCTGTACACACAGTGCATAGTAAAAGAACTGGCATCTAGCAAGTATTCAATATATAATTGTTGAAAAAATATATAGTTTCTTCTACCTGTCCTGAGACTAACTTTCTCCCTCAGATTGTCATTCAGCTACTGAATGACAATAACACTGAAACCACAATTTTGCAATCTTTTCTACCATCAAGGATTTAAGACAGAGGTGTTGATTCAATAGTCTCTACCTGTCTCACCTACAAGAGCGGATCAATACTCATTCTGTTTTTGAAGTGAGATACAATATTACAAGGGAAGGGGATGAAGGAGAACAGGACACAAAATGTTCTTCAGAGAGGTCCTGGGGAAGGTGTTTTGTCATCCTTTCCAGAAAAGCAGGGCCCTTAGGATCCAGTCTCAGGGAACAGTGTCCCTAGGTAACTCCCTAGAGTAGGTATTTCATACCCTCTGCCTGCACTGGGGGAAACCAAGATGGACAATCCAAGAGGTTCTGTCCAGTGGCCAGACCCCAAACCCAGCCAACTGGCCTGTCTAACAGGCTCTTAAGTGGTAAAAAGCTGACTGCCCTGTGGATTGGATTTGGTCCTCAAATATATTTTGTTTGGCTCACAGAATCTTGAAAAATGTGTTAGTTAACTGCCAATGTTTAAATATTAGGAGACGGCACATTTTTTTAAAAAACTAGGTTTCTGGCTTAATTTTTCTTTTCTTTTCTTCTTCTTCTTCTTTTTTTTTTTTTTACTATAACTGGCCACAATGGGTCCTCCTCCCTAGTTAGAGCCCCAGAGGAAGTAGAACAGTGCTGCTCTCTGTAGGTGGGGCATGTGTTCTACAGTCCACCATGCCCCCCATTTCACTCAAGAAATTTAACTCTCCGGACACTGCACAGCCTCCTATGGCTAGGTTCAGCAAGAAGTTCCAAACATTGATGGAAACAGATGGGAACTGGAAAAAACAGACCAGAATATTGGACAGAAACCTGGAACCAAGGGGACAAGAGCTTTTTATAAGATCTCTGTCACTTAGGGCAAATGTAAAGGTGCAGTGAAAAGCAGTGACAAGTGAAAGCTAGAATCAATGGTTTTTAGGAAGTGTAATAGTGAAAATTAAACTGGTATCTCTATGGTGTCTCCATCCAGGGCTGTTCTTTTGAATTGCAGACCATATATATATCGGCATGCCTCCTTGATAGGTCTAATGAGTACATCAAAATGAATATATCCAAATTGAACCACTGATGTTTCCTCCCAAATCTGCTCTTCCTATCGTCTTCTCCATTGCAGTTAATGCACCTTCATTTTTTCTTCTAGATGCTCAGGCTAACAACTTTGATGTTACCCCTGACTCCATATTCTTTTGTCCCCACCCCTCCCCATCAACAAATTCTGCTCTAGCTCTACCTTCAAAATATCCCCAGAATTCAACCCGATGTCACCAACCCCAGTGCCATCATTCTGGTTCCAACCATCATCCCTCTCCTAGAGCATTGGAATAGTCTCCTAAATGTTGTTCTGCTTATGCACCTCAGTCCTTTCTCAACACAGAAGCCAAAACAATCCTATGAATATGAAAGACAGGTTACACCACTGCTCTACCCAGCACCTTCCAATGATTTCCCATTCATTTGGAGTGACACAGCCTTTGCAGTGATCTACAAGACGTCCCAAGACCTGTGAATCATACTCCATTCACACATGCCACCTTCATCTCTTACACCCTTTCCCCTCTCACTCACTCCACTCCAGCCACACTGACTTTCTTATAGTTCCTCAAATTCTCCAGGCATGGTGTCCCCTCTTTGTACTTGCTGTTACTTTGTACTTGCCGTTACTCTGTCTAGGGGGTTCTTCCCCACCAGATATCCACTAACCACCCCCTTTATTTCCTTCGGACTTCACTAAAAGGTCTCCATCTCAGAAAGGCCCTCCTGATCACCCTATCTCAAACTCAACCCTCCTCGATACTCTACATCCCCATTCTTGCCCTATTTTTCCTTCTCCAAATTTTACCTTGTTTTGTTTGTTGTCTATCACTCCAAGCTAGACTAGAAGTTCCTCAAAGACAGGAATTCAATGTGTTTTGCTAACACTATAACCTCAGTGCCTAGAAGACTGTAGCACACAGTCCAATAAAAATTGGATGACTAATAAATATTTGTTGAATTAATGATTTTATATACATATATGTGTGTGTATATATATACATATATATATATATAATGTGCATTATATAAATATATATTTTTAAGATCATACTCACATACCATTCCCAATGAAAAAAAATTTAGTAGTCTGCGTGACAACATTAAATTTAGGCCTTAAGTCTTCACTTTAAAAAATGGTGGGTCTCTAAGTGATTAGAGATTCAAATGACTGAGTGACAGCAATTTACAGCACCACATACACAACACTGTATTGTACAAAGACTGAGTCTACTTCTTTTAGATCTTGCCCTGGCCCCTAGAATCACATATAAAAGACTGTGGCCAGAATTTTTCATGCACAAGATGTGGCCCCTTCATTCAGGCCCTCATTTATTCAGGCCCTCCTTTGTCCCACTTTCCCCCGGTTCTTCTCTGGTTTTGAAACATCCATTTGTCAGGTCCTGAGGCTTCCATCCCTGTTGCCTAACCTCCTGGCTCACAGCTGATCTCCTACCTCCAGGCTTGGTCTTGAGACCTGCTTTCCTCTCTGCTTAAGCCTGGAGGGTAGATGTCCAGCAGAAAGGCACCCAGGGAAGATCTAGCAAAGGTCTTTGCTCCACCAAAACTTTCCCCCCACCCACCTTTCTTTTTTCCACCAGACTTTTGAAGATATCTGGAAAAAAATAAGCTTCGTGATGACACCTAACAATGAGAACAGAAAGTTGAAATCTTCTTAACAGCTTTAGAAAAACACATCTTGAAAAGTTATGTCATATCTGTCCAAAAAATGCAGTGTGAAGCACACTCTAAAAGGCAATGGGATGAGGAGTTACTGAAACAGTCAGGAATCTGATGAGGAATTTGCAGACCTGCAAAGGCAAGGCACAGAGCCTGGAAATCTGCCGTTTTCCCATTTTCCCCACTGAGCCAAATGTGAGATAAGACATAGCTAATTCTAATCACATTAAAACATTTTATATCACACAGATTGTAATGGAAAGTGGGCCATCTTGGGGGTTATAAAGGTTTTCTGGCTCCAAAACTGGATGGGGCTGAGGTGTTAGTTTGAAAGCCTTTTGTAAAGTACTCTGCTTGCTCTGATGCTGTCATCCTTGTGGTACGCAGAATAATGGCCCCAAAGATGTCCACATCCTAGTCCCTGGAAACTGAATACATTACCTTACATGGCAAAGGGGACTTTGCAGAGGTGATTAAGTTAAGGATTCTGAGACGGGAAGATGAGCCTAGATTACCGGGGTAGGACCAATATAATCCCAAGAGTCCTTACAAAAGGAAGGGGGCTGAGGGTTGGGTAGGAGAGAAGAGGTAAGAAAGGAAGCAGAGGCCAAAGGGATGTAGGGCCATGAGTCAAGAAATGTGAGCAACCTCTAGAAGGTGGAAAAAGTAGGAAAACAGATTCTCTGCTAGAGCTTCCAGAAGAAATGCAGCTCTGTCAACCCATTTTAAAATTATGACCCTCTAGAATTCTACGACAGTAAATATGTGTTAGAAGCCATGAGGTTTGGGGTAATTTGCTACAGCAGCAATAGGAAAGGAGCACAAGACTCTGCTTTCGCTCCCATGTTTGTCCTTTAGCAAATCCTGGTTGAGAATGTCCCAGGCGTTCATGCAACCAGGCTAAGGTCAAAGAGGTTGACGTCATTTGTGAACTCACAGCTCACTTTGTGGCAGCTCTTACTCACCTTCAAGAAGCAACCTCACCAACAGCCATGGCTGACTCCAGCAGAGGTTTGTGAGAAACGCCGGACACTCTAGGGAGTCACAAACATGGGCTTCAAACCAGGTCTAGGGGCACAGTGATGGCCTGTGACCATCCCACAGGTCCTCTGTTGCCCACATACTCTTTACAGGCACTTTTAAAGAATACTCTGGATCTCCTGGAAGGGCACTCCAACATGAGTGAAGGTATTATTTACTGGCCCCTGATGCTCTTATCATCCTTTCTTATCTCCTAACCGAAATCCCACTCTTTCCCCTCAGGCTCGTATTATACTTCTAACTTCCTATCCTCCTTCAGTGGAAGCTTATTTTCAAGATAAGATCTGATAAACTCATTCACTATAAGGTATACAATGACCGAGACATTGAAACCATACCTCCAAGGTGTATTTAACTTTTTGACAAAGATCAGAAGAAGATTGTAACCTCCAGAACAAGGTCTACATCCAGCTTCTCTATCACTGGCATCCTTCATTCCTAATACCATGCACGCCTGGTATTTAGTCAGTCTTGGATCAAGACTTACTGAATGAGTGAATGTAATCATGCTAGCTGACAAGTACCTGTGCTATCTTCCATAAATTCTAGCCCTTGCTAGGATACGGAGATAAAACCTGTTTCTATGACTGCTCTAAAACAAACAAGACCTTCAAGATAAGACACACTAAAGGTAATCATCACTCTCATATTATCCTGGGTTTCAAATTACTTTTTAAAATACCCATTTAATTAGTCCTTCCTAAAAAAGGGAGATTATGAGTACAGAAGGGGCATGTGACTTGGGAGTTAACCTTGTCACAGTAGAGGCAAAAAGAGAATAAAGTTCTAAGCTTTCAATTTGACTGAAAAGGGGGCCCAAACGTCTAAATTACCTTCATACTCACAGAACCTTTGGCTACTCAGAACTTCAGAGCAGGAGACCGCTCTGACAGTCTGGTAGTGAATGCTACGAGGCTCATCCCTAAAGCCATGTCATTTGCCAAGTCTCAACAAATCCCATGCAAATCCAGGGTCATACCGTATGGTCAGTGGAAGGCTTCAGGTGGTTTGCAGGCCTCAGAAATTTTATGGAAACTCTTATGTTTATGTGCATGTGAGCTATTTTACAGGAGTGAGTCTGACCAACCAAATTCTAGAATCCACTGCTTTAAGAAATGGTTCCAGCCATTACATCTTGCTAATGTACAAGTTCTTTCACTGGTGTCTTTCTTTGATGTCATTGTCTTAAACAGTTAATCTTTTCACCCAGTCAGTTGGTTACTGTATTCGTTTCCTATTGCTGCTTTAACAAATTACCATATACTTGGTCGCTTAAAATAACACAGATTTGTTACACAACAGTTTTGGTGGTCAGAAGCCTGAAATGGGTCTCTGTGGGTTAATATCAAGGTGCTGGCAGGGATGTATTAATTGTGGAGGTCTTAAGGAAAAGATAATCCATTTCCTTGGCTCTTCCAGCTTCTAGAGGCTGTCAATAGCCCTTGGCTGGTGACCCCCTTCCATCTTCAAGGCCCACGATAGCCCCCTGAGACTTTCTCACTTCAAATGCCTCTGACGCTGACTCCTTTGCCTCCTTCTTCCACGTTTAAAGGACTCCTGTGGATAACTGGGCCCACCTAGAAGATCCAAGACAATTTCCCCACCCCAAAGTCCACTGGCAGAAACCTTCATTTCACCTGCAGTCTCAGGTCTTCCTTGCCTTGTAACATAACATCTTCACAGGTTCCAGAGGTTAGGAGATGGGCATCTTGCCAGTATCCTGCCTACCAGTTATTTACCACATTCCTTGAGCACCTACTTCTATTAAGAGGTTTGGTAAAGGGGGTGCCAAGGTGGCTCAGTGGGTTACGTGTCTGCTTGGGTCATGATCTCAGGGTCCTGGGATCGAGCCCGGCAGTGAGCTCTCTGCTCAGCGGGGGTCTGCTTCTCCCTCTCCCTCTGCCCCTCCCACTGGTTGTGCTCGCTCTCTCTCTGTCTCTCAAATGAATAAATAAATAAAAAATATTTTTAAAAAGAAGATTTGTAAGGGATTTTGAAGATACACTGATTTTGATCTGATGCTCACTCTTCAGGAGACAATAATAAGTACGATGATGATTGCCGCCATTGTTACGCATTTACCAAATGCCAGGCTCCTTTCTAAACACATTACATGACTTAACTCATTTAATCCTGCAACTGCTGAGGGAGTTTGGTAATTTAATCCCCACTGTTTTAGAGAAAAGAAAACTGAGGCACAAAGAGATGATGTTTCTTGCCCAGGTCACACACCTAGTTTGGTGACAGGAGGAGGTCTGGAACTCAAGCTCTGAATCTCGGTGATGCGTGTGTTCTTTAATTGAACGTTGAGAAAAAATAAAGGAAAAAGGGCATTGCTGGGTAAACAAAAACAATATAAATTGCAGAAATAATGAAAACCTTCGAGCAAAAAAGGACAATGGAACTTCAGACCATATTACAGACCCATAGAGACAATTCAATGAAAACAATCAATGAATAGTCATTGTCATCACTGTTCCCTTAAAATAATGTCCATCATAAAAATAACTGAAGTTTTCATAGGGCACATAAATAACCATTTAGAAAGAAGCCTGCAAAATTTAATGGCACCCGCATTCAACGGACAGTCGACAAGTCTAAAATATGTGAGTGCACAGCAAGGGGACATGCGGTCAGCTCTGAAGGAAAGAGAGGGCCTCAGTCAAACCCAACACTTTGAAAAAGATGCGCTCTATTCTCAGATGGAAATAAATATCAGGTAGTTCCTGTCGTTTGCCAGGTTTGAAACTACCAGAATGAAATTAAGCCTGCAAAATTTAAGGGTGACTGCTTCTTAGACACGGAAATTGTATCTGTTGAATGTAACTCTACAGAAGAAAAAAAAAAAAGGAAGAAGAAGAAGAAGAAGAAGAAGAAGAAGAAGAAGAAGAAGAGCTAGGGTATATTGTTTCTCAAAGGGAGAAGGCAGCTGTGAGTCTGGGAGGATGATTTAGGAAGGCTTCCTGGCCATACACATAAAAGGATGAGAAGAAATCTGACCAGATGAGAATAAGAGCTGGCCGCTAAACTAGAAAGAAGGTTAAGGAAATACAAAGGAACGGTGGGTTTTTTGTCTTTTTTTTTTTTTTAAGTAGCTTTAAAAAAAAAAACTAAAAAAAGGTAAGAAAAGAGAAATTCCCATTTTAAAGTCCCATCTCATTCTAATTCTATAAAATGACAACAAGTTCCTGAATCTATTGTCTCCCAATAATGCCATCATGAAATGTCCCAGGTTTACAAATCTGCTTATGAACCCCCTCACTGGCCTCTCTCAGCTGCCAGGGGCGGGGGTGGGGAGGGACTCAGTAGTTCAAGTGCATCCTTTCTGCTCCTGGCATTCACCAGGAATTCTATGATGCAGAAACAAAGACACTGGGGGAAAATTTTGCCACTGTTTGTGTAAGGAAAAGTGGCTTACGTTTCAAATGATTGACTAATATTATTAGTAATAAAAACAAATACTTACACTACAATAACCTGAAGATATACAGTGACGAATTCAGTTAGTAAGATGATCTCTGCATATAGGAATCGTGATCACACACCATGATAAGAGGTGAACAATAAGCAAAATACAACCAAAAAAGGAAGCGCTGTTAGATTTAACTAAAAATGCATAATGTTCAAGAAGCAGCTTACATCTCCCTTATACCCTGTAACCAATAATCTAAAGTGCTAATGATAGCATCAGGGCTATAATTTGGTCCCCAAAGAAACATCTAAAAAGCTAAAGTAAATAAATCAGGAAACATCAATCCCCAAAAGTGCAGTAATGATTTTGTCGGTTGTTGTTGGTTTTTTTTTTTTTTTTTCATATTTCCAGAGGAGGGCCCCTATGCTGTCTTTGTCCTTGTGTGAGAACAATATATTTTTATTAAGGAGGTATCTCTTTGTTTTTGTTGCTTAACATCCTCATTAATGACTCTGAATTTCATGTTAACACCAAATGGCAATGAGAAAAAGAATCGCAGAGAGTATCTTCAAAGATAGGCTCCACAATCAAAGTACTTTGGGCAGACTACTGAATTCAGTACACCAGAAGAGACAAATGGCACAGCCAGGACACAGGGATGGGCAGGCTCTGAGTCATGCCGAAAGATACCTAAATAATATCGCCTTTTTTAGAGAAAGATGGCACCACTGAGCAGCGTCCTCCCACAAAAGCATACACCTTTTCTCCTACTGGTGATGCGTTTTTGCCAACTTAACCCAACTTTGCTCCAGTTCTTCCGCTAACACATACCCTGTGTTCCATGGCCGAGGAACAGGGTAACAGTATTGAAATAGCGGACTGAGGGCCCACTTTGCACTGACTCCATGTACAAACAGTGGGCTGAAGATGAGCCGGCAGACACACAATGAAGGACAGAACAACTCCCCAAAGCCAGCAGTACTGTGTCAGACACATGCAATATAGCTCGGAACTGTTACGGGTCCTCCTGCCGGGCTCGTTGCAAAGCAAATGGCCGTGTGGTAGACCAGAAGAGGTTTACCAGCTTCTGGCTGTGTGATCACTGGCCAGACAGCTAACCACACTGAGCCACACTGAGCCTCACTGCCCCTCGTCTGCAAAATAGGCTTAGTAAAAACCCTAGCTGGCCTCCCAAGGTGTTCCAAGATGCAAACGGGTTAGACACCTTACTGTACTTTGTAACCAGCAAATATCAGAATACAATGTCCAGTTCTAGGTAAAAGAAATGTCATTACAAGGAATGGAAAAGCTTTCATAGATAAGCCACACACCCAAAATTCCAAGGTTTGGGAATATTAAAAAGGGATGGATTTCATCCTGGCAGGGGATGAGGGGAGAGACAAAAACCAGACCGTTTGATAATCTTTAAATACACAAAAAGCTTTCATTGATGGCTAAAACAAAAACAACCCAACTAAAGATTAAAAAAGAAGAAGAAGAAGAAAAGAAAAGAGGAACTGGGTTTACATTGTATCATGAAGGATTTAGGCAAGTTACGTTTACAAAGAATTTTTGGTTGGGAAGAGTTGGAATACAACAAGGTAATACAAATCTTCATCCCTGGAAATCTTACTGGAAAGATACTTTTCTGAGGCAAGAAAAATACAATTATTCCAGAAAATAAACAAGTGAATTTAGATCTCCTGCTAAAGCAAAGTCAGCACAATTTTCTCTATAAAGGGCCAGGGAGTAAATATTTTAGAGGCTCTGATGGCCTTACTGTCACTGTCACAAATACTCAGCTCTGCTGATATATGTGAAAGCAGCCTTAGACAATACTCAAGCTCATGGATGTGGCCGGGTTCCAGTAAAGCTGTATTTATAACAACAGGTGGCAGGCTGGATTGGGCTAGGAGACTGTTGTTTCCAATTCCTCAGCTAAAGGTTCCTTCCAGTCCTAGGATTCTAATCTATAAAACACAGCTGTAGCAAATGGTGAAATCAAGCCAAATTAAAAATACCATCATACTTATGATCGTAGCTATGTACTGAAGTGGCTGTCATTCTTCTTATCTAGATCTGGGGAATATGGTTAATTGATTTTCATAAACAGCTAAGATAATACATCATCAGTGATTTTTTCCCTTTTTAATAAAACATAAAAACGTTTACATATGTTTATGGCTGTAATATCCAGACTCTGTAATCCAAGTGTATAATGTTACAGAGTGGTGCACGAGGAAGCATATGTCATATGCTTGACTTCTTCGTCTTGTCTGCCTATGGGAAGTATTTTTAGATAAGGTAAAGACATGTGTAGGAAAATAACCACTTTGTCCTTTCTCTATGAGTTACTCTTTCATTTCAGCCTTTCCCCTCACCCCACCGTATGCTTGTAAAGAAGACGGAAATAGCATTCTGAGCCCAGGGGAGGTCAAGAGGGGACAGGAATTGGTCCAACAGACTAGGGAACGTAGGAGCTCTAAGGGTTAAAGCCAGATATTAATTCCATCCTTGAGTTCATGGGCCAGAAAGGAAAGCACGTCACTCTGCTTGGCACTCAGGCCAAACTGGAACAGAGTGGGAGCAAACGGAAGAGAGGGCGTGAAACCAGAGTGCAGGAAGGAGAACGGGGCTCCAGTGCCTGAGGCTCGCTCACCTGGCATCTTGCCCTGACATGTGTGGGTGGACTGGCCTCCTAGAAACCTGGGGTCATAAGAGACAAACAACCCCCTTTCCTACTGTGCCTGCAGCCAAATCATCTTGAACTTTGATCATGTCAAATTTTCTATCTTAGTTGTTTGTTTCCTGGTATTGCCCAACAGGAAGGCTGGTTTTTTTTTTTTTAATCTCACAGGTGAAATGAATCAAATATTGTTGGCCTTGTTATTCTAAAGGTTTAACACACACACATATACATATGTACATCTATACATGTAATTTTGTGTGTGTATATGCTTTTTAAGGTAGCTTCTCTGTGAATTAGAAGCAGTGGTTTGTAGGGGTGCCTGGGTGGCTCACTCAGTTAAGTATCTGACTCTTGATTTCAGCTCAGGTCACAGTCTCAGGGTCATGAGATCGAGCCCCGTGTCCGACTCATGGTTGGTGTGGGATCTGCTTGTCCCTGTCCCTCAGCTCCCGCCTCCCAGCACACTGTCTTCTCTTTATCTCTCAAACAAATAAAAACCTTAAAAAAAAAAAAAGAAGCAATGACTTGTAGGTACCTTAATTTTAAGCAACTTGATACCATGTTTAGCACTGAAAGTATATTTAGTGCCAAGAACTTAATCTGTTGTACAACCCGAGGCCTCAAATCCAACCATCAGCTTGATGGGTGCCAGCATCCACGGGCACAGAAAGGTTCTGCAGGCGGGATGTATTAGCGGGAATACCCAGGATAAAACAAAGAAGGAATGAATTTCTTCTGAACTTGGACCATGGATTCTAGGCTTGTATCACTTAGCATTATTTCTTTTGCAAATGACAGACGACAGAAGCCCCAGTTCCAATGGATTTAAACTAGAAGCAAAAAGCTGTGGTAGCTTGAAGGTTAGCAGCCAAGCTTCAGCCACTACTGGATTCAGGTTCAGGAACCATGAATCAGGACTCAGTGTCCCATCTCTCAGCTCTGCCCCACAGGGATGCAGCTATCCCAGGTTCCAGGGGTTGACGGCTAGATGAGCACAGTTTCAGTCCAGCAAGTGAATGCCCAAGAAAACAGCTGCTGGTTCCAGTGCGGTCCTGTGCCCCTTCTAGCCCAGTCCTGGAAGTCTTCTCAGTGAAGCTGGACTCAGGTTATCCCCAGAAGCTTCAGACATGGACAGACTAAGATAGTTAGGAAAAAGCGGGCACCCCTAAATATAACTGGGGGACTTTTGCTACCAGGAGGAGGGGTAATGATGGACAGGAGATGACCCCTATCAAAGAGCTCAATACCTCCATCTCTATGGTACAAAGAACAACTTAATGGAGTTCGGGTGGCTCATGAAAAATCACTGAGTTGGGAAAGTGACTCTGAGTCAAAAGTAAGAAAATGGAAGAGTTGATGGTTCTATGTGGGCTACAGTACCCAGCAAAACATGGAGACATCCCTTCAAGAAGCTTCCTGCTCCCTGTGGGATGCTGTGAGAGTGGAAGCCAATGGGGAAACAAGACGCACTGATGCTGCCAAAACAGCTATAGTCTGTGGTAATGCTGAGCTAAACGCTGAGGTGGCATAGTTCCAGAATATTCTAACAAAATGGCAACATCCTGTCCCATCTCACCGTAGATCTAATGACCTGAGATCAGGGAATTCTTATGATTCCTTTCATAAGCACAGAATGATAGAAACTGCCTGTCTGGACACAGTACAACTTGCTTCCGAAATCATGAATGCCCTCTCTCTATTTCACAGTTTCAAACAGGCTTTTAGATTCTCTATTTTGTGGGGGGTGGGACAGGGATAAAGACCAACTTAAATTCATTTTAGGGGGAACAAAGGGAAAAACTGGATCATCCAAATCCATTTTCCAGCCTTACAATAAAACTATCTTCTTCATGTTAATTGTTTGGGCATGTATTGATATAGTGAAAAACAAAATTAAGATTCCCTGAGGATGATTCCAGAGAAAACCTAAAAACTCATACCATAGGTAAATTGGTATGAATTTGCTTCTGATTGGCATAAGTTGATATTCTTACTTTAATGGTATAAACTGGGTTATTGTTCAACTCATTACTTTGCTTTGTGACAGAACACAGGACGTTTTAGCAAAGATCTTAATAATCACAGACCCAAGCCGATACTCACAGTGTCACCATGCATGGTAAATAAACAGGACAAAGCTCTGTGAAGTTTCCAAGGAGAAACGAAGATCATAACTGTCTTCAAGTCAGGAAATAGTGTCTATTTTTCTTTTTTAAAAATCACATTAAAAAGTGCTTCTTTTCTAGCTGACTATAAAAACCAGTGACTCATGTCTGTGTTTTCATGTCACCATGCTCTGTAGACTGGTCTATCCTTGATTTACCTAGCTTACATCATGGAAGTTTCCAAAAGTCTAAATGCTTGAAGACTTTAATTTGTTCCCTCCCACCATAATAACAGATTTCTGAAAGATCATTTTAAAATGTTAAATTTCCCTTCATTTTTCAAAGCATTTAGAATGCTACGGGCAATCAATTGAGAAAAGACAGCTCATTGTTCTGTGTTTTTTCCCCACAGAGAATTTATGTCTCAAAAGAAATTTTTTAAAAAGGAAAGTTATTTAATATGTCTCCCTGGCTAACCCTGAAACTGCTATAAATTCAAAATTCATTCTTGTACAATGTCCTTAATTATAAGATAAGTAATCTTTCTGTGTTAGTTTAATTCCACCCTATTTATCTTCTCAAGTGGAATGACACATTGCAAATACCATTTGGGGAGTTTTATTAATAAAGGCCTAATCCCATGGCTTGTAGGACATGTCTTAGAATAATGTTTTAACTACAGTAAAGCTCAGTGACTGTAACACCCACTCAATAATTATAACTGTCCCCCATGTGAGGTAAGTTAGTTGCCTTTGTGATTAGTGGTGATTCCTCAAAATGGGTCTCAAGGAGTTCACAGCAGATGGTGAGTTTCAGTCTCCTTCTACCTTAGCAATGTAGTGAGATTACCAACTTTGTTGTACTTCTAGATTTTCTACATCATGGAAACTCAAGATAGAAACCAAGAGGAATGCTAATTACAGCACTAATATCCTATAGAATCTAACTCAGTTTTACAAAGAGAATCTTTGGAGGTATTGCTCTAAACATATGTGTACATATCTCCATACAGATAGACAATCAGAAGGTACACACATACACACACACAAAGTTTTTCATATATTGGTTTTGGTAGACTCACCTGGCAACTTAATCATAATATACAATATTGTCTTGCTTAGATCTCATATGTACATAAAACGTCCAACTACTTTACAATAAAGTTTGCATAACTGATAGCTAACATATCTTTCCAGCTAACCCCCTATGTCCAGATATAACAGGGCAATGCTATAATGAGGTTGTATCTTCCCCCCATCTTGATTTAGACAAATCTTGGATTAATTTAAATAATTTGTGAAGCATTTGATGGCAATCAGGAAAGAAGATGCAGTTTTTTTTCCATCTGCTTGAAAGCTACAAGGAGTTTGAAAAGGGCTCAGTTTCAGAGTTTCAGAGCTCTGGCTTTAGCAATTCCCTGCAACTAAAAGCATTCTTGCTGTGATTGAAAATGGAGGTGTCAACTCAGGCAGGCTACAAATTGCCAACAGAGGGAATAGCCATTTTAAATTACTTCCAAAGCCCAAATAAATTCTCCCGAATGGAAATCTGCCTTTATCCTTATTTTCTATCTCCAGGAGATGATATGTGTTTTACTCATTATGAATCATACTCTCCATTCCTTTCTACTATGGCAAAGGAGAAGGAGCAAAAGGTACTTATGGACTGTACTACATTGGGTTCTGCTTTGGACATGAGATGTATTATCATATGAAAAATATGACTTATCATATTAAAAAAAACTTGCATGTGAATTTACCAATTATAAGATTATGTTAAACAGAACAATGAAAATACATGGAAAATGCTTTGTTGACTTTAAATCTCCACATGGATTAACTGTTGTGGGCATGCCAATTGCTCTTCACAAAAATCCTTCTGGTAAACAGAGAATATAATGTCCCATAGTTTTGTAGAAACTTAAAACCTGATACAGAGATATTAAGTGACTAGGGTCACACAGTTAGAAATAGCAGACATGGCTTCTGACTTTCTCTCCTGTAATCTCTCCTTGAGCAACACAGGGTTTTTAAAAAATAAACCCTATTTGTGCGTTCAACAAACGTAGAAAAAGTGTTTGCTTTGTGAGGTCTGTTCTCATCCTAACTTAGTTATGTAAATCAGTTATGTATGTAACTCAGTTAAAATTTAGTAGTATCTGATGATGGCCTAAAAATCTATCCTTTTCAGTTACATTTACTGTGCTCACATGTAATATCACTTTATCAAAAATGGTTTCATAATTTTTCATAATTGGAACATTTCTGGGGGAAAAAGAATTAAGTTAATGATTAAGAAGGAAGGGCTTCTTAATTGGGACAGCAATTCCACCTAATTGTGCCTCTTCCAGAAAGTGGCCTTAGGATGATCTAACTTCAGAATATCCTTTGGGACTGTCTCTCCTGCCATGTTTGTTGCTACTTCTGCTACTGCCATGGTTTTAACACTGGTCAAATGTAATTATTTTTCACTTGATGAAAAGCTTCCTGTTCTTGAAATAGAAAAGCACTGGATATTACTGCCTGCAGAGTTTTAGAGAGTTTTAGAGTTTTAGAGTCAACAGAGTTTTAAGTCAACAAGAAACGGGACATGGGAGTGGTGAATATATATATCACAACTAGAGCTTTCATACACTGTTGGGTGGAAGTATAAACTGGTGAAATGACTCTGGAAAACTGTTTGGCAGTATCTTGTAGAGCTCAATATATCCACACCCCATGACCTAACAATTCCATTTACAGGCATATACTTAATAGAGGATGTACGTACATGCACATACCAAAATATGCATAACATCATCTTTTGTAGGAAGCCCAAATTGGGAAAAACCCAAGTCTATCATTAGCAGAAAACCTACACAGATAGATAAATGTATAGAAATTGCAATATTGCAAAATAGTGAAAAAGAGTGAACCATGGGTAGATACATGGCTGAATCTCAAGAAATAATGTTGAGTGAAAGAACCTCAATACAAAAGAGTATAGTGTAGAAGTGAATATCATATGATGCTATGCACATAAAATTCAAAAACAGACAAAATTAAGCTATGATGAGAACTTCAGAACAGCAGTTAATTTGGGGAATGGTAGCAGTGACAAATCAGTGTTTCACTAGAAGGCCTAAGTAGATTGGCTATGTCTACCTGGATGATATGAGAAGGCTGGATTGCCTATTTCTCCTTTAAGTTCTGCCAATGTTCGCTTTACGTACTTCGAAGATGCATTATTGTGTGCCTACAGATTTAGGATTGTTATAATCTCCTTTTGTCATTTAAAAAATGTCCTTCTTTATTTCTCATAATAATTCTTGCTTTATAATCCACTTTGAGGGACACCTGCCTGGCTCAGACAGAAGAGTATGTGACTCAATCTCCGGTTGTAAGTTTGAGTTCCACATTAGGTGTAGAGATTACTAAAAAGAAATAAATTTATAAAATAAATCTACTTTGCTATTAATATGTTGACATAAGCTTTCTTTTGGTTAGCTTTTGCATGGTATGATCTATCTCTAACCTTTTATTTTCAACCCTTCTTTGTCTTTACAAAATACCTTAAAATTTAAACCTACTACAGTTGGTTTTCTCTATCCTGTCTGACATTCTTTATCTTTTCATTGGAATGTTGAAACCACTTATTTTAATGTAATTACTAATATAGTTGCTTTTAAAGCTACCATCTTACAATTGTTTTCCATCTGTTCTCTGCTCCTATATTATTCTTTTCCACTTCCTTTTAAATCATTCAAATGGTTTGAAATTTTTTTCTCCCCGTTAGCATTTGAGTTCTATCCTTTTCAAATTATTATTTTAATGGTGATCCTAAAAATTACAAATCACATCCTTGATTCCTTTCAGTCTTCTTTAAATTAGTAATTTTACCTTTTCCTAAGGAATGTAAGAACTCTATAGCAGTTTAACTTCATTTACCCTTGCCATCTTTTGTGTTATTATTATTTCACTTTTACAGATGTTATAAATACCACAAAAATTATCATTGTTGTTGTTGCTATAAACAATATTTATTTATATTTATCCACATATTTGCCATTTCTGGAGTTCTTTGTTCCTCCCTGCAATTATGTCTATTTGAGACCATTTCCTTCCTTCTGCCTGAAGACATTTTCTTAATACAGGCCTTCCATTTTCTTTACACCATTTGTAAGTATTTGAGGCTCATTTCTAATAACTCCAACATCTGGTTCATCTCCAGGTCTATTTTTACGCCTGCTTTATCTCTTGATTATTGGTCACTTTTTTTGTCTCTTCACAGATGAAATAATTTAAATTTTATGATATACAACAACATAGATGCAATACCATATAAACTGCATTATGTCATTTTTCTTTATGGAAGGCTGAGCTTTGTTTTGTTCAGATGTTAAATAATCTGTGGGTCACCTTGAACCTATCAAGGCATGTGTGAATCCTTATTCCCTAGGGCTTCCTAGCTTTCTAAAGCCTCAAGTGAATGCTGAGAGTACTTATCCAGGTCTGGCCATTCTCGAGGAGCCCAAACTCCCACATCTCTCCAGCACCCACAGCCTTTGGAATCTCCAGCCTTTTCACCAGCCTTCTCTCTGCTAGACCTTCCTGCTTTCACCCCACAACATGCACAGTTTTATGGGGTGGCCAAAGAGCCTAAAGAAATGTTTATATAGATTTAGGGCTTCTCCTCTACAGATTCTTCCTCTCTGGGACTCTGACCCTCAAATCCTTGATGCCTGATCTTTGTTTCCTCTGCCTAGAGAGACTCAAGTTCTATTTGGTTTCTCTTTTCCTGGACCTTTGTTTGAAAAATGCTCTCAGAGAGAAAGCCAGTGTGCATTGGGATCTCTGAGAGAACTCTCCTACCTCTCACTCCATGATCGTATTTCTGTATTGGTTTTTTTTTTTTTAAAGATTTCTTTATTTATTTATTTGACAGACAGAGATCACAAGTAGGCAGAGAGGCAGGCAGAGAGAGAGGGGGAAGCAGGTTCTGCTGAGCAGAGATCCCAATGTGGGGCTCAATCTCAGGACCTTGAGATCACGACCTGAGCCGAAGGCAGAGGCTTAACCCACTGAGCCACCCAGCGCCCCTCTATATTGGTTTTTATCCAATGCCTGAAAGAGTTGTTTATATCCAGCTTTTACAGTTTTTCGTAACAGAAGGCTAAGTTCAGTGCCACTTAGACCACATTCCCAGGACTTTAAAAGTGGAAATTCTTTCATGTTTGTGTATAGATAATGTAATACTGTTTATACAATTCTTTATTTTTCAGTTAAGTTTCTAGTATAAGCATTTCCTAAGTCATCAAAAACTCTTCCCAAACTTCATTTAAGTTAGCCAAATTTCATTGCAGGGATATATTTTTCCTTACTTAATCATGGTCCTAATCACTTGTGTTATCCTATTTCCCTCTCATTTATTTAATGGCTTTTAGTAAATGCTTCCTAAACTTAAGGTACATTAAAAATACTTGGGGATCTTATTAAAACAATGATTCCAATTCAGGAGGTGTGGGGTGGGCCTGAGATTCTGCAATTCCAACAAACTTCCAGGTGGTACCGGCATCAGGAACCATCCTTTGTCGCAGGCTCTAGATAACTCATCATTCACTATGCTGGGGAAACACTGGGTGTTTCATTACCTTGAGAGCCTACAGGTATCACTCAGACTTACCTCTGGGAGATTCTAATGCCTTAGGTCTTGAATGTAGTCTAGGTCACTGTTTTTCCAAAAACCATCTCTGGTGAATCAGGATGAAGAACCACCAGATCAGTCTGTGATCCTTTAAAGGTTTTTTAGAACATGACCTTTTAACAGATATTATGTGATTCCACCCATCCTCGTGCCTACTTTCACTAAGCATAATTTACACTATCTAGCATTTATGATTGCAGCACAAACCTAAAGGAAAAAAAGGGGCCAAATCAGGAGTTGAGAACAGAGGTGCTATTGTGTGGGGTGAAGGTTGGGGGCGGGGTTGGGTAGAAGGGGATGTCACAATCCCACATAAGATTAAAATGGCTCAGGACCCTTCATAGTTTTATAATTATTTCCAATTCATTGTTTCACTTGAACTGTCTTCTTTTTATATGTAAGATTAAGAGGGCTAAAGTTATGGGCTAGGCCTCTTTTTATGAATATTTGAACTCCACCGTCACTTTCATGTTTTAAACAAAAGGTAAATGTCTTCTAATTGCTATGCTAGCTAGTCAGGATGATAAGCTATCCAGGGTCTACTGATGAAACTGCTTTTCTGCCAGTGCCTTCAAATCCAGGAAGAAACACACACCTCCTTGCATGTGTGCATTAATTCACATTCAGGTTAAGTTATTGCATTTCAGCCTGCTGCCCAAGGGATGAAGCTGAGATGGTAAATTATCAGGAATGTATCTTTTATTCAGATATCCTTAGAAGCGTGCATACAGTCTAAAGGAAATCATTCTTATTTGCTCCAAGCTCCTAGAGGAAGAACCAGAATTAAAAACAGTAAACCCAAAGGACTGTAGGGCCTTACAGACATCCTGTTACCTATATCCCAACTAAATATTTATATTCAAATGAAAAGCATTGTTAAGATTCTTTCATGTTGAAGATTAATTTTCTATTTTAATTAAAAATATCTGATTCATCACAACTTTTGAGACATTTCAGCTAATGATGCCAAATACTTTTATTTTCCCAGTGGTCCTCCCCATCCATAAATGTTACCATTGGTCCTGATTTAAGGTTTCTTTTCCATTCAGACTGAGAGACTAGTCCAGAGCACTTGAGTGGCCTCCAGAGAGAGGGCTCCTGGAGTTAAGGAATGTCCCGTATACATATACTTAGTGAGAAACATGCTGAGTCTTACATAATTACTGTGTTGGAGAAAAGGCAAGGGTAGAGCAATAGGTCAGATAACTACTGTGGTTTGCTCTTTGCAAGGCACAGCCTGATATAATATAAAAATAATTATACGTACAAACCAGATTTTCCAAACTGCTTATTTAGTTTTCTAGGTCAGGATAGCTGGTCATATCTCTCTGAAAGTTAAGTTTTCCAGCTGACCACAAATGGTTAGTTTACACCCATTATTTCTGTAAAGTACTGCATATGTTTAGAAGTTCAAGGGACTGTGATATATATTCCTCATTCTCTAAAGGGTTTCTCCCCCTAATGAGGACTGTTAGTAAACTGGGGAGAAAGAGCCAATCAAGAGCCATGCTACCGTAAAAACTTAACATCATCTTCATTACCATGTAATTAAACCTTCAGGTATATACCAATAGCTTCCAAAGGGTTTAAAACTAAATCCACTCACTAATTCGAACTTAGCATCTGCAAGTTAAAATCAGTATTATTTTTCTAAGTATAGGCAGCTCTATGAGAACATGCTAATTATCCCTTTGTTCCAATTTATCCTGTCCTCAATAATTTGCAACAAAAAATTTGCAGTTTTTCCTTTATAGAGGAAAAAGCTGATGCCTCGGCGGGTCCTTGTGATTTTCAGGCTATGTCAGAGGTCTCAGAAATTTAAAGCACCCCCTATCATAAACCAACAGAAACCTGAGCCAGTTTCCTGAGATAGAGTGTTAGGGAGAGCAGAGCCCCAAGTATGCCCTAAGCATGAACCAGGGCAGAGGGCAAAATCTCATCCAAATGATTAGCTAAAAGGTGACAAAGAAAGCACTCTTATTTGATACCAGATCTTATTTGAGTATTTCCATAAAAAAACAATAGACAATTTTAGGAAACATGGCCAGTGGGTTTCAAAATGGGCACATTTGTCCCATTAAGAAGAGCCAACATGAGATATGGCTTTGGCAGGCTTCCAACCTTGTCAATTATCTCAATGCTAGTGCAGTCTTGAATCCTGATGGGACCTCCACCTACCCGAGTGTCCTCTACCAATTTCCCCAGCCCTAATTGTCTTTTCCTTCCTCTCAGATATACTGCAGAGTTTCCGTGTCTCTGGAAATTAATCACTATTTGAGAGATTAATTGGAATTTGAAGACTATTAATTGTAATTTCCTCTTCCTCTTGCTTTTTTAATTTTGAGGGAAATCTACAAGGACTCTTCCAAGCAACTAAAATGTCTTTTAAAAAAAAAGATGTTCCTGCCCCCCAAAAGAGCTGCTTCTCTGAAATTTTGATTCTACATCTTGTCACTCATCATACCTGGAGAATTACATGTAGGCTCAGTTACAAACTTCACCTGGGGATTAAAAATAATTGGTTTACATAGTAAGATTAATTATACATAACCATTAAAATGTTAAATGATATCATTTCCAACCTTTAAAAGAACTCTTTCAGATTCAACATCAGTCACTTAAGGAAAAAGAGTAAATAATTTAAAACCGGAAGAGAAGATAGTAGTTAAAACCTTGTCCCATAGGGTTATGGTCCTCTGAATGTGTTCATTCCCTTGAAAATTGATTCTGCCTTATGACACAAACACATATACCCACATGTCCCACATCCCACAAAGACGCACACATATGCTGACACACACAGCCCTAGACAGACACAAACACACACATGTACATGCATACAGCAACTTGCCGACCCACCCTGGCATGTGCATAAACACAGATATTCACACACACACACACACTGAAGACATTACTTTTCACCACAGCAAATCCTTGGAATGACATAGCAACAAGTATTTTTAATTCCTGTTTAACCAGTAGTAAATGTCTCCTGGCACAGCATAGCCATAAAATTGTAACTCAGAAGAAAAAGCCTTGGGAAACAGACTGACTCGTGTGCTGGTTTTAAAAAATGCTTTCCTCGTGGTAAGAACTTACAACTACAGGCCTGCCTCCAGGCTAAACAAGAACCTTAATCAGGACATCCAAGAGGCCTCCCAAGACCGTGACATTTCAGAAGCAGGGATAATGAGAACCCAGAAGTGCCCCATCTAGCAGACTGTGTATGCAGGAGAGATAGTGAGTGCAATGGGCAGCCTCCCATTTCCGTCTTGTTTTCAGGTTAGAGGCCAGACCGGTACTCCCGTTTGTAAGGATCCCCATGCAGAACTTCTGGCATCTTTAAGAGGGTACAAAACACTCAGAAGACAGTGGCCAGGAGGGGTAGCAACTTAAGGGAAGTGTTTCTAACTATAAATGTTTGTAACTGAGAATGACTTTACAAGTTCTGCAAAGTGCCACAAAGTCCACATTCACAACCACACCTTGGACTGTAAATACCTTTTGATGAGGCCTATGACTCCATTCATATAGTTTTTCATCAAAAAAATGCTTTTAAGAAGCTGCAAAGTGGCAGAACCTCTGCTAGTCCCTGGTGATCTGAGGGTCCCTGCCTTTATGTAGTGAAAATGCACCAAGGACACACTCTAAGCAAGAAACACAAGGAGGCTGCTTCCTATTCCATTATGACACCAGAGCCATGCATGGTGGCCCGCATCAAATATTCACTCAATTTTTATGGAAAAAGGAAGGAGAAAGCAAGGATGAGAAGATTAAGACTCAGAATGCTGTTGCCTACCTTACCAATTTTATAGACAGAATATCTTGGTAATTAATTAGGGAAATAAGGGATACTCAACACAGAATTAGTACATACTGTATATTCAAACATGAAAATATTTATTTACCTCCATTTGAAGTTATGACTATAACATATATTCAGAAATGATCATGTTTTTAGGAATGTAGCTCATATCAAATTGGTCTCTGGTCAATAAATTGGTGGAGATTAGGGTAGATACCAAAGGAAGACAAACACCACACCCTGTTACCCTGTTGATTGAGGATAACAAACTCGGGGAATAGAAGGGACAGAAAGTGCTCTGTAAACACTGACATTAACCTGAAGGCTTCTGTCAACAAGTTTATACTGATCCAGAAAGCTTTCCATCCTGGTAGAGATTTCCTAGAAAAGTCAGGTTTTGCAACATATGACCAAAGGAGTGATGGGCCAGAGGGCTGAGGGGAGGTTGTTCCAATCCTTCAGTTAGAAAGGAAGTAAAACATTAACACAAATGTGAGGGCTGTTGTGTGCCAGGAACCATGTCAAGCCACTGAGCGGTACAAAGATAGTGAGACCCAGGACCTTCTCTCAAGCTGCTTGCCATTGATTACTCAAGAGCCATAGAAAAGGAGCCCATATTTAAGTAGAAATGAAAGTACAAAAGGGGAACAGGATGAAAATGAACTCATTTTTGAAAGTAAGAAAGTATTTCTTAAATAGAGGCTTTGGGGGTATCTAGAAACACCATCTACAGAATCAGGAGCCAAAAAGTATGACCACAGCTTCCTTTCATTAAAACTACTTGTATTTCCCTCCTCAGAATAGTGAACACAGGCACTGCTAATCAAACTAAAAGGGAGAGTTTAGTTTGATCAGCAGTGCCTGTGTTCACTATTCTGAGGAGGGAAATAAGTACATGGCGCGAGCACGTGCGTGTGTGTGTGCGCGTGCGTGTGTGCGCATGCAAAGTTAGACTAATAATAACGTGACACATTTTTTTAAAAAGCTTTCCTGTCTCTTAAGATACCAAAGGAAATATTTATAGATGAAGTTATATTGGACCTGAGATTTGCTTCAAGATAATCCAAATGATGCAGGTGAAGTTTAGAGGACACCAGGCCTGATGGAAACTGGTAATTGTTGAAATCGGTTAATGGGATGCTCATTATACTTTTCTCTTTATGTTAAATACATTTGAAATGTTTTCTAGGAAAGGTTATTTAAGATATGTATTGTAGGAAAAGATCAAACTTTTAAATGATCATTCAATAAAATAGTACTATTCGGTGTAAGCTAAAAAAAAATAATAATAATAACAAAAGCCCCTTGGAAACCGTGATTAAATACGAAGATGAGGTCTCCATTGGGTGCCGGGTATGCCATAACCATGCCTTGAGCAAGGAAACGCAATCTACTACATCTAGGGGTTCTAGGCCAATTTATACTCTGCTTCTCAAATAGCCAGTTGCTACCCTTTAGCAGACTCTGAAATCGATTCATGGGCCCTGATCAGTCTTTAGATGAATAAATTCAAATGCAATAGAAAAAAAAGATCAGAGCACATCACACAGGAAGGGAGACGCCCTGTTTGCGGGGCTTGTGTCTCTGCATGTTTGCGTTTAGTCAGCTCTCACTGTAGTAGCCAGAGTGGTTGTGTTAAAACCCCAGTCAAATCATGTCACTCTTCTGGAACCCTACAGGGACAACTTAGCTCACTCAGTGCAAAATCCAAAGTCCTTACCATGGCCTACAAGGCCCACCATGATCTGTCACCCATTGCTGCCCAGTTCTGTTGACCTCTTATTCACCCCAGCCTTATTGACCTTATTTCTCTTCCTGGAACACACCAGGCACACTCCCGCAGCCGGACATCTGGAATTGCCCTCTGTCTGGAATGCTCTTCCTCCAGAGATCTGCCAGCTGGGTGCCTCACCATCAAATGTCAGCTTTTCAGTAAGACCTTCCCTGACCACACAATGTACATGCAGGCCCCACACCCACCCCAGTATTTCCTATTTCCCTTCCTTCTTTGTTTTTCTCCGCAGAATCTATCACCATCAAACATACTACACAAACTGTGAATTTTCTACATCATAATTACATAAAATTATGATGCACATATTGGACAGATTACACGTACTCTATAACTATATGTAATCTATAGTTTCTTTTGCGTATCATCTCTCTGTACTGAGAAACTTCACAAGAAGCAGGATTTTTTGGTCTTTTTTGTTCACTGCAATAAGCTCTCTAACACTTAGGACAAGGAAAAACACTCAATAAGTATATGCTGAATTGTGTGTGTGCGTGCATGGTATGTGTGTATGCTGGCCTGTGATATAAAAGGTATTTCTTAGTGTGAGTCACATTCCAAAAGGTTTGTCTAATATTAACCTGGAGCACCCTTGGAAAATCTCTGGGCTTACTCAGAGACAGAGAGCTGAAATGTAAGTGCAGCACAGACCCCCAGTAGTTGTGATGTCTTACACCGGGGTGCCTACTACAAATAGCGCCAGTGGGAATTGCTATGTGAAGAATGTGTGTTTGGAGGGGGGCAGAGGCTTGTTCCCTTGGGGATCCCACCAATGTACTATAAATTGGCAAGAATAAATAGGCAGAGTCAGAAAATCATAAAATTTTCAAGACCCTCAAGATGATCTGGTTCAACCTAATAATTCTACAGTTGAGCATCAGAAAGTTACAAAATGATAATGTAATTTGCCCCAGGCCCTATGAAAAGCAATGCTGAGCCAGAACCACCACAGACCGGGGTCATATGGCTCCATGTCCAGTGATCTTTACACACTCTGGCCTGCCATAAAAATGACAAACGGGAATCTGCTCTCCAAAAGCTGTCTGCCTGGTCTTGTTTCTTCATAAATAACCTGAGATTCTTTCTCCAATTAGGTGCCAATCATCTATTTGTTCCACTCAAGCATTGACAATTTGCAGGGCTCTCTGTTTTAAAAACAAAGAGCTCCTAATGATCACTATTTCTCATAAATGAAAGCTTGAAAAATTCCTTGCCATAGCAACCAGGAGTGGTTGAATTATCTACTATTATTCCCTGAATTTCTAATAAAACCAGTCCAACTTACACCAGGCCCAGGGATGTTAAAGTCAGTCAAGAATCAAAACCTTCAGGGCACCTGGGTGGCTCAGTGGGTTAAGCCTCTGCCTTCAGCTCAGGTCATGATCTCAAGGGTCCTGGGATGGAGCCCGCATCCGGCTCTCTGCTCAGCAGGGAGCCTGCTTCCCCCTCTCTCTCTGCCTGCCTCTCTGTCTACTTGTGATCTCTGTCTGTCAAATAAATAAATAAAATCTTAAAAAAAAAAAAAAGAATCAAAACCTTCAATCCTCACTGTCCAACTTTTCATCAGAGCTAAGGAATCTATCCAGAATCAATCTGTATTTTTCCATAATCATAAAACAAAGTGCTTTAATTCATAAGGCACTAACCAATGAAAGCAAGGCATCGGTAAAAGCTGTCAGTCACTTTAATTTGGAAGGGAAGCAGAAACATTTTGATCAAGAAGTGAATATTACTACAGACTAAATACATTCACCAGTTGTTTTGTTCTCAACTAGATTATAGTAAGTCCTTTGACTGGGAGAGGCCAGGTTTCTTAAAACTCTCAGTATTTCTGAGGTAGCCTTAGAGATTCCAAAGGCTAAGGACATTTGTGACATTACTTTGCCAGACACTCTTGAATCCTCTGTCCTCCTTCACAGAACCCTGTTTTGTTTAGGTGTCCTCACCCCTTTGGAAGAGTCTAGTCCCATGCCCATTCTAGGAAGGAGGTCATGACTAGACAGACAGCATCAGGGAATCCTAGTCTCCTTGCCAGGGACTGCTTTGCATATAAGCATGGGACCAAACTGTGACCCAGGAGGCAAGGGGAAGTTGGCTAGGAGAAGGGGAGCTTCTGAGAAAGGTTTTCTCACTTTTCACACAGTCAGGAAAAAGAGATTACAGGCCTCCCCTTGTTGTTCAGAAGTTTGCCTTACACCACTTCTCTTTTACAAAAGACCTACATTAACCTACATTTTCACTAACCAAAAGAAACCCAAAAAGGATTTTTGCTTTTGCAAAAAAGAGAAAAAAAAAAAAAAGAGAAAGAGGTGAAAAGCACAGAGAGCATTCAGCGTAGGTTTTGCAGTGAGCAGTTATAAAGGCAATGTGGAACCCCAGCAGCGAGTATGGTCCCACCAAGTTCCATCCCCAAAAATTATACTCAGCATCTAGCCATATAGCTTTGAATGGTGTCTGTGAGCCTCTGTGTTTTATCTTGATTTATTTTGTATATCTGTGAGCAAGATGTGTTCTAAGGTATCAAAAAAGTCAAAGAGAGGTTTATTTCTTGAGTCTGGGAATGCTCACAAATCTTCCCATATAAATTAATGGTAAATGCTTTTTTGCTTTATGTCATTGTGGCTTACAAAAGATTTCATAGGACATCTACTCTCAGACAGCGGGAGAGATCTGTACTCCTTTACTCTTTCTAACTATGATGCCAGGTAGTGCTTCTCTCATCTTAACACCAAAAGGAGAGGGAAACTAAGGACAAAGGCCCTCCACCAAGAGGACAGAGCCAAGAGAATTGTAGAGAAGCCAAGAGAGTCAGACGCCATAGTGTTTGGTTATCCTACCTCCCACTTCTTTTCAGGGCTTTCTGTATTTGCAGCAGAAACATCCTAATCCATACAATAATTGCACCCTGGTATGTTCTACTGTGGAAGTGAGGAGGCATGAATGTGTTATGCATGTTGGTGTTAGCATGAGAAAAGTTGCATGACAGCACCTCTTGTTAGGGAAAGCTTGGTCTGTGGCATTCGAAAGTACAGCGCCCCCCCCCTTACCCAACAGGGGTGGGGGATACCTTCCAAGACCCTCAGTGGGTGCCTAAATCCGCAGAGTAATAAACCATACTGCTTTTTTCCCATACATACAAACCTACGATAAAGTTCAATTTATAAATGAGGCCCGGGAAGAGATTAAAAACAGTACCAATTAATGAAACAGAAAATTATAACAATATACTGTAATAAAAGCTATGTCAACGTGATGTCTCTCTCCAAATATTATTGCACTGTACTCACCCTTCTTCTTCCCCGGATGGTAAGAGGTGAAGACATGCGCACGGGATGAGATGACTTAAGCACAGCAGGGCTGAGTTAGGCTACCACCAACCTCCGGCTGATTCATCAGAAGAGGACAGACAAGCCGCCTCCTGAGCGCGGTGGATGACGGGTAAGCCAAACCGCGGAAAGCCAAACCGCGGTTAAAGCGGGACTGCTGTGGGAGGGGCCGGGAATGAAATCCATCCCCGCAGTGATAGGTGAGAGCAGGTGCAGAGGCCAACACCTGACACAATACCTTGGCCGCCGTGTGCTGCTGTCGTAGGGAACACAAGGCAGCCAGAGTTCCCCCGAGGGAGGACACGGGACAACAAATTCACTGTAGTGCATACCCACTTCCTTCCCTGGGTGCCAGGAAAAGACTAGGAATGAGACCTCAGGGAAGACGATGTTTCAGTACTTGCCTTGCCCTCGCGCTCCCATGAATAGGCATCTGTTTGTACTTTGTGGGGGTGCCTATCTTTGTTGTCCCACGAGGAGTAAGAAGGACAAGCCATGGGGCGCCTGGGTGGCTCAGTGGGTTAAGCCTCTGCCTTCGGCTGAGGTCATGATCCCAGGATCCTGGGATCGAGCCCCGCATCGGGCTCTCTGCTTCCTCCTCCCCGCCCCCCACCCCCGCCCCCCCGCCTGCCTCTCTGCCTACTTGTGATCTCTGCCTGTCAAATAAATAAATAAAATCTTTTAAAAATTAAAATTAAAATTAAAAAAGAAGAAGAAGGAGGACAAGCCATGAACAGTTGGAAGGGGAGCCAGCCTTGCTATAAACTCCTACAGGCCCCTGAAGATTGAAGGCTGCCCGTCGAAGTGGCTGCACAGGGACTCTGTTCCCCCAAAATGCCGATTCTTATCTCCACAAGCTCCCCGCCAGAGCCAGATCTTCCTCCCACCAGCAGAAAGTATCTTATTCTGGGAGTCACTACACTTGCAGGGAGAGGAGAGGGATTTCTCCCACACCTGGCCCTCCAAAGCCAGCAGCTACTTTTCCAAATGCTTATTGATTGGATTCATTATCCTGAACTCTATGTGGTTCTGGAAAGCTTCATATTTGAAATACTCATATTTTAAATCATATCTGATCAAACACATGTTTCTTGTTCACGGTTAAAGTAAACACTATCAGAACATCTGAGACAATGGCACCTGTGTCATCTTTCTAACGAAGTATTTACCGTACTGAGAGTACAGTGCTGTGATCTGACGTGATCAAAGGATGCCCATTCTTTGATTAGAAACAACAAAAGAGCCAGCAGATGATGCCCCTGGAAACGTCTGCACATGCATTCACCCAGTGGGGGTGTCTGGAGGCAGCCACAGAGGCATCACTGTACTATTAAACTCTGCAGTACCCAGGTTACATGGTAGGAAACTGGGTTCCTGGATGACTCGCGTTCTGCACTGACGGTGTGTAAGAGTTGTGCCCAGGGCTTGAAAAGCTGTGCAAAAATCTAATTAACTAGTCATGAGAAGTGCACTAATTACTTTGTCCAGCATCAGCAGAGAAGACCTGCTGCTGGCTCTCATTCCTCAGCCAGAGGGAGGACACCAGCCTTTGGGGTCACTGGGGAAGGAGGCTTTGTCGAGCTGACCCTAGGAGCCAATCACAGAGGACACATTTCTGTGGAACCTTCTGAGGAGGTCGGGGGCTGTCAGTAGAAAGACAACTGTGGAAATAGAAATGGGAAGAGGAGGGTGTACTCCATGTGTTCTCAATGACTCTGTAATGAATGTCTCCTCATTATGAGTATCCATCAGGGAAAACCTGATGTATGGATCAAGTCTGCTCACTTTACAACCTTTTCCCCTTTTCAGCCTTATTCTATCAATCTTTTTTTGCCTCTTGTAAATAACAGCTTTATTGAGATAGAATTTACATACCCTACAATTCACCTGCTTAAAAGTGTACAGTTCAGTGAATTTTAGTATATTACAGAGATGTGCAACCATTACCACAGTCAGTTTCCGACAATTTCATCACCAACAAAAGGAAACCTATACTCATTAACAGTCACTCCAGTTTCCCTCTAGCCCTCCCTGCCTTAGGAAATCACTTATCTGCTTTCTGCCTCTATGATTTGCCTATTCTGGATATTTCATATGGGTGGAATGATATACTTATTGGTCTGTTGTAATTGGCTTCCTTCACATAACCTTTTCAAGGCTCAGCCCTGTTGTAGCACGTGCACTATATCACTTTCTAAAATCTTTTCTGTAGCTCTCCCTGCTCAGCTCTAGCTTTACTACTTATGCTCCTTAAGTGGTTATCCACTCCTAAAAAGTATTTGAGAACTGCAAATCAAGTTTAAGAAGTGGTCCTGGTCCAGAGAAGTCCATGTGATTTTGTTGGGAGTCACCTATTGCACCTAAGTGCAAACAATCTGTATTATGAATTTAAAAAAAAAAAAAACAAAGCCTAATTTTCTAAAAATCATTAAAGGTGTATGTCTAATGTGAACCGGTGATGATGCCTTACAGAACTAATTTACATGTAAGAGATAAAGGAGGGGCTATAGCAGCACTCTTATGATAGAGTATTTGGGATATAGACAAATTCATTCACTCAACAATTACTGACTGCCTCCTGCATGCGAGATACTGTTCTAGGTACTGGAGACTGGCAGTGAGCAAAACATAGAGAAACATCTGTCTTTGTGAAGTATGGGTTTTAGATTATTTCTTTAAATCGTTTAAAGAAAGAAAACCGAGGTAATAGTAAACAAGACGTTCATAGTGGTTACTTTTGGAGGAAGGGAGTGAAAGAAGACAGGGGAGGGAAGGGAGAAGAGGCAAGGATAAGTGATGTTCCCAGACTGAGCGACTCCCTTATGAGAGTTCTGTTGCTGTGCTTTCTAACTTCCATGACTGTTGCGGAGATTTACTTGCATAGGTTGGCTATTACATCAAATTTAATTTCAAAAAGAGCCACTCCTCTGGACCAGAAAGTATAAACAATGGTGTCTCTTCGGAGGAGAGATTCGTCTGGGCTAATTTAAAATGTTTATGGGAAAGTGGGTTGCACAGAGGAATCTTACACTAAATGGAGAAATTCTAAACCGATGGGCTTACACGTCAAGCTGGTGAAGAGCAAGGTAATAATATTCAGAGGAGATTTTTCAAGTTATATTAGACAATCATGAACTCTGAGTGACTGTTTATCACCCAAAAAAGGGACCAATAGAGCATCTATTGAAGAATGAAACTTCGTAGACCAGAGAGTCTTAAGTTTTGTTCACAAGTGTTCAATTGTCAAGTTTCTGTCACAAGTATTAGCCCATTTTATGGACCAGAAAATTCAGAGGGGACCAAATTACCATAGCCAGTTGGTGCTGGTATTTGGGCCAGTTTCCCACACTTGACACACAGCACCCATCTTGAAGTCCAGGGTTCAAATGAACCCACATTAACTTACAAAACCCAAGAATGGATGTTAGAAATAAGTTTCAGAGAGTGAAATATAAAGCAATAAAAAGAAATACCAGTCCACTCTAGGGGTGGAAAATGGAAGGAACTCATTGCTATGAGGAGGACCACAAGCTGAAACTACATATGCTCTCAGAAACATGTCTCCATGAATTCCTGAACGACAGATTTACATCAGCTATTTATGAAAAGTAAAATGTCTGCAGGGCATCTCTTCCTTGAAAGGCTGCTGAGTGTTTTTACAAAATACCCCTTAGTGCTATTACTGGGGTTAGAACGCTGAACTAAATAAGTACTATGGCAATTATTACATTCTTATGACAAATTACATTGTCTAATTCCAAATCGTGTCTTCCGTTGGTAATTGCCTAGGATTTGCTGTGGTTATGTTCCTAATCTTAATCTGGTATTATTTCAAGAGAGTTGGAAAGCCTCTGTCAATTGCTTTTTTCTCTGAGGAAGAATTCATATTTGGAAAAAAAGGCATGTGGGTTAATTTTGGTCCTTAAAACAAACATAGGGCTCTCACGTGGATCAAGTGCAAGCCTTCGACATATTAACATCACATAGGAGAAAAAAGTTCTGTGCCCTGACCACCGACAGTACCTTCAACCTTGGACAATGATCATGAGGGAGATAACAGAGAGGACACCTGGCTTGAACTAACCAGCCAGAGAGTAATAACTCATAGGGCACTTCCTGTGGGAGACACGGTAATGTTCTCTTTGCATATGAAAGTCAGCAAAATAGTGTTATTTACCCAATAAACATGGCTTAACGGTTTCACTGTCTGCAGGGACAAACACTATAAAATAAAATGGCTAATTTTTCTATAATAAAGTGAATTTGAATGAGCAACTTAAATCAATATTAGGCAGCCAAATTATGTGTATTAATATCTACACATCATTAGCATAATCCCAAGTGAATTTTTTCATTACTAAAAGTAATGCTAGGCTTGACTTCGCTTTTCCCTTGATATTAGCTTATATATTCTGCATTTGGTTCGGAAATAACTTTTGTTTGAAACCTAATCCACTTCTGCTTTCTGTGTATACATATACACACAAACACACACATACAGACATATATGTGTGCAACACAGACATATATCACACATAGACATGTTTTATACACATATGCATATTCGTGGCAAAAGCCTTGGTACAAGCATTTTCAGATAAGAATTTCCTACTCAGGTCAGGAGAAAATTGTGTCCCTTGTTCTGTCAACTTTTCTACCCAACTTCCTAGCATTACGGGCTTTCTTTGGAGGAGGAGTGCCCATAAATCTAACAAGTAAATATGTAAAGTCTAGAATGACAGTAAAGCCTTAAAACAAAGCACAAAACCTGTATCAACAAGAATCTGATGAAGTTCCAATTTGTCCTTCTTTATCTTACTTCATGTCAAAATCTCTGTACACACCCAGCAAAAATGAAGGACATCTCTCGATGTCCAGCAGTAAGACAACACAGGGACCTGCGAGTGGGGGCTGAACCGGGCCACGCTGAAGGAAGGGTGTGTTTCAGGCTGAGAGAGTGTGCAGGGCTGCAATGACGGGAGCCATGGAGCAGTGAATCAGCAGGATTTATGTGGTGAATTCTGTGAGAAAGGCTAGAACATCCCATTAGGGACTCCCAGACCAGTGGCTGTCCAATACAAGTATGATGTGAGCCACATCTCTAATCTTAAATATTCTAGTAGCCACATTAAATTTTTTTAAGATTTTATTTTTTTATTTATTTCAGAGAGGGAGAGAGAGCATGAGCAGGGACGGGGGAGAGGGAGAAGGGGAGAGAGAATCATAAGCAGAGACTTCACTCAGTGCGAAGCCTGACATAGGCTCAATTTCACGACCCTGAGATCATGACCTGAACCGAAATCAGGCGTTGGATGCCTAACGGACTGAGCCACCCAGGCGTGACGCCACATTAAATATTTTTAAGTAAACAGGTGAGATTGATTTTTACAATATCTTTTCTTTAACCTAATATCCGAAGGATGTTATCATCTCAATGTATAACCCATATAACAAGGTTATTTATGAGATATTTTATGTTCTTTTGGTTTTGTACTAAGTCTTCAAACCCTGGAAGTGCATCTCCAGTCACACTGGAGACATTTCGAGAGCTGAACAGCCCACGTGGCTAACAGCTAAGGCAGTACAGGGCTCAGTCTTGAGACTCTTAAAGGTCCGACTGTTGGAGGCCAGTGCTGCAGGCACACACTCTAGTACCTGCCGCAGAAAACTGACCCTTCAAACCATACTCCCTGTTCCCTGTTTTCTTGTTGTCCCAAACATTGATCTCTTGGTGTATTCCTCAGAAGCAAAATTATTTAAGATAAAGCACTTTAGGGGCAGCTGAGTAGCTCACTCGGTTGAGCGGCTGGCTCTCGATTCTGGCTCAGCTCATGATCTCTAGGTCGTGAGACTGAGCCCCATGATAGCCTCCAAGCTCAGTGGGGAGTCTGCTTGAGGATTCTCTCTCCTTCTCTCGCTGTCCCTCCTCCTACTCATGCTCACTCGCTCTCGCTCTCTCTCTCTCTCAAATAAATAAATGATTAAAAAAAGAAAAAGCACTTTATTTTGTTTGTGTGCAATATGTCAAATAAATAAGGAATGCAGGCTTTGTTTCCTTAAAGAACCCAGTGCTCAGACAGTCCTGAGGGTACAGAGGACAAGAGGAAGTTGAGGTACAGGGTCTCTGATGAGAAAAGAATTATAAATGGTGATCACCCACCCAAGTGATTCTGTGATTCACACTGCCCTAAACGTATGATCTGAGTTATGTCAAAAAGGACTAAGCCATACATGCCACGGGCCTCTGGCTATTACGTCTGAATCCAGTGGCCTCAATATCCACCTTTGTCTTGACAGTTGTTTGACCCTTTAAAGATACCATCTACCTTTCCATTTGCTTGTTGCACTTGAAGATGATAACAGAAGTTCAAGGAGGAGGGCAGCTTCCTTTTCTTAGGAACTGTCATGTTCCTGCATCTTATTTGCATGCATTTTCTTCCAATTAAATGTGCTGAAGATTCCCAAAACTAACTTATATTCTAAAAACTGATGGATTTGCTTTGCCCCATATGTGGGTCTTTTGCAGTAGTAAAATACTTCTAGGCGAATGGTTTGCTGATGGCCAAGTTGGTAGAAAATCTCCTTTAAATAGCACAGCTTGGATATGCCACTAGCAACCTCAGTCCACACATTCACAATTTTCTTATTTTCTTTATGATGTTTTGGAAGAGATACAATTATAAGGTCCAAACTACTTCTGGACATGGGCATTTTTCTTCCTCTTTGAGGGTGAAATTATAACTCACTGTAGGATTTAAAAAAAAAAAAAGAAATGGGAGTTATCATTAGGAAAATTACAGACCATTTTTTAAAAAGCTTGAATCCAATTTGAAGACTAGAAGAGTTTATAAACATTTTAATTACTCTCCCCAACATCATCCTCCAGCTGTCATTCCACAGTCCCCCTCAAAGTTATGGAAAAAAATTACTTTTAAAAAAAAGTCAATTTGCAAAATTAGTGAAATATAACCTAAGCAGCATAACAAATACAGGAATGGGAGAACATTCCATCAAAGTTGCTATCCGTCGCTTATTAATTTTACGTTAGTAATGTCCCTGTCTTAGAACCACCTTCCCTGTCTACCAGGGCTGCCCAATAGAATCTTCTACAGGATGATGGAAATGTTCTATTTGTGCATGGTCTGATATGGTAGCCAGCAACCACAGGTGCTATTGAGCATTGAAATGTGCCTCATGCAACTAAGGAACTGAATTTATTTAAATTTAAATGTAAACTTGAAATTTAAACAGCTACACATAGCTAGTGGTTACCATATTGGATAGCACAACTATCTATAGTTAGGGCAGGGGCTAGGTCACTTAAATCTTTATGCCACTCTTGACACAACATCAGCCTTGAGATCCAAGGCTCATGTAAAACACAAAGCACTTTATGACTTCTTTTTTGAAAATATTAAATAATTAAATAGAACAGTTTCCATGAAGCCAGACAAGGGGGGAAAAAAAAAACCAGCTGTAAGAAATTCTCTAAGGATAATGCTACTCCTTAGGATGAGCCAGAAAAGGGGATGGAGGAATAATATTCTAGAAACGTGGATCCTAGAGGTCCGTTCCAGATCTAGCTCCACGATCAATTAACTGAACGGCTCTGGGCAGTTCTTGGAGCTCCTCTGAACCTGATTCTCTTACTTATATAATTCCGGAATCTGCTAGAACAACCTACAAGTCCCCTCCTCCCTTGAAACCTGTAATGAAATGTAAAGTCAAACCAGATCAGGAGGAAAAAAAAAACATTCTCAGGTAAGAAGTGTTGCATATGGTCTACCAGAACGCCTTCTGTAATTTCGGTTCCTGTACTTTTCACTTAAGATAGAAGCTAATAAATATATAGTCTTCAGGCTGAGGATTCAGAATCTGAGAGTTTCATGAGGGGATCACAAGATTTGATGAGCACACACAAAATGGGATGCTTTTAAGACTCCCGTGAAGACAGTCAATTGAATGCAAAGTAACAACTATTCTTTTTTTCTCCCCCTCAATCTTTTTTCTTTAATTTGGAAAATTTTCAAACCTTAGAAAAGTTGCAAGACTAATATGACGAACACTTACATACCCTTCACCTCATGAGACTGTTCTTAAGTACTGATATCCAGAAGCCCAATCCCCTAGGGGATCTCGCTACAGACCATTCCCTTGGTAACACCTCCCAGTCCCTAACGCTAGTGAGAATAAACTTTGGTCAGGTCCGAGGTGGGTCTGGATAACCACCAAGGGCAACAAAATAAAGCACAACTGTATTACTGTATTTTCTCTGTTAACAATAAGCATGCATTTCAGCCTTAAATTTTATGTCAGACACTTTAAAAACGAGATAGAATAAAAAATAAACCCTTTAGGTTTCAAGACGAAAAATCCTATTCCTTAAAATTAAGGAGACATTGCTCCAATCCTAGCACCGAGAATCCAATCTCTGGGCCCCCTCTGAACCGATGCCTTTGTTTGCAAAGGGGATTCGTGGTCTACCTCAGAGAAATACCCTGAGGATTCCATGTAAGCAGAGTGAGACATAAAAACCATTCAGGATTGCTAGCTGCTTTTCCAGTTTACTAAGCCTTTTCCCAAATAGTATACTTCAGGAATGACAACCATGTGGGATAAATTCACCAGAAATCTGGTTTAAAGACAAGAGAGGGGCGCCTGGGTGGCTCTGTCAGTTAAGCACCTGCCTTTGGCTTAGGTCACAATCTCAAGTCCGGATGGAGCCCTTTGACAGGTTCCCTGCTCAGCAGGGGAGCCTGCTTCTCCCTCTCCCTCTGCTGTTCTCCCTGCCTGTGCTCTCTCTCACTCTCTCTGTCAAATAAATAAATAAAATCTTAAAAAAAAAAAAAAAGCAGCAAGAGAACGGAAGCTCCAAGATGTTCAGGGCAGAGGAGGTATCGGCATCTACTGAGCAGATAGGACAGCCAGGCCTACAGGCCTAACCCCTGTTAATGCTCACGTCAATTCTGGGAAACAGGAGGTTATATCTGCTCTTTGCCATCAGGTTTTAAAGCTCGGAAAGGCTGATTTCACCAAAGATCACATCGTTAGCTAGTTGTAGGGCTCAGTTAAGTAAGTATCTGGTTTAAATGCCTGCATTAACCATTTAGGAACTTCCGCTAAGGGTTCAAGAGTCTTGGTTAATGGTTTAAGGGTCATAGTTAGGGCTTAAAGCCTCTTTAAGAGCCTAGTTAAAGGTTAGGTGCCCTGGTCAATGCCTTGGTGAGAGGTTTCAGTGTCCAGATCTTCTGACTCTGAGGTTAGGGCTCTTCCTGCAACATGTAATGAAGACACAATTTGGAACATGAGGTTTCTTGCCAGCTCAAGGATGTAGACTGCTTCTCTACATCTAGTGGATTCTGCCAGGCAAGTGGCATGTAGCCTTTCTTGAAAAAGTGTTCTCCCCAGCAGGCCCACCAAGGCAAGTGGTGGTTGGCAGCCCAGACAAAATACATAGACGATGTCTCAATTCCAGGAATCTTAATCAACGTAACCTCTGACCTTGGGTGATTATATTTTAAATAAGGCTATTCACTGAACACCTTTATTAGAGAATGTCTATGGGAACTTGGGCATCGGATGATTTGAAATAACTCTTTTTACGGCTGAGGTTGAGTGACTTGGACAGGCCAAGCTACTGAAGCAAGGCAAGGCTGTAATTAGACCATGCTGTAAAGACTGTTCAAAGACTGGACCCCACAAAGGTGTTCGATTAATAATAAATGAGGAGAAAAGCAGGCTATTTGCACAAGCAGCTGGTGGATGGCTCTCCCTGGGTACAGAGCCGCAAAGTTTTATCGTCACTTGGCAATGCACTCATGCCAAGTCTTCAGCCTCAGATCCCAGTGAACAGACACATGGGTCTGGTTGCAGACCAGACTGCCTGTGGGACCAGCACATTCCTAACTGGATTTCCCTCTAGTGATGGAGACTTTAAATAAACCTCTGCTTTTGTTAGTAACTTTGAGACACATGAGCTTTTTCTGTCACACCAACCAGCCTGCACCAGAGATATGGGTATCCATCCTGATCCCCTGACCAGAATCCATACAAGCAACAGAAAACCAGCTTACATTCCCACTCAGCAAATGGAGAGAGAAGCAGGAAGCTGCTTAGAGGATTTGGAAACTAATAGTCAAGTAAGACCAAATGCAGGGTTGATGAAAAAAAAAATCTAAATAGAAATCTGACCAACATAATAACATGTGAGAAAAGTAAAAAGAAGAGAAGAAGAAAGGAAGGAAGGAAGGAACGAAGAAAGTCATTCATTTTGAAAATTAAATGATACACACCAGGAGTCATGAAATGTGAATACATTCATAAAAGATAAATGATGGGTGGGTGATAGATGGACTCTAATAATCATAGGTCTATCACTAGGTCCCTTTCTCTTTCTCTGCTTCTAACTGTCTTGGCAAGAATCTTGATCTCTTGGCAGAAAACTCTTTTCCAAAACATACCAATGTGACACTGCTCATGCATAGGTTTTCCAAACCCAGTGTCCGATTATTTTCACCATTGCACAAAAACAGGAGATCCCGCAGAGCAGCAGACGGCCTTCAGCAGGCTGACACCCGGGCCAAGCCCCAGGTTGCAGCTCAGAGAACACACTGTCCATTTAAATCCCACATGGACTGGCCTCAAAAAATACCTGGTGTTTGTGTCCCACAAAAGTTGAACAAATGGCAGTGTCTTTGAAAACACTTCACGGGGTTTGTGGGAAAGGTGGGGGGGGGTGGCATTTTAGCAAGAGTACACCTATCAGTGGGCCCTTGTCAAACCCGACAAGCAGGCATGCTTAAGAAAAGTCTGTCCTCTCAGATTCTGTATCACTGGGTTCATCTGGGTTCCCACAAAAAAGCAGTGAAAAAATCTAGTAAGTTAAAATGAGGTGTAGGAATGTCACCAGAATAACAGCAAAGAACAATACTCCTCACCTGAGCAAATGATTTCTTTCAGGACATTAATTTCAGCTTTGTGATTTTTTTTTTAATTTGCAATTTTTTTGGAAATCACAATTTTTTTGGTGCTTTAAAATAACAAAAGTAATCAAATCATTCTGACCCTCTAGGTGATTGTGAAATTAAATTTCCAGTAGTTATCACTAAAACAAAGGTAAAGACCTTTATTTTACACTAAATTGAATATTTCTGAATAATTTGGGGGTCCAAAAGTAGACTTCACTGAATGACTGTTTCAACAAAGATACTCTGTTTTGTAGTATTAGATCCATGGAGTTTCTAATTACACATATATGTCTCGGCAGCATTATCATAGTTCAGTTTTAACCTTCTGCATCTAGGGGTATGTAAGATTTGTAAATGTCACTGGTTCTGACCATCCAGTAATGAGTAATGAAAATTTCTATATATCACTTCTAGGATCAAACCAGTATGACAGCAGAAAATAGCATTATTTATTTGGCCCACATTATTATTGTATAAAATCTGGGGAAATAAGTCCCTCAATTCATTTAGGAATGTTCTTTTCCTAATTAAGATTTCGATGACTCTACACATAAACACTGATTTTTACCTTTTTCCATTTGCATTGTAATTTAAAACATCTATGTTGATTTCATTTCTATAATATAGTGCATTTAATGTTCTCAAAATCTTAACAACTTCTTATCCTGGGTGTCCCTTTAATATTTAATTTTTACCTTGTTCAGTTACTGGAAAACATCTCATAGCTTTTTTATTTATTACTTTACTTGAGTTGATTTCTTTTCTTTCTTTCTTTTTTTTTACTCTGTGAAATTACCCATTTGGCAATCACATCACTAAAATGCAAGAAGTTCTTCCTTCAATTATAAAAGCCAGTATTACCCATGATTATTAGCAAAACTATTTTGCAAATCAACCACTCTTTATTTCAGAATACAATCAAGTACCACAGGCTAGAGTAAAAGCTTATGGATAGCAATCTTTTTTTTTCCATTTAAAATAATAAACGTAATCAAACCTTCCTGCCAATCTAGGTGATTGTGAAATTTAATTACTAGCAGTTATCATTAAAACAAAGCCAAAGCAATTTCTTCCACACATAATTGAATATTCCAGAAGAAAATTTCTGAACAGTTCTTGGAAAATGTATTTAAAAATTAATTTTAACCTGATTATTTCATTTGTTATGTCTCAGTTGGTAATGCAGAATAAATGACACACTTGGGTGTTGTGGTTCAACAACAGCAAGTGAGAACATATTCTCAGGAAAATCAGATAACTTTGAGTTTATTACTGAGTGAATTATCAGATCTTTACTCTCTGTGCAAACACAACCAAACCTAAATCTTCCACATCTATTCCTCTAAGAGAGGTTTAACCCATATTATTCGAGTTCACCTCTCCATATGCTACTCACTGCAGAATCAACAGTTCCTTCTTTCCTGCTCAATTGCCCAAATATGTCCTAAGGCTTCCAGGGAGCTGTTCCATCAAACCCACTGCTACCTGAATGGAAAGAAAACCTCCTACCTACATCAGCAGCACTAGTAAGTGATCTAGCTCCTCTCTGCACCATGCTGCTAATGGGTCTATAGGTATAACCGTCCAGAGAAGAGACACCACCTTCAAAATGGATCAACAGCAGATCTAAGAAAGGAAGTTGAGAATTGGGCCATGGACTTTCCCACCTCTAGGCCCTTGGAGGTCTTCCCGAAATGCTCTTCCTCTTCCTGAAATGCCTTTCCTGCTGTCTGGGAAAAAAATCTCACTCATCCTTTAAGCCCCAACTCATAGGCCACCTCCACTGACCCCTGCCTACTGAAGGAATCACTCTCTTCCTCGCACTCTCCTCCACATAAGTCATTTTACCCAACTGGAATATAGATTACTATTTGTCGTCCGTCTCTGTGGCTGGACGGTGAGGGAAAGGATCCTAATTCATCTTTCTATTCCGTACTCTTGGGACAGTGCCCGAAACATAAAATATACTTAATGACTGCTTATTTAATGGACCTCAGACTCAAGATCAAATTTTTTTTTTAAAGATTTTATTTATTTGACAGACAGAGATCACAAGTAGTCAGAGAGGCAGGCAGAGAGAGAGGAAGGGAAGCAGGCTCCCCGCTGAGCGGAGAGCCCGACGCGGGGCTCGATCCCAGGACCCCAGGATCATGACCTGAGTTGAAGGCAGAGGGCTGAAGGCAGAGGCTCTAACCCACTGAGCCACCCAGGCACCCCTAAAGATCAAATTTAACATGCAATGTAAGAGGCAAATTTTATGTGTGTTGGACTTATTTCTGTACCTAAAGTCTGAGCCATGAAGTGCCTTCTATGTCATTCCTCAAAGGAGCAAAATTTATTAACACCAAACACTGACTAAGTGCCACACCCTGGGCTAACTGCTCTACACACTCTATCTCATTTAAACCACATAGCATTCCTATGAGTAAGTCCTGTATTAACATTAGCCTTATCTACAGATGAGGACATTGAGGCTTGGAGAGTTGAGCAACTCACTCCAAATTACCCAACTGGTAAATGGGGGCAGCCAGAACTCAAGAACAATAATCCCAGAACTTCAGAACTAGAAGGGATCCTAAAATTATGTTCCCCAATCAGCCTCCTTGAAACTGAGGTTTAGAAACTTACTTCTGGGCACATAATAGGCCCTATGCGGAATAAGGTGATTAATACGTTGATGGAGTGCCCTATTTTCTCAGAATCTGGCCTTTGCCTGGGAGAACGCAGCTGCCACAACAAACAGGCTCTATTCTTTAATGCCCAACACCTCTCACAGGTGTGAATTGCTTGTGTTGTCTGAATTATTCATGATCCACACGATGGGTAAGTGTGCATAAAAAGAGAACTACAGCTTTTTGTATTTTTCGAGACAAAGCATCTGATTAATTGGTGTATTAAGCAATATAAGCTCATAGGCCAGTCTGATCCACATCAAATAGTATACCCATGCCCCCTTTCTTGAATTTTGGTGTTCACGTAATTTCCCAGTCCCCATTAGGATTTAAAACAGTGGTAACTCAAGCAGGAAGGAGACCCATCATAAGCATCTCCATCCTATCTGCAAAGCAGTTACCAACAGCTAAAGCTCGTACTGCGTGACTTCAAACCCCTGTATTTTTCTGAAGCCCGAATTCACTTTTTCTATCAGGTTCCTTAAGCTACACCAAGATCTGAATGCTCAGATGCCACAGCATCTGTAATTTATGCCATCAGTAAATCACGTGAGAATACCGCCTTCTTGTCTTTTCTCCATTCTTCTTTCCTGTGGCCACCTCTCCACCCACCCAGTCCCTTTTCTAGTGGGCAGCTTTCCGAGAGGGCTAACCATATGCTAATCGTAAGCCAACATCACTGTATTTTAAATTCAATGTTAGTCAACCAAAATGAATTGAAAAGCAGCAGCAGTGGTTTGGGGGTACTAAAAATACGCTCTAACATTTGCTGAGTTCTCAGAATTAAAACCACAGGCAGTCAACTTGTTGCTGCTCTTAATAAGATATGACTGTTCTGCCCCATTGGCTGCTACTACCAGCAACTTGAACTCTATCATATGCCTAACAACACTGTGCTTTTGATTAGTTGGCAGTGATCAAGAAAGGAGGTGCCATTTCCCAGGAACTGAACCTGCCAAAAAAGATAACAGATGGCTTTCAAGGGATCACCTTGTGCCACATCACAATCGCACCTTAGTCAAACTCACCTTGCATTTATGATTAAATTAGTTACACATCTATAGATATGGCTTATTTATGACAGGCTTGCTGTCCAATGGTCCCAACCAGGTGATTGTTCTCGGAGTTCAATGTCTGGGTGATTGTAATAAAACACACACACACACACACACAATAGGAATTAATACAATATTAACATATTGAGTATTTTCCTGAGGATTTCAAGACCCTCTTGCCCCCGGAAGACTGTATACTACACTAAATGTCTTATCAGCTATGCCTTCAGGGTTTGTCATTAAAGTTTTCAGGGACCAGAGAGGTAGAAGAATTCTACCTAATGCATCATTCTGATTAGAAACCTGTCATACTCAGAAACCAGAGGGTCTGTTTCTATTGATTCCTGTTCCTTCAGGCTCATTAGCAGTTTTTTCTCTTCAAGAGACCTGCCGATCAACCATTAAAAAAGCTGAAAGAAGCCCTCCCCATGCTCAGCCACACTTGAAAACAAAATGTATGCCCGGAAAGTAAAATTAGAGAGTATTATAAGAAAATGTCCAAGAGGCCACATAGGAAAAAAAAATCACACACACACACACACACACGCACACACACACTTGTAAACCGGCAAATTGTCAGAGGTTGGGCTCGACCTTCCTTCCTCTAACTCGCTTCAATCAGGACCAGAAACACAGAAACCCTTCATTACTTCTATCTCACACCATGCCCCAAGCTTGTGTCTCCACGGAGCTAATTTCTGAAACAAACAAAGAAAATCAAGTCTGCGAGGAGCGGGGGTTTTCGCCCCTCTTCCTTGGATTTGGGCATCCAGCCCGGCGGGCGCCGCACCGCAAGCCAGTCCGGGCGCCCAGCGGCACCCTAACCTTCCGCGCCCCGCTAGCCCAGGTTCCCGCTGCGCCAGAAAGTGCGAGCCCGCCCTGCTCCTTTCGCTTCTCGCCCGCTGCTGCTCCCCAAGTCTCCAGAACCCTAGCGTTCGCACACTAAGGGCGCCACCGCTCTCCCACCTCTGCGCTGTCAGATGTCAGGCGCGGAGGTGCTGTGGCCGCCCCGGGTGCCGGCAAACCGAACCAGTGTCCCACCGGGCGCCTGCCCTTACTCCGAGAGAGGGGGCAGGACGGCCACAGGTAGGCTCTACCCATCCCGGGGCGCGGGGCGAGGGCGGGGGGCGAGAGAGCCAGCGCGGCAGCCTGCGCCCGACGGGCTGAAACTCACCGGAGGACACCGAGGAGCCGGACAGGCTGGAGTTGCTGGACGCTGCCATCTCCGCGCGCCCCGCGCGTCGCTGCTGGCTCAGCCCCGGAGCGGACGCCGCCGCCGCTGCCCTCGCGCGACCGCTCGCAGCCTTCGCGGCCCCCAGCCCATGGCAAAGTCCTGGGGACGCGCAGCAAAGCACCAGCCTCCGGACTCTGCCTGCACTTCCTGCTCCACCAGATGACGCGCTGCTGCCGCCGCTATTTATTTGTGGTTTCCGTCCCTCTCGGCGCCTTTGCACGCTCTTCTCCGCGTGTCGGGGGCTAGGTGGGAGCCGAGGGAGGCCGAGGGGCGGCGGGAGCGGACTACCCGTGCCTCCAGTCGAGCCCCAGCTGTGGTCCGCGCTCCCCCGCACGCGGCTGGGACCACAGCGCCCGGGCGGCCCGGAGGCGCCCCGCCAGCTCCTGCACCCTCCCCTGGGCTCCTGCCTCCCCAGCGGCACTTCGAGCAGCCCGGGCAGAGGCGGCGGGAGCCAGACAGACAGAGCGACCTCCCCCTTCTCCCTCCGCCCCAACTCCGCTCGCGCGCACACAAAGGAAGGAGACGCGGGAGCTCGGGGGGCTGGTTCAGCTGCCGCGGGCTTGACAGCTTCTGCGACTGGGGCTGGAGGAGGAGGCTGAGGACAGGGCGTTGGGGCGGGGGGTGGGGGTGGACGCTGGACTGGGACGCGGGACCCCGAGGTGCTGGGGAGGTCGCCGGGGGGCGTGGGGCAAGCGCGGTTGCGGGGCGGGCGCAGCGCTGCCCCACGGTTTGGAGGCAACCCCGGGTGGGGAATGGGGAGAAGGTGGTGGAGCTCGCTGCCGGTGGCCAGGCTAAGGAGTGGCGAAAAAAGCCCGGGTGGGGGATCCAGAGGGCGAAGGCGAGGTCACTAAGGACAGGATGCTAGCTAAAGGGGGTTCTGGGATGCCAGAAAGGCCCTGGAGAGCTTCTTCCACTCCCCTCCAAATTGTTCTTTGTTACTCTGGAGCTGATGGTCCCTAACCCTGCAAGAAGGTGTGTTTTCTAAAACACCGTCAAAACACCTAGCAAGCCCCAGCCACATTTAAGTACCCCCAGCCACGCACAGTGACTAACGGGTCCACTGGGCTTTTGAGGTTGCCCTTCAAAGAAATAGAGATGTCCCAAATATGTCATCAGGCCCTCACAAAGCAGGGTGTCAAGAGAAAGAGGTTGTCTGACTTCGTCTGGTAAAGGATCTTCACAAAAGACTTGGCAGCAGGTCCAACTGTGCCCTTTCAGGATAAGGGATTGCTTAGGTGTGTGAGAGAAAGAGACTGGAGCACAAGGTGTGTACCTTCCCCCTGTATTTAAACCTAAATTAATTTCACTGGGAGGAAATATCATACGGATTTTTAAAAAAATCTATTTCACGCTCCCAGCAGGGTAATCGGTTCTTTCAATCCTGAAGCAACAGAAAACTGTGAAATTTGAACAGAAATTGTTAGATCAAAGGAAAACGCAAACATTAAAGGAGTGAAAGTACTCTCATTATTTAGCAAAGTGGAAAGTGTTCACATTGGGGTAGTTCAATTTTTAAAAACATGGTTAAAAGGACAGAGTCAATTTAAGAATTATCAGGAGTGACACAGGAACAGCAGATAGTCCTAGGGGGTCCACATCAACCATGCACCCAATGTACAGTGACTGATAAATGTTGAATAATTGTAATATGCACTCATGTCACATTTTCTAGTTCATTTAAACTTTTTTTTTTTTTCTAATTCCCTTCGGGATGCCATCCTAGCACATCTTCCCAATAAGGCTCTTTTTTTCAAAAAATACAGTTTTCTGAATAGCTGAGGGCTCATGAGCCCACCTTAGCCACACTGAGTCTTCCTGACTCTCATCTATATGGAAACTGGAACATTCCTGCCTGGTATAGGGAGACCTGAGCACCAACTCCCCTCCCCTCAACACATACTCCTTTTTCTCTCCTTTTGTGCAATGCAGCCTTGATGCAGCCTAACCTGGAGTCCTTCAGGGATATATGGCCCGTCACAACACTAATCTCTCCATCAGAACTGACTTCCTGTTCTCCCAAAGTTCTTCTGATCAAAGGCACATCTACTTGATTAACTAGTAACCTATGTATCCCTCCAGATCTTTAGATGGTGGACTGACTTGCCTATGTCACCTAGTAGGGCTGACACCCTCTGGGCTTTGAAGACGAAAGACAAAACAGAAATTCATACTCTGGTTCCACCACTTACTAGTTACATGACCTTGAGCAAATCACCTACACTCAATGAGTCTCAGTTTCTCCACCTGCAACCCAAATCCTGATACTATAGGGTGTTATGAAGTTTAAATGAAATCATGTGTATAAAGCTACAGTGTACCTAGCATACAGTTTGTGCTGTGAATATAAATTGTGCACTGGAAAGGCCAAATCTATGATTTGACCAACTTCTGCTTTTTCCACTGCATCTAGAGATAACTAATCAGCATTTACTTGTTCCACCAGGGGAAATATCTAATCTTTGGCCCAAGGTTTATATCTTTCTCGTCCCAAATTGGGTAATACACAACAGGTTTCATTATTCATCTCTGAAGTCTCGCAAAAGGATGTCAAATTCTATTTCTGTAGTCGGATGATAATATTTACCTTCCCAGAACTTTGCAGTCATTAGTTAGGGAAAGTAAAGCAGGCCTTGTGAAGTTGATTACTTTTATTATCTCAGATGGACTTGAGATAATATAAAGGGAAGGGACAAAGGGGAACTTGCTGTGAAGGTACTACCCCACAGCCACCCTGTGCTATATAAAAGTGAAATAAAACAGAGACTAACTCTTTTCCACTGGGTTCAGAGCCCAGAAGAAGGATACAAGGTCAACAAACATGCTTACTGAATAAAAACAAGATGACTGGGGAAGCTTAGCTTGTTGGTATGAGATGAACCATAACTCCAAGGCCTATTATTTTGAAGAACAAATGGAGAGCTCCAGGTTCAGAACTAAAATCTGAAAGTTGATCAATAATTTAGATTGTTAAAGCCACAACGAATGGAGAAAACACAGCAGGCAGGATCGCTCACTATCATTTTTCTTAGCTTCAGAGCCCTAAAGTCTGGCTGTCCCTCGCAAAAATGTTTATGATACCCGTAAATTAGCAGGAGGTGGCCGAAATAAGAAGCTAACCCCTCCCCTGTAGGCTCATGCACCTGCTTGTGGACCTGCCAAAGCAGTTCTCCAAATGAAACAATAAGGATATTCATTCATATATTTCACTCATTCATTCACTCATTCATTCATGGGCATTAACTGCAGCTAATGCCTATTTGTCAGTGGAGAAGCGAACATTGGTGCTGCAAAAATCTTAGGCCTCTTTGAAAAGTAGGATTTTTTTTTTAAAGGTATGTCTACCTTTTTTCTTCAAATATTAAAATCCTTATGGGACGAAAGGAGTTTTGTTAATAATTTGGTCTACTGAGGATTGTTAACAATTACCATTTTGTTAGCATGAAAGTTACTTTAGCATCTAAAGGCTTCCCACCTTCCCTCTCCAAATATATTTCCTGTTCTCGCCTTCACACACGCGACCCCTTCTCACTGTGCCCAGTACCACTGAGGGCTGGCAGCACTGGCCTTTTCCCGTGCTCTCCTTGCTGAGCATCTTACACTGTGAAGGGGTAAGTAGAATGCACCTTCTTGGAAAATCTCTACTGTTCCCAAAGCCAGAAACCAGCTTTCCCTCTATTGAATTCCTCTAGTCTTTCCCCTGTATCGCTCTATTGGCAGATGCTCTGGTTTTGTTTTGATGGTAATTTTGGAAGATGTATTTTATCTCCCTAGTCTATTAAAAGCTTCCTGGGGGCAGGATCGCTGTCTGGCCAGCCTTTGTATTCTCTACCAGGCTTTACACACAATAGGTGTGTAAATATCCATAGATATTTGTGGAATAAGTGAGTAAACTAAGGAACTAATAAATCCATAAATGGTTTTCATGTTCGCCAATGACTTTTCCCATCAGTAGCTCGGACTACCAACAAGATGATGAGTAATATATCTGGAGTACAAAAAGAAGTTGATGGACAGGTAATAACACTATTTTACTATGAGTAAGAAAACCCAAAATGGTGAAAATATAAGAATACAATTTTGATGGAGCAAGTGTTTGTAATCCCTACCCACCCCACCTACCTCCCCCACCCCATCACCAGCTGTTTCAACTGATACAATTTGTTGTTTACAGAGTAGCTCTTATGTTGCTGTAATTTGTTTATTTTTGCTCTACTTTTCCTTTGAAGTTTAAAAGCAGCCAAGAAAACACCACAGGGAGAAGTAGCTGTTGTGGCTGGAGCTGGGCTCCCATGTTTCAGGCACTCTGGGGTGTTTCTTTGTGAAGGTCATTCCTTTCCTCTGTGCTAAGCACAGAATGAAATATTCCTTACTTTCAAGATTAATCCAGTGGCCGGCATTCAAGAAAGAATGGTGGGGCTATTTGTCAACTGGCTTTAAATATTTTATGGCAAATACTCTACTGTACCCTGGAAATTGGTCTTTTTGCCATCAATTTCTCAACATCGATATACTCTTTGTTGTAGGAAGAAACATTTCCCTTTGTAGTTTAAGCTGTGTTTCTAATACAAAGACTCCTGGTCCTGCTAAAGAGAAAACATTGGCTCTTCCGGGGTAACATCAGGCGTAACTAGAAGCAGAAGCTGAGAAACCCTCCATTTCCTCAGAAGAGGTGTGTAGGCAGCCCAGGGGGGAGCTTAGCCAGCAGATAGCTCCGACGCTGCAGGTAGCAACCCAGCCTCCGAACAAAAGGAGTCCGCACCTGGGGTGCAGACAAAGGGAGACTGCCTCTGCTACCCAATTCCCAATTCCCATCGCTTGCTGCTTGGGGACCCCTAGTGGCGACACACACGCCACAAGTACAGGTGTTCTGAATCTCCTCACTGAAGTGCAGAGGGGTCCTGAAGTATCTCCCTGAGTTTCCTACTTAACCACTTAACTTGGGGGGTGGAGTGATTAGATACGCACACATGTACGCGCGCACACACATACATGTACATACGCATATCACACCATCGGCTACAACCTGTTGGACATGAAGGATGCAGAGAAAGGGCGCCTGGGTGGCTCAGTGGGTTAAGCCTCTGCCTTTGGCTCAGGTCATCATCTCAGGGTGCTGGGATCAAGCCCCACATCGGGCTCTCTGCTCAGCAGGGAGCCTGCTTCCCCCTCTCTCCCCGCCTGCCTCTCTGCCTACTTGTGATTTCTCTCTCTGTCAAATAAATAAATAAAATCTTTTAAAAAAAAAAAAGATGCAGAGAAAGGGGGAGAGAGGCAGAGAAAGAAGAGAGAGCTTTTCTTTTTTTCTGATGGGAAAAAAAAAGTTTAGAAACTCATGATAGAGTGCAGAAACTCATGAAGTATGTTTTCTTCTGCATACTGCAACTCCTGGCTTTGTTCCCCAACATTTTAGATTACAAACCTCTTTTCTGCCTTCCATGCCATAAGAGAAATCTAGGATAAACTAAAGTGAAGAGTGCTCTAAGTCTCCTCTGTGCAAACATGTGTAGCGCGTTTGTTGCTCATGTCATCTGGGGGCTACCTATGTCAACATTTGCTTTCATAAAGGTATTCAAAGCATTTATTCTCTGCTAACTGTTCATGCATTTATGCACTCAGTAATTGATTCAGTCACGTTTAGTGAGCACTCACCATACATGTCCGAGTATAGTGGACCCAAGGAAGAAAGATACAGGAAAACTACATCCTTGCGCTGGGGTATTCAACAAGATGATCTCCGTTGCCTCTTTCTGGACATTTACATCTCTGCTGGAACAGGGTTTCAAGCTCTAGAAATGATCTCTAATTAGGAAGCACAGTTATTATCCATGCCGGTATCGACTTTCTTTTCAGCAGATTTTTTAAAAAATAAAACCTCTAAAACCAAGTCTCAAAGTCTGTTTCTAGATAAATGGTATTTTTTTTCATCCACAGTTTTAGCTTGTCAGTTCAAAGAACCAAGCAGATACTCAAAATGTGCTGTGCCTTCGGCCCTCAGAAAAAGTTCTGAATCAATATTTTCGTTTCTTTCCCTGTGGCAGTTATAGATTTGATAACAAAACAAAAATCTTTTTAATTTTTTTTTTTAAGGAGGGAGAGTAAGTGGGCTCTGGAGGAAAGCTAAGAGACACAATATCTGGGTCAATCTTCTGGTATAGGGAAACATATTTTAGCCTGTGGCAACTATTCTGGGTTCGTTTGTAAAACGAGGCATGAAGAAGTGATTTTGGAAAAGTTCAGTGTGTATCTATGGAGTCAGACAGTCCCCATTCCATCCTAGTTCCTCATTTATTAGCTCTGTGACCTTGAGCAATTTACTTAATGCTAGTTTCCTGATCTTTAAAATGGAGCAATAATACCTAGTTCACAGAATTTGTGAGGACCAAATGAAATAATAGATCAGTACGGTGTCTGCCACATAGAAGCCCAGTGAGGAGTTCTGGGTGTCTGTGCCCTAGAGTCAAGCATGGTGTGCTTACACCGACTTTCCCAGAGCAGGCTGGGAGAATAATGGCCTGATGGAAAAGTACTTTTCATCTCCACCTACCCTTCTTGTGTTACATCACTTGTATAAGAGTACATCAAAACATATGAGAGAGGCCTGGGCCTCATGGGTTTTTTGTTGTTGTCGTTGTTCTATTTTTGTTTTGGGTTTTTTTTTTAAGATTTTATTTATTTGTTTGAGAGAGAGACAGAGAGACTGATTGAGAGAGAGAGAGAGAGAGAGAGAGAACATGAGCGGGGTGAGGGTCAGAGGGAGAAGCAGACTCCCTGCTAAGCAGGGAGCCGGATACAGGGTTTGATGCTGGGACTGACCTGAGCCAAAGCCAGACACCTAACAGACTGAGCCACCCAGGTGCCCTGAGATGCCTGAGCTTATGGAGATAAATCCAGTTCAAATCCTGATTCTGCTGCATACCGCCTGGTGACCTTGGACAAGGAACTTTGTTTTTCCTCTTTCTTAGTGTATTTACCTGTTAAAATGGTGATAATAATGCCTCATATTTGTATAAAAGACAATGTAGGAGGGTGCTAAATAATATTAATGTACAACAAGCACTTTTTACCTATAACAGTTCCTGGGGAAGGAGTGGATGTTGCTAGGGGAGAGTGCTTCAGAATCTCCAGGGAGTATTGTGTGGAATATAAAAAAGAAAGTACACTCAGGTCCTTCCTCAATCTCTCTCTCACTTTCACACACACACACACACACATACACACACACATACACACACACACCCCACATACACATAGCCCACACCAAATGGTAATGTCTCACAGGAGGACATTTCCCCACCAGCCTCTTTGGGTAAGAATCCTGGTAGAATGTGAAAATACAGTACAATGACAGAGGATAGGCAGGTTACTTAATCTCTCTGCCAAATCTGGCCCCTAGAAGATAAATGGAAGAAAACCAGCATTTGATGACTGGCTACTACTGCCATTACTTTAAAAAAAAATTTATTTATTTATTTATTTGACAGAGAGAGCGAGCGTGAGTGCACATGGGAGGGGAAGGGGCAAGAGAAGAGGGAGAGGGAGAAGCAGGCTCCCCGCTGAACAGAGAACCCAATGCAGGGCTTGATCCCAGGACCCTCAGATCATGACCTGAGCCAAAGTCAGACACTTAATTGATTGAGCCACCCAGGCACCCGCTGCCATTACTTTAATTATCCATATCAGCACTGCCACTCAGGAATACAGAAAAACCACCTGCCACATAATAACCATTTACCATGTGCCAGGACCAGGCTCAGGACTCTGTCTACCTTCTCATACATTCACAACCAGCCTGAAAGGAGGATCATGATCTCCATTTTCCCTTTAGGGAAACTGAGGCCAAAAATCCTGTGTTACATCTTAATCAAAATGCATGACAAAGCTCGTGGTAAGTAGTATCATCCCCACTTTATTTAAGGAAACTAAAATGAGAGGGTAGATAATTTATTAAGGTTCTAGGCATTAATTGGAACCCAGCTTTGGCTGATTCTTTTCAGAGTGTGCTCAAAAAAAAAAAGAAAAGAAAAGAAAAGAAAAGAAAGAAAGAAAGGAAAGAAATCACTCTAGCAGAAGTTTATTTTTGCGTTTTTGGTAAATATTTTCCTGCTTGAGCTTTTACTCAGGAAAGAAATGAAATCTTTAATATATATCTTCTTTGCTTTAAACACTCATGTTTTTCTATTTGAACATGGAAGGGTACTGTCCTTCCTTGTCTAAAGCACAAATCATGGGGCAGGCCAGGCTCTGGAGACTTTGCAGGGCTTGTGTTCTGACCCAAAGGGCCTGAGGAGCAAGAGGCATAGTGTTCGGGAGAATAAGAAGGTGTTTGCTCAAGTGAGGTGATTGCGGGGAGCCAAGAATGCTCCCTGATCAAAAACTCTGTCCTATCCAGCTTTCAGATACTAGAAGTTCCAAAATTAGAACTTTCACTTCTTTGACTTAAACAGTACTGTGAACACATGTTATAATTAATCACTTTGGGGGGACCTAAGACATTAAACCAAATAACTATTTTCACCTGAGTAAGTTTCCTTATCCCCAAAGCTGATTTTAACATCCACACATAGGACAGGGGCATGCAACCTTAAATACTTCTACAGAATACCTGGGGTTCATCTTAAAACACGGACTCTGATTCAGCAGATGTGGGGCAGGTCCCAAACCCTGCACTTCTAACAAGTTTCCACGGGATGCCAATGGTGCATCAGCACACTTGAGCAACAAGGGTCCTAGAACAAGGGTTCACAACTCTGATTGTGCATCCAAACCACCCAGAAGGCTTCCTGAAATCCCAATGCCCAGATTGCAACACCCTAAAACAAACAAATCAGAATCCCTGTGGGTGGGAACAAACATCTGTATTTTTTTAAAAATTCTAGATGAGGGACACCTGGGCGGCTCAGTTGGTTAAGCCGCTGCCTTCAGCTCAGGTCGTGGTCCCAGGGTCCTGGGATCGAGTCCCGCATCGGGCTCCTTGCTTGGCAGGGAGCCTGCTTCTCTCACTGCCTCTGCCTGCCTCTCTGCCTGCTTGTGTGTACTCTCTCTCTCTCTCTCTCTCTGGCAAATAAATAAAATCTTTAAAAAAAAATAAAAATAAAAATAAAAATTCTAGATGATTCCAATGTACTGGTAAGGTTTGGAACCACTGGCAGGAAAGATGGGATGGAGAGAAGAGATTATAATGTCAAGGTCAGTGGGGAATGGCTAAGGCTAATGTTGCTCCATGATTTTACCAGGACTGTCTCTGGTCATAAAGGAAGGAGAGAGAATCAAATCTTGTCAAGACCTTTCATAAGATCATGTGACTACAGCCATAGTGATGTGAGGAAACAGAGTAGAAGTTAACATTTGCACAAAAATTTCTTAATCAGTGTGGCGCAGTTTGTCTTCAAATTTTGCCCACATTATGATTTTAAAAAGATATTTCTCAATGAATAAGCACAAACGGCATGCACTTACTTTAGGGCCACTCCCCCCAGAGCAGCCAGCTGTCAGTGAGGGAGATGTTTGCTGGCAAATCCACTCTATCATTTCTCAATCAGAAAGAAGATTAGAAATGGGATTTTCAGCTCAGATGGGGTTGAAGGGTGATATTTATGCCAGAGAAATACTTCACGCCACAGCTAAAAAAAATTGCTTTGGGGAAAAAAAGACCCTCAACTTCTTATGTGTTATGAATATATGAAAATGAAACTCTCAGCTTGGACAGGAGGCGGTGGTTTCACAGGTGAATTCAGCTGCCTTCTGCTTCCAGTGCTGTTTGCTGCACAGAGACAAAAAGTCTTTTAGCTGAGTCTTTATATCCAGAGAATTTATTCTCATCCACATCCACTCCCATCCCTCAGGGTTGAAACCAAGAGGGTGGCGAGTGAAACAAAGCAAAATGTTTAGAGCAATTAATTCAGTTATGAAGATTAATTTGATGTGTCAACGTGATTGGGCTACGGGGTGCCCAGGTGTTTTTTTCTTTAAGATTGTATTTATTTATTTGAGACAGAGAGACAGAGACAGCGACAGAAATAGTAACAGAGATAGCGAGAGAGAGAGCACGAGTGGGGAGGAGAGGGAGAAGCATGCTCCCAGCTGAGCAGCTGGCTATTTTTTTTAAGATGTTATTTATTTACTTGAGAGAGAGAAAGAGAGAGCACAAGCTGAGAACAAGCAGGGGGAGGGGCAGAAGGAGAGGGAGAAGCAGACTCCTCACCCAACAGGGAGCCCCACGTGGGGCTCGATCTCACTACCCTGGGATCATGACCAGAGCCGAAGGCAGATGCTTAACCAGAGCTACCCAGGGACTCCAGTGTCCAGGTAATTGATACAAAACTATTCTGGGTATTTCTGTGAGTGTTTTTTTGTTGTTGTTGTTGTTGTTTTTTAATGAGGTTAAAATTTAAATCAGTAGACTGAGTAAAGCAGATTGCCTTCCCTAAGGTGGGTGGGCCCCACCTAATCAGTTGAAGATCTGACAAGCACTAAAAGGCTGACCCTCCTTTAAGTTAAGACAGAACTCTTCCTGACAGCTTTCAGACTACAACGTCAGCTCTTCTGTTGATTTTGAACTTGAACTGAAACACTGGCTCTTCTTGGGGCTCAAGTCTATTGGCTTTTAGACTGTAAATAAGCCATCAGCTCTTCTAGGTCTCTAGCTTGCTGGCTCACACTGCAGATCTGGGACTTATCAGCCTCTATAAGCATGTGCCTCCATATATACAGGAATTAGCATGAGCCAATATATATTGGCATGGATATATATATATATATACGCATATATTTATGTCTATCTAAACACACATATTCTATTGGTTCTATTTCTTTGAAGAAGCCTAATAATTCATAAGGTAAATTTTTTCACCTTTTGTACCCCTCCAGATTTTCTAATTTTTCTATAATGAGTGAATATAATCATTGATTTTTAAACAATGCATTATTAAACAAGCAACAGGAAAGCTCATGTCCTCTTACATCACAAGCGTCTCTACTTCAGATCAATGCTGCTTTTCAAACTTCAGAACCTATAAACATTACCTGGAGATCTGTTAAGACTGGGCCCCACTCTCAGAGATTCTGATTCAGGAGGTCCAGGGCTGGGAGAGAAGTGTCTGCGTCTCTCCCTAGCCCCTGGGTGATGCTACTCCGAGAATCCTGCTTTGAGTGGTAAGGTCTGTGATCATTGTAAGGAAGATCACAGCCCCTTTCTAAGGGACTGTCTTTTAATCTCATACTGTGTTTACACACCCCCAATTCAGCCTTTTAAAAAAATTCTGCTGTGTTTTGAAGTTGTCTTTCCACCTGGCTTTCTCATGAGATGAGAAGATTCTGGAGGGCAGCAAGGGTGTTTGGCCATTTTTGCATTTCCCTTCCCTAACCCAAGAATCTTTCCTGTAACAGAATTTTTAAAATGTCTGTAAAACCTAACTGAGTGTTTATCTTTGTTCTGGTTTCCCAAGCCATCTGAAGGTGGCAGGCTGTCCTGATTTTCTGCACAAAAGGGCAGAAGCAGAGTTAACACAATAGGATGCTGTCTGATACTGTCTTCTGCCCTGTCCAAGGAATTTAATTTTCTATAAGCCTAGCTCCAATTCTCTTTGGGACAGTTGTAATGAGAACCTTAACGCTTCCTACCCTGTGTGACATTAAGGCCTTTCCTACTGAACATTAATGATTTGGGGGACACTGAGTTTGCTCAATTTGTATTTCCTGACATGTGAGAACATGGAATGGTGTAGACAAAATGTTTTAATGTTGAAATGGCTTTTTCAGTTCTGATCCAAATGTATGCTATTGGATAAAAATATCCCAGAGTTATACATGGGTAATATTGACTGAATTTGACAAGTAGTTGACTATGATGATCTCGCAAGACTTAGGAAAAAGTCTGAGCAATATTACAACTTTCTACATTTTCATTCTGATTTGCATCCTCACATCCCCATTCCGTTACACTCAGTGTGTCATACCATAATGACTAGCTTTCGTTTCTTAACGCTGTTTGCGATCTTATTTTATTATTGTTAGAACACTATCAGGTTCATACTGTTCTTTTAAGGAATTCAGAGTAGATATCTTTTGCTGCTGCTAACCTTCTTCTGCCCTCCTACTTTTCAAACTGTATCATTACCTTCTCTTTTTCAGAGCTTCCTGTCATAGCCTCATAATAGAAGTTCAGCTTGTTTGCATATGCATTTGCATGTCTTCATTAAGAGGAAGACGGCGATGTGATTAATGAGTGTTATTTCTCATTTCGCAGAAGGAATATGTCTGTATTTTATATTCAAAGCACCAAAAGAAATCGTCCTATGTTAGCTTAATATCAAATCACTTACTGTCTATATGTTATTTAAAATGTTTTTCTTGTAACATTACATACTCATGCTAACTGTAGGTATGCTAGACATAAAAGAGAGATAAATAAAAATAAAAATCACCCATATTCCCACCAGCATGCATAAATACATTAATACTGTTGCTGTTAATTTTCTCCCTGGGGGGGATTAGCAGTTTCATAGTCTGCTTTCTGCACTTTATGTTATGTAGGAATATGAACATACATGTGGAAAAAACCTTGTTAGGACCGTTATCAAAAGCGCCTACCTTTGTATGTTGAGATTATTATAACTACTTCAGTTTTTCTATATTGTGTAATTTTTTAAATGATTACATTTTACTTTTATCATTGGAGACAATAAGAAAGCTACCTTCATTTTGGAAGGAAGTATTAAAATTTCTCCATATCATTATATAGTCTTAATGTGATGTTTAATGGCTATCTGAAATTCCATTGTATGAATCTATAATAATTTAATTCATTATTCCTCTATTGATTGAAATTAAATTGCTCCACAGATTTTCCTTTTTGTGATTCATACTGGGATAAAAATTATTGCACCTACATCCGTGGGTGACTTTCTGTTTATTTTCTTAGGCTTGATTGCTGTATGTTGAACATGGCTATGGTAGGGCCACCAGCTGTACAACCCTAGAAAGCACCAGACAGTGCATCCTACATAAATGGTGCAAATTCAAAACACAGTGTAAATGGTGTCTGTGTGAGTAGAGCAATGACTAGATATGGTCAAAGGCTATGAAAATATTTAAATTTGATAAAAGTTGTCAAATTGCCTTCTGGAAAACTGTCTCAATTTATACTCATTCCCAGGACTCACCCCACATGTACCAAAATTGAGAATTAGAAATATTTTTAAATTTAAATTTGTGAGGAAAAATGATATCTTATTGCTGTTTTCATTTCTATCTGTCTGATTAATAATGAGATTTAGATTTTTGCTTATGTGTTAATCATTTTTTTAAAGATTTTATTCATTTATTTGAGAGAGAGCGAAAGCAAGAGAAATCACAGAGGGAGCGGGAGAAGCAGACTCAATGCTGAGCAGAGATGCCGAGGTGGAGCTCGATCCCAGGACCCCCAGATCATGACCTGGACGAAGACAGACACTTAATGACTGAGCCACCCACACACCCCTCTTAATCATTTCTATCTCTTCTTTTGCAAACTGCCTATTCACATCTTTTGCCAAAATAATCATAAGTACTGAATCCCAATGACAGCACCAAGAGTTGTAGGTGTGTGATTTTACTTATTCTCCCCAAGTACACTGCAACAATCACTTTTAAGTATCTCTGTATTATAAATTAGAACTCTAAGAGGTGACTGGAAGTTCTGGGTCTTGCCCAAGATCTCACAACAATTGATAGGACTTAGATTTGAACACAGCTCTACCTCCAGAGCCTGAGCTCTTTATCACTGGATTATAGTGCTCTTTCATTTGTATGTCAATGTTCTTATTGATTTGTCATGACTCTTTATATAGTAATTATAATAAACTTTGGTCAAATTTGTGACACAGGTATTTTTCTTGGTTTATTACTTGCCCTAACATGATGTACTATAGATTTAAGTCTTCATATTAAATTGCATGACCTCTTTGTAATATTAATGATATGAGCTCTCTGTCCTAATTCTTAAATGTTTAAAGTTTGAATCACAGTATTATTAAAATGTTTAGTGTGAAATGATATTTTCCTTTCACAATTAAATTAATTAAAAAAAAAAACTATTGGAGTAAAGACCAACTTCAGAGTATTAAAAATGGAACACATGTAACCATCTTATGTAAATACTTGGAAATTAAACAAATTACATCATTCTTAGTGAAGGGACATCTTAATCCTTAACGGTGTTTCCACTGTCTGCAGGGAAAAATAATAAACTGAAAATGTAAGACTAAGTAACAGAAGATCAATCAAATGCTTAACAATGTAAATTATTTTAATATTTGCAAAATAAGGTGATTATATTGTTTGTAATTCCTAAGTTAATTGGCTAGAAATAGTATATAATTTCTCATGTGCACTAACTCCTTAAAATCTTATAAAGTAGAAGAAAAAATAAACTTCATGAGCACAAAAGCCCCACCAATTCCAGTTCTTAACTGTGCTTTGCATTTCTACTATACAGACTAGCCATTAAGTATTTTGTATGTTGTAATTAAAGAAATGAATGCATAGTAATTATTTCTGGTCCTTTTCTTTAGAAAAGGATTTATTTATGTATGTCAGAATAATTCTACTTGGCAAAGGATATATATGTAAAAAATTACTGAGGGGCACCTGGGTGGCTCAGTGGGTTAAAGCCTCTGCCTTCGGCTCAGGTCATGATCTCAGGGTCCTGGAATCGAGCCCCACATCGGGCTCTCTGCTCATCAGGGAGCCTGCTTCCTCCTCTCTCTCTGCCTGCCTCTCTGCCTCCTTGTGATCTCTGTCTGTCAAATAAATAAATAAAAATCTTAAAAAAAAAACTACTGAGATATTAATGTCTTCTTTGTTCTTGTTGCTGAAGGAGACTAGGGTAAGTGTGAGAATTTTTTCTTCCCACCCCATGACATCTTTATGTTGAGTCTGGGTTCCTGGGTGCCCAAATGTTCGAGTGTAGTCAAACAAGTCTTGTATGTCAAGATTTCAGCCCAAAGTTTCCTAGCAGAGCATTCAGGAGTTCTGTCTCCAACAAGGCTGACTGAGAGGCTGACGCTAGGTAGGGGGAAGGCACAACTGGTCTTACTAGGGAGTGAAGAGACCAAACTTTCTCACGACTTGGGGCAGGGGTGGTGCTTCTTAAGGATGGCAACCCATGTCCACTGCCATGCAGTGCTCTTTGAGGGGACAAAACTTCCTGAAGGATCTTCTCAGATCAGTGTGAGCTAACACAAAGAGGACTCATGCCACGATCTAGGAAAAGAAAATGGATGTGCAACTTTCAACAGGACCCCAAAGACTCTCTGTGTATCAGTACCAGATTGGAGGATGGTCTCCTATTTCCTGGCCACATGAGAGACCCCTGTGTTCTATGCAGCCCTAAGGAGTCAGGGCACCACTAAACTATGACCGAGTGCGTGGAAATCCTTGTTAGCTCTGCTAAAGTGGTTCCAGAAACATTACTTGATTATTAAAAAGAAAATAATGTAACCACTTTTTACCCCCAGTTGTGGAATTAATAAACGTCAAGTACTCATTTACTGAATAATAACAGAGCCCCTACTATGTGCCAGGCATAATTATAGACCCTAAGGACCTAATAGTGGACAAGGTCCCTACCCTCAGAAAGTTCATGCTTTAAGTAGGAGACATGATTACCTTTAAAAAGATAACTTCAATATTTAAAAAAAAAAAAAAACTCCAAATAGTGAAAATATTGGAAATGAATGTTCAGATGGACATAAATTGCCTCAAGCAACATCTGTCTGATGATGTGACATTTCAGGGGAGACCTGATTTTTAACAAGTCTGGTAAAGGAAGCATCAGATCCACAGTCCTGAATCAGATATAAGCTCAGCACACTGGAGGAGCAGGAAGAAGGTCAGTGGGGCTGGGGCAAAATGAATGAAATGCGGAACCCAGGAAAATCAGGCCAAAAGGCTGAGCAGGTGCCAGATCCTAATAGCCATAAAAGTCATTGAGATTTTCTGTTTATTTCTGGACCCAATGGGATGCCAAGAGGCTTTTAAGAAGAGGGTGACATGGTCTGATTCACCCTTTGACAAGATCACTCTGGCCACTGTGGATATAGGATAGAAAGAAAAACAAGAGGAGAAGTGGTTTGAAGGCTATTCCAATGGTTTAGAAGAAAGAGACTGATGGTGTAGATAGAGGATGTAGCAGTGGACATGGTGAGACCCTGGCAGACCTAAGATACATTTTGAAGTTGGAGCTGACACCACCTGTGATGAATGGGATATGAAGGGTGAGGGAAAGAATCATCAAGCTGGCTCCCAGGTTTTTGGCTGAGCAGTTGAATGGTTGGCGGTACCATTTGCTGCAACGGTGAAGGCTGAAGGACGGATGAACTTGGTTGGGGAGTGAAATCAGGCGTTGCATTTTAGATATGTGAAGTCTAAGGTGCCTGTTAAAATTCAAAGGAGATGCCAAGTAGCATTGCTCGGAAAGAGGTCTGGCTTGGAAATAGATTTGGGTTATAAAGATGCACAGATGAAGAAATGGATGGATAGAGAGGTGGGTGCATGGTTACAGGAAAGAGGGATGGGGGCATCGAGAGAAAATTGTATGGATAATGGAAGACAGACAGATGAAGACAGAGTGAGACAGGAAAGGAGAGAAAAAGCAAGTAAATCAGAAAAAGAATATGGTCTCCTAAATGGTATGAATAACTTTTTAAAGATTTAGTTATTCATTTGAAAGCGAGCGAGCAAATGGAGGGAGGGGCAGAGGGAGAGAATCCTGAAACACATTCCCTGCTGAGCAGGGAGCCCCACATGGGGCTTGACACCCGGCTCGACGTGGTGCTTGATCCCAGGATCCCAAGATCATGACCTGAGCTGAAATCAAGAGTCAGTCATTCAGGGCACCTGGGTGGCTCTGTGGGTTAAGCATCTACCTTCAGCTCAGGTCATGATCCCAGGGTCCTGGAACTGAGCCCCACTTGGGGCTCCCTGCTCAGTGGGGAGTCTGCTTCTCCCTCTCCTTTTGCCCTCTCCCCACTTGTGGCCTCTCTCTCCCAAATAAATAAATAAAATCTTAAAAAAAAAAAAAAAAGTCAGCCGCTTAACCAACTGAGCCACCCAGGTCCCCCAATGGTAAGAATATCTTTAAGCAACCCAAAGATGAGAGAGGAGTTAAGTTTTCCAGTGAATTCATTTTCTTAGTGTCTCTGTGCTTGAAGGCAATGTTCACTAAGCTAAACATAATTTGCCTTAAGGAGATAACTTTTTATATTTACCTCTTCTTTCTATGCATTTTAATTTCTTGGTGGTTTCTTCTACATTAATTGAATTTTTCTCATTCCATTTTTCTCCCTATTCATTTGGAAGTCATAAACTATTGCTATTTGTTTAAAAATTGCCACAGACATTTATAGATACACATTTGAGTTAACAACACCCAGTGTTAACCAACATCTTAACTATACAAACCATCAATAGCATGGCATGAATCTGCTTTAAGTCTAGTTACCTGCCTCCCTATGTTTTGCTCTTCCTTCTAGTATTTCAGCTCGATCTTGTTTTTTTTCAACACAGGAAATTAGACATTGTTGTTGTTGTCTTACACTGTTACTATTTAGATTTAAACAGAAGCATCTGATTTTCTTTGCTCATGATTCTTTCTTGTACCCTGGACTTTGCTCCAGTATTCTTTTTTCTTCTTCCTAAAGCATATGCTCTTAAAGTATCTTCATGAGGAATTCTTAGCAGTAATCCCTCTCGATTTTCATCTGTAAATGTCTTCATTTTGTCTTTTCTTCTGAATAAAAATTTAGGCTATATAGAATACAAGCTGACAATTAATTTCCTTCAGCTCTTTGAACACATTTCATTGTGTTTTCACTTGTTTTCTCCCCAAAAAGGAGTCTACTATTAATCTACTTATTATCCCTTTTTTGGCTATATTCTCTTCTTTGTTGCTTTTAAAAGTTTTTTTTCTCTCTCTGTTCAGTGGTTGTGAAGTTTTCCTACAGTGTGTCTGGGTGGGACATTATCCCATTCAGGATTCAGTGGCCTCATGAATCTGAGGAACCATGTCTTTTTTCATTTCTGAAAAATAGCTGTTAACTCTTTGAATATTACCTACTCAAAAACCTCAGTGATTTAGACATATGTTAAACCTTCCCACTCAAGGTTTCTTAACTTGCCTTTCACATTTTTCATCTGTTTCCTTGTGCCCTCTTGCGGGTGATTTATCTTCCCCTTCATTGCTTTTTTTTTTCTGCTGGTTATCCATCAACTAAAGATCAATTTATCTAATCTGCTGATTATCAACTGAGTTGAACATATAATTTCAATTCTTTAATTTTTCATTTTTAGGATTTCACTTTTTTTCTTCAAGTCTCTTGGGCTGTTTTTCACAATGTCGTGTTCCTTCAACATACTGTTTGATTCTCTCCCACATTTTTTAATCGTTATGCTGAGCATTTTCTCTCTGCCCCTTCTAAATCCACTCTTCCCCGTCCTCCACTGTGCTTTATGCCCTGACAGGTCGAGAGCTGGACTACACGAATGGGGTCCCTTGTCTGGAGAGGTCCTGCTTCTCCCTGAGTCTTAGCAGACCTTCGCTTACTCTTGTGCAAGAATTCATTGTAGTAAATCTTTGTCTGACTACTGATATGGGGGAAAGGGTTTGCTGTCCTTCCTCCAGAGGCACGTGAATTTGCTTGTTCCCTCTTAGCAGCACTGACGACTAGAAGCCTTGCTGCTTCTTCCCAACAGCAACCTCCTCCTGCATCTGTGCCACCAAAACGGGGTCTTCTCCAGCCTTTTGGCCAATCCCAATCTTTCTCAAGAGCACTCAAGGGAACTTGGGAGTGGGTAAAACTCCCCTTGTATCTGGGTGTCTGAAGCCCCCACTTATTCTTAACTGATACACTGGTACATACTCAGCCTTGAGCAATTCGGTTTTTTTTGTTTTGTTTTGTTTTGTTTTTAATATCTTCTCCCCCACTCTACCGTAGCTGCCTCTTCCTCCCGTGCACTGTCAAATGCAAAACAATTTAAACAATTCATGTATCCTGACTCTTTTCAGGGTAGGAATGGGGGTGCTTTTTCCCCTTTGCAATTCAGTTTCCTGGTTGCCTTGTGGCCTCAGCTCTCTGATGAGTTCAGGGAAGTTAGGGTTTTGCATAGTGTTCAGCATTTTCTTATTAAGGTGGGAGTGACATTGTCCTGCAACTTTCTGTATCCTTAGCAAGAAACGGGATTCCTGGTGTTATTAAGAGCAGCATCACTTCTCACTTTGCAAACCCTCTGGTTTATGGGATAAGTTACATGGCCACCAAGGACAGGGCAGGAGCTCAAAGCCTGGAAGATGCCTTCAGGGGAATGCCCGCTGCAAGGCTCACGGCCTCTCTAGGTTCCTGCTGTCTTATATTGCTGACCCAAGAGGATTTCCCTTATTTTCCTGTAAGCTCAAGCATGCATTTAAAAATGTTTTTTTTTTTTCCTTAAAAAAGCTATCTTACCCAGCATTTTTTAGGTGATTTGTAACAGAAAGGCTCTTCCAGACAGCTAGTGAGCCATAGAGCCAGGAACAAAAGTTGAAAAAGTATTTTATAATGTTAAAATTTTAATAACTTACTTTTTTACTTATTAACATTAATGATTCTTAAGATTGTTGATGATATGGCTGCAGAAGTAAAAAAGCAATGGTTAATGTGAAATTAATATTTTAAAAATGGAATCCATTAATGTAAAAGATTGACTTTACAAAGCTTTTCTTAAATACTCTTAAATACTCTAAAAGTTCAATTTATCTGGAGGGTGTTAACATGAATAATTTAAAATTCATTTTCCAACTGCAAGAGAAATAAAATTGATTTTGAGGGTTTTGCTGAATCCAAAAGCTTAGTTATTTTTAACAAAATTTTTTTGACAAACGGTGAATGGATGGTTACAGGATGATAGATATACAGATGGATAGATTGATAAATAGATTGTTGTTATAGTATACTAATGTAAACTTTAGACACTGATCTTATCATAACCCAAGGTGAGTCTGAGTTTAGAGGTCAGAGGATTGTTGAGCCAGAAAGTTGATCAACTAGGTGTAACCAATGAAATAAGAGAAACCAGCCAAGTGCCTACAGCAACCATACAACTAAAACTGCGGTGAGACTGGGTCTTGGAGAGTAGCTGATGCTAAGTTTTTATGAGTTACATTAAGATGCTTCATTGAAGGGCTAAATCTTTGCAGGAATCCATGCCCCTTCCCCCAAAATGCTATGTACTTCTGAGTTCCATTTAGGTGGCAATATTATCCAAGTATGTTAACATGATTCAGCTGACTCTACATCTGACTGGGCTGGTCTGGGTGACGAGGTGGTCGTCTCCTTCCTCTTTCATCATTCCATAGGTTTTCCCTTCTACACAGCAAGGACTCAGTTGAGGAGGACAACCTTTTCAGATAGAACTCATCATTCGTTACCATTAGGGACACAGGACTTGGGGGCTTCCTGCTAAATTCCATTTGTAGGAATTATAGGTGAAGGAATGCTTGAAAGCTTCAGTTACAGCTACTTCCTTCTTAAAAATGGTAGATTTGGGAGTTTTATTTTTTTGTATTTTTCTACCCCTTTCCGGCAGGCCAAATAAGGACCTCCCAAAGATGTCCTCATCCTCACCCCTAAAACTGATGAATATGTTAGTTTACATGGCAAAAGGGACTTTGTGGATGTGATTAAAGTTACAGATCTTGAGATGGGAAGATTATTCTAGATTATCCGAGTGTGTCCAATCTAATCAGATGAATATTTGAAAACGAAGACCCTTCCCCAGCTGTGGTGAGAGAAAGCCACTGGAAGAAGCAGCAGGAGAAATTCAAAATAAGACAGGTACTTGATCCACTGTTGTGGACTTTGAAGATGAAGAGGCCACGAGAAGGCAAATGCAGAGGCCTCAAGAAGCTGAGAGTGACCAGGACCAATAGCCAGCAAGGAAATGAGGACTTTGATCCTATCGCCACATGGAACTGAATTTGGCCAACCCCTGCATTAACAAGGAAACAGATTCTTCCGCGGATCCTTTAGAAAGAATATATCCCTGTAGACACCTTGATTTCAGTCTGGTCAGAGCCATATCAGACTTATCCACAGAAATACAAAATAATAGTTCTATGTTGTTAACATTAGGTTTATGATAATTTGTTACAGCGGTACTGGGAAGCTCACATATCTTTCTGTTTTCCTGTCTCTCATTGCCCACCTTATGCTTCACTCAGTACCGGCTCCACTCAGGTATTCTGGTGCCTTCTGGGTTCTTCTACTGGTCCAGGAAGCCCCACCACAGAGATGAACAAGGGGCTAAGCAGGACCCATCCAAGTCCCTTAGAAGTCCCATTTGGGATTGAGAGGGATGTTGAAAGAGTATGTTTCTCAACTTGAGATGACAAACCAAAAGACAGGACATGTAAACCGGAAGACCTGTGTAGGAAAGAACCTGCTTGAGAATAAGGATACCTCAGAAGAAAAAGAAAAAAGCAAAGAGATTCTAAGGGCACATTCAAGCACCTAGATCCAGGTAGATCTGAAACAAATAACCTCTAGACTTTTGAGTTACCTACCTTAAAAAACAAAAACAAAGACAACCCTTTGTTTCAGTTTGGTTTTCTTTCTCTGTCACTACAGTAGGGTTGGCTGAAAAAATATTGGTGGATACTTGTTGCGCTGATCATGATGGCCACAGGCAAAAGGCCTGGAACATATTAGACCTCAAATACGGTTTTATCTTTTGGTCCTTCCCAAGGAAAACTTCATGCTCTAGGTGACTCCTTCTCTCTCCTGTCTTTGATCTCAAACTCTGAGGATCCTAAAAGAAAGCATGTCTCCATGGAAAGCCTTACACAGCATGATAATGTGGATTAATGTGTTCATGAATTACCTTTCTCATTAAAACTATTAGGGACTGAAACTTGCGAGATCCTCTAGCTCCTAAGAGTGTGTAGTGAATTTCAGGTACTGTGATATAAATATGGAGAAAACATTTTGGACTGGGTGTCCTTTTATAAGTACCCCTTAAATTATATTTCAGAAAATTATCGTTCCATTCATTTAGAAGACTGGGTCCTGATCATATAACTATATTTTAAAAAATCCAACGACCTTATAATTCTGACTGGAAAAAGATTGACACCATTTTGTTATTCTGCACTGTTTGCAGATCCTCTTTGTTTTTCTGTCACGCTATTTGTCATAATACATACACTGGAGACAATGGCCATGGGAGAGAAGGGACCATATTTATATTTTCCAGATCAGAGGATGACCATCTTTAAAACAGCAATGTTGGCATTCGAACTTGCTATTGGCCCAGTCCTTTCTGGCATGCTTGCGTACGGAAAAATGAAATAGCATTATTTGGAGATACACTGGTCATTTTCTTAATTATGTCTCGTGCCTGGATTTGGCTGTAACAAGTTCTATGAATTGTCTCCTGGCAAATATTTAGTCTGTGGAATTTGATTAAATGGCATCCCATAAGGTCTTAGAAGTTGTCTTCCCTGCCCACAAGTGAACGAAATATTAAAAGTCTCTGACCTTACATTCTGTACACAAAAGACTCTTGATAAAAACCTCAGGGCTGAATGCAGGAGGATTCCGGGCAAATTCCACTCCCTCTGGGATTTCCCATCCTCTTTGCTTATTCATGACATGGTGCAGCCCGAGGGCTCTGAGCTGGCTAATGCTGTACGTTAGTCCATTATGCATGCATTATGTTCGATGATCTCCCCATAGAATAACCAAGCTCAATTAACAGGTTGTTCTTCTCACAGATCTGTCAGATCCCCTGGGTGCTCCTAAGGGCTTTTTAGTTGCCAGGAGTGTGGCAGAAAGAATGTAGTGGGGAGCCTGTGAGGTGGTGTCAGTCCGTTATTTCATGTGAAGAAGCAATGCATGTATAATAGTAGCAGGGCTACGCAACCAAGACTCAGAAGTGGGAACCAAACCGACAGCTCATTATGAAGCACCCTTCATCTTGATTGACAGACCTCATGAACAGTCATTTGCGAAAAGAGAAATGTGGGTTTGTATCCATTAGAGAAATGGACCAGCTGAGTCACATTGCAGTGTAAGCTGGTTTTGCCTGAGGTTAGATATTACAGAAAGTCACTCGGAAGCATTCCACAGAGCCCTCGAACAAAGGCGCTGGGAGACACATGTTTGCCATGAATGGCGGTCTTTCTTCAAAATGGTCACTAAATAGGCCAAAGCCATTATAAAGTGGGGATAGGTACAGGTGGCTTAAATGAGCCATGGGTGAATAATTGGAGGAAATATGAACAATACATGGTGGGAGGGGGACTAATATTTACAACAGCCAAAATTAATTAAAGGAAAGACAAATCTCTGGGATCAAACAGAACAAATGTTTTATCAAGCATACAGATAAAAGGAACATTGGCATGAAGGGAGGAGTGATGATTAATTTCCTGTGTCAATTTGAATGGGCTTTAGGGTGCCCAGATTAAACATTGCTCCCCGGTGTTTCTGTGAGGGTGATTCCAATGAGATTAGCATTTAAACTGGTGGATTCTGGGGGTGCCTGCATGGCTCCATCGGTTAAGTGTCTGCCTTCGGTTCAGGTCCTGATCTCAGTGTCCTGGGATTGAGCCCCGCGTCGGGATCCCTGATCAGCAGGGAGTCTGCTTCTCCTTCTCTGTCTGTCCCTCCCCGCTCATGCTCTCTATCTCAAATGAATAAATAAAATCTTTAAAAAATAAAAATAAACTAGTGGATTCTGTAAAGAAGACTGCCCACCCCAGTGTGATGGGGCATCATCCAATCTACTGAGGGCCTGAACAGAACAAAAGGGGGAAGAAGAAGAAATCTGTCCCCTTTTTACCTGCCTCATTGCTGAACTGATGCATCTCATCTTATCTTCTTCTACCCTTGGACTGGGATTTACATCATCAGCTCCCTTGGCTTTCGGGCTTTGGACTCAGACTGGATTACACGACCAGCTTTCCTGGATCTCCAACCTGTAGACAGCAGATCCTGGGACGTCTCAGCCTCCTTAATTGCATAAGCCAATTCCTCACGACAAATGTACACATAGATCCTATCGGTTTTGTTTCTCCAAAGAACCCTGACTTACGCAGAACGTATATTAAAATCTTGAAGATGCCCCGTTCCCTAGAGTTGCTTTGGTAATGAAGACTGGAAAGAAATATGTCAGGTATGAAAACAAAAGAAGAGTTTCATTAGATCAGCAGTGGTCAACTGCCGAACAGAGAGTGGCCAAGAAAGTACCGACTGGCCAAGGTTCGAGAGCTCCGAGAAGCCCTTCTACTCCATAAGATTCCTTGCAGCAGTACAAATCCAGAGAATGGGCTCAGCTGGAAGTCTGGGAGTGCCAGATTAAAAGGACACAATTCTTAGTCCTGCCAGAGAACCGTGGAAGAAGGGCAAGGAGAGGTCTAGGCATAGCAAGTGTGCAAGCAGCGTCAGAGGGAAGGGAAGAGATTTTCAGAATCCAATGTGTCAAGCAGGCCCTGAGGAAAAGAGACAGAGCTGCAAACAATCACAGCCTTCCAAGGATGTGAAACTGAAGGAGAAAAGGCAGAGAAAGCCAGTGATCTTGTGTTGGTCTTTTTCAGTTCCTCTCTCATATACTGTCAGCCACTTAATCTTCTTTTCCTTCTTTGTGAGTGGAAGATAATATAACAGTAAAGCAGTTGCATTTTTTTTAATTAACAGAAAATCATTATATTTAGACATTTTAATAAAAACAGACAGAAATCGCTAATGAAGTGTTGCTTAAAATAACAATTAAAAACACCATTTTAGAGAGGTATGCAAATGAAGTTTTTAAACTCTAAGAGACACAGTACACTGTATATGAATAATTTACAAGAGGTAATTTGGTAAGATGATACATTCGAAGGGACTGAATGATGGGACGTTCTTTCCAGATTCTTCTATGATTGTAACACCAGTGTAGTGACTTTATCCATAGTATCACCATGTATTTTGAGTTAAGCATCTTTAAAACACAACAGTGCTGAACCTACAATGCACACACTATGTAGAATAGGTACGTAACAAAGAAAACTGAAATGAGTTGAATAGGAAAAAGCTCGCATTTTATTCCCTATGAGATACATTTCTTCTTATAACCAATAGAATTCCCTGTGAAAATCAAGTCACAATTTGAGTTAATTTTCCTCATGATGGCCCAACAATCACCAGGAGTTTGATTTTTAACGACTAGATTGGAACACAAAGCTGAATCTCCAAATAACAAAGAGTTCTTATCTTCAGAGACATGTAGAGGAAATTGCATGATGTCTGGCATTTTCTTCAAAATCATCCACAGGTAAGGGGAATGAGTGGGGGATTACAGGTGAAACAAGACTGGCTACGAGTCAATAATTTGTGTAATGGACATGGGGGTCCATTACACTAGTCTCTCTATTTTTATATATGTTTGAAATATTCTAAAATAGAAAGTTCTTTTTAAGAGTCATAGGATTATAAGAAGAACCATGAATTAGGGAAAGAAATTTGAAATGAAATGGTCCAAAGATGAGAATCCAAAATGTTTGAAGAACTCCTATAAATTGATATATGAAAGACAAAGAAAACAATTGAAAAATAGATAAAAGCTACAATGGGCAATTCATTTTTTAAATTTTTTTTGAAGATTTTATTCATTTATTTGACAGAGAGAGACAGCGAGAGAGGGAACACGAGCAGGGGGAGTGGGAGAGGGAGAAGCAGATTCCCCATTGAGTAGGGAACCCGATGAGGGGCTTGATCCCAGGATCCTGGGATCGTGACCTGAGCCGAAGGCAGATGCCCAATGACTGAGCCACCCAGGTGCCCCTATAATGGGCAATTTATGAAAGACTAAAAAGTGGTGAACAAAATGTTGAAAGATGGTCAGGAAAAAAAAAAAAAAAACCAACCTGAGATAGTCCATACACCAAGAACAGGATCACATGCCACCCACACCACCACCCCTGCCCCCGAGCTTCTTCTAGCTGCAATGTTTAATTTGCTTAAATAGTTATAGCACAATTAAAACACCAATCACACCTCCAGCTCAGGCAGCCTTGGGATTTTCCTTGACAACAGGAAATTCCAAAGACTACTCAGAATTCCCAGTCACTCCTGCTGATTTTACTAGCCTGGAGAATCACAAATGTCTACTTGTGTTTCGCCCTGATCTGGGGTTACCACAACTCCACAAAGCCCAAATAACCCCTCAAACACATCTGCAAGATGTATTTTGTTTTTTGTTTTTTAAATATTGATGTTAAGTCTGCCTTACAACAACAAGTTTCAACTATCACCTCACCAGAGGTACCTGAGTCCTGTTGCCTATAAAAATGTATTCTTTCTTCCAGTGTACCTCATGGAAGACCACATTACTGGATCTGTATCACAATTTCTCATTGACCTTCTCACGAACATTTTATTGACAATAAATAATTAGTCTATAAAGAGAAAAATCTTGGGGCACCTGGGTGGCTCAGTCAATTAAGTATCTGACTCTTGCTCAGGTCATGATCTCATGGTCGTGAGATCAAGCCCCGCATTAGGCGCTGCAATGGTGAGCATCTGCTTGTCCCTCTTCCTCTGCTCCTCTCCCCTCTGTCTCTCTTTCAAATAAGTAAATTAATAAAATATTAAAAAAAAAAAAAAAAGGAGGAGGAGAAGGAGGAGGAGGCAGAGGAGGAGGAGGAGAGAAATCTTTCCCAAGTCCTCCAGTGGAATTCTCATTCCATTTCACTGACCAAGACTGGATTATATACCCACTTGTAGAACAATCTTTGGTGAAAAGGAAAGTGGATGCCGTGACTGACTAAGGCCAAGCGTGATTCAACGCCTGGGCACATTGCTGCCCAAATTAAACTGAGATAGCAAACAGGAAGGATGACTAAAATAAGCATGTAGTAACCTTGTCTGCCACAGAGAAGTACAAAAGAATCAAGAGGGGCAACATGAGGAAATGAGGGAAGCTTTATGCAACACTAGTCTAAATTCCACAATGTAGCCCTCAAGCCTGCCTGTCACCACTAACGTCTGGCACCGACTCTGCACACGGTGAGTGCTCAGTACACATTTTAGAAAAAATGAATACAGAAGGTGGCAAACTGAGTCGGATTTACACATGCGGAAATATTTGTGAGGGCTGAGATACCACACTGATATTAAGAAAGTCAAAGAGGGGCGCCTGGGTGGCTCAGTGGGTTAAAGCCTCTGCCTTCAGTTCAGGTCATGATCCCAGGGTCCTGGGATCGAGCCCCGCATCGGGCTCTCTGCTCAGAGGGGAGCCTGCTTCCCTTCCTCTCTCTCTGCCTGCCTCTCTGCCTACTTGTGATCTCTGTCTGTCAAATAAATAAATAAACTCTTTAAAAAAAAGAAAGAAAGAAAGTCAAAGAGAAAAAATGTTCATCTCTCAGTAAAGTAGATAATAATGAAGGCTGGTTGTCTACCCTTACTGTGTGCTGACACACAGGGCATGTTCTGTGAAAAGAGGGTAACCATCAATCAGAAGAAGAAAAAGGGGAGTACTTCTGACAGCCCAAAGAATGCCACTGGGGACAACTTATTACCTCCTTCCACAAATAGTTATTGAGAACCTATTATATGTCAGGCACTGTTCTGGACACCTCTATTACATTAGTGAACAGAAATAACAAAAATTTCCTTTGGCCATGAGCTTATGTTCTAGCATAATAATGAGTAAGTTACACACAAATGAGCAGGTGGTAAGTACTAGGGAAAATAAACAGATCGGGGTTAAAGGAATCAGAACCAGTAGCCCTAGGTTGGGTGCCGTGGACTAGGTAAATAGGGTGGTCAGAGACTTCTCACTGAGAAGGTAACAACTGAGCAAAATCTTGAAGAGGGTCAAGGAGAGCCTTGGGAGCACTTGTGGGAAGAGTTTGCCTAGGGGTGCCTGGGTGGTTCAGTGGTTAAGCAGCTGCCTTTGGCTCAGGTCATGATCCCAGGGTCCTGGGATCAAGTCCTGCATCGGGCACCTTGTTTCGCGGGGGTGTCAGCTTCTCTCTCTCCCTCTGCCTGTCAATTTGCCTGCTTGTGCTCTCTATCAGTCAAATAAATAAATAAAATCTTTACAAAAGAAAAAAAAAGTTTGCCTAATATTAGACCCTGCACTTTCCATTCTACAGAGGACTTTATTATTGGTACCTTCCCTGCTTCTAGCTCTCTGGAAACATGGGTCTCCCAACCCTTCCCTGAGATATCTCTATATTGCATGGAAGTGAGCCTTCTCTTAGAAACAAAGTTGGGGACCTCTGTATGCCTATTTCCAATGTTCCCACTGGTATGAATTTCATATCCCACTGCCATTTCACATTTGACACCAAATGTAGCACTTGTATTTGAGTAATTAAGGATGAAGTTCTTCAATTTTACTATTGCTGGTTATTATCACATTAATATGTCTTTTCCAGTTAATGTTTATCTGTAAGAACTATAATCGGGACAATGCCAGGGGAATGATCAGTCCTTGACAAGTTAGCCGAACCAATGCATTATATTTAAGATTTAAGTTATAAATTCTATAAAAATTCAGAAAATATTTATGAAGTCATGATTCTACCCTGCTCTCAGTGAGACTTTTCAATTAAATAGGAAAGGACAACAGGCTATACATCCATGTTGGGCCACTGATTGGTTTGCGTGACTTTGATAAGCTCAGTAGGCCTAAGCTTTCTTTTCTCTAGAGGGCTGGATTGCCTGATAGATTGGCTCTAGTGATTGAGAGAGTGACAGATTGACTTTAAGACCCTGTGTCTAAACAGTTTCATCAAGCCATGCAGATTCCACTTCCTGCTTCTTTGAAGGAGACATTAACCGTGGCCCAAATTGCATTTGCAAAAGAGTTGAATTAATAAGTTTGAATTCCTTTGTTCTCCAAACTGTTGGTCTTAAAACAGTGATCATTGGTAGTTTTGTTTTTTTTAATAATGTATATCACATCCCAGTAGAACCCAGGATTAACAAGAGTACATCATATGTTACAAAGTAAAACGTATTTTAAATATTCTATTAAAAAAAAACAGGTTTTTATTACATCCAAAGCAACCATCAACAGTTATGGTTTTCTTTCTTTTTTTTTTTTTAAGATTTTATTTATTTATTTGACAGACAGAGATCACAAGCAGGCAGAGAGGCAGGCAGAGAGAGAGGGAGGAAGCCGGCTCCCCACTGAGCAGAGAGCCCAATGCAGGGCTCGATCCCAGGACCCTGAGATCATGACCCGAGCCGAAGGCAGAGGCTTTAACCCACTGAGCCACCCAGGCGCCCCAACAGGTATGGTTTTCTAGTTCCATCAACCAAAGCACATCTGTCTGGAATAATTCCTCCCCGCTTCAAGACCAGGTGGGCCCTGCAGTTTCAGAATATTGTAGGAATTTGGTGGGTAACTCTTTTTCTTAACCAGCTATGGATCTTAGAAAGATCATTAAAGCTCCGTACCAGTTTTCTCTGCTGTGGATTGAGGAAACCAAAGAGAATGATGCCCAAGGTCCAGTGCAGGTCTCAACTCTGTGATTCCTGGAGAAAGAGATCCACTTACAGGAGGCTGTGGGAGAACCTTCCCAACCAGCTCTGGGAGGGCTCTGTGTGCCCTAAAGCCCTGCAGGAGAACGAAGCTCACAGCTACTGAAGAGCCACCAAATGACTTAGTGGGCTTTCATACAGACGGCTAGGTTTTAATTTTCACTTACAGCACACACCTGAGGGTAAAGCATACTTTCCAGCGGGATCATAAACACGCAGGATCTTTTGACTGCTGATTGCTGGAGGATACCTCATTTGGAAATCAGATTTAAGTCACATTCTTTGGAAGTTTTTTACTACCAGAGCAAAATAAAAGTCCCCAAAGGAATGTTTTATACTTGGAGTTTAAATCTGTTAGAATGTCAAAGTCTCTCACTAAGAGTTAAGCATCTATAAATATTTAAAACGGTGAGACCACAAGAACTACTACTGATAATCTCTTTCAGGTTTGAGTAGAAACCAGAAGGAACTAGCAAAATTCCAGAGAATACTTCGATATTAAACTGTTAACTTTTTGGTCATATCTAATATCAAAGTATAGCAGAGTTGAGAGAAATGCCTAAATCGTCCATCCAAGCACCCAGTCAACTCTACGAATGAGAAAATGGATGGCTCACATAGGGGATACTGAGGAGTCCCTTTTTCCTCTCTGGCAATCTTTGATAGGAATGCTGTCACGTAAAGACCAGGCTACACAATAAAAGAAAGTCAGCCTTTCTGCCTGAATTTTCAGGATGTAGCTACCCCTCCCCCACACACATGCAGCGGAGCCTGACACACAACCCTGGTTTTCTATGATTATGGACGAGACATCACTTTAGATGCTTTCTTCACATTATCTTATTTAGTCGTCTCAACAGCCCAGAAAAGTAGCAGTTGTCTGTTCTGTTTTATAATGGTAGACACTGAGGTCCCAAGATGTTATGTGTGGGCTGTAAACTGCTTTCCCTTCAAATTCCAAAGGGCATCGAAGGAAGACAGTCCTTCCAAGACAGTCACAGCCTTCCATTCATCCATTCATTTATACATCCGTTCATTCAGGAACTAATTCTGTTTTTGACACACTCCCTTCTCAGGAAGGCTCCCTAGAAATCCAGCCAAAGTACCCCCTTTTTTTAATTCAGTCCTTGGTGGGGATGGAAACTCTGGACAAATAGCTCAAATGTGTCTTTGCCTCCGTGAGCTGATTTCCCCTCCATCTTTCCTTTTCCAGCTTAAATTATAAAATTTTCTTTCTCGTTCTCTTTGCAACCATTTTCAAATGATATTTTCCCTTTTAGGAGCAGAATTACAAGCAAGAGAGGGTCCTTTCACAGGGAAGAGTGAAACAGAAAGATTATCACGGCGTTTTTGCATTAGCACCGTGACATTTCTAATAATCTACATAGAAGAGTATTTTTTTTTAGCATCCTCCTAAGTGCCTCTTGAAAACCTCTGTGACATACTCAATAGCTACTGACTAATTTGTTCTGGCAGAAAAATGACTTCAGTATCACTGAAAATATGTTTTCTATCACCAGATCTTATTCAGGTCATTGAGCGGCTTTTCACTGGAAGAAGGGGGTAGAATTTACCTTCAATGAAACATCATTGAGGAGAGAGGGGAAAAACATTCTGACCTACACCAACATTAGCAAAATGCAAATCATAGTCAATTTTCTACAAGGTGATATTTCAATAGTTTGGGTTTCTGGAGCTGGGCATCGATCTGAATTGTTTCTTAGGCAAGGTGAACGAACAGTGCATGAAGCAGACTGTGGATAAACAACTGTGCAAAACTAACTTTAAGTAGCTTTCAGCTTTGTGACTGAGATAATGCCATTTCTCTAGGGAAGTTCTAAATATAGAGGAATAATGGAGAGCAGTTTACCACAAGCTGTGCAACTCCCTACACCAGCAGGGGCTGGGCACTGAACGGGGGAGGACCTTAGAGTCCCACAGCAATTTGGGGGATTGATTAAGGATGCGATAGCGATAGCGATAGACAGGTTCCAGTGGGTGTGGCAGGGTGGGGGAGGGGTCGCATCTCATTTTTTTTTTTTTCTTCCCCTGCAAAAGCCTGGGTAGCTGCAGTGTAAACTGAAGATATGGGTGATTAGGATGTTAAGTGGGAGCAAAGAAAGCTCTTCATTATTCTTCTTTTGGAAACAAAAAGGGATAAAACTCAGCAATCATTAAGCCTTTCACTTCCCTACAATTTGTCAGCACAGTTGGGGGCTGGCTTCCTTTCCACAGGTGAGATTATGAACTGCTGACACCACGAGGGGGGAGGTATGGTGGCCAAAGGTGTGAAAAAGAAAATTAAGCTTGGGGGCACCTGGGTGGCTCAGTGGGTTAAAGCCTCTGCCTTCGGCCTAGGTCATGATCCCAGGGTCCTGGGATCAAGCCCCATATCGGGCTCTCTGCTCAGCGGGGAGCCTGCTTCTCCCTCTCTCTGTCTGCTACTCTGCCTACTTGTGATTTCTCTCTGTCAAATAAATAAATAAAAATCTTTAAAAAAAAAAAAAGAAAATTAAGCTTGAAGGGTAGCTTTTGTTTTGATGTTTGCTCTACATTCTTTTTTGTGTTAAAATTAAACGTATGGGGCTAGTGGCAGCCACAGGGTATTAAAGTTGAAAACCTACAGCAGGGCTCTCTGGATAGATCCCCAGATGCATAAAACAATCGCCAGTCTTGATAAAGAATTATGACTTCTTGGACGTTGTCTTTAGCTACACCCAACAGAAAGATCTGAACATTTAGTGCAATGCTCTGTGTAAGCTATGTCGGAGAGTAAGAGTCACTTCCATACTAATGAAAAGCTCCCTGGTCAAAAATCACACCAACAAATGCATATTTAATTAGAGTTCATAGACATCTAAAGAGAAAAAATTCAAAGGTTTTCTCATAGATGACCTTTATGAGAGATATCTAAGCCTCACATGGCTCAGGGCAAAATTTTAACCCAAATGAAATAAGATGAGATGAAGCCGATTATTTAACAAGATCATTGTCTTTAGATAGGATTTGACGTGTGTGTGTGTGTGTGTGTGTGTGTGTGTGTGTTAGAATTTCATACGGATTTTGGAGGTGGCTTGGTGGTACAGCAGGCTTAGATTTATAATTTTCTAATTAAAATGTATGTATCCTTCATATCAATTTAAGAGAAGTAAGTAACAAGCTTAATTCATGGCATTTAATCATTGAGATTTGTTTTGACATTTTTAGAACATGGAACCTAACACTGAGATGTGATTACTTTGCCACAGATCTGCAAGAAAGGTGATGGGCTGCATGAGGATTTACAAACTGAGGAAAACAGAGACAAGTCCAGTGGGGGAAGGGAAGATAGAAAAGATCTTGAAGTCAGAAAAACTCAAGGTAAATACATGATTTTCCAGTTGGCCCACTCTGAGGTCTAGGAATCATCTTATATACATTATCTAAACTTTTCTCTATCTCATCATGCTTTGCTATTTTATCCCTTGAGCCTCCTTAGATTTAAGAGGAGAAAGAAAAGTTTAAGTGTAAAAATAACTCTTCTAACCAATAGCCATAGGGTAAGTGCTTGGTGTGCTCTGTAGGAGCACATGGCCTCCTCTGTACCCCTTAGTTCAGGGCTCATCACCCAGCCTTGACGGGGTGCCCCAATACTGTCTGTACACAGAGGATATTTAAGGACTGTCCTCTTCAGTTGCCCTGCACCTTATAAGAAAGCCACCACAGGGGCATCTGAGTGGCTCAGTGGGTTAAAGCCTCTGCCTTCAGCTCAGGTCATGATCTCAGGGTCCTGGGATCGAGCCCCGCATCGGGCTCTCTGCTCAACAGGGAGCCTGCTTCCTCCTCTCTCTCTGTGCCTGCCTCTCTGCCTACTTGTGATCTCTGTCTGTCAAATAAATAAATAAAAATCTTTAAAAAAAAAAAAAAAAGAAAGAAAGAAAGCCACCATAAAGATGAGATTTATCAACTGGTCCCCTCCAGCCCATTGGTGACCTTGCCAAAGGGACAGGTTTGGAAACAGAGAAGCAGAGTGGTGATGGCAACAATCCAATTTTTTATCTGAACCTTTTGAAAAGAATAAGGGCTTTTGTAACAGACAGGTGTGCTTGAATCTAGATTCTGAAACTTAGTAGTTCTCTGACTGTGGACAAATTTGGAACATCTCTGTTTTTTTCCGTTACTTCTCTTCTAGAATGGAGAATGTAATGACAACTGTTTAGGATTAAGGTGATGTCTAAACCAGATCAGACATGTAATATACTCAGCATGGCTTTTGGCCAATAGTAAAGGCTCAATATCTTTCTTATTTCTTTCTCTTCTCTTGTCCTTATTTTACCTTCTAGCTTTGGGAAGAGATTCACTTTTTCGATAATTCCTTTTTCTCTTAGGCTATTAGAATGTATTTGTTTTCCCTGAAATGGTGTAAACTGAGTTTAGGTAATAGCAATAGCACCTTATATATTGGTCAGGTGTGTGCTATTTTGTGATATTTGGAGTAGAACTTTTTATATTTCTGAAAAAGAATCCATTTGAGCTCACATTTGCTGAGTTTGGCAAGAAGTCCAAAATCCATTAGTTAGAGAGTAGGGAGGAGGGATAGAAAATACCCCCTTTTTCATTTAGGTCTGACATCTATGCTAGAGGCTGATTCCTCCCATATAAATGGGAAGGGGCCTGATCCTTAAGATTCACGATTTCCCTTGCCCTTATTTTCCTTCACTTATTCAGTGCAGCTGACTGATGCTCCTCATTTATCCGCTGACATCCCGCCCCCAGCAACCCCTCCCTCAGTGTGCATCACAGACCACAGGAAAGCTCTCAGCCTCCCCAGATTGCTCGTTGCATTGAGTCCCTCCTTGCATCCGTGCCGGTGTCCCTCCACCAGAACATACGGCTTGAGGGCTACTGAAACTGAAAAACCTACCACCTCCTCCCCGAAAGTCAGTATAAGCTAGGTTATGATATGGCGACAAACAGGCCCTGAATATTAGCAGCTTAAATCAACGAAAGCGTATTTCTTTCCAAGGCTGCTTTTTTCTTGGGAGGCCTGGGATAAGAGCATAAAGGGAGGCCCACCTGCTATATGTCTAAATATTTACAAGTTATAAACCAAGGTAACAAACTATTCAACGAAATACATTCTACCCTCTTACCTTGAAAAATATGTCACTATAACAATCTGGGAAACCAGATGTGAATTTAGGATTTTGAGATTCCTTGAAGTTCTATGCTGGCACATAGCTATATTCAGCTCGACAGCCTTTTAGCCTGTCCTGCCCCAGCACAGCCTAGCCTGCACATCCATGCCTCTTGCCTCCCCTCCCCCCAACCAGGTGCAGAATGAACCTATGCAGGGTTAGAAGCAGGCTTGTAGACATGTGCATGAAGAATTCTGAGGGCCCAGTTATCCAAACCATGGAAACAAATTTGCAAATACCGAATCCACAAACAATGAGGATGGAGTGCGTTTTGTTTTGTTTACTCATTTTTTATCAAAATTCCCTGAGAGAAATGAGCAAAGGGGTGCACAGAAAGAGGAAAGGTGGGGTTATAATTCTTCCAATCATCCCTGGTGCAAAGAAGCCCAGACTTGAAGAATTCAGTGTTGAGTTCTTCTAAGAAAGGGAAGGAATCATTCTTTTTACTGAGAGATCTCTGGGTATGCTTGAGGGGAACAAATGAAGCAAGCACAGGCGATTTACATCACATTGGTGACCACTGTGCCACACAGGACATGCACTGTGTCATCGACCACATGCACTGACACCCCTCAACTCACCTAGGGGTCACCAGCATCTGGGGCGAGAAGGGTGGTTGGGGTGGATGAGTAGAGATGTCACAGCCTCCATTTTCAGATAAGGAAGCCAAGGCTGAGAGAAAGGCTATAGCCAGGGACAGAGACTAGAAAAGGACGAGAGATGGGAACTGGTCCTCCATCTCAAAGTCAGGGGCAAGGCCTTTAAATCCATACAAGTCAGCCAAGGAGGAAGAGTTTAGCCTGAGCCACCACAAGTAAAAGACAACATATGGTTTTAGGTAATTGCTTAAGTGTTCCTACCAAGGACTATCCTTCACCTATGTTATCTGTATTCCTTTATTTGGTGAGATTACTTAGTTCTTGAAGTTTTTGACAGACTCCAGAACTATATAGACACAACCAGAAAAGTCACTTTTCTAGGTCAACTCTACTTTGAATCATCAGCACAATATTTTATTAGTGAGTAGAGCACCTGGACTAACCACTCTTTGCATTAGAGGAAAACAAAATAAAATATGAATAAAAGAAAAAAGAAGAGACGCCACATGCCATTTCCCCTTAGTTCATTTGATTTCTGTTTAACATTTGCAAATTTTTTGTCTTCAACCAATGAATGGCCTGCTTGCTATGGGCCAGGCATTGGGCTAAGAGCTCTACATGTAATTTCATTAAATCCTCAGATCAGCCCTGTAGGGCTGTCTTCTTTCCATATATGAAAAGGCTAAGGCTTTAGAGAGGTTAATTAACATGGTGAAGGTCACAGAACTAATGAGTGGGGGAGCCGGAATACAAATCCCTACCAGGCTACTCCTAAAGCCTTGTTGTGCCCTTAATCAGATACTGTACCGAGCATAGGGGCAGGTTCATCATATCAATATATACTCTTCAGGACTGCTGTGCAAATTAAAGATATGATATATAGAAAAAAAAGGGGGAGGGGCTACGCAAACCATGAAGTCCTGCGAAGGTTCACTGTGATTATTTCTTATGGCTTTACACAGGGCTAGCTGTACTGTCCTTAGCGGCCAAGTCTATATTAATCCCATAATTCATCCTTAATCCACCCAAGTCTCGTTTGCCTGGCTTTTAACATAGCCAAAGGGAAACGGAAAATATGTCTTTTGTTAAAAAGGCTTAACACCTGCTGCCAAAGGGTGCTGGATCATCAGAGAAGAGATTGATTCACTTACAAAAGACTTGGATTAATTTGGACGTTGTTTCTCTACATAAACCAGACACAAGGAGGCAAGCAACCCAGGGAAGGATAATCATGCTGGGAGCAGAAGCACTTATTATAAATAATTACCATGTAATTAGCCACAACTTCCCTGAGTCTGTAGCCTGTAGCTAGTCTTAGGAGGTGGCCCTTCCTTACTAAGCGTAAGGAGACTGAAGCGCTTCCCTAAGTTTTCAGGGCGTGCATCTGGGTCCTACAGCGGGATCCTCACCATCTGGGTCTACTTCTCAAGGCCATGGCCAAGGTGCAGAACAGCTGTGGGTCCCATCAGGTGCATCTCCTCTCCTCTCCCTTTTAAAAGCACAATGACTTCCTTTGCGAGTTTGTGAATGTGACATATCTAGCTTCTTTTCTTAAGCAGTGTGGTTTATCATTGATGGAACAAGTTAACACACTGTGCAGGCTGTGATGTGCCTCTTTCTGGTGTGCCTCTGAGCTGTGTTTTCAAACCCGTGAGGTGCCCGTGGAAGACAGGTAACAACACTTAAAAGGAACAATGGCAGAAGCCTTGACAAGTGCAGGGAGAGACACAGACACTTCCAAGAGAGGCGTGGCTGTCTACAAGATTAATCAATTCCCCTTGTTTTCGTTACAGGTCCACATTTATCTTGGTGGCAGCAGTTACAAATGTGAAATCAAAGCTCTGACACTAGACAACTGGAATTGTATGTACCTGCTGGAGATGTAAACGGGCTCCTCTCCGTGTCTTCTTAATTGGAATGTAAGGCACACTGCGGAGCTCCGGCCATAAGTCAGAGAGAGGGATGCTTTTCCGTGGTGTCCAGATACACTGAAAAACAGCGGGGGAGACAATACAATTCAGTATCTTGCGTGAGGCAGTTGAAAAGAATGACAGCCATAGCTTGCGTGATCACCATTATTACTGTTACAGCTACCTTTTACTGAGTCCATTCTTTCTGACAGGCACATATGTGCCCTATCTCATTTCACCCTCTTAATAATATTGTGAAGGAGCTAATACTATTTTTGCCATGTATGGACAAGAAGACTGAGGTGAAGTCACTTGCTTGAGGTCACCAGATGGCAGGTTCTAGATTTGAACCCGGGTCAGACTCATATTCTATACCCTTAGGGCTTAACAAACCAAGAGTCTCTCCAGAATATGTGGGTACAGAGAACACAAGGGCTTGGGAGAACCCTGAAATCACCAGGACTGATCGACCTGGCAGTATTTTTTCTTTTTTAAAAAATTATTTTAAGTTCAATGTGAACACATTTTATTATTTTTTTTAAAGATTGTGTTTTTAAGTAATCTTTACATCCAGCGTGGGTCTTGACTTCACAACCCCAAGATCAAGAGTGATAGGCTCTACCAACTGAACCAGCCAGGCACCCCAACTTGACAACTTTTTGTTTATTTGTTTGTTTTTTAATATATACATATATATTTATTTAAATTCAATTAATTAACATATAGTATATTAGTTTCAGAGGCAGAGGTCAGTGATTCATCAGGCTTCTTTTTTTTTTTTTTTGATTCATCAGTCATCTATAACACCTAGTGCTCATTACATCATGCTTGGGCAAAATGGTCATAAGGCAACTAATATTTTTTAAAATTTTTATTTAAATTCAATTTAGTTAACATTGGGGCATCTGGGTGGCTCAATGGGTTAAATTTAATTTAGTTAATATATAGTGTATTATTAGCTTCAGGAGTAGAATTCACTAATTCATCAGTTGCATACAGTTCTCATTACATCATGTGCCCTCCTTAATGTCCATCACCCAGTTACCCCATCCCCCAACCCACTCCCCTCCAGCAACCCTCAGTTTGTTTCCTATGATTAAGAGTCTCTTGTGGTTTGTCTCTCTCTCTGATTTCGTTTTGTTTTATTTTTTCCTTCCTTTCCCCTATGTTCCTCTGTTTTGTTTCTTAATTCCACTTCTGAGTGAAATAGTATAATTGTCCTTCTCTGGTTGATTATTTCACTTAGCATAATACCTTCTAGTTCCATCTGCATCATTGCAAATGGCAAGATTTTATTTTCTATGGCTGAGTGATATTCCATTGTATATATATATACCACATCTTCTTTATTCATTCACCTGCCCAATCTGACAATGTTAAAACTCTGTTTTCAGAAAAGTCAATCAGAGAAAAAGGTTTAACCCATTTCTTTGCAAGGCCATTCTTTTGTCCACTGTTGAGTACTCAATACAAGAAAGAGGCTAAAAATATTATTTTCAGCAGTTTGATTCTCCTCTGCAAGTTCTATATGTTGACTCTTCTGTTAAGTTAATGACAATCACGGTCATTTGGGGAGAAATGTAAAATTATTCAAAGTATTAGAAACATTCAGCCAACTATCCTAAGATCAGCTAGTGAGCAGTGAAGAGTAGGGATACATTTGTCTCTCAGGAAAGACACGTATTAAAATCTCTGTCCCGTACTGCTGACAATTGCACGTGCATAGTCTGGCAGGAAGCACGGGTGATCTCTCTTGCAGGGTGCCTTCTGAACAGAACTTCTGCACACGTTCACCAGATGGGTCTCTTCAGACACCAAAGTCCACTCAAGAATGGATGTTAAGAAAAACAGGGTAAGTATTATTTAATGAAATTATATAGACTCGTCATTTTTGCCCATCCCATGTTTAGCTGTCCCCATAACCTCTCAGTGCATCTAAATATCTCTCACAGCTGTACCCACCTTTCCACAGGGATTCTAGTGGGTTGAATGATGTCCCCTTCAAAATTCATCCCCACTCAGGACCTCAGACTGTGACCGTATTGGGAAAGAGAGTCTTTGTAGAAGGAACTAGTTACAATGCGGTCCTACAGATTAGGATGAGCCCTAAATCTAACGACTTCCATCCTTAGAAGGAAAGGAGAGGACAGGGCACCTAGGGGCTCAGTTGGTCAAGCATTGGACTCTTGGTTTTGGCTCATGTCATGTCAATCTCAGGGTCATGAGATCAAACCCTAAGACTCTTTCTCCCTCTCCCTCTGCCCCTCTCCCCACTCTCTCTCTCTCTCTCTAAAATAAATACATAAATCTTTAAAAAAAAAAAAAAGGAAAAGAAAAAGAGACGACATGGAAAACACAGAGAAAAAAGCCACATAAAGACAGAGACAGGCATTGGGAGAGATGCAGCTATAAGGCAAGGAACATCGAGGATTCCCAGGAACTGGAAGAGGCAAAAAGTTCTCCTCCAGAGCCCACAGAAGGAGAACAGCCCTGCCAACAGCTTGATTTCAGACTCCTCCAGACCTGTGAGAAAATACGTGTGTGGTGTCTTAAGCCACCTAGTTTGTGATGATTTGTTATAGCAGGTCTAGGAAACTCATACAGGGACTACCACAAAGAGTTGGGCCCAAGAGCTCATCATCTTTTGTAGTGATTCTTTGTACTTTGTACTATACTCTCCTATTTGTACTATATATCTCCGCCCATGGCTGTCACCTCTATCCACACCCCTGCCCCATGTACTTTACTTTTCCAACAGAGTTCTCTTCTTTGAACTTGGATAACCTTCCAAACACCCTCTGACTCAGTATTTCTGATTTCCAGATTTTTCTCCTAAGGAAATAATTGGATACACATAATTATTCATAGGAGAATATTTCTTAGTGAATTAATAATATGGAAAAATTGAAAGCCACTCAAATGACCAAATGTTGGAAATGTTTGAATAAATTATGGTAGATTCATATGATTGAACATTATGTAGCCACTAATATTATGTTTTTGAATTAACAACATGTGAAAATAATTGGGATATAATGCTCACTGCTAAAAGCAGGATAAATAACTCCATACGATATGATTCCATTTTTTGTGTATAACATATTTGTATAGATAAAAGATTAGACAAAAATACATCGTATGGGGGCGCTTGGGTGGCTCAGTGGGTTAAGCCTCTGCCTTCAGCTCAGGTCATGATCTCAAGGTCCTGGGATCAAGCCCCACATCAGGCTCTCTGCTCAGCGGGGAGCCTGCTTCCCCCTCTCTCTCTGCCTGCCTCTCTGCCTACTTGTGATCTCTCTCTCTGTCAAATAAATAAATAAAAAATCTTTAAAAAAAATACATCGTATGGTTATCTCTGAGGAGTCACATCAAAAATTTTATCTGATCTTTTTATATATCCTCATATTTCTCTAATGATCATGTATTCTGCTCATACTAAGAAAATAAGCAATATATACCTTGATCAAAAAAATTTCAAACTTCCAGTACAGTGGTTTTCAAGCTATTTTGACCATATCTCTTAGTAATAAATACAGTATACATTATGACTATTGTAGCTTGACTAATGCCCACCCACCAAAGATGTTCACCTCCTCACCACCAGAACCTATGAATATGTTACTATGCTACTTCACGAGGCAAAAGGAACTTCACAGGTGTGACTAAATTAAGGATTTTAAGATGACAAGATTATCCTGGACTATCTGGTGGGACAAATGTGGTTACAACAATCCTTCTAAGAGAGAGCCAGGAAGATCAGCATGAGGAGGAGCAGATATGAAGATGGCAGCAAGAGGTTGGAGTGATATAAGGAAGCAGCCAGGAGACAAAGAATGTAGGCAGCTTCTAGAAGATGAAAAAGACGGGGAATCGGACTCTTCCCAAAAGCCTCAAGAAGGAATGCAGTCAGGCTAACACCTTGATTTTTAGACTCCTGACTTCAGAACCATAAGAGAATAAATGTGTTCCTTTCAGGCATGAATTCTGTGGTAATTTGTTATTCTATCAATAGGAAACTGATATAATGACCTACCACACACACACACACACACACGCTAAAACAGAAAGTGTCACAAAGCATGACTTTCGCTGACATTTTCTCTCCTATTTTCATGGATTGATTCATGTCCTCCAAAAAAGATACATTGAAGTCCTCACTCCCCACTCTGGGTACCTCAGAATATGGCCTTATTTGGAAAGAGGGTCTTTACAAAAGTAATGAAGTTAAAATGAGGTCATTGGTGAGGGGGTCCTAATCCAATACTGATGTTCTCATAAAAGGGGGAAATAGGGACACAGAGACAGACACATGCAGAAGGAAGACAATGTGAAGAGACATGGGGACATCCTTGAAGACAGAGGCACAGATGGGAATTAGGTTTCCATAAACCACTGAGCCCTTGGGGCTATTAGAAGCTGGAGGAGGGAAGAAGAATCCTTCCCTTACAGGTTGCAGAGGGAGCATGGCCCTGCAGACACCTTAATTCAGACTTTCAGAATTCAGACTTCAGAACCATGAAACAATAAATTTCTACTGTTTATAACCACCCAGTTATTAGTACTTTGCTATAGCCCTAGGAAACTAAGATACCCGTTCTGTTCTGTTCTATCTTATTTCATTAAAAAAGTTGATTTCTCAATCCACTAATGGAATGACATCAGTCTTTGTAGCTTAACATTCGAGCTTTTCCCACTCTGATTTCTGTATCTCCGTTTTAGCCAGCTGCTAACCCATCCTGAGTACATCCAGGAGTCTCAAACAGTCAATCATTCCCAGAACACAGCATTGATTCACACGTGGTTATGTTCTTTGCTTGTGTTACCCCCTTTCTCTGCAATGTCTATTAATTTTTAAATCTTTTTTTTTTTTTTTTTTTTTAAGATTTTTATTTATTTATTTGACAGACAGAGATCACAAGCAGGCAGAGAGGCAGGCAGAGAGAGAAGGAGGGGAAGCAGGCTCCCTGCTGAGCAGAGAGCCCGATGCGGGGCTCGATCCCAGGACCCTGGGATCATGACCTGAGCCGAAGGCAGAGGCTTTAACCCACTGAGCCACCCAGGCGCCCCTTTTTTTAAATCTTTTTTTTTTTTTTTTTTAAGATTTTTATTTATTTATTTGACAGACAGAGATCACAAGCAGGCAGAGAGGCAGGCAGAGAGAGAAGGAGGGGAGTCTATTAATTTTTAATGTTCAGCTTCATGTCACCTCAGGTCACCTGGCTCCTTTGCCAGAGTCACTTGGTCCCTGTTCTCTGTATGGACAGTAATTTGTATAGGCCCCAATTAGCTCTTATCATACTGCATTATGGGGTCAAGTTAAGTGGCTCCTCTCTCCAACTAGCTTCAAGTTTCTAAAGAAGACCACTTCTTTCTTCCTTTTTTTTTTTTTTTATCTAAGCTTCAGTACCTAATGCCAAACCTGATATACCACAAACTCAAAAATAGGGTGATTCAAATATGTTAGTGCAATTTTAAGTTATAATAACCTCAGAAGTATAAATGCCACAAACTTACAAAATTGTCATTTGAAAGTTTACTTCTTTGACTCTAAGTTTTAATTATTTTAATAGATGTAATTTTTTTCTTTTAATTAACTTGTGCCATTTTTCACTCAGGGGAAATGAAACAAAAATTAAAACTGAAAAATGTGTTACTCAAAATTCACAAAACTGAGTAAGTATGGTAGTTAAACTTTCAAGTGATGGTTTTGAAAGCTGTAGCATTTATACCTCTGAAGTTATTAAAACTGCAGTAAAACTTTGGCGACACCCTGTTTTTGAAGACATATGCTCAAGTATGATTCATCTTCTATTTACTATAAAATTCAGTTTGGTTTTCACTTAAGTGACTCCATGTTGGGCAAAGGTATTCCTTGGCCAGTAGCTGTCCTTGTTCTAGGGTCCAAAATTTAGAGGGCCCCCTTTGGCCCTCTGCTGGCTGTCCTCCACATAGAATGAGGCATCCATGGGACTAAGTACATTGCATGCCCCCTGCAGCAAATCTATCCCTCCCCAAACCTTGTTCTGAGTGTCCAGGATTCCCTAGATTGCTTTTCCAGAAAACTGAGACTCCGTGACATTAAGTAATTTGTTCCAGCTTACAAAGTTAGTGCTATAGTTAGCTTAAGTTGCATAACAAACCACCCAAAATGTAAATGGCTTAAAATAACAATGAATTGGGTTTTTCTCCTGCACAGTGGACTGGCTGGGCCATTCTGCTGCTGATTTCTGCCAGGGCTCACTCATCCACTAGGCTAGTGGAGAGGCTGAGCTGGAACCCTCTGACTTCTCTTACTGGTCTCTCAGGGGGTGCTGCTGTCTCTGGAATGTTCTGTCTCCTGCGTGTGACCTCTCACTCTCCAGGAGCCGTGCTGGCTCCTCGAATGGTGGTCACAAGGCAGCAGCCTCGAAACAGAAGCTGCAAGGCGTTTTGATTTCTGGGATGCAACCAGCATTTGCCCACATTCTAACAGCCAAAATTAGTCACAAGGTCACAGTTAATGAGTTAATGGGACCACGGAAAACAGACTCTACCTCTTGATGGGAAGAGCAGCCAAGTCACCTGACAAAGGAGCAGGGTGGTCTTGTTTGATCATCTTTAAAAATAATGGATCACAGCTAGTAGCTAAGTAGCACAGCCAGAATTCCAAACCAGGTGGCCTGCCCGGGGTGCTCTAAGTAACCATCTCTGAACCACAGGACATTTGGGGACATTCCGATGTGGTAACGACAACATTCCTGTATTTTGTCCTACTTTGCGCTTGTAATCTCCTTACCTTTTTAGCCCCATGCCTCCCCCCCCCACCGCCCCGCCCCTAGTGTCTGGCTCAGTGCCCAGTACCTGAGGGAAGTTCAAAATACCTACTGAGGTCATTTAAAAGAGATGTGACACTTAACCTAAGTCTCAGTTGCCCGCCTACAGAATGGGGATAATCTTAGCACAGAACCTATCAGGTTGGGATAAGGTTCCCAGTCCCTCCTGCAGAGAAAGCACCTGGCTCAGGGCTGGCCCTTGGTGAGCTCTCAGGATCAGTAGACTGGAATGGGCACTTGGGATGAATACAAGTGGACTTTCTAAACAGTGGCAGGAAAAACACCACTCGGTTTCCAGATGCAAACACCCGGGTTGCGAGCACAAGGATTGCAAACACCCGCGGGGGGGAAAGATTTTTAAATACAATATTTAAATTCTGATAGCAGCTTTAAAAAAGAGGGAGGGAAAATCAAAACACGCAAAGGAACAAACCCACCAGAGCTGCGCCCGCAGCCGACCTTTCTCCCTTTATTTTTCACTATTCCCCTCTGGGGTGCCTGCTTCTTCCAGGTTGGAGGCTGCCTGCGCGCGGCCGGGTCTCGGGGACGGGAGGTGGGGACCTACCTCTGGCTCCAAAGGTCTAGGTCACGTGGGCCGCGGAGAGGCGCGCTTAGAAGCCGGCGTCGGACAGGGTAGTCGCGAGGGGCCGGGCTGCCGCACTTCTCGCCGCCTGCGCCACGGCTGCGCGGACCCGCGGGCTCGGGTGAGTGCGACGCGGCGCGGGATCCTGCCTCGCGGTTGTGCCGGGACGCCGGGAGCGCCGGGCGGGTGTCTGCGGCGCCGTGTGCACAAGGAGGGAGCTAGCGCTTGGTTGGGAACCGGGTAGGCTTGGCGCTAGGCTCTAGGTGCGCCCGGCCCGGGGAACGTTCCCGAAGGCTCCCAGTCGCACCGGGGCTTATTGCACGCCAGGAAACCTCTTGGTTCAGGGTTTTCCCCGGGGTGCGCGAAGCCTTGGGGTACCCCTTTACTCTTGATGCAAGGTGGGGACACATCCTCTGCCTCCCTCAACACGTCTTTGGGATGTTTTGATTTTGTGGGTGCTGTGGAAAAGGGGAAGCGGGAAATGCCTTCGAGTTGAGCACCCCACGGAAGAAGAATTGTCCTGATAGAGAGAAAGCAAGCACAGAAGAGAGACCTGGAATATAGGACTGGGGGAAACGGGGGCACAGGATAGCTGGAAGCAGCTCCCTGCCAGGCGGATTCAGCCCTTACAGGAAAGTTCCTAGGGGCCAGTGGGATCCTTAGAGACAAATGGAAGCACCCAGTACCTTTTAGGACACCTTGGTCTCACGGGAAAAAATAGGCTTTGGTGTATTTATGGATTCAAATCCCAGCGATGCATTTTGCTAGTTGGTGACTTTGAGCAAATTTTTTTAGGTTTGCTAAGCCCCAGTCTCCCTATTTTAAAGACACTTATTTTTTTTTTCTCCTCCTCTTAAGTGGACAACTAACTTTTTACTGTTTTTGGTGTGAGATGAGTAAAAACAGAGATGGAAGGAAGAAAAAAAAATCCAATTAGGATGAATTTTGCTAACCTGAACTGTAGCTCTTAAGAAAGTTGTTCAAAACAGGAATTTTTACATTTTTGGAAAAAGTAGATCACACTGGCTTTGATGGAGTATGAGAGTCTGTACAGTTCTCAAGATCCTTAGGACGATTGGGCTTTCTAGATTTGTGCTCCAGGCCACTCTAAGTCCAGTGGTAACTCTTTATAATGTAATGCAAGTGTTCTCAGCAAGAAGCTGTTTCATTCTTTTTTTTGGTGGGGGGAGGGAGTTGGGTTTTTTGGAAGGGCATAAGTGGTCTCACAAAATATATGACTCTAGCTTATAAGCCAGTTTATAATGGGGTTCTTCTAGACTGATTTTAGAGCCTGAGAAATAAATGGGTTTTGACTGACAGGTGATTTAAGTAACTTAGAAGAATGTTAAGCAAGTCCACAGGACTTGGCAGTTCACACCCCTTGAGAAAATAAAAACAAGAAGGAAACGGCATGACTGTATTTTGTTGATGACTTTGTTTTTGTTTTAGAAAGCATATGATGTGTCAGAGGAAAGACTGAGTGTTGACTACAATATTGGTATTCACTGAAGTAAGATCGAGAAGAGCTTAATTACTGTCTCAGATAACATCAGATACCCATTTATTAGCACTGAAATTCCCGAGGTAAATAGGTAATGACCCATTAATAAGGAGTATAGTTCATTTTAAAGAGCAAATGGGATTATTTCAGGTTAGCATTCCCAGGCGTTTAACTCTGTGGGGTTTTCGTGGGCTGAACTAAGAACATTTAAAAGAATGGAAATAGGTAAGTTTCTCATAATTTGAAAGGTACCTTTTGAAGAATGACTCATGAATATCTACATAGATTTGGGAGAGGGTAAGCTGGACAGAATGCTAAGAACTGTACCTTGGCCAAAAATAGGAACAGAGTTTAAAGTTACTCTGATATTTGCAAGTTCAGAGATTTAAGCAGCAATGGACTCGGTTCGCAGCACAGTGATCAGGTACTTTCATCATAAAACCCAACTACTAAGCATAAATGAACTGAAACTACAGTATTGACATTTCTCTCCCTCGGAGATATTACAGGAATAGCCTTGTACATGATACCATATGTTTTTCTTTTATTGCTTTAAACCAGAACCTGGGAAGTTAGATGGGGAGGGGAGGGGATAACTTTAGGTCCTTTGATCAGTTGGCCTGATAGAGCAAATTCTTAGCATCTTATCTTTCCAAATCCTTGGGACTTACTTAACCTTTTCTACATATTCTGATTCTAATTAGTGGTTCATTTTAAACTGTTAGGGTTATTTACAGGTCAAAATATTTATGTAGGCATCCGGGGCTAGCCCTCCCTTCTTTCTCGTTTGGGGCACCATATCCCATTACTTATCTTTCAGAAAGACCACTAGACATATCTTGGTGTAACTATATGGTTCTTTGGGGGAGTAGGTAACCCAGCTCCCAAGATATCGAGTCTCCTTTTTCTTTCTCTGCAATCTGTTCTGTTCACAGTTCAAACTTTACTTTGTCCCAGATCATTTGCAAAGTCTCCCAACTTAGCTCTCAGATGTCAGATCCTCTCCACTCTAGCCTAACACTTATGCTGGAATGAGCTTTCTAAAGCACAAGACACTCCTCTCCTTAAATGCCTTCAGTGCCTCCTGACTGCAACCAGAATGAAGTATAAACTTTCTTTCTTTCTTTCTTTCTTTCTTTGGCCTGGATTCTGTTTCTTTTTCTTTTTTTTATTGTCTTATTTTAGTCACCGTACAGTACAGCATTAGTTTTTGATGTAGTGTTCCATGATTCATTGTTACCATATAATACCCAGTGTTCCATTCAATACGTGCTGTCCTTAATATCCACTACTGATGGCTCACTGATCCCCCCACCCCTCTCCCTTCTAAAACGCTCAGTTTGTTTCATGGAGTCCATAGTCTTTCATGGTTCGTCTCCCACTTCAATTTCTCCCGCTTCTTTCTTCCCTTCCTTCTCCTAATGTCCTTTGTGCTATTACTTATGTTCTGCAAATAAGTGAAACCATATGATAATTGACTTTCTCTGTTTGACTTACTTCACTCAGCATAATCTCCTCCAGTCCCATTCATGTTGATGCAGAAGTTGGGTATTCATCCTTTCTGATGGCTGAGTAAGATTCTATTGTGTATATGGACTACATCTTCTTTATCCATTTGTCTGTTAAAGGGCATCTCAGCTCTCACTATAGTTTGGCTATTGTGGACATTGCTGCTGTGAACATTGGAGTGCATATGGCCCTTCTTTTCATTATATCTGTACCTTTGGGGTAAATATCCAGTAGTGAAATTGCTGGGTCACAGTGTAGCTCTAGTTTTAATTTTTTGAGGAACCTCCACAGTTTTCCAAAGTGGTTGCACCAATTTGCATTCTCACCAATAGGGTAAGAGTGTTCCCCTTTCTCCCAAACTTCTCCAACGTGTGTTGTTTCTTGCCTTGTTGACTTTTGCCATTCTAATGGTGTAAGGTGGTATCTCAATGTGGTTTTGATTTGAATCTCATTGCTCATGATGATGAACACTTTTTCATGTGTCTGTTAGTCATTTGTATGTCTTTTTTGGAGAAGTGTCTGCTCATGTCTTCTGTCCATTTTTTGACTTGATTATCTGTTTTTTGGGTGTTGTGTTTGAGAAGTTCTTTATAGATCTTAGATATCAGCCCTTTGTCTGTAGTGTCATTTGTGAATCTCTTCTCCCATTCCGTGGGTTGCCTCTTTGTTTTGTTGACTGTTTCCTTTGCTGAGCAGAAGCTTTTTATGTTGATAAAGTCCCAAAAGTTCATTTTCACTTTTGTTTCCCTTGCCTTTGGAGACATGTCTTGAAAGAAGTTGCTGTGGCTGGTGTCGAAGAGGTTATTGCCTATGTTCTCCTCTAGGATTTTGATGGATTCCTATCTCACATTGTGTTCTTTCATCCATTTAGAGTTTATCTTTGTGTATGGTGTAAGAGAATGGTCCAGTTTCATTCTTCTGTACATAGCTGTCCAATTTTCCCAGCACCATTCATTCCAGAGACTGTCTTTTTTCCATTGGATACTTTTTCCTGCTTTGTCGAAGATTAGTTGACCATAGAGTTGAGGGTCCATATCTGGGCTCTCTATTCTGTCTCATTGGTCTATGTGTCTGTTTTTGTGCCAGTATCATGCTGTCTTGTGATCATAGCTTTGTAATATACCTCGAAATCAAGCAACGTGATGCCCCCAGATTTGTTTTTCTTTTTCAACATATCTTTGGTGATTCAGGGTCTTTTCTGGTTCATACAAATTTTAAGATTGTTTGTTCCAGCATTTTGAAAAATGCCATTGGTAATTTGACTGGGATGGCATTGAAAGTATAGATTGCTCTGGGCAATATAGACATTTTAACAATGTTTATTCTTCCAATCCTTTCCAATTGAAATTCTTCAATTTCTTTCATGAGTGTTTTGTAGTTCCTGAAGTACAGATCCTTTACCTCTTTGGTTAGGTTTATTCCAAGGTATCTTATGGGTTTTGGTGCTGTTGTAAATGGAATCAATTCTTTAATTTCTCTTTGCACAGTTTCATTGTTAGTGTATAAGAAAGCAACTGATTCTGCGCATTGATTTTTTATCCTGCCACATTACTGAATTGCTGTATGAGTTCTAGTAATTTGGGAATGGAGACTTGGGTTAGCATGTCACCTGCAAAGAGAGTGAGTTTGAATTCTTCTTTGCCAATTTGAATACATTTTATTTCTTTTTGCTGTCTGATTGCTGTTGCTAGGACTTCTAGTACTATGTTGAACAGTAGTGATGAGAGTGGAAATCTTTGTCATGTTCCTGATCTCAGTGGGAAGGCTCTCAGCTTTTCTCCATTGAGAGTGATATCTGCTGTGGGTTTTTCATAGATGGATTTTTTGAAGTTGAGAAATGTTCCTTCTATCCCTATGTTCTGAAGAGGTTTAATCAGAAAAGGATGCTGTATTTTGTAAATGCTTTTTCTGCATCAGTTGAGAGGACCATGTGGTTCTTGTCTCTTCCCTTATTTACGTGTTCTATCACATTGATCGATTTGCGAATGTTGAACCACCCTTGCATCCCAGGGATAAATCCCACCTGGTCCTGATGTATAATCCTTTTAATGTACTGTTGGATCCTGTTAGCTAGAATCTTGTTGAGAATTTTGACATCTGTATTCATCAGGGATATTGATCTGAAATTCTTGGTTTTGATAGGTTCTTTGCCTGGTTTTGGGATCAAGGTAATGCTGGCCTCATAGAAAGAGTCTGGAAGTTTTTCTTCTGTTTCTATTTTTTGAAACAGCTTCAGGAGAATGGGTATTATTTCTTCTCTGAATGTTTGGTAGGATTCCCCAGGGAATCCATCAGGCCCTGGACTCTTGTTTTTTGGGAGGTTCTTGATCATTGCTTCAATCTTGTTATTCAGGTTGTCAATTTCTTCCTATTTCAGTCTTGGAAGTTCATAGGTTTCCAAGAATGCACCTATTTCTTCCAGGTTGCTTAATTTATTGTCATATAGCTGTTGATAATAATTTCTGATAATTGTATTTATTTCCTTGGTGTTAGTCATCATCTCTCCCCTTGCATTCATAATTTTATTAATTTGGGTCCTTTCTCTTTTCTTTTGGATAAGTCTGGCCCTGGTTTATTGATCTTATCTTTCAAAGAACCAGTTTCTAGTTTTGTTAATGTGTTCTGCTCTATTTCTGGTTTCTAATTCATTGATCTCTGCTCTAATCTTAATTATTTCCCTCCTCATGCATGGGTTAGGCTTAATTTGTTGTTGATTCTCCAGATCTTTAAGGTGTAAAGACAGTTTGTGTATTTGGGATTTTCTTTTTTTCTTTCTTTTTTCTTTTTGAGTGAGGCTTGGCTGGCTAGATATTTCCCCCTTAGGACTGCCTTTGCTATATCCCTTAGGTTTTGGATCAGTATGTCTTCATTCTCATTGGTTTCCATGAATTAACTAAGTTCTTCTTTGATTTCCTGATTGACCCAAACATTCTTGAGTGGGATAGTTTTTAGCTTCCAAATGTTTGCATTTCTTCCAAACTTTTTCTTATGATTGAGTCCCAGTTTCAAAGCATTGTGGTCAGAGAATATGCAGGGCATAATCTCAGTCTTTTGGTATCAGTTGAGACCTGATTTGTGATCCAGTATGTGGTCTATTCTGGAGAAAGTTTCCATGACACTTGAGAAGAATGTGTATTCTGTTGTTTTAGGGTGGAATGCTCTGTATATATCTATGAGGTCCATCTGGTCTGTGTGTTATTCAAAGCTCTTGTTTCTTTGTTGATTTTCTGCTTAGTTGATCTGTTTATTGCTGAGAGTGGAGTGTTAAGGTCTCCTACAATTAATGTATTATTATCAATATGTCTCTTTATTTTGATCAACAGTTGGTTTTTGTAGTTGGCTGCTCCCATGTTGGGAGCATAGATATTTACAACTGTTAGATCTTCTTGTTGGATAGACCCTTTAAGAATGATACAGTGTCCTTCTGTACCTGACTACAGTCTTTAGCTTAATATCTAATTTATCTGATATGAGAATTCCTGCCCCAGCTTTATTTTGAGGTCTGTTGGCAGGAAAGATTGTTCTCCATCCCTTCATTTTCAGTCTGGATGTATCTTTAGGTTCAAAATGAGTCTCTTGTTGACAGCATTTGGTGGGTCCTGTCTTTTTATCCAGTCTGCAACCCTGTGCCGTTTTATGGGAGCATTTAGGCCGTTCATGTTGAGAGTGATTACTGATAGATAAGATTTTATTGTCATCATGTTGCCTGTGAAGTCTTTGTTTCTATGGATTATCTCTGTACATCTCTGTTCTGTATCACTCTTGGGGTCTTTCTCCTTTTATAGAACCCCCCTAAATATTTCTTGCAGGGCTGGCTTACTAGTCACATATTCTTTTAGTCTCTGCCAGTCCTGGAAGCCTCTCCTTAATATTTCTTGCAGGGCTGGCTTACTGGTCACATATTCTTTTACTCTGCCAGTCCTGGAAGCTTCTCACCTCTCCATCTATTCTGAATGACAGTCTTGCTTGATAAAGAATTCTTGGCTGCATATTCTTCTTATTTAGTGCCCTAAATATGATTTGCCAGCCCTTTCTGTCTTGCCACATCTCTGTGGACAGGTCTGACATTATTCTGATGGTCCTTTCTCTGTACATAAGGAATATCTTCCCCCAACTGCCCTTAAAATGGTTTCCTTGGTTCTAAGATTTGCGAATTTTACTATTACATGCCTGGGCGTTGATATGCCCTCATTGATCTTGGGGGGTGTCCTCTCTGCCTTTAGGACACAATTGCTTGTTTCATTCCCCAGATTGGGGAAGTTCTTGTCTACAATTTGGTCAAATATATCTTCTAGTCCTCTCTCTCTCTCTATCTCCCCACCTCCTCAGGGATCCCAGTAATTCTGACGTTGGAATGTTTCATGGCATCATTTATTTCTCTAATTCTGTTTTCATGGATTTTAAGCTGTTTGTTCCAGGCCTCCCCCTGCTTCTTCTTTTCTATCAGTTTTTCTTCAAGACCAACAATCATTCTTCTGACTCATTTCCCCTAACTGTTAAGAAGTATCTAGATTAGATTGTGTCTCATTGATAGCATTTTTAAGCTCTGCCAAATCTGCTTTCACTTCTGCTCTTAACGAATCTATGTTGCCATTAATCATTTTCCCCAGCCTGACTATTGTCTTCATAACTGCTACTCTGAAGTCTATTTCTGACATCTTGCTTATATCCGTATCCATTAGAACTGCTGGAGAGGCCATTGTCTCTAGGTCTTTTCTTTGTTGGGAATTCCTCCTCCTTGTCATTCTGTTAAGTTGTGGTTGAGGGAATGTACAGCCAAAAATAGTAACCACTATTCAGGCAAGGTGTGCCCTGGGAAGTTTCAGAGCAATCAGAAGTCACCACCAAAAAGAAAAAAAAAAAAAACACCACAGCCAAAATGAGTCCCAAGAGTAAAATTTATAAAGTACAAAAACAAAAACACCAACCAAAAAAGAAAAAATAAATAAAATTTAAAAGTAGGGTGGGGAGGTGGCGGGAAGGTGGTTATAGTCCCTCCATGTGGGTGAGGAAGGGTATTTCAGTCCTTCCTGGGTGTATCTTGTTGTCTTTGTTTGAGAACTCAACTTTCCAGAGATAAAGGGAAATTAAAACTGGTATATATACAAAGGTAGTATTGAGTAGGGGAAAAAGGACTACATTGAAGCGTATATCTACATATATAAAGAAAAGGAAAAAAAAGTGTATGTATGAAAAAGTTACTATGAAATGTGTTGTGTTAAATATCTGGTTGAAATGATAAGTAGGTTAAAAAAAAAAACAACAACAAGAATCATGAGAAAGATTTTTTTAAAAGAGAGAGAAAAAAGTATCCAAGAAATATACAGGCTGTGAGGCAGCACCAGGAGCTTAATATACTGTTTTCCCCCTGGTGTTGGGGTTTTGCAGTTTTATGGGGACCCTGGGGTTGTTGTCCTCTGTTCTTTTGGCTTGTCTTCTGGGGGAGGGGCCTGCCACGTTGTTTTTCAGTTGATCCTGCTTGGGCGGAGTTGCCTGCCTTCTATCAAGGGGCTGGGCTCTGCGGGAACTGGTTTTTGGGCTTTTGTTCTCTGGAGGCTTTTGTTCTCTGGCAGCTTTTCTCCCCTCTTTGGAGGGTCAGAGCAAACTAAACTGTCTGCACCCAGACCTCTGCCTCAGAGAGAAGTCATGGACCACTCTTCTCTGAATCTTCCAGAACACAGACTCCCCCCTTCAAGCTCCATTGAACAGCACAGCCTCCCACAGGCTGTTTGTGACCCCAGCGACCCTCTCAGTGGTCAGCTGAGACCCTCGCTTGTTTCTGTACCTTTGTGCCACCAAATCCCCAAGCAGTACAGGTCCAGGCAAGCCTGACCCCAGTGGCTGCCGTTCCCAGGACCATGGGCACCAGTGCAAGCCTGGTCCTCTCAGGCGCAGGGGGCCATTGGCTTCAGCCAGCTCCGGGACCATCGGCTTAGGTCTGTGCCTGCAGCCGCCTGGTCCCAGCAATTGTCCCTTAAGCCCCTTGTTCTGTTTGAGTGCTGTTATCAGTCCCTTCCTGTCTCGCAGCCACCAGTCTCCAAGCTATTGCTGGTGTCCAAGCGCAGAGCACTTACATTGGGGTATTACTTTCCAATGGTTGGCATCTGGTGGCTCCCAAATACCCTTCTGTTTATCCTCCCTGTCTGCACACTCCCACTTCCGTTTTTTGTACCTCTCAGCTGATGATACTCTGCCCCCGTAGAGATCCAGACATGTATAATCTTGTATCTCAGGCAGAGTTCATGGGTGTTCAGAGTGCTTTGGTAGATCTCCAGCTCAATTCAGGAGAGCGGTTGAAATAGAGTCCCTGCTCTTACGCCATCTTGCCCCCCCTCCAAAGTATAAACTTCTGCCATGAACTGCAGTGTCCTCCATGTGATTCCAACATAACTGCACAGACCAAAGTCACATGACCCCCCCAAGAACAGTGCTCCAGCCAAATCAAACTCTTCCTTGTTCCCTAATTTCACTCTGCCTTTTATATCTTTACAGGTAGGCATAGCTGCAGGCAGAGAGTAGGCGCTAAATCAATACCAGTTGAATGATAATAGAATTTCAGTAGGGGTATACACTGTAAAAGTGTTTCACCTTTTCTGACAAATTTGAAAATTTGAAAATTTTCATAATCAATGTTGTACCTTCAGAAATTGTGGCAGAGTCTTGCTTTCTTGTCACAGAATAATATATAGAGCCCTCAGCTGCCCTCTAAGTTTACCTTTATTTTCTCTTCTCTCTCAATTTTGTGGTCCCTCTAACTTCTCTTTATTTATAATGATGCAAAATTAATTTTATTCACTTACCTGCAGCAAAGGAGGACATATACCCAAGGGACTGGGGACATAGGACAAGACCTCTGAAAGGTTTGGCCTTGTGCTGAGTGAGGCAAAGGAGGGATCAGGGAAGTGGGGGTGGGGGGATATGCTGTTCAAGGCAGTTCAGCAACTATCACAGCAGTCTCGGTTCAGGAGGTGGGAGCAACAAAGTAGGACTGGGAACACATCGCTAAGAAAGCAGGAACTGCCCAGAACAAAGGATTGTCAGTCATTTGGCAGTTGCAGTGTGGCCTTGGGCATGTAGAAATGTTGTCACTGTTCTGTTGGGAACATTGCTATGTGATTACCAGAAAGGCTGATTTTCATTTTCTCAGATTTCTTTACTCCTCCCTTCATATACTCGAGTGCATGTGCGTGCTCATACATACACACACGCATACCCATTAATGCACTAATGCTAGTTAAAAGCATGGCGAAATCGAGTAGTGGTGATGTGGGAAATAAAGGCAGAAGAAAAATTATTAAATTTGCTGTCATCTATAGTCTATTGACACGTCCTTGAAACAGGCAAAGTGACATTCCTCTAGGGACTCAGCTGCCTCAGAGTTAATACTTTGCTAAGGACAAAAGGCAATCTTAGTCCCCCAGGATCCTGTAAGTCTACTTTAACATATAAGAATTCCTTTGGGAACTTACTTTATCTCTACCATCCCATCGCCCCCCCTGCCCCCACCCCAAGGTACATGTTGGCAGTCATCCCCCAAGCATATGACCCACCGATACACATCTGAAGGGTCTCATGACTCAGGTTTTATTAGACAATAATAAATGACTTTTCCCCAACAATAGCTAGTCCCTCCAAGGTCCTGGAAACCTTGCTTCCAAAATTCATTAGAGATTTTTATTATCCCTTATCCCCTCCCAACTTGAAAATATATAATGGGTCACTCTTCATGACCCCGGGGCAGCTCCTTCTGCCCACATGTCCTGTACCTGTGCTTTAATAAAATCACCTTTTGCACCAAAGATGTCTCAAGAATTCTTCCTTGGCTGTCAGCTTCAAACCCTAACATCTTTTCCTACATCAGTGGGAGTTCTTAGTTAATGATACCACTATCTGCCCCAGCCATGTAAGTCAGATCTGGGAATCATCCTAGGTTCTGTTCTATTTCAGCGTATAATATCTCATCATTCACAAGGTCCTGCTAATTTTACCTTCAAATTATTTTTGAAGTCTGCCCTGTCCACACCTTTACTATTGCCTTTACCTGGTTTAGGCTCCCTCGTCTTCGTTCTGTGTTACTATAAACTCTATTAACTGGTGTCTGTGCTTTCTCTCTTTTCATTTAAATCCAACCTCACACTATGGCCATAATATTCTTTACAAAATACAGAGCCCTCAGTAGTTTCTTCACTAGAGGATAAATGTTCTGAACAGCTTCCAGGCTCTCTGCAGTCTGCCATCTATTAACTTCTCCCGCTCCATCCTGCCTTTTATCCACTTCCTACTTTATGCTGATATCTTGCCTGTGTATTGGTTATCTGTTGCCATGCAACAGAGTTTGAAAAGGTCTAAAACCCCTGGCCCAAGAAAATAGGAAAGGCAACAGCAAATGAAGAGTGTGGGGAAATTCATCCAACTAGGAGTTAAGGTCAGGGTCATGAATGGCTTAGAGATTTGCAGTGGTCCAAGCAAGTCATGATAAGGACCTGGATTAGGACTTGGGAGTAGTGCTAAGGAGGAGAGGGCAAATTTGAAAGACAACTAAGAGATTCAGTTGGTGATTGATTGGCAGTGGAAAGGCCGCAAGGAGAGAGATAAATCAAGAAAGAATCCAGGGTTTCTAGCTTCGGTGTTTGAGACTATTTCTCCTTTCCTTTTCTTTCCCACTTTTAATTTTTTTTTTAATTTTTAAAGATCTAACTGGTGATTATCAAGTTATTTCTGAATTGGATCAGCGTTCCATCTAGCAAGTAGAGGGGAATCTCTGAGGCTCCATAAAAAAAAAAAAAAAGGAAGGTTTTTATAGGAGGGTGGAACAAGAAAGTTATTAGTAAAAGAAAATGATTGTTCATCTTTCTCTTAGGGGAAAAAGCAAAGGGTCTTATCATGCAGATGATCTCATCTTCCCAGGGGGAGGGTGGAGGGACCCCTGTGGCAGACTCATTGGTACCCATCAGAAAATTCCTGACTGACTAATGAAGACTATATTTCTGGGAAAGGTTGAACCTGCAGTTAGACTATGCATTAAGCCCTATTTTGGGGACTTGGCCTAAGTGATATCATTTTCGGCTTGTGGTTTTCTTTTTAAAAATTCCCACCTTTTTTTTTTTTTTTTAAGATATGTATTTATTTATTTATTTATTTATTTGACAGACAGAGACCACAAGTAGGCAGAAAGGCAGGCAGAGAGAGAGGAGGAGGCAGGCTCCCTGCTGAGCAGAGAGCCCAATGTGGGGCTCGATCCCAGGACCCTGAGATCATGACCCGAGCCGAAGGCAGAGGCTTTAACCCTGAGCCACCCAGGCGCCCCAAATTCCCATCATTTGTTCAGATTCTCAGCTTAACTGAGAGATATGGTTAAAATATAGGCAATTTGAGAATTGAGAATATTTGAGAATATTTCTAACAAAGACAGAAATTAGAGAAGTAGGAACATGTTTAGGGAAGAAGATACTAAGTTGGGTGCTTGGGTTCTTCTTGATTACTTTTGATTTTTGTCAACATAATTCACATATGTAGGTGAAAAGTCCAAATCCTATTACACTTCTCATCATAAAAAATTTTAGTCATCTTCACCATCACTCCCCACCTTATCCGTAAGGTTTTCTCTGACTCTTGTCTGTTTCTTCTGTTATCTAACTCCAAATTTCTAAGTAATCTGCATAGTCTATTTCTTGACTTACTGGTTTAAGAGTTGTGTGTTTTTCTCAATTTGAGATATTTCCTATGGACTTCCTATTAATCAAGGTGGGAATTTAGCGCTCTTACCTGATGCCCCAACTTGCCTGCCCCCCATCCTATTCAAATGGCTGTGGAATATCTGGTTGTTGCTAAATCAGTGTCTGATGCTTACTTTATTATGCAAGTATGACTCACTGCTGAACCGAGTAGTATACTCTGCATTGCCTTCCTGTACAGTTTTATATTCTCCATTGAGAGAATAACTTTCTCTTTTTGGATTGCTTCGTTTTCTTTGCCATTATCAGGACTTCTTCCAAAGCTGTGAACAGAACTGTACTATCCTTACAGATACGAATTTTTACAAAAACCTGTGTGGTAGGCGTATTTTTTATTTTCTTGAGGATCTTTGCTCTGTCTTACTGCTCCGACCCACACTGGTGGCTCTCCAGGCACTGTCATCTTGGATTCCTCTTTTGCATTAGTTTCCCTAGTCATGAAATTTCTGTCTTTCCCTTTCTTGGTTTTCATCATTGTTTTGGTGGAAAATATCTACCAGTAGCTTCCTGAGTCGTGTAGTGTAAGAATTAGTTTGTTAGAAACCTTACAAGGTTCCCTTAATTTATCCTCACACTTGTTTGAAAGTTCGGCTGAGCACATAATTCTAATTTGAAAATTATTTTCCTCTTAGTATTTTGAAGGCATGTTTTCCCAGCATCTCTTAGCTGCTATTGAAAAGTTTAATGTCATCTTGGTTCTTGATACTCTTTTGTGATATCTCTCTTTCTCTCTCTGGAAAGTTAATGACAGTCTCTTTATTTCTGGAAACTCTTCTTTGTCATTTCATTCCTTGATCTGGGAACTTGGTGGTCCCTTTAAATCTGGAAGTTATGTCTATACCTCTGCTAAATGTTTTTGTATTATCGCTTTGATAATTTCCTCCCTTGCATTGTACCTCTCTTCTCTTTCTAGAACCCCCGTTAGTTGGATGTTGGTCTCCAGAACCAATCTCTTAATTATCTTATCTTTTTTCTATCTATTTTTAAGCCCTTTTTTCTTTTAGTTATATTTTCTAGGAGATTTATGTGTCTTTATTGTCCCGCTCTTTTATCAAAATCTTAAAATTGCTCCCACCTTATTTTTAGTTTTCAGGAACAAGTTCTTGTCCTTCATTTTCTTTTAAGAATGAAGTATTCTGTGGTTAAATGAATGTAATATCTTCTCTTACCTCCCTAAAGATATATCTGGTATATATGTATATATACCATATATATATATATATATATATATGGTTTTTGAAGAATTATTCCACACCTTGTATTTTTGTTTCTTCTGATTTTTTTTTCAAGTAATTTCTTTTGCTTTTTCTTCCAAATTAAAGGCTTTCTTCCAATGTCCAGGACTTCTTTGACTCTAGTTTTATATTCAGTATGAGAAACCAAGTTGCTGGTTGGAAGCTCCATTGTCGTGAAGGGATTTGCCAGCAGTTCACTGGCTCCCTAGTGTTGCTTGGTGGGTTCCAAGGTACTTCACCAGTAATATTCACAAGGACAAGTAAGTCTGTATAGGACTCTTCTTTCAGTGGATTCAGGTATTCCAGAGAAAACTCCTTCATTCTCCTGCATGGGTGAGAGATAGAGGCAGAGAGGGCTGTCAGCTTTCTTAGAGCTGAGTGTTGGAGGAACCAGAGGCAATCAGTATGTAGACTTTCTTCCCCAACTTTTCCTATATTTCATATTCTCAAGTCTAGAGTTTCAATGGCTTAATTTTTCAAAGAATAAATTTTCTGCAGAAGGAGTCTGTTCCTCTGCTAGGGTCAGGAGGGTTCTGGGGCTCTACCCTGTGTTCCAGACTCTCGTCTGTCCCTCTGGTTTGGGTGCCATGCTGTCCCTTGCCTCCTGCAGTGTCCTGGACTGACCATTGGCCTGTCTGTGATTTTGTGACATGAACGAGCTTGTTTCTCATTGATATTCTGCTTTCATTCTCTGCAAACTACCTGTTCACTTTCCATCTAACAGTAACAACAAAATTTTGATCTGCCATATTTGCTTTTTTCTTTGGCCATGGGATTTATTAGCGTGGTTTTGTGAGGGAACAGAAATAAACAAATGTGTTCAATTCACTGTGTTTTAGCAAAAGGATTAGGTTCCATGTGGACCAGTTGAGTTTAACATACCCATGGGGCTTGGGGTGAAGGTGTTCATCAGGCAGCTGGATAGATGAGCCTGCAGGTTCGGAGAAGAGTGGTTATTTGAGTGGTGTCCCATGGAAGATCATCTTAGAGTGATGGGACCACCCTGGAGAGAATGTGTGGAGAGAGATAAGCTGTGGACCAAGGTTAGACTCCTGGGAAACCCTTTAAGGGGAAGGCAGGAGAAAAGGTAGCCATGAAAGAAAACATTCTAGAAGATCCACGAAAGCACAGATTACAGAAGGCAAAGCATTGGTAAATTTACCAAAGTGGTAATGTCAACATGTCAGAGAAGGCAATTAAGACAAAGACCTTTGAATTTGGGAATTTGGAGATCATTAATGATTGGGGCAAGATGGTATGGACAGAAGTGAGAATGCAGCAAGGAAGAGGATGAAAATTGTTTGTTTTGTTAGCTTTGTTTTGTTTTGCTTTCAGAAACTACAGAGGTAATTGTAGGCGATGTTTCCATCCCATGGCAGAAGAATCAGATCAATAAGTCTGTGGGCTCCTCTTGGATACTACACATACTTGATTTTAAAATACTTAACGAGGGGTTTCAGTTCCACATTTATTTGTTCTTGCTAAGTAGTCCGTGACTTTGTTGCCCTCTGATCATCTGCGCGAAGGTATTTGGGATGGTCTGGTTTTTTTTTTTTTTAATATTTCCTTTATTTATTTGAGAGAGAAAGAGCACAAGTGGTGGGGAGGGGTGGAGGGAGAAGCTGGCTCCCCGCTGACCAGGAGCCCGACACGGGGCTCCATCCCAGGACCCTGGGATCATGACCTGAGCTGGAGGTAGACACTTAACTGATAGAGCCATCCAGGTGCCCCTGAGACCGTTAGATTTTTAAAGATCATTTCTTGTGATCAACTCTTATAGCTTTCCAGGGCTGGTGTGGGCAAGTCAGACCGTATGGGACTTCAAATTCTGAATACATGTGTGAAGCTGATTCTGTTAGGGATGCCTTTCCTAATTACATATATGATGAAATGTTTGCAGGATACTAGAGACAGTGAGGTGCAGTGGGAAAAAATTCCAGCCTGTTACACTTAGAATAAACCCCAAGTTCTATTCTACTGGAAGAATAGAATAAAATAGGGAGCCCCCCGGAATAGCAAACTCCTTTCCTTCCCCTGATTTCTGGAGAAATTGAGAAGACAAGGATCAAGGCAAGTGGAGAGTGAAATGCTATCTGTATTCCTGATACAAGCTGGGCTGGGCTAAAACTCTTAGTGCTGGGCGACTGAGGCCCAGCATTGGGCAGATTTCCCCAGCCATGTATAGGCCCAGACCGGGTGAAGAGAGGAGAGCATTGCTCCCCATACAGAGCCTAGCATGCCCACGTTTATCCATCAAATGAACCTTTCTACCTCTCGCCCCAGCCTTCTGGGAGTGAGCAACAGGGTGGCCAGAAGCCAGCCTCACTGTGGATGGAAACATCAGGGCTGGGGAGAAGGGATTTTTCCAAATCACATGTTGACTTTCAACACCCAGAATGATCTGATACCTGGCCCCACTCAGTACCACATTCCCCTTTACTTGCTGGACTCCAGCCACACTAGTTTCCATTCTCTTTGCCTCCTGTGATAGGGCCTTTGCGATCAGTTTTCCAGCTAGGAGCTCTCCTCTCCCTGGATTCAAATGGAAGTCTCTCATTTCCTTCAGAGCTGCTCCCATGTCACTTTCTCAGAGGGACCCTCCCTGACTGTCCTGTTGTAAAATAACATCACTCCTCGACCCATCACTCTGAACCCCTTTACCCTGCTTTCATTTTCTTGATAGCTCTCATCAAGCTCTTTCCCACTGCAGGGTAAACTTCATGAAGACAGACACTTTGTGTGTTTGGTTCTCTCTGCCTACACTGGAGTCTAGCACATAGTAGGAGCTGAAGATACATAATTTGAGCTGCATGGGACCACGTACATGCAGATTTTTTTTTTTTTTTGATAAATGCAGTATAGTGCTGTAAATGTATTTTTTCTTCCTTATGATTTTCTTAATAATATTTTCATTTCTGGGGCGCTGGGTGGCTCAGTGGGTTAAAGCCTTTGCCTTCGGCTCAGGTCATGATCCTGGAGTCCTGGGATGGAGTCCCACATCGGGCTCTCTGCTCCTCGGGGAGCCTGCTTCCTCCTCTCTCTCTGCCTGCCTCTCTGCCTACTTGTGATCTCTGTCAAATAAATAAATAAAATCTTAAAAAATAATAATATTTTTCTTTTCTCCGGCTTCCTTTATTGTAAGAACACAGTGTATAATTCATATGACATACAAAATATGTTACTTGTTGATGTTATTGGAAGGCTTCCAGTCAACAGTAGGTTATTAGTCGTTAAATGTGGGGGGAGTCTGACTTTTCAGCTGTACAGGGGGTCACATTCCTGACCTTCATATTGTTAAAGGGTCAGCCTGTTTATTGAATTGAGTGGATGGTCTAGTGAACTTGGAGCCTGCCCCAGCTCTGCTCCTTCAACATGGGCCCCTGCTGAAGAGCCACTAACTACTCTGAAGACCAGATGAGACAATGTGTGGTTAAGAGATAAGCAAAGTACTAGACTCAACTAAGGGAGTATTACATAATAGTATGTAATGTGTAATACTTAAAATTATCTCTGTTTTGAGGATCCAACAGCACATTAAAAAGATTATCCACCATGACCAGGTGGGATTCATCCCTGGGTTACAAGGATGGTTCAACATTCGGAAATCAATCAATGTGATAGAACAAATCAATAAGAGAAGAGAGAAGAACCACATGATCCTCTCAATTGATGCAGAAAAAGCTTTTGACAAAATCCAGCATCCGTTCCTGATTAAAATGCTTCAAAGTATAGGGATAGAGGGAACATTCCTGAACTTCATCAAATCTATCTATGAAAGACCCACAGCAAATATCATCCTCAATGGGAAAAAGCTTGCAGCCTTCCCGATGAGATCAGGAACACGACAAGGATGCCCACTCTCACCACTCTTGTTCAACATAGAATTAGAAGTCCTAGCAACAGCAATCAGACAACAAAGAGAAATAAAAGGTATCCAAATTGGCAAGGAAGAAGTCAAACTCTCTCTCTTCACAGATGACGTGATTCTTTATATGGAAAACCCGAAAGACTCCACCCCCAAACTACTAGAACTCATACAGCAATTCAGTAATGTAGCAGGATACAAAGTCAATGTCCAGAAATCAGTGGCTTTCTTATACACTAACAATGAAAATACAGAAAGGCAAATTAGAGAATCGATTCCATTTACTATAGCACCAAGAACCATAAGATACCTCGGAATAAACCTAACCAAAGAGGTTAAAGATCTGTACTCGAGGAACTATAGAACACTCCTAAAAGAAATTGAAGAAGACACAAAAAGATGGAAGACCATTCCATGCTCTTGGATCGGAAGAATCAACATCGTTAAAATGTCTATACTGCCCAGAGCAATCTATACTTTTAATGCCATTCCGATCAAAATTCCACCAGTATTTTTCAAAGAGCTGGAGCAAATAATCCTAAAATTTGTATGGAATCAGAAGAGACCCCGAATTGCTAAGGAAATGTTGAAAAACAAAAATAAGACTGGTGGCATCACGTTACCTGATTTCAAGCTTTACTACAAAGCTGTGATCACCAAGACAGCATGGTACTGGCATAAAAACAGACACATGGACCAGTGGAACAGAGTAGAGAGCCCAGATATGGACCTTCAACTCTATGGTCAAATAATCTTCGACAAAACAGGAAAAAATATCCAGTGGAAAAAAGACAGTCTCTTCAATAAATGGTGCTGGGAAAACTGGACAGCTATATGTAGAAGAATGAAACTTGACCATTCTCTTACACCGTGCACAAAGATAAACTCGAAATGGATAAAAGACCTCAACGTGAGACAGGAATCCATCAGAATCCTCGAGGAGAACATAGGCAGTAACCTCTCTGTTATCAGCCACAGCAACTTCTTTCAAGATATGTCTCCAAAGGCGAAGGAAACAAAGGCAAAGATGAACTTTTGGGACTTCATCAAGATCAAAAGCTTCTGCACAGCAAAAGAAATAGTCAACAAAACAAAGAGGCCACCCACGGAATGGGAGAAGATATTTGCAAATGACAGTACAGACAAAAGGTTGATATCCAGGATCTATAAAGAACTCCTCAAACTCAACACACGCAAAACAGACAATCATATTAAAAAATGGGCAGAAGATATGAACAGACACTTCTCCAATGAAGACATACAAATGGCTACCAGACACATGAAAAAATGTTCATCATCACTAGCCATCAGGGAGATTCAAATCAAAACCACATTGAGATACCACCTTACACCAGTTAGAATGGCCAAAATTAGCAAGACAGGAAACAACGTGTGTTGGAGAGGATGTGGAGAAAGGGGAACCCTCTTACACTGTTGGTGGGAATGCAAACTGGTGCAGCCACTTTGGAGAACAGTGTGGAGATTCCTCAGGAAATTAAAAATAGAGCTTCCCTATGACCCTGCAATTGCACTGCTGGGTATTTACCCCAAAGATACAGATGTAGTGAAAAGAAGGGCCATCTGTACCCCAATGTTTATAGCAGCAATGGCCACGGTCGCCAAACTGTGGAAAGAACCAAGATGCCCTTCAACGGATGAATGGATAAGGAAGATGTGGTCCATATACACTATGGAGTATTATGCCTCCATCAGAAAGGACGAATACCCAACTTTTGTAGCAACATGGACAGGACTGGAAGAGATTATGCTGAGTGAAATAAGTCAAACAGAGAGAGTCAAGTATCATATGGTTTCACTTATTTGTGGAGCATAACAAATAATATAGAGGACAAGGGTAGATGGAGAGGAGAAGGGAATTGAGGGAAATTGGAAGGGGAGGTGAACCATGAGAGACTATGGACTCTGAAAAACAACCTGAGGGTTTTGAAGGGGCGGGTGGTGGGAGGGTGGGGGAACCAGGTGGTGGGTATTAGGGAGGGCACAGATTGCATGGAGCACTGGGTGTGGTGAAAAAACAATGAATACTGTTATGCTGAAAATTTAATAAAAAAAAATTTTAAAAAGAAAAAAAAATTATCTCTGTTTTGGAATCAGGGAGGAGTTTCTTGTCACCTCAGGGAGTAATAGTTAAGATGACATTGCAGAATTTCCCAGAATCATCCTCATATAAAATATTCTCATCCATAGTGCCCAGTCTTACCCTTGTATTTGCCACACTATGTATCTTAATTTTTTATTTGATGAATTTAGTTACAATAGATAGGAAAAAGGAGGCCGAGTCTAAAAAGAATTGGGCTAATTTATATCAGAAAAACAAAGAATTTCTCATTGGAAGATAGTGCTTTTGCTGTGAATCCTAAAGGACTGAGGGTTTAGCCACCCCTAAAAAATCATTTTCAAAACTGAAGGACGTACACTAGAAATCCATTATGAAGCATTCTCTGGACATGTGATTTTCACTGCATTGTAGATAAACATGCCCTTAAATCACTTGCAATTTTAGCACCTGTAGGTTTTGCAAATGCCAGGATAATCCAGTTTACCCAGAATTCTGTTTTTGTCAAAAGTTAGATGGAGGCAGATTTTCTTATGTTATGTCATTTACACAGTGATATATTGTAAAATACATGGACTTCAGAATCATCTAGATCTGGCTTTAAATTCCAGCTTTACTGTTTATAGTAGTTAAGTGGGGGCTTGAGAAAATTAACCCAGGACTAGAGAAATTGTTCAACCTGGGACTTAGTGTCCTCATCTGGGTATGTCTTATGTAAACCTCTGGATTCAGGATCTCTCTAAGAATAGTGTCACAGTCAGATAAACACATGTTGCCCAGGGCGCCTGGGTGGCTCAGTGGGTTAAAGCCTCTGCCTTCAGCTCAGGTCATGATCCCAGGGTCCTGGGATCGAGCCCCACATCGGGCTCTCTGCTCCTCAGGGAGCCTGCTTCCTCCTCTCTCTTTGCCTGCCTCTCTGCCTACTTGTGATCTCTGTCTGTCAAATAAATAAAATCTTAAAATAAAAAACAACACATGTTGCCCATTAACAAATGAAAGGCTCTGAGATGTTCCTGAAGCAGGAAGCCCGTTTAAGTTTGTTTAACCCAAATTTTTCCAAACTTTTGTCCCTTTAAAATCCATTAATTTCGGGGCATGTGGGTGGCTCAGTGGGCTAAAGCCTCTGCCTTTAGCTCAGGTCATGATCTCAGGGTCCTGGGGGCGGGGGTGCTCTGCTCAGCGGGGAGCCTGCTTCCCCCTCTCTCTGCCTGCTGCTCTGTCTACTTGTGATCTCTCTCTCTCTGTCAAATAAATAAATAAAAAATCTTTTAAAAAATCCATTAATATCTTACTGAGCTAATATTTCACAAAGGGTCCTATGAGAGATCCTGGCTTATAATAATGCTAAACATACCTCGATAAGAAATCAATTTAGCGTCTCTTTCCCATTTGATTGTTGATGGTTCAAATTTTACCCCCTCCATCCTGACTCCTTCCAGAGTTTTCCCAAACTCCAGTTGGATATTGGTCCCACTATCCATGTCTTAGTTCCTCGGGCTACTATAAAAAGGACCACAAACCGGGTGGTGGGGAAGGGCTTAAAACATCAGAATTTATTATCTCAAATAGAGATCCAAAATCAGTGTGTTGGCAGGGCCATGTTCCCTCTGAAACCTGTAGGAGGGGAGAGGAAGCAGAGAATCCTTCCTTGACTCTTCTTGTTTCTGGTGTTTGCCATAATCCTTGGGGATTCCTGGCTGTTAGATGCACCACTCCAGTCTCTGGAGTGTCACATGGTCATCTTCTCTGGCTTTGCTTGGCACTCTCCTTTCTGTGTTTCTTTGCTAAACACCAGTTACATTGCCTTAAAGTCTCAACCTCATCTGCTATGACCTCATTCTGATTTAACTGATGACATCTACAAAGACATTATTTCCAAATAAGGTCACAGTCTGAGGTACTGGGGGTTAGCGCTTCAACATTTCTTTTGGGGGCACACAATTCAATGCATAGCAATCCATGAAGTTGCTCTGGACAAAACAAAAACAAAAACAACAACAAACCAACCAACCTTAGGGGTCATCCTTACTTCTTTTCCTTCCCTCAGCCGTTATAGCTTGTCTATTAATAAATACCAGTAAGCTTGTCTATAAAACATAGCTCACACGTCTCACCACCACCCCCCAATACCCCCTGGCTCCAGCCTCTGCCATCTCTCCCAGAATATTACATCAGCCTCCTAACTGGCCTCCTGGTTCAATCCTTATTCTTCCATAGTCCACTTGTTAGATGGCAGCCGGAGTGATCATTTCCCGTTTCACGATTCTGAGTAGACTGTATTATTCCCTAATGCTAATGAATATGAATAGAGCTAAAACTCTACCTATTTTGTCCCTGACCACCCTCTGAATTCTTCAAGTGCCTGCCACTTCCTTCCTCATTCACTGCTCCCATCAACCAACAACAAATAAAACCTGAGCATTGTTTCCTCGAGGAGGGCTCTACCCAGAGATGTTTCCAGACCCTACATGAAGTGTTAGCCCAGCAGGAAGGGCCCAGGATATACATGTTCCTCCACCATGTTTTATTGATTAAATAAAGGCCACAGAGTATATATACACAATGGAATACTATGCAGCCATCAAAAGAAATGAAATCTTGCCATTTGTGACGACGTGGATGGAACTAGAGGGTATCATGCTTAGCGAAATAAGTCAATCGGAGAAAGACAACTATCATATGATCTCTTTGATATGAGGAAGTGGAAACGCAATGTGGGGGGGTTGGGGGGAGGTAGGAAAAGAAAAAATGAAAAAATGGGATTGGGAGGGAGACAAACCATAAAAGACTCAATCTCAAAAAACAGACTGAGGGTTGCTGGGGGGAGGGGGGACGGGAGAGGGTAGTGGGGATATGGACATTGGGGAGGGTATGTGCTATGATGAGTGCTATGAAATGTGTAAACCTGGCGATTCACAGACTTGTACCCCTGAGGATAAAAATACATTATATGTTTATTAAAATAAAAAAATAAAAAATTTAATTAAAAAAAATAATAAAGGCCACAGAGTGCATGCCATAAAATTTTTAGATATTACGCAATAATAAGAAGCCTTTCCTGATCAAAACCTGTTGGTTTGGGACGGTGCCTGGGTGGCTCAGTCAGTTCTGCATCTGCCTTCAGCTCAGGTCATGATCCCAAGGTGCTGGGGATCCTGTTTCTTCTCTGTCTCTTCCCCGACTCGTGCTTTCTCTCTCGCTCAGTCTCTCACTCTCTCTCAAATTAAAAAAAAAAAAAAATCTTTAAGAAAAATTGTTGGTTTAAGAAATACTGGGCTAAAGTTTTAACAGGTTGATTTACAGCAGAACTTCTTAGCAACCTAATAATTTAATTCTGTAAGGATATAATATATTTCCAAATTTACCTGAATAAGGAGGGACGACTCTGGCCCACATTTTGGGAGATGCTGGTATTGGAACTATAGAATAGTCTTAGAATTGGCGTTAACTCTTTGCTTTACCACTTAGTGGTGTGGACTTGGGCCAATAACTTAAATTCCCTGAGGATCAGCTTCAAATCCCTGAAGTGGGATGATAACACTATCTGCCCCAGAAAGGTCAGAAATAAAAATATAAAGCAATTAGCACATTTCCGTGAATATAGAGAATGTTCAGTGATTGGTAGCTATTACTGATGAGGCCTCAAGGATGTCTTTCTGTTTCAAAGCTGTTACTAACATTTTGGGACGTGTCTACTTCTAACTTCCCACCCCCATTCAAATTTTCCTTTTCGCTGGAGTGAGACTTTGAGGTAAAGTCAGATGATATTATTCCTCCTCTTCCTGATTCTTTTCATCCTCTACCTGCCACATATCCCCCTTTCCTATGAGTCCAAAAATACAATGGCAGAGATGGGAATGACTGAGTCATTAGCAAGATTAGACGCCCCTGTCTGATGCCAGGGGGGTGGTCTAGGAGAAGGAGATGGGCATGTTCTCAGTGCCCCCTCAGCAGAAGGTTGCCTATCACCTCTCACCTGGTGTGTCTGGCACTGTGTCTTTCCTGGGGAAAGAGCACTTCGAACATCAATTTGAGAAATTAAAATGATGTCTTAAGGAAAATGAGTAGTGGATTCCTCAGAACAAAGGCTTATTTAGATGAAGGTTTGTTTATCCAAATGAACAAATAAAACACTGGTTTGCATGGAAATCTTTTACCAAAACAGCTAGAATTGGTATTTAGTGGAAGGTTGCATAATAGCTCTGTTACAGGATTCGGGTGCTTGGGATACGCTTGAATAATCTCGAGATGTGCTTATATCTTTGTAGAGTAGAGGAACCACTTTCTCGTACCTTTCTTTTATTGCAGATTTCATGAACATGTCTGTTACTAGTTGGCCTGTTTTGTTTGTTTTGTTTTGGGGAATTTTTTTTTAACATTGGGAGCTACTAACGCCAGTTAAATATGGACAGGGGAATCCGAATAGCTCTTTTATTGCAGGGACAGCATTTATCATGTGAGCAATTCCTATCTGTTGGTTGGAATAATTATCATATAAAATAGGCAAGTGGGAAGGAGAGAACAGAGAGTGGCTGGACACTTTGTTTCCTTGTCCTCATTCTGGAGTTTTTGTTTTTGATTCTTTCTTCATCAATAGAACACACAGTTTCAGAAAAGTGGCTTTTTCAGGTTTCTTTTCCAGAAGGCTTACATATCTGACCTGTTAATGGTTGTTTTCAAACACACTTGGCAGGGTTTTCCCCTTTGTCTCTTCTGCTGATTATTTCGATTGGAATTGGAGTGTGATGGAAAGTAGTTTCCAGCTCATTTTTTCAAATTAGGAATACGAGACCACTGTGTGTGGGTAAATCTTTAGAAACCAGTTCTCTGGGGGTGGGAATCTTTGCTGATTTCTGTGGTGTAAATACTCCCACCAGGGCTGATTTCAAGATACCAGCAAGATGTTCCTGCACACAGAGTTGGAAAGAAATGCACTGTAGCAAACCATTACGGAATTTGTCCATCACATACAAAACCATAGCCCTGGAGTCATGGTAAAATGTAGTAAATAGTTATGAAGTGATGAGTTTTGAGTATTTATTACTTAGGTTTTTAAAGAGGACTTATTAAATGGTAAATTTAATTTTTAACAATGGCTTTGTTGATCATCGAGCTCTCAAAGCTCCTGGAAAGGTAACCACTGGTTTTAACGCATTGACTGGGACCCAGAGAAGTCACCGTCTCACTGAAGTGTCGATGAATGAGCTGGCAGAACCTGGATTAGTGTCTGTTTCTAAAAACCAAATTTCTCTAGGAAGATTGACTTATTAATATTTCTGCTTATTCATTTGTCACTTTTTATTGCATGTTCTAATGATCTCTGAAAGGGGTTTCAGACTGTTATAGGCTGTTAATTATCTATTGAGATAATAACAGAATATCTGAATATAATTGTAACCAAGGATGGAGTGTGGAAATCAGATTCGATGTAGAGCCATAAATAGATCCTGTTTTGAGTCTTGGCCCTACTACTCACCAGTGGTGTAATCTTAAGTCACTTATGTACTTCTCTGGCTCCAATTTTAGTTTCCAAGATGAAAGAATTAGGCTACATGAATCTCTAATATCTCATATCTGTCTAAAATATGATTCATTATTTAGACACGTCAGTTCAACAGATATTTGCCAATACCAACTATGTGCACATTTGTCATGGACTCGATTCCAGGCAGAATTAAATACAATATAATTGTAGGAATTATTATTATAACAGCATCTCACATTTATGCAGAGCTTTCCTATTTGCCAAAGAGAAAATGTACTTTGAGTCTTGAAGTTCTATGGCTCTAGGAGATCAAGACACATCCTCATAGAATGTTAGAGAAAGAAGAATGTATTCTAAAAGAACAAACAGAACCCTTATTCCTAGGAAACGCAAGAGGTCATAACCAGGTAGTAACAAGGAATAAGGAACAAGCATTTTTTTGCCATGTCTATCAGTTGCTTCACTTTATCTTAACAAAAGCAAAACCGAAAACTATTTTTTTCTAATTATAAGAGTCATTATTGTAGAAACTTTAGAAATTTAAAAAAAAGTATTAATTAGAGAAACTACCATATATCCAATATAGTAGCCTGCTCTTCTTTACCTAATATTTTAGTATATTTTCCAAAATATTCTTATCATTTTAATTGCTGTGTATAATTCCATCTTTTTGGGTACAACTTACTTATCTTAAATTGTTTACATTGTTGACAGTTTTTATTATTCTAAAGATCACTGTGTTAAATAGCTGTGTTTATAGAAAAACATTGTACTTTGGACATAAGGTTTCCAACTGTAATATTTAAGGTTTAGTAAGATGATTTTAATAAATCATATGCTTTTGACCTTTAGCTTATTTAATTCTGCCAATATTGCTTTGTATTTACTTAGATTTTATGTTTCTAAACATTAGGAGGAACAGTTTGCCTGAATCTTTCAGTATGATATATTTGAACTGGAAATAGCATCAATGTTTTCATATTATTTCATATAGACATGGTAAATTGTACGCTTAATTTTTTTACACTTTCTTTGGGCAATAGCTTCTAGTACAGGGTGTTTTGTTTAGAAAGTACTCAATAAATGTTCAATACGATTTGAGCTAATTGAGGGTAAACGAAAACATTTGAGAAGAACTTAAGAAAAAAAAGAAACAACACTTCTCCATTCATGATAATAGCTTTCATTTTCACGAAGAAAGATGACAGCCAAGCACAGTTCGGGAATTCTGATGGTTAAATGAGAATTATGAAATGAAGTATGTTGTTGCTTTAATTCACCGGCATGAGAAACCATGACTCTAATAGTTATTTGATTAAATGTTAATGAGATCTACTAAATTGACTGAACTCTTACTTTTATGTATTAGATGTATGTCAATTAAAACAAGATGAGTTTTACCTCTTTCCTCCTTTAACATCTTTGAGTCAACATCTGCTTACAAGGGAAGTGTTGTTACTGCCCTGGTTATTTAAATATTAATGACTTCCATTAAAGGGAGCTGGAGGTTTGCAACAGGAAGATGGAGAAATTAGATGGCCTGATTAGTTTCTTGCCGCCAGGAAAAAAAAAAAACAAAAACTCTTACTGGAAGAGCTTCTTCCCCTATTTTTTTACTTCCACAGATTTTTTTTTCCCTGAACCAGTTAGAGAGTAAGATTGTTGATTTTAAGTATTCCTTGAAAGTAGTTATGTTATTAAAACATCAGTGTAACAAGTTCACATAATTTTAAAAAATGTTTTATCAGCTCCATAGTGGTCACTACTCTTGGGATTCTTGGGACTAATTTCAGGTTTTAAATTCATTTTGTTCCTTATTATAGGCAAAACCATTTTTTAGCTACGGATTGTATTTGGTTGGACTTGTTTACATGAAGTATGGGGAATTCTTTTAAGTCAATCATGAAAGATTTGACAAGCATTGTATATTTGATCAAATTATAATGGTAAATGTCTATCTTATTGGGGAAATGTGTCTAAAATTTGTTACAACCAGTATTTTCATGTTATGCCAATTTGGGTTGTGATTAGCATGTGGTAATAGATTTTTATATATTTTGTGTTTTTAAGATGTTTTAATGGCATGGCATTTTAAAGCACTATTTTAACAGTCCAAAGCAGGCATTATGTTCGCATAATTGTATATTTCTTTTTACATCCAGAAACCTGAGTAAGTAAAGTATTTATTTGTTTCGTGTACTTTCCTTAGACTTTAGAGCTAAGAATTTGGATCATGCTTAAATAGTAGTAAGGCAGAGTAATAATAGTACTGATGTAGGATCATAATTCTTAGCATTAAGGATTAAGGTGAATCAGGTGAGGCCTTTGCCCAGGGTAAAATTTAAGAACGTGCCAAAAAACTCAATAATCATGATACATAGTATTTTAATGCAATACTTGGGGGGGAAATCAAAATTAATGCAAGAAAAAAATCCATGATAAACAAAACATCAAAATTTTAGAAAAAGTTGCAGTCCAGCCCTGCCTGTACACCTGAATCACTTTAACCTGATCTTGGCTTTGACCGGGTTCCACATGTCCTAGGATGAGACATTCCTTTGAGTCAAATTTTCCTTATCTAAAATTGGTGATAATCACTTTTGATTTCCTGGTCGGGTTATTAAGATATTCAGATTGGCTGGAAACACATGGGAAAGCCCATTGTAAATTCAAATTACATGTTTATGTACAAGTTTAGGGAAATCATATAATTTTAAGCCATTATTATTAGCAGCTGAGATGAATACTCTAAACAAACATCAGATTCGAAGACCCTTATAAAAAGCTGTGTTCATAAAGTTTGAGGCATAGCTCTTGAGTTTACTTATCCGGTAGCTATAGGGGCAGGGACCTAGAGATAGTCCTAGGACCTTCTTCTTCTTCCTTTCTTTTTTTGTTCTCGGATGCCAAGTTTATGATTTGTAGAGAGAGAAGAGGTAAACAGAAATCTGTTTTGTTTGTTTTAAATTTTTAAAATTTCTCTGCCACGGACAACTCATATCTCCCTTTTGCTCAAGCTGTTCCACCCATCAGTGAGGCCTTCCCCATTTCTCCTGCCCATTTGGGCTCCATCCGCCTTTTACGCACATCTGCGACCTTGGTAAGGCCTTCCTGGGTTCTCTCAGTCTTCTCAATCCTCTCCCTTCCTGTGGTAGATAACTGTCTCTACCACTCCTCTGGTGATCAGTTACAGAGTCCTGTTGTCTTGAAGTTTTAGCTAATCCTGCATTGAATTTACTTTTCAGACCATGGTTTTAGAAATAGAAAATGTCTCTCTATATTTAGAAATATAAATATAAACCCGGATAGTGCCTCCTTCTCCCTTAGACTGTCCACTTTGGGGTAAGCAGGGATTGGGTCTGTTTTATTCAGGTTGTATCCAAGGTGCTTAACACACACAATATACTTTTCTTTTTTTCAATATACCTATTTTTTGAATGAAATAAATGAAGGTCTTATATGTAAAATGTCTGGGTCAATATTTACTCTTCAGAATCATTTGTTGTTTTCCTCCTAGGACTAGAGGGAATGGTTGGTGCCATGTGGAAGGTGACTGTTTTGGTGACCATGTTCATGTTCAGCCCTGGTGGTGATGGACTCTTTCACTCCATATACAAAAAAGCTCGGGTTTCCGTACCACGTGAGGGAGATGTAGGAGAGCCATTATTTCTTACTTCCTACATTGAAGCTGGAAAACTCGCAGAAGGTAAGTTTCATAAAATCAGAAAACCACTGGTAAATTTTCAACAGGTTTTTTATTTTTTTAAAGCCAGTCATCTTACAGGATTCAAAATACCTTCTGGGTTTTTTACTCAGTTGTTTTATTTCAAATATTAATGGGTTGATGTCCTATGTTATCAGAATTTTGAGCTAAAATGAGAGTTTGTCAGGGACAGATTATTTAGTGGTGGAGGCCCAACAGTTTTATTTATTAAAAAAAAAAATAGCACAGTGTCTGTCCACAGCGGGACACTTAATGAAGTGACTATTTTTTTTTAAAAGATTTTATTTATTTATTTGACAGAGATCACAAGTAGGGAGAGAGGCAGGCAGAGAGAGAGAGTGGGGGAAGCAGGCTCCCTGCTGAGTAGAGAGCCCCATGCGGGGCTCGATCCCAGGACCCTGAGATCACGACCTGACCCGAAGGCAGAGGCTTAACCCACTGAGCCACCCAGGCACCCCTAATGAAGTGAATATTAACCTTAGAACTTGATATATGTCAATTACTGGTTCCAAGGATTCTACATAAACTCATGTAAGCATCTCCACAGCCCAGGGAGCTGTACCCATTTGACACACAAAAACACTAAAGCAGGAAGAGATTCAGTTACTTGCCAGAGTCAGCTGGACACCAGCTGGTAGATTCAGGATTCACACCCAAACAACCTCACTCCTCTCTATGACCACAGGCATCGTGTTGGGCCCCTTGGCCCGGCAAGTTCCCCAAACCTCCTAGGCCTCAGTTTCTTCCTTAACTAGATGGACAAATAATCACTTAGTCACATTGCAGGGATGTTAAGAATCAGAGGAGAAAATGCACATGAAGGCTCTTTGTAACCTGTAAATTTTCCCCTAAGTAGTAGTGTTTGCAAGTGCTTTTTATTTAGACATTGCAGGGTTTTCTGTTACTATTAATAGGAAAGAGGTGTTATTTGGTATCATCAGAGACTGAAATTTGTGGTATGTCTCTGCTCTTAATGCTTCTTTATATTTAAGTAAATCACTGTGTAGATAAATTACTTAATCTTTCTGGGCATCAGTAGGCTCCTGAACTATAAAATAGTATATAGGCAACTAGCCTGAGGTGCTATTTGTATAAGGAATCAGAGACATGGGGTGGTGGCTGGAGGGTGCTATGGGGTCAGGAAGGGTCTTTAAGAGGGTAAGAGACCATGTGTTTGCTGATAGAAATGATCCAGGAGAGGGTGGGGCAACTATTTCAGGAGTACTTACTTTTTTTTTTTTTTAAGATTGTATTTATTTACTTATTAGAGAGAGAGAGAGCAGGTGGAGGAGCAGAGGGAGGAGGACAAGCAGACTCTACACGGGTCTACACGGGCAGAGCCTTACACGGGTCAATCCCACAACCCTGAGATCATGCATGACCTGACCTGAAATCAAGAGTCAGATGCTTAACTGACTGAGCAACCCAGGTGCCCCAGGAGTACTTTCTTTAAGTAGATGATCAACATGGCGGCTGGCCCATAGATGGAGGTGTTTGGTTTGAAGGACTGAAGTTTATTTCTCATCACAGGAGGGAAAACCGAATTAATGGCTGTGAGGCTGGTAGGTTGGTTGATAGCAGGAGAATGTGTGGAAGTGATACTGGATATTTTAGGGAAATAACCATTTTAAAGACCAAAATAAGCGTGTGAACTCTGTTAAGAAGTTTTAAAATAAAGCAACTTCTCTTCATTTGAAATTTTCTCATAGCTAATAGGATATCATCATTTTTGTTTTGTTTTGTTTTGTTTTGTTTTGTTTCCTTTAAAACCAACACATTCTTGTATCTTAAGGATTGCATTTGAGTCCTGGTGACATGTCTTTTTCTGACATACCTACTGACTCCCTGTCTCATTATCTTTTTTCTAAGAAAAGGTGAAAAACTTTGATAATGTGGTCAGTGTACACTAGTGTATATTTGATGATGTAGTCAGAGAATGTAGTCAGTTCTTTTTTTAAAAAAGACTCATTTTTACTTGATGTGGAAAATAGTTCAGGCTCATATCACGAGATAAATATGAAGAGGCGAATAAATATCCAAATCCACCAAAATGGATCACATGCATTCATGTTGGATTCTTTAATAAGTGGAGAGTGATGACTTAGATTATGTTCGTTAACAGGAAATCAAAGCAAAGAATTTAGTTTAGAGCTGAACAAGGGTTGAATACTCATAACCAACCCTACTAATCCACAGATGAGGAATTCGAGATTTTAATACCTTACATGAACTGCCTAAGGAAATGCAGATAAGAGTACCAGAGGTGCATTTAGGACTCAAATTTTCTGACTTCTTCTCTGTGATATGCCTGCTATAATTTATTTTCCTTTGTTTAAGACTCTCGTGCTCTCCTTTTTTAAAAGATTTTATTTATTTAAGAGAGAGAGAGAGAGCACACGAGGGGTGGGGAAGGCAGAGGGAGAGAGAGCTAAGCAGGGATCCTGATGCGGGACTTGATCTCAGGACCCCGGGATCATGAGCTGAAGGCAGACACTTAACCCATTGAGCCACCCAGGCGCCCCAAGACACTTGTGCTTTTCTGATGTGACCAGATGCACACACATTAAACAATTAAGGAATAAAACAGTGAGTACTAAACCACTAAATTATTACATTCGAGGTAGGCATAATGGAAATTTTGAGAAGAAGGCTATCCTATTGGTTGCTATAGTACAGAAAACAGTAATAGTGTAGTAGTCAAAATAACAAATGACTAATATTTAATAATTATATGCCCAGGACCTAGCATAGTTTCTTTTCTTTTCTTTCTTTTCTTTTTTTTTTTTTTTTAAGGATTTTATCCATCCATTTGACAGAAAGAGAAAGAGAGAGCACAAGCAGGGGGAGCACCATGCAGAGGGAAAAGCAGTGTATCTGCTGAACAGGGAGCCCAACATGGGGCTCGATCCCAGGACTCTGGGATCACGACCTGAGCTGATGGCAGATCCTTAACTGACTGAGCCACCCAGGCACCGCCCCCCCCCAGCACAGTTTCTATATGTAATAGGCACTAGATAAATATTTGTACAATTTAAGTTTTAGACCCGAATATGTGCCAAACATGGGTGTTACCCACACCTTAGTTTATTTAATCCTCAGAGCAACCCTAGTGAAGAAGGTATAAGTATTGTTCCCATTTTACAGATGAGAAAACTGAGGCCCAGAAAATTAAGTATCTTGGTCAGGGTTGTTTAAAGATAGTACGTGACAGAGGTAGAATTAAAAGCTATCTCTGCTGACTCCAGAACCCGAGGTATGAGCCTCTGCACTTGAAGGTGCTAGGTGAGATTTGGGCAGATATAGAAGGACGTGCATGTACTAAGGAAAGCAGTTCCAATCGAGGCATTTGGTGAAAGTGACCGTGGTGGTGTGTCTGTATCACATCTGGAAGAACCAAGTCAAAAGAATATGGGGAAGCCCATCTGAGAAACCGTCCACATCCCTCCCATTCCTGTATTTGTTGCCTAGAAGCATTTCAACATCGTGGTCATGAGCAGTACCAGAGAAAGCCCCTGGGGGGTGGGGGTAGTTTTCATCCTCTGTCCTTCTGTGCCAAGTCTGATGGCTTACCATCGGATGAGCAACAATATCTAAAATAATAAATCTGATGTAATGTCTCTTTCTAAAGTTCTGTTACACAGTCAAAATTTTTGAATGGAATTTTAAGTAGCTAATCCAAAATCTGGTACATCTGGGTATTCAAATGCAGTCCTGATAACATAATTAAAGATAATTTTATTCATCCGCTTTACTGAAAGTTCAGGAAACTCTGGACAGGTGGTCAGCTCATTCCCCCAAATCCCTTTTGTTTATTGATTCTGTCAAAACCTTAGGAACGTGAGTCTTAGTATCACAATGGAACATTCTTGAGATAGATAGTAATTCACAAAAAGACAAGGGAATTTTTTGTTTTTTTAATCTCCCAATTAGCTGGTTTAGTTTTGTGTAATTGTAATTGCACGTTTACTTTCTCTGCAGCTAGAGGAAACCCTTAAAACAAAATGAATAAAGGAGGCAAATTTTAAAATATACAGATACTGCCTTCTCACAAACTTTAAAGACTATTTTTTTAATTAGATCTTTATTGTTACTTACAGTCTGGCAGTGTCTTGTCTTGTACTAGAGTCTTTGTGAATGTGAGGTACATCCTGATTGGCTAGTTCAAGTCCTTCTTTGGTCACACTCCAATCTTTTTCAAAGTGTTAATATCACAAACATTGGTAACTGCAGTAAATAATATGGAGGAAGTGAAATCACTTCAAAGAAAACCTTTTCCTTGTTTTAACTGTTTTGAACATTTGTATTGTGAATCATGGTTCCAGGAAGTAAGAAACTCCTAAAATCTTGGGAGTTTATTTTCCACGTTTCATCAGTAGGTTTTGGAAGGATAAACCGAACATTTGAAAATATGAAATATCATTTTAGTTGAAAGAACTTTCAATTATTTTACCATGATTTTGTTAAAGGAAATTTAAAAATTGAAATGGGGTGAAACACATTTTTGTGGGCCAGGGAAAAGTTCTTCTAAATTCTTAAGATCTTCAAAAGGCTGCCTTCCTTAGCAGATTTTTGTAGAAATATGTTCGTCTTACTGTGTTATCAGTTTGCCGGGTTTTAGTTTATCAATTCATTCATCCGTTCACTAAATTCATTAAAAAGTGTGTATTGAATGTCTTTAAGTTCTTAAGTCAGCATCCCTGTGGATACAAAGATAAACAAGGCAATTTCCCTGCTTTCCAGTAGTCCCTGATCTAGAAGGAAAGCAAGAAATGCACCTGAGTAAGTAAAAGGGAGCAGACAAACATCTTTGGAAGCCCCAGTGAAGGACGGCTGGGGGAGCACTGGAGTCATTTTCAGAGCAGGCCAGTGGACCTTGTGCTGGGCTGGCCTCAGAGAGATTTATTGATTCAATCATCTCTCTCCCATATTCCAGTCCCTTCAGCTCCTTTCTATTACATATTTCCTTTTTCTCATTCTACTTCGACCATCCTCATTTTTCTTTGTCTTCTTTCTCGAACCCTCTCCCGCTCACTTACCTCTCTGTGATTCACATCTCAACTTATTCTCAACCCCTCCATCTCCAGTTCTCTCTCCTCCTTTTTGAGGAGAAGATTAATAGTTTGGGGGAAAATATGTCAAAAGTGTTTTAGGTACAAAATTCCAGTTAGAAAAAAAATTAAGTCCTGGGGATATGATAATGTACAGCATAGTGACATATTAGTTAGTAGTTACTAGTTAGTAGTAGTTAGTAAGAGTTATTAGTTAGTAGACATAGTTAACAATACCATATTGCATATTTGAAAGCTACTGAGAGAATAGATCTTAAATATAGTTCTCTTTATAAGAAAAAAAAATGTAACTGTGTATGGGGAGGGGTGTTTACTAGACATTGTGGTGACCACTTCACAATATATACAAATATCGAATGGTTAGGTTGTACATCTGAAACTAATAAAATGTTACACATCCATTATATCTCAATTTTTAAATGGCAAAAAAAAAAAGAAAGAAAGAAAGAGAGAAAGAAAGAAAGAAAAATGAAAAAAAAAAAAAAGAAAAAAGAAAAGAAGTTTTGAAAGTCTGTCCAGCCCCGGAGGGTAATCCTTCTTTGGTCTAATTGAGAGCGGAAGCAAGGAAGGGTGGAGGGAAGCAAGGCTGCTGAGGGGAGGGCTGTAGCCTGGGAGGAAGGCGGGCACATACCACGTTCCCCAAACATTTCCCTTTTCCTTTTCTTAAAATGCTCCTCTCCCTTTCTTTTTTCTTTGCCTTTTTCTGGCAGAGAAGGCTAAGTCTCTTTGGGAAGAGCTTGGGAAAAGCTAGAGAAGCTGGATTGAGTTTTGCAGTCTTCCCTAGGGAAACCTGACTAAGCCAGAAAAAAGCAGTCTTCCAGACTGCAGGTGGGGTGGCCCATGGGCTAGTGATTATATTCTCTTCCCTCGCCTGTGCCCTCATTTTTTTTTAGATTTATTTATTTATTATTTGAGAGTGAGAGAGCATGAGAGGGGAGGTCAGAGAGAGAAGCAGACTCCCCGTGGAGCTGGGAGCCTGATGTGGGACTCAATCCCAGGGCTCCGGGATGACAACCCAAGCCGAAGGCAGTCGCTTAACCAACTGAGCCACCCAGGAGCCCCCTGAACCCTCATTTTATGTGCAGCTTTCTTCATTTGATCCTTGCAGAAAGCCCAGGGTGGGGGAGGAAATCAGTATCCACACTTTGCACAAAAGGAAAGAGAGACTCGGAGAGATAAAGCAGCTTGTCAGGGAGCCTGGTCAAAATTACAGACCTATGTCTGCCCGATTGAGAAACCCCTGTTCTTCCTGTTCTACTAGCTTAGTAGGACCGTCTGGAAACTGCTGTTGAGATCTTGCCTTTGTCCTACCATCTCCTCTGCTCCCAGGTGCTCCTTATTCCTGATGAGCAGGTGTATTTCACAGCTTAGTTGGTGTCATGAGTGAATCAGGACCAAGTTTCCTGACGTTTTCCTCTCTGCCAACCTTAATATGTGTCAGATATAAATAGCTTTTCTTGAATCAGTAGTTTTTACTGGGGACACTTACTTTGTCACCACTAAGGAAGCCCTCTTCACCCAGACCCCTCTTTCAGTTCCCCCTACACACTGCCGTCTCTTTCTTGTTTCTTCTCCATTCTGTTCCTAATCACTGTTCCTGTTTCTGCTCCCCTGCCACCCATACTTTCTGACTAACTCTGTGGTCAAGAAGCAGCATTGCAGGGTGAGAGAAGGAGCAGACTCTGAAGCCTGACTGCTAGGTTTGCCTCCCAGCGCTCCTTTACTAGCTGTGTGATCTCCGGCAAGTTACTTACCCTCTCTGAGCTTCAGCTCATCTGTAAAGTGGGGAACAATAATTACACCTATTGCATAACATAAAGCCCTCAGTACTGTTGCCTTTAAAGTGTTAGCTCTCCTATGGGCGCCTGGGTGGCTCAGGAAGTTGAGCATCTGACTCTTGGTTTGGGCTCAGGTCCTGATCTCAGGGTCCTGAGAATGAGCCCTGGATCTGTGGGGCTCTGTGCTCAGCATGGAGTCTGCTTCTCTCTCTCTCTTTCTCGCTCTCCAACAAATAAATAAAATCTTAAAATAAAAAAAGTGTTTTCTCCTCTTAGTTTTGTATACTTCTGGGTGTCCTCAAGCTATCTGAGCAGTCCCTCTTTCCCCCTCCCTGTCCCTGTCCCTTTGGTGCCATAAAAAAGCCACAACCTCTGCCCCTCTACAACCATCCTGTTGTACTATTTGGCTTCCTCCAAGCAGCCACGAGGTCAGCCTTAGTCTCACTGGCTGCCCCACCCTACCTTCCCCAGCCTTCCCCGCTGCCCACATGCGTCAGCCCATTTCCCTTAATGGAAGTGGCAGGCCTTTTGCTTTCATGATAAGGAGAGTGTGGAGAATATAGGCCTTCCGGAGGCTGAGCTACATAGCTGTGTTGTTTCTCTTTCAACTGCCTCATGTTTTGGGATTGGGTGACTTCTGCCCTGGCCTTCCCAGTGGCTCAAATGTGAATACCATGATTTACTTTTTAGAGTGGAGCTTAAAAAAAAAAATATATATATATATATATATATATATATAGATAGAGAGAGAGAGAGAGAGATAAATATATATATAATGTATTTTATATATACAATATATTTTATATATATTTATATATTTTTTAAAAGAATAAATGTATTTTTTAAAAAGAATAAATATTTTTTAAAAGAATAAATATATTTATATATATTTTTAAAGAATAAATATATTTTTAAAAAGAAATATTTTTAAAAGAATAAATATATTATATATAAACATATAATATATCTATTATATATTTTATATATAATATGTATTCAATATATTAAATATATAATATATGATATATAATATGTTATATATATTTATATTTTATATGTATATATTAAACATATAATATATAATATGTTTATATATTAAATATATAATATATAATTATATAATATATAATTATTGATATATTATTTAATTTTTAATATTTAATTAATATATTATATAATTATATATTATATATTTAATATATAAATATATCATATATTATATATAATATATATTATATATTTATATTTTATATATTTATATTATATATAAATCTTATAGCTCATAAACTATATATAATATATAAATTTATTTATTTATTATATTTATATATAATATATATAAATTTTTATATATTTATTATATAAATATATATAAATTTATATATAAAATATATATTTATATATTTATTTATGTTTATATATTATATTAAATATATTATGATATATAATATATTATATATAAATGATATAAATAATATAAATATATTAAATATAAATATTTATATTTATTTATTATTATATTATTATATATGATATATTATATTATATTATTATTATATATTATATATAATATATATTGTGATATATTATATTATATTATTATATATATTATATAATATATAGTAATATATAATATATTATAATAAATTATATTATTACTATATTATATTATATTATTATTATATATAAATATATATTATATTATTATTATATTATTGTATTATTATATATATTATATATTATTATATATAATATAATAATATATTATATAAATCTTATTATAGCTCATAAACTATATTTGGGGACCAAATAAAAAAAGGTTAAAAATGTCAGTTGTCCTTGGCTAGGTTGTGAATGTCGAATATGCGGAATGGACCAGAGCGGGCTGGAATTTGCTTCAGTAAGCAGCTTTGTGCCAGTCCCCTGGTAGCCTTTCTCTTCACTCCATAGCAGCCCTGGCCTCTGGAGGGGGAAGACGGGCTGAGATGGAGCTGGCTAACGTTGTATTATTTCTCTAATCCTTGGGTAAATTTGTTCTTCCACTAGGAAAAAGAAAGAGTTTGGTCCCTCCTTTCCCAGGTTTGAATGTGAAGAGTTATGCTGGCTACCTCACCGTGAATAAGACCTACAATAGCAACCTTTTCTTCTGGTTCTTCCCGGCTCAGGTAGGCGGGCAAGAGCTCCCTCATAGGACACCAACCCTCAGAGGCTGGGGTTGCTGCCCCAGGGCAGACAAGTGAGCCTACAAACAATGTATTTTTAAATTTTTTTTTTTTGCATCTTTTAGATTTTTTTCTAAAAATAAGTGCCAGTGACTCTGTGTGGTGTTCCTGTTTATGCGCAGGAAACAAATGTTTGCAGGGAAGGTCCAACTTTTAAATTCCTTGCAGCCTTGTGCAGAACAGTCACATTACCACCTTCTTCCTGCCATGGTCTTCTTAAATCATTCTGTTGTCATTTTGTTCTAAAAATACCTTGGGCAAGGATGGGCGGTCGGGAGCCAATGGATAATAAGGAATGGGGAGATTCCCAAAATGCACAGGTAATGCGTCTAAGGTTAATTGATGGTGGATTTCCATGGCTCCGCCGTCCCCAGACTTTGCAGTACCAGTTCTTATTTTTGTACTCACCCCTTCATGCATCCAGTACCCACTGAGTAGTGTTCTGTGGGAACACAAAAGAGAGAGAACTGAACTTATTCTGGCAGACTTTGCAGGGACAGGTAGGGAGGACTGCTGATCTAGGATGGAACTCTAGAACACGGATGACTCACTTTCTCAGGCCCATACACATACACAGCTGGGTATGTTCTTATACTTCACCAGTCTTGCTTAGTGCTTAGTGATGACACACAACTCTTCAGCATGAACAAATCACTTTAGGCTAATGGGTACTCTTTGGTAGGAAGGGGGTTGTGAATATTGGTAGAGGTGCTGAGATGCATAAATAAATTTATCCCACCACACTTTCTATTTTTTATTTTCTATGTTTTATTTTCCAAATTGGATTTGGTTTAGAAACCAGACGAAACAAAGAAAAAGCTATCCCTAGGGAGGGTAGTATTTATATTTGCATCTGATTTGCATAGAGCAGCATTGCATATGTAAAATTGTTTACTCTAGTGTAGTTTTCAAATTAAATTGCTTTTATTGGTGTGATTGGGTTGTATTCTCTTGACTTCTCATTTCTACTTTCTTAACCATGGCCTCTGCTGAAGTGGACCATGTAGTTGTGGATGGGAGGAAGCACATAAGAACTGGTGAAGAATTCCAGATGCTTTTTGGTTGGCATCATAGTAGTCTTCAGGCTGTCACCCAGTGTGGGTGTGTAGAGCACAAAATTAAAGGAGAGAACTCACACTCAGGGTTGTATGGGTACCATGTGGGGACCCACGTGCCCTCCAGACTCCTGCTCCTGCCTCCCACTGGTGGAACCCAACTGGAAACCAGAGAGGGAGAGAGTCCAGTTCTTGGAGCTCGGTCTACCAGGGCACAGAGCAGAGGAGAGAACGATCTTCAGAAGCAGTAATGGAAACATACAAATATCCAGGACAACTGTCTTAAACAGAATCGATAGAAAGGAAGCCTAGCAATATGAGCACATTTTAACAGGTAGAAATTTTTCGTGTGTGTGTTCTTGGAATCTCTTAACTTTCTGCCTTTCATAAACCACACTATGCATGTGCATTTTTGAAGTTACACCTTTTAATATCATATCATTGAGTACAGGCATTTGTCACGAACCCCTTTGTATTAGTTCTCTATTGCTGCTGTACAGATTACCGCAAGCCTGGTGGTTTAAACGTTGCAAACTTACTATTTCACAGTTCTGCAGGTCAGAAGTCTGACATAGACCTCACTGAGCTCAAATTAAGGTGTTGACAGATCTATGGTCCTGCTGGAGGCTCTCAGGGAAGATCTGTTTCCTTCCCTTTTGCATTTTCTAGAGGCTGCTTGCACTCCTCGCTCCATGGCTCCTTCCTCCATCTTCACAGCCTGCACTGGCAAGCAGGCTCACTCCTTCTCACATTGCGTCACCCTGGCGGATTGCGTGTTCATGTGACCTTCTCTGACTCTTGTCTTCTGCTGCCCTCTTTTACGTTTAAGGACCCTCGTGATAGCATTGGGCCCACTGGATAACCCAGGGTAATCTCCATATCGTAAGGTCAGTTGACTAGTGACCCCAAATCCTGTCAGCTACCTTAATCCCCAGTCACCATGGGGCTTAACCTATTCACAGAATCTGGGGATTTGGACGTGGACCCCTTTGGAAGGGAGGGCCCTGATTCTGTGCCAAATGGATACTTGAAGAATTTGTCTACATTTGTGATTCTTGGTATATTCTCTCTCAGTGAGTCTCACAGTTTATTGTATATAAGACTTATCTCCAAATTCCCCCCAGAGACTCTGACTTGTAAAGTGGGAGAGGCCAGCAAGTTATAGAATTACCAGGTGGACTATACCTGAGAAGCCCCGGTTCCAGCCTACAGGCCACTGTCCTGTTTTTAGTGCTCCTGGACCCAAAGTGATCCACACCCCTTTACCCAGAGAAAAGCACCTCCTGCAGCTAAATTGGTACACATGGGGGTGGTGTATTGTCCCATGCACCCATCTGAGCGAGGACCGGAACATGGGCCTAATGTGGCCTATGGGGTCAGCTTTCCTCATGCTGCTCGATGTTCCTCTAAGGCCTGCTGGGACTCCGTCTCCCCTGAGCTCTCTGACTCCCTTAGCCCCCAAGAAATCCCATTTCCTACTTTCTCTTCTGCTTTGGTGGCTGTTTCTGATACCAGGAAGTTCCCCATTGTCTTCTGCATGTTGAAACTCCAATAGTAATAACCCAGGTTTGTGAAAACAGGAATTAATGGTGAGGGAAGTGGTCAAATGAAAACAAAGCAAAGACTCAAATCATTTCTTCTCTTGCCTCTGAGCAGGGATATGGTTTCCTCTAGAACGTGGGAGGTGCAGCAGGACTGGAAAGCCAGTCAGGGAAATGGGCTTAGATTCTGTGCCCTCTTCTGGTTGCCAGACTGACATCTGAGCCCTCACTGCATTAAAAAGTGACTGGGCTGCTGGGGTCTCCCCCCCCCCTTAATTAACTGAAGACCTACCTCTGCATCCCCTGGCCAGGTGATGCTCTTTGGGGCCCAGGACTATAGCCCGAAACATGCTCTAAGATAATCCCAGAAGACATAAACTCGAGGCTGTGGCATCAGGAAAGAAGATGCTCAAGGACAGTGTGTTCTATTGGAAGTGACAGGCTCAGCTTCAGGGGAGAAACAGGCAGGCTGAAAAGATGGTACCCTGATGACTGTCAGCATGGGGCAGCCAGGATAGACGGTTCTGAGCCCTCCTTACCCGGGGAGCCCCCAAGCAGCTCTGGCATCCGGGGCCCCAGAGCAACCATTCTTGCCAAGCTCAGGGCTGTAAATTATGAAACAGGCCATTTGGGGGGAAGTAGAGAAAGCAAATGAGAAGGAGAAGCGGTGATCAGATCACCCAGACGGGGGAAGAGTTCCTTTCATTTGGCAGAAAGATTAGTTCATTTCCTGCCACGGGGAAGCAGCTGAGATTATCATCAGGAGAGAAATGACCCTTTACAAAAATTGAAGGTAGAGAAAATAAGAGATCCAGGAAGGATGCCACCTTGTCATATCCTCTGAATATTTTTGGGGGGGGGGCGCTGTTTCTCAAATTAGTTTTGTCTTCCTGTTATTTCTGCAAGACTCCCCTGTTACTGTATACAGATCAGTGTGTAATGGATTCTAGAGCTGGAAATTGGCGTGCAGTGGGGACACAATGTGCAAGAGAAATAACAGGCATTTTACTTCATGGGAGAAGAAGTATAATGAAGCCAATAAAAATGTCACAATTTTAATGACTGTTGTTAATTGAACATTGACTATGTGCTAAGCACTGTGCATTTTCTTATTTAATCCTTACAATAACCACATGAAGAAGGAATTATTATCCTTGTTTAATAGATGAAGAGGACTACAGAGATTAAATAATTAGCCCCCAACAGCCCAACTAGAAATTGGCAGAACCTGGATTTAAAACTAGGCCTCCAATGGAGAAATCTTTGTTCTTGATCATTGTATGTTGATCCTGAGAAAACTGGCCATGAAAGGTGCTAGACTGCAGTCATTAACATGATAGCTCTTGAGTTAGTCAAGTTTGCCTAAAACCTTGCCTTCCATGTGCCAAATGTGAGGCTCGGATACCTACTTGACAACAGTTTTGAGACAAATGAGAGAACGTGGGAAAGCCTCAGATTGGCACCTGACACATAGTAAGTAGAACTTCTATTGCTATTATCTCATTATCATCGTGCTTATCATTATTAGTTTTCCTGTTATTAATACAAATACTGAGCAGAACTAAACCAGTCAGGATGTGGGAGATTAAAGAAGGCAGAGACCAGGAGGCCATTCCAAATCGGAAGTCCCTGAATGCCGGCAAAGCGTGTGGATTCATTGCTACTGGGTAAAGAAATTACAAAGTGAAACTGGGGTTTTCCAAATTTAAGAAGATAGAAAGGCGTAGAGATTATTCTTTTTACAATTAGAATTCTTCCCTCTGGAGAAAGATACCCTGTATTTGAATTTGTCTCGTAGATACGGGAATATAGATGATTCGTTGGATAGTTTGCCTCAAATATTATGGAACCCAAACCAGAGACCTTGAGAGTTAGGCCTATGCCCCTCTGCTAAGGGCCCCGTCCTGCTCCTCAGGCCAAGAGAGTGGCTAGGATTCCTGGAATCTGAGTATCTGGTGACTGAGGAAGATCAATGTCATACTGAGGAGTCAGCAAGACTGGGACAGGGTGAGGTAGGCAGACTCCAAGAGTGACCTTTGTTTCTAGTCGGGCTCCTGCCATATTGAATCAAGGCTGGCCCTTGTGAGCAATGCACTATAGAAGAAGCGATGGTGGGTGACTTCCAAGCCTACTCTCAAGGGCAGGTTACTTCTGCCTTGGTCTCTTGGATCACTCACGCTGAGGGAAGCCAGAGGCCATTGGGAGGACACTGACGCAACCATGTGGGCAAATCCCTATGGAGAGAAAGTCCTCTCCCACCAGACAGCACCAACATTGGACGATGTTCATCCAGCCCAAGTCAGAGGACTGCAGTCCTGGCTGATATCTTAACTGTAATTTCATGAGACACCCTGAGCCAGAACCGTCCCGCCAGACATCCCCGAATTCCTGACCCACAGAAAGCACGGGGGAATGATTGATTCCTGTTGTCTTAAGCCACATGCCGTACAGCATTAAATAACTACTAGAGCCCCTTCTACGTACTTCTGGGCTGTGACTGTGACATCTACCGACCACTGGAACTAGCTCCAAATTCTATCCTTTTACTTGGTCCAAGGTAACAGGGCTATAGGCATTTTTTTCTGTGTAGCAAGCATGATACTAAGCTTTGTCAGTAGAGGGTGCTGGAGGGATACTGCAGGAGGACGTTGGCTTCTCTTCCTGTTCCCTTGTCCTTCCTTGTGCTTTCTCTTGGCCCTGCTGTCTGGTCTATCAGCAGTGCATGTGGAGGGACATCCATGAGTGCCCTGCTCTGACTGGGCTCCCAGACCACGAAGACCCTCAGCAAGCTTACAGTCCTGGTTCTGTCCCAGTGACCATTCAGCTGCAGCTCCCTCAACATGGGTGCCATGTATCCCAGTACATCCCATACTTTCCAGTGAGCTCGTTCCCTAAGTTCCCTAAGCCGCCTCTGGCATTACATCCCCACTTTTGCCCAGCAGTGAGTGGATGGGATGCCCATGGTGGATGGGGACCAGGACCCATACTGGAACTTGTAACACAAAGATCAAAGATATCATGTAAAAAAAAATAACAGTAATTTAAAGATGGGAAAATCTAAAAATTAAAATTACTATGTGGCTTCTGTCTTCTGATTGGATCCCAATTAATATAGCCAACCCATTCTTTATTTTAATCAATTAATTATTCATTTATTTAGAGTGAGTATGTGTGTGGGGTAGGGGGTGGGGGCCGAGGAGAGGAAGAGAGAGAATCTCAAGCAAGCTCCTTGCAGGGCATGGGCTTGATCTCATGACCCTGAGATCATGAGTTGAATCAAGCTCGCACTGAGCTGAAATCAAGAGTTAAATGCTTAATCAACTGAGCCACCCAGGCACCCCTACCAAGCCATTCTAAATCCTTCTCTCCCGCCCAGAGACACCAAGGGCAGAAAGTCGGGTCAGCTGGGAAGGGCATCAGGAGCCCTGGCAGCCAGTCTTTCTGTCTCTGCCGTATTCTATCCAAGACCCCAGGATCGCTCATCTGTGTTTCATTCTGCTGTCTTGGCAGATCAACGTGCTTTGTTTCTCCAGGTATCTGGCGGAAGATGGCTACCCTACAGCCTTTACCTGTCCTCGAACGTTGCAATCAACAGACATCAAATAGCACTTCTGCTCCGGGCACACGTGACTGCCCCACTTGGGGTCAGGTGTTCTTTCTTGGTCCAGCCAACTAAACGCTGAGAGTGCAGTTTCATGTGATATAAACATGGGTAATGGGAAACAGAAAGTCCATTCTTAGAGAAGGGGTATGGTCTGAACGGATCTCTTAAAATATGTCTGCCCCAGAAGGCTGCAGACCCATTAGTCGTACAGCAAAGATTTGGAGGTCATAGGCATGTGTTTTTGGACTTGCACTGTTTATCTTCTCTTTACTATTATTATACTTATGGCATCAGAGAGCTGGAAGAATAGAAGGTTGGTAAGATGAAACAAGAAGAAAGCAGCTAAAAATGATAAATTGTGGATCGTTCCATCCATAGAAGTATTTGAACTGGAGAAACCTTTATGTGCCTAATTTCACATGGAGAAGAAAGTAATTAACTTCTCTAGCCACTTCTTTGTTTGCATCAAGAATGGGAAAGTCAGGCCTGCCTTTATCTAATAACCACCCCATACCCCACTTCATTCTAAATCCCACCTTTCTGGCAGGAGGCACCAATAGAGAAGCCATCACTACCTCATGAAGGAATGGGAGCCAAGGACAAGGGTTAGGAAGGAGAAAGGTAGAGAAGATCCTGGTGGAGTGTAAATTGGCTCAGACTGGTGAGATGACTCCAAGCTCAAGGAGAGTCAGTGCGAGCTTGGTAGTGATGTAAGGAGGACTCAGAACAGAAAAAGTGTTTGGGAAAGTTCGTTTTCCGTGTGATGGTGCAGGGGCAACAATCATAGTGAAGGAAGATTTAGCAAGAAGTCAACACCAACCACTGTAAGTAAAGCTCAAAAAACACATTAGTCTTAACCAAGTTGTGTGTATGTGTAGAACTTATATGTTACTAGTTAGCTAGTTAACAATTCTAGTCACAAAACCAGTTGCTTTAAATAACAAAACCCTGCTTTGATTAAACCATTGGCGTAGCACTGAAGTATCAGCTGGCCTGGGATCTGTGTGGCAAAATGGGAGTCCATTCAAACCTACTTGGGGGAATTTCAAGACATTTACTTGGGGTACTAATGACTTCAATTAGGACAGAACACATTACTTAAACCAAGCAAATGATCAGGCTCTGCATATAGAAGTGTGAAGGGAGCTTTAATTAATTTACTAATTGCACTTCTCATCTTAAGCAGTACCATTGATTTGGGTCTGTTAGTGGTTCAGTTGCTGTTTTCTCTTACAAAGTATGGGGTGGGTCAGGGGGAAGGAGGGGGTGGCTAGAATATGTACCCGGCCGTGGGCGTTGGCAGGCAATGTTGCCCTAATACTTGCTGAGATACCTGAAGCTTTAGGGTCACTCCAATTTGTCCTCTGTATAAAATCCAATCAAGTTACTGCAGAGTACCAAAATTGACAAGCCTTTAGTGCCACTTCCAGGAACTCGCTGCTTTCAAGGGTATGTGTAAAGCTTGAGTAGAAGGTTATCTCTACCAGGAAATACAGAGGAGGGCTTGGGAGGACAGAATGGAAGGTGGGTATGGTTTGATGTGGAGCAGGGTGAAGAGGAGGACCCAGCACAATGGGACACCATCCATGGAGGGCGTGTCTGCATGGGGAGAAATAGGGCAGGAAGGTTTGCTTTCATTAGTGTTCACGTAGATTCCTTTGTGCTCACTTAGAAGCAAGGAGGAAAGAAGAAACTGGGTGTTTCTTTTTTTTTTTTTTAAAGATTTTATTTATTTGACAGAGAGAGAGACAGAGTGAGAGGAAACATAAGCAGGGAGAGTGGCAGAGAGAGAAACAGGCTCCCCACTGAGCCCCACCGATGTGGGGGCTCCATCCCAGGACCCTGGGGTTCTGATCTGAGCCAAAGGCAGACGCTTAATGACTGAGCCACCCGGGGGGCCGTAACTGGGTGTTTCTAAGACTCCTTTTAAGTATAGAATGCCAAACCAAATGAATGAGTTTGACTTATTTGGACTGAGAATCGATTAAGACATAGGGTAGATATGTTCACCATCATTATGAATAAATTGGAACATGCTAATGAGAGACATTGTGAAACTTCCATCTGTAGGGATTCTGAAAAACTAAATAAATAACCTGCTTCCTTTGGGACTTCACATTCTGGAACAGACCCTGAGGAAAGAGTGTTCAAGTTCATGAATTGGCCACCAGGGGTCACCAGGAGAATTTCAAGGGCTTCTGAGGCAAAACCCTGATTTCTTGCTCACCAACAAAAGGTGCAGGTTTGTGGGACCTGTATGCCCACACTCTTCTGTTGGTAGAGAGACTTCTCACTTAAATATTTATGACTCTTCGTGTCCTTTCTCTTATATTTAGAATTTCTTTGTCCATTCTTTTTTTTTTTTTTAAGATTTTATTTATTTATTTGACAGACAGAGATCACAAGTAGGCAGAGAGGGAGGCAGAGGGGGAGGGGGAAGCAGACCCCCTGCTGAGCAGAGAGCCCGATGTGGGGCTGGATCCCAGGACTCTGAGATCATGACCCAAGCCGAAGGCAGAGGCTTTAACCCACTGAGCCACCCAGGCGCCCCTCTTTGTCCTGTCTTTATCCTCAGATCCTCCTCAGACCTATAGGAACATTAACAGATTTTGTTTTCTTTTTAGTTAAATGTATAAATGCTTATCAGTAGGGGATCACTCATCTTTCAGGTCTTAGCTCAAATGTTAGCCCCTCGCCAGACGCCTCACCAGATGCCGCCTTTAAGTGTTCAGTCTAATGGCTTTCCCTGGCTCTCTCACATCACCCACTTATTTAATTACTTATTTATTACCCATCCCTCACCAGAGAAATAATCAGAGCTAACATTTAAATAGATGTACTAGGCACTGTTCTAAGTGCTGTGCATATATTAACTCTTTGAAACTGTACCACAGCCATATAACATAGGCATTATTATTTTCAAACAGAGGACGCTGAGATGCAGAGAAGTTAAGCAACTTTCCCAAGGACACACAGCTGTAAATTAAGGTAGTTGGAATTCAGACCTTGGCAGTCTGGTGCCCGAATCCATGCTCTTCACCACTGAGTATCCTACCTGTCTATGAGTGGGAGCTGGTCGGCATCCCCAGCCTCAGAGCAGTGCCTTTCAGTGTTGTAGGTTGTATGTGTTAATACGTTGTGGTAAATTCAGAATGCCACACTGTGTCATAAAATGATCATATGTACTGTTATGAAAAGATTTTCATAACATGCTAAGTGACTCTAGCAAATGTAGGATATTACATATGGCATATGGCCTGGTCCTATTTTCAGGGGGAAAAAAAGGTATTTACACACATGGCATATATGACATCTACAAAATATTTATATATGTATGTGTTGGGGGGGTGTTAGAGAAAAATCTGGAAGATTAAGCCTCTCCATGATCATTTCTAGGGACCATGATCAGTGGAGTAATGGGGATTTTTTTAATGCCTCCTTTAAAAAACTATTAGTTAATAGGGCGCCTGGGTGGCTCAGTGGGTTGAGCCTCTGCCTTCGGCTCAGGTCATGATCCCGGGGTCCTGTGATCGAGCCCCACATCAGGCTCTCTGCTCGGCGGGGAGCCTGCTTCCCCCTCTCTCTCTGCCTGCCTCTCTGCCTACTTGAGATCTCTGTCTGTCAAATAAATAAATAAAATCTTTAAAAAAAATACTATTAGTTAAGAATAAGTGCTTTTTTTTATAACGTAACAAGTTTTAAGGAAAATTTCTAAAACTTTTGACAAAAATAAATGCCCTTTTTCTCTTGTTCCATACACTCTTGAATTATAGCTTCAAAATAATAAATACTTTGAAAGCCCTGGCCTTTGTAAATCTGTAAATGAATTAGAGCAATTGTTTCTTACTTCATTTGAGCTGAAGTTTTGCAATGTGGTTTTGTTCAGGATGTCTTCATTTACTTTCATTCTTTCCTAAGCTGGGGGTGGAGAGCGAGAGAGGGCTGCATTCTCACAATTGAGAGCTAAAGAGATCACCCTGTGAATTAGCGCATAATAACTTTATGCCATTACTACTGATGTAATTATTATTGTATGTATGACAACAGGATGTCATATCATATGACAGAAATCTATGTTCTATGGTAAAACTAACTCTTGGGATTTTAGCCCTGAATATGTAAACCTGTATTTTCCAGCATCTGACTTTTGCATTTCATTCCAAACAAGGGCAGTATTCGTTCACAGGTTAGTGGGTGTATCAAAGTAGAAAGATGTGTGCGTGGCATTTTCTTGAAAAACGGGCTTCTTCAGGGGTTGTTGAGCTCATTCACCTCCTTGAGGAAAGTACATTTGAGGAGCAAGGTCAGCTGGGGTTGAAGGTGTGTGTGCTGATCGCTTATTATTGAAGCATTCCAAGAATGCAGTGTCGGGTACTTCAAAGTTGCATAATAAAGATGTTTGGCATCGACGCGTTTGACTTCACTTTGTACTGTGGCCTCTCAAGGTCAGACTATTTTTCTGAAAGCCCAGAGGTCCCATCATTGTGCCAGGTCACAGGAAGGGACATGAAAAGCGAGGGGGAGGATAGGGCAGAGACCAGAGGGCCCGGGCACTCAGGAGGACAAACTTCCTTCACCCTCACAGATGCTCAGCCCTGCTTCCACCTCAGAACCACATGGGGGGCTTTCAAAAACATCCCTGCCTGCCTCACCCCAGACCAGTTGATTTCAAATCACTGGCATTTGGGCCTAGGCAGCAGTTTTTTACAAAGCTACTTTAATGGCTGGCCAAGATTGAGAACCACTGGCTCACGTGTACCACACCGTGGCTTCTAGAAGCTCTTGTGCACATTGGGAAGGAAGTGGAGGCTGGGCGTCCGTATCTCACGTCCCCGGGGAGGCTGGAACGGCTCTCATTGAGATCCGTTGCTTCTCCACCTCCAACACGCTCCCCTGCTGAGGGAATACAAGTGAAAGGTGGTCCTAGTGAGTGGTATTGAAGAGCGAGTTGGAGGGTCTGAGGGGAGCTAAAAATCACCGATTCAAACAAAGCCCCCACAGTTGCAGTCAGGCAGGTTAGAGTGGAGCCCAACAGAGTCTGCAGTATCTTTTCATGATACAGTTCCTCAGGCCTGTGAGGTGGGCCTTGTTGCCATTTGATGGATAAGGAAACTGGACTGGAAGGATTGGAGGGTTGGGATCCCACAGCTGTTTTGTGGCCAAGTAGAACCAGAATCTGTGTGGCTAAAAATCCAGAGCAAACCCTTCCTCCCCCGCAGCAGCCTTAGAAGGCTGCCTATGATCATGGTATTTCCTGCTTCAAATTATACAAGTCCCTAGTTCTCTTGAATTCTTGATGGGCATTTGCGACCCTCGTGGCAAGGGGTCTAACTAGTGAAAAACCAACCAGGGAAGATACCAGCCAAAGGAGCAAGGAAAAACACCCAACAACCCATTTTTCCTCTTCTCTCATTTGTAGATCGTTTACATTAAAAGCATCTATAAATTCGTAGTGTTTATTACGGGAATAGCTAACGTGTGCAGAACACGCTCTCTGTGCCACTCACTACACTTTGAAGAGTAGATTTGAGTTCTCCCATCACCAAATGGCATAAGTACCGTTATTTTTTTTTCATAAGTACTGTTATTGAACCCTGTTTTACAGATGAGGAAACTGAGGTTCAGAGAGCTTATGCAACTTGCTTAAAGCCACACAGCTGGTGGACAATAAAGCCTGGATTTGAATCCAGTTTGGCGCAAAGGGCTCACGCACTTATCCATTATACCAGGCTAACTCTTAGAGTTCCTATCTGAGTTCCCAATCTGACTCTGGGCTCCTACATTTTCTACCGTTTGTTTAATTGTAATAATTATTAACAGTTATTGTGCCTTTATCAGACATTAGGCATTGTTCCAAGGGCTTTACAAATTTTATCTCATTTAATTCCTTGATGCTAGAGAATGGACCCCAAGGTAGCCCCTCCATAGAGAGGCTCCTGTCCAGCTTACAGCTGTTCTTACCACCACCCCTCTTTCTGCAAGGCCCCCTTGTCCCCTTTCTGAAGCTGCAAAAGGACTATATCAGACTTCTGGTGACTGGAGAAGAGAAATCCTTCTCCCCATCTGTTCTCACGGCTAGCACCCTGTTCTCGGCTCTTCTCCTAGGTGCTTGGTGATGTTGTCCCAGATCGCCTCCCCTTGAGTCCGTCTGCCTCTGCCCACACCTTCTCACATTGTCCATGTGGACGCAGCTAGGCCAGTCAGACCTTTGGATGAAATACCGGTTGGTGTCTGTGTGGCCGGGCTAAGCAGGGGATTGCAGCATTTCATTCTGAGCTGAAGCAGTGAGATCCTTGCTTGCTGAGCGCGGCTGACTGAACATCAAATGAGCCACGACACCCAGTGAGCGCTCGCTGTCACATCCAACTGTGAGCCTCTCTGTAGCCACTTTGAGCTCCTTCCAGATGGCCCTGGAGGACTCACTGAGGACCAGGTGGCCTGTCGTTCACCGCTCTCACACCCAACTCTCTTCTGTTGTGAGGATTTTCCCCTCCCGTGTCCGTCTGCCTGTGGCGTCATTCCCTGGCTCCTCTCACGGCTGGATGGTTCTAGAACTCAGGTCTCATTCAGCTCAGGATCTCACTGAGTCCTTCCATGATTACTTGTGTTTCAAGGAAGCACTATTCTTTTCTGCCCTCACCCATTCTCTCTCTCTCTCTTTTAAAATATTTTATTTATTTGTAGGAGAGAGAGAGAGCGCACAAGCAGGGGGAGCAGCAGGCAGAAGGGGAAGCAGACTCCCCACTGAGCAAGGAGCCTGATATGGGGCTCGATCCCAGGACCCCCGACTGAGATCATGACTTGAGCTAAAGGCAGACACTCAACCCACTGAGCCACCCAGGCACCCCCTCACCCACTCCCTTAACATCACCTTTATTTCCTTTCTACAATCCTTAATCATCAGGTTTGTTCCTTTACTTATGATCTATATTTCCCATGAAAATGTAAGCTGGAAGAGATCAAGTGGGGTTTTATTTGTTTGTTTCACTCACTGCCCTGCTATGTAGCTACTTCCAGCATGCTGTTCAACCCATATGAGGTGCTCAATAAATATGTAAAGAAATAAGAAAAAAGTAAAGAACCTTCTGGCATGGAGGTTGATGGTATTGACTCTACTGCCAAAAGCTCGTTTTGTCATCCCAACCCTGCCAATGACCTTTTCTTACTTACTTCTTTCCTGTCTCCTCAATCAGTTTGCACCTTGCCTGGGGTTTTGTTGCAGCTGTTTGCACCGCTCCGGGCCTGTGCACTTCTTGGGTCCCTCGTGTTGAAGGAAATGGCTGCTGTCCTTGTGAATATCCTTGCAGTGAATCAAATCAGAAAGGCCATCTGGACTCCCAGTGAAACGATAGACCGTCACTGAGGAGGAAGGATTTTTTGCTGTGCTTCTGTGGGAATATGTTGGTCCAGTGCGAGTTGAAACAGCTAAAAAAAATACAAGCATGCCCTAGGCTATAGACAAAGGGGCACACAAAGGCAAAGCTTCTATATTCAGTGGGTTTCCTGGCTCTTAGCAGGAAAAGACTGAACTGAGCCAGATAGATACTGGCATTATGCGGCAAATACTAACTCAAGGCAAGAGATGACCAGCACTTTGCTTGTGAGGGAGAGCAGTCACTGGGGTCTGGGAGGGCTTTGGGAGATACAGGCAAGGCAGCAAACGATGCGGGATCTGGATATGTTTGCCTGAGTGTATTCTTTTGCTTAGTACTCTGTGTGGTCACTGGCTTCTTTGTCCCCTTTAGGTAGACCCCAAGGTTGCTCCAGTGGCCCTTTGGCTGCAGGGAGGGCCTGGAGGTTCATCCATGTTTGGACTCTTTGTGGAACACGGACCTTATTTTGTCACAAGCAACATGACCTGTAAGTATTGCCTGGACTCTGTTTTCCTATGGAGAACTTTTCACCTGAACCTTATATCTGCTCCAGAAAAAATTTCAGGTGTGCTTGGAGCCACAAGGAAGAGCATAATAGTTTTAGATGAGAAAAGCATAGCTCTCTGGCGATGTCTATCTAAGAAGTAGGAGCCACCAGGGTGAGCATCCTGGCTGGGCTGCTTTCTCCCTTGAAATTTGGGTGATAAGTTCTAAGCTATTTTCCTGCAGTCTGCTGCCAACTCAAGCAATTGGGGCTTGTGAAAACAGTTGATTTCTATTACTCTTTGGAAGAGCTCTTTTGCATGAGACCAATGGGTAGAATTATATCCCTAATTACTCACACAGACTGAACACTGTAGGGTTCAGTCGCATAAATGATCAGCTATCCTGGAAGCAAGGTGCTGTGGGTGGGGGCGGGGCCAGAGGAAGGAGCGGGGGAGCCACATCTGGCTGTCACCCCAGTTTACCTCCATCTCATTTTTTGGGGGGTGGGGAACGTTTACTTTTCCTGGGTCAGAATTTGGAGGGTGAGCCATCCTGTGATTTGCGTATAAAAGGCATGTCTGCCAGTTCTTTTGGAGCTGTTCTCTTTGGCATTGGCCAAGAGGAAGAGGATTCAGAAGGATTAGATGTTAAGAAGGGTTGATTGGATCAGACAGATGGGTTTATCCTATAGATTGTTGATGCGTTTTTCCACAGAACCAGTTGCACAGGGTCTTGTTTCCAAACTTCATCCTAGAAAAGGATGTAGAAACCCTCTGGGTTCAGGAAAAGTAAAGAAGAGGAGAGGAGAAGGAAAAGGTCCTGGTGTCTGTTCCCCACTGTGAGAGTAGGAAGCAATGTCAGAGGGACACCGGGAGTTCATTGATAGGATGGGGACAGGTGGGCTTGTTTGGCTCCTGAGCAAAGCTGTGCCCTAGGTGGGGTGCCTTGTTGAGGACCCAGTCTCAAACCTCTTCTCTGTTTTGCTAGTGCGTCCCAGAGACTTTCCTTGGACCACCACACTTTCCATGCTTTACGTTGATAATCCAGTGAGTATCTGATGGCCTTATGAAATGTCAATGTGGGCCTCTCCTGTCTTTTTTCTTTTTATAAAATACATTTAAGAAATGGGTGGGGTGATCGAGATTTAGGTTTTTTGTTTTGTTTTGTTTTTTGTTTTAAAATAGAATTTAATCTATTAAAACACATCTTTGGGATTTAGTTTTTCTAACATGTATCCTTAAATCTGAGTTTGGGAATTTTGCTTGCTACCTTCTCTCGTCTCATTTTTAATCTTACGAAATGTCCTGTTCAGTGCATTATACCATCCACGGTAAGGGATTAATTTCTTTCCACTGATGCTATGGCTTTCCCATATTGTGGGTCACATTATATAGTATTATATATAGTATTAGGATTCCTAATCTTTCTAACAGAGTTCTAGATTTAAAAAGTCAAAAACTGGTCTCCCTCGTTTAGCACAGTGAGCCTCATCTCAGAACAAAAGTGGAATTCTCGGAAGTTCTTCGGAAGTTGACTCCAATAAACATCAAAACAGGAGAGTAACTTTAGGGTCAGCTTCTGCTGCAGGAGTATCTTTACCCCCTGATTTCTCTGATTTCTCTCACTTCCCACATGGTTCAAAGAGAAAACAGATAAATAGGGAGAAAAAGGAGTCCAACGTAGCCATTTACCCACCTTTCACACCAAGTTTGACAGCCTCTTTCCTAGTCTATAACTGCATGTTTATATTTCACAAGTTGAATGAAGTGTCCTGTTGCCTTGTACATTTTGGGAAAACAAAAACAAAAATACTTAGTTATGGTTGAGGTGCATCCCGTATACAAACTATTGACACAAAATTAGTGGTAGTTTCTTCTTAATTTTATAGCTTAGTTGTCTAGGAATTTCTAGGTATAAGGAAATACTAGTTTAAAACTAATCTTTATTTTAAAACCTACCAACTGAAGGTGAAGGGACTTAGTGGCCATGGTTCTCACCAATGAAAAATCAAAACACACACACACTCTCTCTCTCTCTATCTCTAGCCTAGAGAGTTCCTTCTTGTTAGGACAAAGCAAAGCACTCTCCGGGTTTCAGAGAGGAGACAACTTTGGTTCTTTTGATACTGTGATGGGGGCGAGGAATGGTGAATTCCTCCCCCTTAAATCAACATCTGGCAGGGTCCCCATGGTGGAAACAGGACAGCTCAGCCACTGACCCCAGGGTAGAGTTTTGTACTATTTTTTTTTTTTTAAGAGAGAGAGAGAGTACGAGGGATGGAGGGGTGGTGGAGGGGCAGAGGGAGAGGGAGAGAGAGCCTCCTAAGCAGAGTCTGCACTGAGCGCAGAGCCTGATAATGGGTCTCAATCTCATGACACCACGATCACAACCTGAGCCGAAACCAAGAGTTGGATGCTCAACTGACTGAGCCACCTAGGCACCCCATGCTAAGAGTTCATTTGGGCTTGGAGGAGGGGAGGGGAAAAAGGTGAAACGCAGCATCCTTCTGTGAGGGTGACTAAAGGCACAGGGGCTAAAGGCAAAAATCCAAGGTCAGAGGCTTGGCGTTTGGAATAAGGTTGATTTCCTTCCAGTGGGATATCTCGCGGAGGGCTCCGAGGCTTGTGCTTCTGTGTCACACCTGCGTATTCATTTCACCTTCAGGTGGGCACAGGCTTCAGTTTTACTGACGACCCCCAGGGATATGCAGTCAATGAGGATGACGTCGCCCGGAATTTATACAGGTAAAAGGAGACCTGGTCCCCTCTTGACCTTCTTAAGACCAAAAATTTTTCTATTTTCATAGGGAAATTCATCCAATCATGTAAGTATTACTGATTGGTCCTTGTGGTCTAATTCTTCAAGACATTTTAAGAATACCTTCACATGAGAAGTTCACACCCACGCACAGGCACGCACACCCACGGTCTATTTCCCACTTTGTTAACTTATCCCTGATAATTGTGCACATGCCAGCAGAGAAGATGACAAGGAAGGCTGGAATCCTAAGGCATGATTGTAATTTTGTAAAAATCGCCTTTAAGAAACAATAGAAACAGAGCAGAATTCTTCAAAGATTATTTTCAGACCTTTCAGCCAGATGCCCAAGAGGATTTTTGCTTGCTTTTCGTCTTGCATTTTAACTTCGCATTTGCCTGGAAACATCTTCTCAGATGCTTGCTCCCTTCTTTTGTTTCTCTCCGAGGCCTTGAAATGCAGTTTTCCCCTTGCTTGCTTCTCCTCCATGACTCCCAGGCTGAAAGCTCAGCTTCCCAGCTAGTCTCTTACTTTTTCCCTTCAACTTAATAAAATTATTCTTCTACTAAAAAGAAGAAAAAAAATGGAAGGAAAACAAAGTTGTAGAAACGATGGGCAAAGTCCATATAGTTTCTTCTTTTTCTTACTCACATTCATTACAGCTATTTTTAGTACTTTTTTTTTTTTTTAAGTAAGTGACTGGTCTCAGTGGGTCACATTCTTCCAAGTCTGTAAATTATTACTAGAGATCAAGTCCTGAATTCTTTCAGATCACCACCATAGTGAGCAAACCCAACGAATCCCTAAAGTGAAAGTGAATCTCATAGGAGTCAGGGTTTTTTGAACTCTGACAAAAGTTTTCTGTTTTATTTTTCTTTCTCCCTAAGGCAGATGGCTGGGGGATGAGGAAAGGGGACCTTGCCCTTTCTTCCGGAGATAGTTCTCTCTCTCTTCCCTACTGACCCAGAAAACAATATGGTGGCTGTTTTCTACACTTTCGTTTGTCCTATGTCTTCTTATTTTAACACTTCCACTCAGTTTCCAGGGGAAGGGCTAGGACCCCACACTTTTGCTTCCAGGTGCAGTGGGTCTGGGAGCAGATGAGCCAGATTTCCACATGGGCTCCTCCTCCTGTCCCCCTAGCTCAGGTACCTCCTGTTGCCTTAGAGAGACATGATCTTGATGACTGTCCTTAACGAGTTTACTCAAGCACCCTGAGCCGTGACCGTGTGCTCTCATTTTACAGATAGGAAACCTACTTCTCCCCGCTTCCCCCCTCCAGTTCCTCCCCGCCCCCTCAGACCCTCTTTAGGTTTAAATCTAAACAAGCTCAGTTGTTTAACTAGCAAACACCCAGAGGGCGGAGGTTCTGTAGGGAAGAAATGCATCAGTCCGCTCCAAGCCAGAGCAGGCAACGCTGCCCTTCCTTTTCTGTCTCTCCTTCCCCACCCCCAGAGATGGTCCCAACTTCCCGTTGACCCTCCGTGTGGATATTTACTGCTGACATGTGGTACATCTCTTCTTGCATGACATGTAAAGAGAACCTATTTCAAAGCATCCATTGTTTATAGCCATTTCAGTTCTTTTTGCTTCGGGCCCTTAGAACTGGAAAATAGCTAATCAAGGGCAGTGCAGAAAACTGATTTCAGCTGTTTCCTTTGTAGTTTACACTATTTGTTTCCCTTTGTGACTACATTCTTCTCTCTAGCTCTCCAGATGGGTGTTTGGAATAAGAAGGTCGCTTTGAAACCTATAAACGGGTCACTACAGGGTTAAAGAGAGGACCTTCTTTTTCTCCCTTTGAAAACCATCTTTCTTTTTTTTTTTTTTTTCCTCCCCCCTGAAAATTCCATTCCTTTTGACTATTAATAGTCCAAGACTGTAAGGAGTAGATTCCTACTAAAGAGGCATTTGACATTCACACTAAGGCTGCTTTTCTTTGTGTTTGGAAGTAAAACTTATTTTTATTTTTTACTAACAACATGCTTAAATATTCAATTGTTTTGGTATTTGGAACATGCTGTTGGGCCACAATGCCCCTCTGGTTCAGGTAAAAAAAAAAAAAAAAAGAATAAATGTACTAAAGAATACTGAATTTAGTAACTGATTTGGAGTGTACTATCTGGGGCCATTCTCCTTCTGTTTATTGATTGCCTGTTTATTGTTTATTGTTTATTGATTGTTTATTGATTTGTTTATATTTTTTGTTTATTGATTGCCTGCTCTGTGCGAGACGCTGTTCCTGGTGCCGGTGACAGCGTGGTCAGCCAGCCCCGTCGTCCTCGTTCTGGTACTTACCATTGAGTGGCATGCCTGAAATTAGTTTCTTAGCAGTGGGTGGAAATGATAGTATCGTTCAGTTCCACCTATTGGTTTGTATAGGAAGTAATATCAGTTGCTAAACAAAGCTTCCTAAAAATGACTATGACTATGAGAACACTGTGTGAGTGGCACGAGCAGAGCAGATCAGGGCCCAGCCATACTAGGTATGGAATGAATGGGAGGATGGCCACCCGTAGGCCGCCACAGAACAAAACAGCCACACTTCTTGTCACTGTGCATATTTCAGTTGAATTGTTAGTGTCTAAAGCTACCCCTTGCTTAGCTTTTGTTGTTGTGGAACTTTTGTTTAGGTTGTCTTAACCTCAGTTCTTTTGAACATCTTGTATTTATTGTGCCTCTGACTCCATTAGAGCCCACCGGATTCTCTAGTGCATTATCATTTCCATCTATTTTCTGTGCCCCGAACCCACCAACTTCCCTTCTTACAAAATTTATCTGAGGAAGAATTTCTTCCTAGTCATCATCCTTTGCAAGCTCAGTTTCTTCCTGTTGTCCTTTAATGTAACTTTTTGCCACCAGGTGGCCTTTGACTAACATTCAACTTATTAGACAAGGCCCTTGGCACAATGCTAGCAAGGTCAGCAAATACAATCATCTGGCAGAGGCCTGCTTCCTGGGACATCTAGCTCTTGTGCCTGAAAAAATGAGTGGCGTGCACACACACATACACACGTGCACATACACGTACATTATGTATTACAGATTTGAGCAGCTCTCCTTCCAAAATTTGAAACTTTATATAGGCATTATTCTAGATTTTATTTTTAAGCAAACCCTCACCATGGAATAAGGATTACACACAGTGGAGTAAAACACAGTTAAACAAGCAAATGGCACATGTAAATCCAACTTACTAAATTTACTTTTTTTCATTCTTCACTCCCATTTAAGAAAGGCCTACCAAGGGCTTCCTAGGATTAGCCAAATGTTTGTTCTGATGTTCTTGTGAAATTAAAACTTTAACTTCCCCAAGGGAGGGCCTTGCCTTGGTAACGTCAGCTAGAAAATCCTGGCATTTTCGAGCTAGAAGCAACCGAGAGGTTAGCTCCTTGAACTAAGATTGCCAGATGAAATGTAGAATGCCCTGCTAAATATTCAATTCAGATAAATAATGAATAATGTTTTTACTCTAAGTGTGTGCCATGCGATATTTGCATCATAGTTACACTAAAGCATTATTTGTTGTGGATCTGAAATTCAAGTTTAATTGGACGTCCTGTATTTTTATTTGCTAAGGCTGGCAACCTTGACAACTTTAACAGATTCTCCAAGGAAACAAGCTTTAAGCTAAAGCAAAGGCTTAATTGAGATTTACTATATTAAATTGTCTATTGCCATTCCAACTAGCAGGAAGAGAGAGAAGTAGTTTTTAGCCTGAAGGCTGGCGAGGGAAGGGTGAAAAATAAACTCCTATTTTTATCTCCACGCTAAAGCCAGCGTATTGCCAGCACAAACATGGAAGCTATATAGTACAGCTTCCCAGATTTAGTTGCTACAAAGACTTTAGTTACTATAAATAATAAATAGAGAAACACACCACAGCTCTACAGTGGTTTTTAATGGTGGATGTTTATGGAGCCTTTGAAAATTAAGTACAGCCAGGATCACGGGGACTATAATGACCCAGTTTTGCCTCCCTGTAACCCTTGAACTCTCTCCTCCTCCTGGTTTTGGGGCCTTCTTCCCTTTCATCTTTGCTGGATAGCTCATGGAGTTTAGTCCCTCAGCAGGAAGCTGGAACAAAGGCGCTGCCTAGCTTCTCAGACAATGTGATCTGGGTCAACACACTCACAGAGCATCCAAGTTTCACAGGTTTTGTTTCCTTTTTGACAGATTTTGGTCAAGTAGAAAGTCATTCACGAATCTACCCTTTTCTTGCTTGTTATGAAATCGTTTCTTGAGTGTTTAAATCTGTTTCAGTATAACTCATTGAAGTGGTAATTGGCGTTCTTTAGGAAGTGTGGTTTTTTTTTTTTTGAGCATAGATGCCATTGTAGTGTTACTTCCAAATCTGGCCATTTGGTGGTTTTCTTGTAGACTATGGCCATTTTATAGCTTTTTTGTTCTTGGGTTATTAAAATGCTGAAATTTGGGGAACCACATTAGAAATGCTCAGGGTTCCCCCATAGGAAGAGGTTGGTAAGCCAGTAAGGTTCTCATTAGTTCGCCACAAACCCGGGTCAACAGGGTCATAAGGTTTGTGGAACTTCCTCCAAGAATTGTTATAATAATAGATGAAAGCCCATATCACTTTGCTCAGGGGTCCCCTCAACTGCTAGATGGTCCAGGTTGGTAACCCAGAGATTTGGAAACCTGCCCAGGGTGTTGACTCACTTTTATGGGTAAAGTAAGCTCACAGTTATTTCCTAACCATCCACAGTGTGGAATGTCACATACATGACACTTTGAATACAGTGCCTACTGGACCTCACAGCCTAATAGCATCTTACTTCAGATGAGAAACCTGTTGTCAAAGGGTTAGATCTGGTAGCATAGCATTAAGCTCTTCTGATGGCATGTGATTTTTTTTTTTTATTGTTGTTCTTTTGCAGTGCATTAGTTCAATTTTTCCTGTTGTTTCCTGAGTATAAAGACAATGACTTTTATGCCACTGGGGAGGTAAGTGGAAGTCATGTTTTCCTGTGTGCTTCCAACATCATCAGGACTGAAATACGTCATGACATTGTGATTCATGCATTCTGTCTGTAAATACACACACATACACATATTAATATTAATTCATACCATATTTAAAAATTTCTGTTTAGTCCCAAAATGTTTTCCATAACATAATTTTTATTATAAATCCAGGATTCCCTAAAGTTTTGTATATCACAGTGGGTTGTTAGGTGTCAGTCCCCTGCCTTTTACTAAAGATTTTATTTGTTTGAGAAAGAGAGAGAGAGAGAGCACAGGATGGGGAGTGGAGGGGGCACAGAGGGAGAAGCAGGCTCCCCGCTGAGCAGGAAACCTGACGTGGACTCACTCCCAGGATCCTGGGATCATGACCTGAGCCAAACGCTGATGCTTAACCGACTGAGCCACCCAGATGCCCCTGTTTCCTGCCTTTTTTGTTGTAGTTGTCATTCAGGATGATGATTTTGAAGAGCCTAGGCCAGGTACCCTGTAGAATATACCATTTTCTGGGTTTGATCCTTTACTCAGTGCTTAGATTCAGTGAGAAGATTTTGGCAAGAGCATTACATCGATGATGTTGTGTCCTGTTCTATCACATCAGAAGGCACATAAAATCTGTTTGTCTCATCATTGGCAATGATAAACTTGATTACTTGGTCCAGTGATAAACTTGGTCACTTACCTCTGCACTGGAAAGGTACCCTTTTCCTTTTGAAATTAATAAATAATGTGAGACCATATGCCAATCTGCCCCCCACCATATCTGTCACCCAGTAGTTTTAGCATTCATTGATGACTCCTGTCAGAATCAATTCTTCCACTGGGGGTTATAAAATGATGACTTGGGGGAATCTATCATTCTATAGATATCATCTGGTATTCTTCTATAGAGAAGATCTTTCCCTCCTCTTCTGTATTATTTACTTTTAAAAATCTCAGTGTGGACACTTGGTTGGTTATTTCTGTTTGATGTGTTAAAATTTTTTGCCATTATTATGATTTCTGATTTTTGTATGTCCCATATTTGGTCAGAGGGAACCCCTTCAGGCTGGCTCTTGTCTTTTTTGACAGGGCCCAGTTAGTCTTTCAGCATTTCCTTGATTTTTGGCACAAATTGATGCTCTAGAATTGTCTTCTACTTTCCCTGCCCTTGCCCTGAAATCAGTCATTTCTTCAAGGAACCCTGGCTCCTTTTAATGGGGGATGGTATTTAAAAACCAAGATCTAAGCCCTAAGTGTGCCCATTGCTATTGGGATGCCATTTCTTTTCGACTTTTTCTGTAGGCAGAATTGGGGAACAGTATCATATGGTTTCACTTATTGGTGGAGCATAACAAATAATATAGAGGACAAGGGTAGATGGAGAGGAGAAGAGAGTTGAGGGAAATTGGAAGGGGAGGTGAACCATGAGAGACTATGGACTCTGAAAAACAGCCTGAGGGTTTTGAAGGGGCGGGGTGGGAGGGTGGGGGAACCAGGTGGTGGGTATTAGGGAGGGCACAGATTGCATGGAGCACTGGGTGTGGTGAAAAAACAATGAATACTGTTACGCTGAAAATAAATAAAAAATTGGAAAAAAAAAAAAAGAATGACATCATACTGATACCCATAATTCTAATTCAACATCACAAGTTTCTTTTTCCTTTCCCCATTCTGTGTTTGTGTACCCCTTCTCCCACATTTTGGACCATGTTTCCCAACAGCATCACTGTATTTACCTCTTGGCTGAATCCTACAATACATGCACAGTGATTTTTGATTACTACATCAGAACCACTACCAACAAGGAAACCTCCAAGTTCCTTTCAATATGTTTTGCTATAATTACTTTTATCTTCAGACTGCATTTCTCTATAGGTTTAAAAGTACCATGTTTAAAAGTTACAAGAATTAATTCCATTTTTCCCCCTAGGATGATTACATTATAATTTAATATACAGTTAGGTTCACTTGCATAGGTTGGCTTCAGTTTTAGGGTTTGCTTGTTTTTTCATCTATTTAAATGTAAGCTTATTTTCAGAATGTATAACCACTGTTTTGAGGACACAGGATCCCTAGGTACTAGGTATATACAATCGTGAACAGAACAAAGCGATTTCCTGCCTTCGTATATTGTAGAGGTGAAGACAGTGATAAGTGGGGAAATAAAAATGTACTATACATCAGGCATTGATAAGGGACATGAAAAAAGATAAAGCAGGTGAGAGGGTTATAGAGTGTGGAGGTGCTATTGTGGATAAGATTGTCAGAGAAAGGTTCTCTGATATGGAGACAATTGGGTAGAGCCCATGCAGCATGTAGTAGAGCTATAGCTACAATTATCTTGGAGAAGAGCCGTCTTGGAAAGAGGGATAGCAAACGCAAAGACTCTGAATTGGGGACAGACTTGGGGTGCTCATGGAAAAGCATGGAGCCACTGCTGAAGGATATGAGATAAGGAGAGGCAGGCAGATCATGTAGGCCCATGATGGACTATGGACTTTATTCTAGGTGTAATGGGAACTCGTTGAAGGGTGCTGTGTTCACTGAAATAGTAGTTAGGATCCAGTTCAATTCAACACATGTGTTTTGAGTGACTACCCTATCTGAGGCATTGGGCAAGTATTAGAAATTCAGTGATGAATAAATATTAACTCTACCTTAAATCTGAAAGCCTGGCCAGAAATATAATACTGAATGAAAAGTACAATCAGAGAAGTAGCTATAAAGACAAATAGCCCTAGGAGAGTGCACATAGCTACCTCTCAATGTGGGATCCTCAGGAAAGGCCAAACAGAAGAGGGGTGACCATTAAACTGGATTTTGAATTAGGAGGAAGGATGTGTTGGTCAAGGCTGTTTTGCTTAAAAGCGACATAAACCCTGTTCAGAATGGCTTGAGTAAAACAGGAGATCAGTTGATTCACGGCTGAGTCTGGGTGCTCAAACATTGTCACCAGGAATTTGTCTCATTCTTTCTGATCTGTTCACTTGGCTTTGCACGTCACTGGTTTCATTCTAAGCTACGTTTTTTCTACCGGCGCCCTTGCCCCTTCACCCTACCCCAGAGCTCCAAGTATAGCCTATCAGCTCAACTTTTTTCCCCCCATATAGTCCACCCATAATCCTGAATCTCGTGTGATCCATTTGAATCCCATGCCTGTTCTAGAACTAGTAAGGGATCAATGGCATGGACAAATAGGTTGGTAATAATGGTGCCTGAGGCCCACCCCGATGCTCTGGGAGGGGGTAGATCACAAGGGGACCGCACCTTCTGAATCACAAGGCCTGGGAGAGGGAGATGAGTAAAGATGAGGGAAGATGCTGGTGATGACACCAGAGGAAGGACTGGAAGGGTACTAGGCAAGCTCAAAGCACAGACGTTTTCCGTAAGGGAGTCAAGGGGAAAAAATAATCTCAGTTTTTCCTAGGGAATGGCAAGGTAATGGAACTAGGAATTTCCTTCTCGTCCACTTGCTTTCTCTTCTTTCTATTTGGAAGGACATTCTGACAGTTTGGCATATCACTCTTACGTCTTTTTTAAGCCAGTTATTTGGTCAGGATCATTTAGGACCTCTACCAGTAATTCCCTGCTATTCCTTGACTTTCAGCCCATTTCAGAGGCAGGTTGGGTAAGGGGGCGGGAAGCAACAATCCCATCATTTTGGAAACAACCCTGGAAAATGCCCAGTCTCCACCTCCAGTAGAAGAGTGATCTGCTTACTATGTAATTCCTGCCTCGCAAATAATGTGGTAATGTTGTTAACCGTGATGTTGGGCTTTCAGCAAAGCTGCCAAATTCTGGATGAAAAATGTGTCTATTTCATGTCTGCCTGGTGGTTTCATGCCTGTAATTTCCAAACGTGTGTGGAAAAGGACAGTTCTCTTTTTACATTCTTTGCTGCCGGGATGAATACTTTTAAAAAAAACCTATGCCTTCCAAGTGATGAAGGAAGATGTGAACGAGGGCAGGCGGGACATAGGATAGAGATGCTGTTGCCAGGCAGCAGCATCTTCATACGAACTATACACGATACATTAAATATGGGGCCATCTCTTGTTCTAGAAGGAAGAGCACTAAATAATAATGCCCTGCTGGATTGTTTTATTAGAACAATGCTATGTTTTTCCAGCCCAGTTTGTCCCATCCAGTCTTTTGTTTTAAGGCCAGGAGGCAGAATGGAAAAATGGAAGGACCTCTGGGTTAATGATCAGGAGACCTGAGATTCATTGCTGGCTTTGCGTCTCTGGATAATCCCAAGCAAGTTCCTTAACCTCTCTTGGCCTCTGCTTTTCATCTTACAGTCAGAGGGCTTGGATTTTAGATTAGATCACTTACAGGGATATTTTACTTTCCTAGATGTTCAAGCGTAGTTACCTAGAGGTATTTGTAAAGCATCTGTACACAATTGCAATTTTAATGTAATACTTCCCATCCTCTCTACCAAAAAAAAAAAAAAAAAAGATTATGAGAGATTTTTCCAGAAAGGGAAATCCTTTCTCTTTGTAACTATTAATTTCTGCACACTCTTATGGAGGCTGACCAAATAACAGCACTGAAGTAGTAGAATCGTCCTTGAAAAATAAATGGTAAACTCAGAGATGGTTTTCTGCTTTTCGATGCAAATGTACGGGACCTAAATATCCTTCCCATTTGCACACTACGAATGAGGGTTAGCGCGATGCTTGAAAGGTCTGGAGCAGCTCTTCAGCTTCCTGACTTTGGTGCAAGGGAGTCTGGAAGTAATAACAATACCTACTGCATAGGACTGTTTTGAGCATCTAATTAGATAATCCTCCTCAAATATTTAATGGAGTGATGGCTGTGGTGAGTACCCAACACATGATGACTATTACTACCATTCATGGTGAAAAGCTGCATTAATACATTTCGGCTCCAAAGCATATGGCCTAATGCACATGGACAGGGGCTGAGATATTTTAAAAGTTCTGCCCACTTGTTGATGTGGCTTTGTTTCTCCTGTTATTTTTGAAATGATTCCTATTAATTTTTTAATTTTTTAAAAATTTTATTTATTTATTTGAGAGAGAGAGAGAACATGAGATAGAGAGCATGAGCAGGGGGAGGGGCAGAGGGAGAGGAAGAAGCAGACTTCCTGCCGCCCAGGGAGCCCACACCCGGGGCTTGATCCCAGGGCTCCCGGGGCCTGACCTGAGCAGAAGGCCAATACTTAACCAACTGAGCCATCCAGACATCCCTGAAATCATCTTTAAAAGAAATAGCTTTCTCTGTCTAAGAAATGATAATGGAGCTTAGAAGTTGATATTTAAAGTTCCGGATAGTAGCAAAACGTGTGGGGACTGACCCAGGCTCCTCGCCACTGCTGCGTGAACCACAGTGAGCCCACAACCAGGCATACTGTGGGATTCGCAGGCAGCGCGATGCCGAAGGAAGAACCGCCTGTCTCCTTCCCTTCTCTCCATTTCTGCCCAGAACACCAACTGGAATTAATTTTCTCTAAAGAGAGACAAATGTGTCTGTAAATCACCCTCCTCCAGGCATGAAAAAAATGTACTTCAAAAAGAAGAAACAAGCTGCATTTAATTCACATAATTAACTTTCTTTATAAGTGTTATCCTTTCCGAGCCAGTAACTATTAGTGAGATTGCCCTTGTTCTCGAGGTGCAGACACACTTCAGAATCCTCTCAAGTGTACATGGGCCCAGCTAGAAGTTACACTAAAACAGCCCTCACTGGGAGGCAGGGAGGTGGTGGGGAGAAGGGGCACTGCCCATTGTTCTCCGAGCACGTGGCTCTGTGTCCACTCCCAGGAAGGATTCTGTGTCTATGGGTGGCTCTGGCAGTAGCCGTATGGAGAGCTCGTTCAAAATGGCGGAACACATGGTTAACACTGGGCCTCTCTTCTCGGTCAGCAGGAGGGGGCTACCCTCCTCAGCAGCAGTTTTGCAACCATGGTTAACTTAAGGACTGAATAAAGGCAAAACCTTGAAGCTAGTTAAAAATTAGTGAGCTTAATAGGATACTTTATCTTCATCTGCATGTGTGAAGTCCTGCTGGGATCACAGAGTCTGACAACCTTTATTGAAATCATCATGGTCCACTGGGTCCAGGTTGCAGGCTCCCAGTAGGTGAGGGCCATGCTTGTGTCATTTGTTTCATACGATACGGTATTTATTGATATAGAGCAGCTTTGTGCACGGCTGTTGCTAGATAAAACAAAAATATTGGTGATATTTCTCTCTAGCCTCTTTTCATCTCTCTTCTCTCTCTGTGCTGTGTCCCGTGCCCTGGACTGTCCCTTCTACTCCCTTATTACACACACACACACACACACACCCCGCCCCCGACTCTCAGCCTTCCTTTCTTTCCTTGGCTTTCTGGTGCTCAGGTCCTGTTTCTCTAGGCTTGCTCTGTCTCCATCATGATTGTTCTATTTCTCTCCCCCTTTCTGACTTATCAGCACACTGTCCATTAGAAAGGATCTGCTACGTTAAACTCACTCCCAACATGCTTGTATTTGAATAGAGAACAGAGCCCAAGCCATAAAAAGATAGTTGTAATAGGGGCATTTCCAGCACTGATGTACAAGCAGGAGAGAGGAGAACTCCTCTGCAGGCCTACACCATTATCCTTTTAGTCCTGGCTTGAATTTGGTAGCCAGAAGGGGCCTTTAAGAATCTATAGTTCCCTTGTTCTGTTTGTAGCTCTTATCTGAAAATACTGAAAGTGGACTGTATGGCAGGCATGATGCTAGCCATGCCATGGCTACCTTCTGAAGCTTGCCCTGTTATTATTATCCCCATGATACAGCTGCGATGACTTAGGTCGGCCTTACCAAGGTCATTCGGCCAGGACTGAGACTGAAGCAGCTGGATTCCAGAGCCCAAAGACTACAGAGAAGAGACTGGCTAAGCAGGCTAAGACCTGCTTCTGTAGGTGCTATCTAGAGCCGGGGTGCTCTGTCCTAGAAACCTCTGTCTCCAAGACCTGCCTCTTCCCGGAGAGCAGGTGCACTATCTGTAGAAGGGAGTCAACATCCCTTCCATATTTCATGCAGAATCCCTGAGAGTTAGCAACCTTATACAAACAAGAGAAGTTCCCTGTCTTTTTGGACGTTGCTATCTTTCTAGTGAAGACTGAGTTTTAAACATAAAGATTAAGCTTTGATCATAAAGTTTTATGGAGTAAATAGAAGTTTCGAGTGACATAAAGGCTTGAAGCCCATGGAATGTTATTTCTTAAAGCTTGAAACTTGCTGAATTTTATTAGATGACATTCAAGCTGCTTTAATTCTTGAGCTCATGACAAATGTCTATTTTCAGTTATGTTCATCTGACCTGCCCGTGTTTCCTTTTAGACTTGAAAATGAATTTGTGACTTAGAACGAGGAGTTTGTATCTTTTGAACACCTTCCCCCTGTTTCCCCTCCCCCCAGCCTCTGCTTCTGGTAACCACAAGTCTGATCTCTTTTTGTTTGCTTTTTGTGTGTGTTTTTTAGATTCCACATGTAAGTAAGATAATACACTATTTGTCTTTCTCTGACTTATTTCTCTTAGTGTAATGCCTTCAAGGTCCATCCGTGTTGTCACAAATGGTAGAATATCCTCAGTTTTAATGGCTGGATAATATTCCGTTGTATGTATATACCACAACTTCTTTACTCTCGTATCCATCAGTGGACACTTAGGTTGTTTCCACGTCTTGGCTGTTGTAAATAACACTGCTATAAAAATGGGAGGAGGGCAGCTATCTTTTCAAGACAGTGTTTTCGTTTCCTTTGGATATATTTCCAGATAGAAGAACTGCTGGACCATATGTTAGTCCTATTTTTAAGTTTTTGAGGCTCCTCTATACTGTTTCCCATACTGGCTGTATTAGACTTTTTTTAAAGCATCTTTTCAATACAAAATAATATATCATTTGGAAGCCAGCGTGTGCCTTTGCATAAATATGTGACTAATAGATACACATCAAAATGTTTTCTTATGTCTTTTCCTAGAGATTCTGCATTTCTTTTAAGCTCATTTTCAAGAAAAAATAGATGTTTAGATAAAGTCATACTCTCGTTAGAAGTCGTGTCTTTTTTTTTTTTTAATTGCAGCGGTGTGGACTAGAAATTAGATGACACACAGTCTAGAAATGTCTAGGAAATTGTAGAGATTACCACAGTGCTGAAGTTCCAGCTTTCCCCCATCATTAATTCTCTGAGCTGGCCATTTTAAGGATACACCTCTTCACTCAGAAAAAAATAATGGTGCCCACTGAAGTAAGAGTCCACCCTGAGACTAGATGAAGGCAGGGTCACTCTGAGTCCTGTTCTCTTGACCGCTGCGTCATCTATCACTTTTAGGCTTTTCACCAGTTTTTGTGGTTTTTCAATGTGGATCTAAAACTCTCTTCGGAGCATATCCCGTTATTCTCTTCTGATCGCCCCCATGAGTGGGGATGGCCCAACCAACCCTGTGTGGTTGGGGAGCGTGAGAGGACAGGGCACGGCTATGACTCTCTCCAGAAGGGCAGCCCACCTTGTTTCCTTCAGGGGACCTGAAGGAGTCCCTACCAGCCCCAAAGTGAATTCTCCAGAGATATTCATTCCAGCTGGAGTGGCTGCAGGTGGGAGGACACAGCAGAGCAAAGGGCGCAGAATAACCCCAGACCGTCCGCAACATGCCATTCCTGAGGTTGCCCACTCCGCCCGCCTCTTCCTCTTCCAGGCAGAGCTTGGGAACTAGGGCCTGTGGGTAGGGACACTCTGTGTCCAGGTTCCGGTGTGTCTCATTTCAGAGGCCATTGCTCCTTATCCCCAAGAGAGGTTCTGCGTGTTTTACCATACGAGCGTATACTTAGAAAAGCAAGGCAGAGAATGAATATCACTGCATCTCTTTTTTTTTTTTTAACTAAACTTTAGTAAGAAATGCAGCTGAGAAATGTAGAGTAGTTTAAACAATAGTAACAGCTAACATATGTGAAATTTCTGCAAAAAGACATTGTTTCCATTAGAGTCTTATTCTCCGACACGATTTTTTTTCTTCTAGGGGAGCTGATTGAAACTTGATTTTAGATATGAAAGCTTTTGTCCTCCTTTAAAAGTAACTGGGTGGCAGGGGTGCAGTAAGTCGGCTGTGAATGTTGCGGAAACATGTAAGAAGGGAGAGCTTCAGACGGAATACACAATTACAAGTTTCTTTAAGTCCAAGTTCATTGTGCTTTTACACATCTGGATAATTAACCAAGCATTACATTCTCTCTAGACTATTTTTACAAGTACAATATGCTCCTAACGTGATTTCCATTAGGCTGTTCCAAACATCATTTAAGAACTCAGAAAGATCGCAGACGGAGATTCGAAACCACTGTTCAGCTGTGATGTGGAGACCTTTTTCTCTCGTGGGGGAAATAAAAGACCGAGAGCTGAATTCCGAGATCCGTGTGATGTAAGAGGAAAAATGGAGGTTTATTGCTTCTGTAAGCCCGAGCAAAGGCAGGCATATACAAACACACCCTAGTATCTCTGGGCCTTCTCGTCAGAGGTGAGCTCAAAATACGGTCACTGTGGGGAAAACAAGGCATGCAACAACGGGGCTGGAAATTGCAGCTGAAAGCTCCTTAAATACTAGAAAGAAGTAACAAGGGCAGATGAAAATCCTGATGTGTCAATCGCTAACCTAGTTTGAATTACTGTGTTAGATAAGTACGTTTGTCTGGCTGAGTTCCTCATTTGAGGGTCACTGCTGAATTCTAAAATAATATGTGTTCAGATCGTTTCTGGCCACAGTTTTCCTCTTTCCTTTTATAAGCGCTTTGATGCTGTTCCGAGCTTTTAGGAGGCCAGGGTCTGATCCGATGGTAGAAGGTTAGTGCTAATTCATAGACTTCAGGAGTTTTCGTTGGCCAGCTGCTGCCCACATTGATGAGCACCAGCAAGAGATCAGAGAGACCACAGGGCTGAGAGTTGTGGTGGCTGCTACTCTTGTCGTTGTTATAGACAGAACTCAGAACAAAAGAAGCAAGAGTTCATAAAATTACAGGATTACAATTGTAAGTCCTAAGGGGCCGTATTAGTTCATTTCTGATCCATCAGCCAGCCACACCTCAGTTCTGCCCCCAGAACAGAGGTTTCGATTCTATTTAAAATATCTCCAGAAAAGAGAAAACTGGGCAAATAGAACACTTGATTTATTGTCTGGTTGTCTTTTAAAGTGCTCGTGGTGGTCAGAGAATCATTAAATTGAGAAATAAATGATCCAGGAAGAATAAACTAGTCTGATCTTGGAAAAAAAAAAAAAAGTCTCAACAAGGAGAGCAAAAATAATTGAAATTTCATTATCATGTTTCAGTGTCTGTTTTCCATAAAATAATCCTATAATTGTCTACTGTGTGACAGCCTGAGCCACTCAACCAACGGAATGATTAATGGAAACAGCAGTGAAGGATTTGTCACACTGACACAGGGCAAGGAAGTGTGTGATAGTCATTAGAAAGCAAAAATGAGATAAACATCATCGTTAGGTTAGCAGATGTGGACTGAGCATTGAGGAATCTGTTTTGGACACGGTTATAGAACTACCCATCTCACCGTCTGGTTTTCTTTAAATGGTCAGCTTAGCAAGCATGGTAGCGGATGGACCCGGGGCTGAGCCCCAGCTTGAGAGACCACAGACTCATAGCCTCCAGGACCGTTGACTCAAGTGTGGTGTGATATGAGAAATGGGAGATGGGGAGGCAGCAGAGTCTCGATGGATTCCAGCCAGGCACGTGATTGGAACGCACAGACCCTTGTTTTCGTCATTTTAAAATATGGGAAGATAATGTTAACTTTAAATTAGTTCAGCTTGAAGGGAGGAGGGAGCCTGTTCATAGTCGATGCTCAGAAATTGAGTAGGTGTTCCATCTTAATTTCCTGCCTGGATCTCTCCCAGATAAACATGGTGGCCGCAAGGGGAAGGGTGCCATAAAAATGTGGCTGTTTTAGCCTGAATTCGTCATCACCATCATTACAGCCATTTAAAAAACATGCCCTTCCATCTCATTAAGAGTTAAAGAGATGTTTTATTGCCGGGTCTTATAACCAGGCAACTTGAGTGATAACATCCAATAGAGAAAAAAATGTTTAGCAGTAACGTCAGATTAGTCATTCCTTTATCAAATATGTTTTTATGTTCCTACTGTGTGCTGGACAAGGTACACAATGTGAGAATAATAATCCACGACATGGCAAACTTCACCCTATCACATAGCAGTCAAGTTTTCATAATATTTTTTCAGAAGAAATGATTAGCTTTCCAAGCACAAGTTCTGTTCTTTATTCATTTTTGTGTCTTCTCAAATATCTACCGCAATGCTTTTGCCAGAAGAGTTGTCCAATAAACCATCACCAAATGAAAACTATGTAATACATCTTTAGCAGCAAAATGATTACTCCAGGAAATTTGTGTTTTGAGGTTCATCTTAGCAAAATTATATCTGATAAATGTTCACTTAATGTTCCTAATGGGAGAGTACAACACTGTTTATGCAACAAACCATGTTTCAGGCATGTAAACAAACACATCTTTATATCCCTTCACTGAAGCTAAAATGTGCTCATGGTTGTAGATGGATACACTGTTTTGAGTCAATACGTTGCCTAAATAATTACTGTTGCACAAGAGGGCTGCATCAATGGGGAGATCTCAGAGATCGTGTATAAATTATGCAAATTACATTACTTTATCATACCTTGGAAAGAGTGTAGGTTTGGGAGTAGGTCAGAGCCGGTTAGATTTTGACTCTACCACTTCTCTGAGCCTCGGTGGCTTCGTATTGATGTGGGAGTAATGATATGTGCAACGTATGTTTAGGGTATGAAATAAATGAGAGCTCTGGGCCTCCCAGCCTTTGAACTACAGACCCCTGCAGAGTCTCGGAAATATTACAAAGGGTCTGCGGACTCATACGGACCCACTCCATGCCTTTAGTCAACTTTGAACATATATGCATTAGTGTTTTTCAAATGCATGTAGGTTCATTCAGGACTCATTCATTCAACAACTGTGTATTGAGTGCTAACAAACAGCATCAGGCAGAGTGGTTATACTAACCTAAAAACAGATAGCTCTGTGTTCATGGATATTCCACTCTAGTGTGGGTGGGAGACTAACAATACCCAAGAAAAATAAGTAAAAGTTTGTAGGAACGTGGTAAGGATTTGATGGAAAAAGAGAGAAAGGAAATATAAAATGTAAAAAAAAAGGAGGGGGTGTTAAAATTTTGGATGGGGTGGCCAAGGAAAGCATCCCTAGGTGTCACTGAAGGAGGTAAGGGAGTTAAGTATATGGCCATCTGGGAGAAGAGCATTCCAGGTAGAGGGAGCAGTGAATGCAAAGGCCCTGATGGAAGGAAGAGTACAGCATGACTGTGGTCCAAGACAGGCTGGAGAGGAATGAACAAGGGGGTAACAGGGAATAGGGTTAATGAAGGACAATAGCATGCTAATCTTTATGCCTCCGAAAAAGCACTCTGCTTTTACTCTGAGGGAGATGGGGAGTCGTCGGAGGGTTTGAGCATAGCAGTGGCAAGACCAGATTCATGTTTTAGTAGACCACTGTCTTGAAAATGGACTGGATGAGGGGAAGGACAAAGCAAGGGGGCCAGTTAGGCTACTGCAATAATCCAGGCAAGAGATGACGGAACCTGGAACAAGGCGATGAAGATGGTGGTGTGCGAAGACCCTGGATCCTGGACCTATCTTGACAGAATAGGTAGAGTTGACAAGGTTCACTGATGGACTTTTGTGGGGTGTGAGAGAAAGAGATAAGGAATGGCACTGGGGCGCCTGGCTGGCTCAGTTGGTTAAGCGTCTGACTCTTGATCTCAGCTCGGGTCTCCATCTCAGGGTCGTGCTGGGTGTGGAGCCTACTTAAAAAGGAAAGGAAAGAAAAGAAAAAGAAATGGCACCATGATGTTCTGGTTAGAACAGGTAACATTCATTAATAGAGAGGTTGAAAGGAAGGCTTGGGGACTCAAGCTTCATTCTGAACATATGAAGTTTAACATTAGACATGTAAGTGGAGATGTAAAAAAGGTGGCTTTTTAATGTAAACAATACAAGACTATTTTTTTTAAAGATTGTATTTATTTATTTGAGAAAGAGAGTGCGGGGAGTGGAGAGGCAGAGGGAAAGGGAGAGAAAGTCTCAAGCAGACTTCATGCTGAGCACAGAGCCCATGTGAGAGTTGATCCCTTGGCCCTGAGATCTCGAACTGAGCCGAAACCAAGAGTCAGATGCTCAACAGACTGTGCCATCCAGGCGCCCCAATACAAAGCTATTTTTAAAATATTCCTGAATAGTAGCTTTTCTCAGCATAGTCTTAAAGTAGAATTATAATGTTTGTGTCCGCAAAATATTTTGAAATTGAGAAAGAACCCTGTACTTGAAAAGGTTGGAGACCGAGATAATTGTCAAGTGACAATTTCAGTAGCCAATAAATGTTACTTTCCTTCTCCTCTTGCTTTAATACATGTAGATTTCAAACTGCATCATCATACAGATTTTGAAAACTTCATTTTTGCCTCGAGACTTTTTCCTTTTCAAATAAAGTTTTTAACGGAGCCTTCTGGTAAGACAAGCCCCATGGGTGGCAGATTTGTGAAGGAAATTAGACTGTTCACCTATTTCATGTCCACCTGTCATTTTTTTGTGCACTTCCCTGGTGATTTGCATGTCACTGGCACTGTCTGGGGATGCCAAAGGAAGTGAGAGACAGTCTGTGCTATTGTGGAATTCACAGCGTAAGGTAAAATATATGGTGGATCTCATGTGGAAATACTGCTGTTTTATTGTTACTTTAATTAGCTTAAACACATAATGGTTATGGCACCAATTTGTGATGGTTCATTTCCACATCTATCCTTCTCAGTCGTACGCAGGGAAGTACGTGCCAGCCCTTGCACACTATATCCATGTGCTCAACCCCGTGATGAAGACGAAGATCAACCTGAAAGGAATTGCTCTCGGAGATGCGTATTCTGATCCTGAATCAGTAGGTGTCTGTCTTCTTTGTCCTTTCCATTGTGTCCTTTAAGGAGATTAAATCACCTCTGATCCAATGGAGGCTCCTCTGACCTTAGCGACCTGAGTTGATGGCGGGACATAATGTTGCCCAGTTGACTCGCTAATGATTTAAAATCTCCTCATTTTTACCAGATGTTTTAAGGTGTCAACTTATTCCGTCAGCCTAGGCTGGATGTGAGTGTGAACATGGGGCACGCGTGCATGTGCGTGTGATGTTTGTGTGTGTATTTTGTGCATGTCTGTGGTGTGTATATGTTTGGGCTATGGGTGTGCGTTATGTGTAATGTGTGCATCGTGTGTGTGTTTGTGTGTGGGAGACTGACAAATGACAAAGGGTTACTTCACCAAGCACGCGGGCTCCCCTAACTTCTCTCTTTCTCTCCCTGTGGCGTCTGCATTTCTCTTTTCTCCTCAGATCATAGGGGGCTACGCCACATTCCTGTACCACATTGGCTTGTTGGATGAGAAGCAGAGAAAGCACTTCCAGAAGCAGTGTGATGAGTGCGTGAAATACATCAAGGAGAAGAGATGGCTTCAAGCCTTTGAAGTGAGTTCTGGGGACTGCGTGGCCCTGGAGCAATGAGAACCCTGTGAGCTGGGTCCTAGAAGTGTTGTGGTACTCGGGCATGTTGTTGTTGTTGTTAGAGAAGGTATAGCTGGTCCGCTGTCTGCGCTCAGGAAGCAGGTGAGTGTGGGCGCAAAGTGAAGGAAAGAACCATCCGGGTCTCTTTGAATTGACTTTGGCTGTCTTCTAAACCTGCGATCACCTTGGAGTGTTTATCTAGCTGTGTCTCTCATTAACTGTTTTGATTTCTTTAAATGCTGCGTAGGCCCTAAAGGCATGCCCTATCACAAGGAAATCAGAAGAAAGGCGACCCAGAAAGTAGATACATATGCTTCAGCATCTGCTTGAAACCTTTCAGAAGGGTGATATCCGCACACGGCGTTCCAGCTGGAGACACAGCCTCAGTGTGTAACGAATGTCACGTGCTCCTGTGTGTCGGGAACAAAGTTGAGAAAGTGTAGTAATTTGAAACTTTTGTAAAGAGCCATTGGTATTTGTAACTATTGTCACAATGCTCCCCTAAAATTGAATTTGAGAATCCAATAATATGGTTCTATTCCTTGCCCTATTTATTGGGATGGAGGGAATTATTTAAAATCTGAGACTGTACTAAACATTAGCGTACAGGAGTTCGAGTTTTTGGTTTGGTTTGGCTTTGCCCATGCAGGCAAAGATTGTATATCAATGATCTCTTTTAGGTTTTGTTTGTTTGTTTGTTTGCCACCTTTAATCGTAGAGCCGTGGTGTTTCACTCATCAGTAAATGAGGCGAGAAGTGCATTTGGAGGACTTCGGTCTTCCTGTTCTTGGGAGCCCATCCTGTACCTGTACCAGTTTTCCTAACGGCGTTGTTGTTATAAAGCCTGAGGCCTGATATGAATAGTCTTCTAGGCACTGCAGGTCTGCTGGTTCAGATCAAGACAGGAGACATACAAACTCAGGGAGAAAGGCGTAACAAGGTTACCCTCCAGTTAACAAGCAGGGTGCCTCGGCCTGCCTGAAATCTCTGAAGCAGTGCATGCCCTACCAGCAGTTCTCCCAGCAGCAAAATGTGCAGCTGAAACCATCCCGTAAACCCCCACCCATCCCTCCAGAGGCCAACAGCCTCTCCTTTCTCTGCTCCAGGACAACTGCTGTGGCTGGGGAGCGCGGATTCAGAATTTCCGTGCAATTGTAAATGCAAAGGAAGAGCGATCTCTTGTACAGGGACATGTAGGATCGATCCCTCTTTGACGTGCGATGACACTATTTTTGAGTCTGGTTTTAGGCTCTCTGTTGTAGCAGGCAGAAAGGGTAAAAGGATTGAACCTCTAAAATTTAAAATTAATATCAAATGTTACGTCGTGGGAGACCAGTTGGCAAGTGAGAGATTTGATGTGTTTTTTGAAGAAGCATACGGGGATGAAGTGATGTCAAGAGGAAAAACATCCAATGGGTCCTCAGGGGTAAGGAAACCAGAAGGATGTCCTTGCATCCTTGCATCCTTCAGCAGCCCGAGCCCCCACCAGATTAACGAAACTGGGGACAAGTTCAGGTTATTTGGTGTTTACAGAGGTCATGAGAAGATGGCCCATGAGGTCAGAGCTTTCCCAAACTAGATTCATCAGAAAACAAAGCAAAAGGCACCAAAACCCAAAACAAAAGGACAAAAACAACAACAACAAACCTAGGAAGGTATGCAGTGTCTCTGTGACCATTGATCCAATATCTTAAGTGAAGAATTCACTTAATACTCTTTGTTTTATTTTAAGGGAAATAGATAAGCCGATACTTAAGAAAGTAAGCCAGCAGTGGTCAAATGGGTTTCAGCAAAGGCAGTAGAAGGCTCAGAGAAATCCTGAGACCCACGATGGTAGTGTCAAAATCACAAGCCTAAATGATAAAGCCTGTTGGTTGCCCTGATCCCTTAACATGATGTAGTTAATCAAAAAGCAGGAACTCGGAGCTGGAGGGAATTTAGGAGACCATCTTCTGCCCCTACACACATGTACGCATCCACATTTCACTGATGAGGGGGCTGAGGCCTGGAGGGACTGCATTCAGCGGCCAAAAGCCACATAATAGACTGTGGCAGGCCTAGGATTGGAATCATCCCCCCTCCCCGATTCCTACCCTGGTATTCTCCTGTGGTAACTCTCACACAGTCTGTAAAAATCCTGGGATATTTAGACATTCTGCAAGATGTACAATGGCGCATCTCTGGCCCCTAATGTCCCCCTTACCATGACAATGCTCTGCATCTCAGAGTTCTTTCCGTGAAACCAGTTTTGACCAGAAACTGGATTTCACAGGTCTTGACCACCCTTGTCACTTGTTTGACAACAAATGATGTTTGACTCTTTCTGAAATCAGATCCATTCTTAAGGGTGGAATTTATATTCCCATTGGCATTGAAGATAATTTCTAAGCATAAATAAAATGCTGCCTGTATTCAGAACTACTGCTAGCCTGTGGTGTCGCCTCTGAGTGGACAAGTTAGAAAAAGACACCTCCGCTGAGCAGGCATAGTCCTGTGGATTCAGAGCTTGGCAAGTGGAGGCCACCATTGTACGAGAATAAAGATGGCCCTTTCTCCAAACGCAGCCCAAGTCTGGTTATCCAGCCCCGGCAAGCAGAACTTTGGTGGCTCTCTGCCCCTCCGCCAGGCACCCCACGTAGTGCACAGGACACAGCCAGAGGCAGTGGTCCTGCGGGACTGTAGAGTTGCTAGAGCGTACTTATTACTCCCTCCCCTTTCCGCAATGACGATCCTTTCCATTCTTGGTCCCTAGCCCTGTGGCAATGGTCACTTGGATAAATTAAGTTGCTTCATGTTTGGTAAAGAAAACTAATCTAATAAAATAATGGAATTTTATATTAAGCCCAAAAGCATGGCCAGAAAGAGTTGAAGACTAAGAGAGCAGCAGTCCGCCCCTTGGAGAGCCAGTGTGTGTGTGGCAGGATGTGGAGCATGTAGCCTGGAGAGCATGGCCTGGGCTTGAATCTCTCCTCCGACATTAGTGAAGCATCTTTGGTGACTTAACCTCTGTGTGCCTCAGTTTTCTCACCTGTAAAACTAGGATACTATTGTCCTGAATTCTTACCATGTAAGAAAACCTAAAATCATACCTGATAGTTGGTTTTGAAAATGCACCAAATTCATCCTTTTTACAAGAGCCCCTTATGGACTCAATATCCTCATCCAAAAGCATCCCAGTGTTCTCAGTCTCTTTTCTAAGTATTCCCTTCATCTTCTTGCTGTACCCAAAACCTGCTTCTCCCCTGCTGCTGTCCCTTCCCCTCTCAAGCAGGGACTGTGTTCTGTCTTACCTACTTTGTACCACTTGGCTTATGGGTAGAGTGGGTGTCCTCCATGCTCCTCATTGCTGCCCTCAGATGATGTTCTGTCCTTCCAGAAGCACTGAGCTCTGACTCTCTCATCTTCACGTGATCTCACCCACCACTCTTTGTAGTTATCTACCAGCCTCCAACTTTCTCCTTCTCATCCCCTGAGAATGCCTCACTGTCACTGTCTCTCGAGGGCATCATGCTTGTCATTATTTCTAATGATTGCAATGTCTGCATGAAGGATCATTTCAATACATGGCCCCTCAGTTCCTAAGTCTCCTGTCTTTCGATGATCTTGTTCTCCTCTTGTCTTAGCTGCTCAGTCCTAAAACAAAAAATCTGACAATCACTCTACAACCTCAGATTCTCATCGTACTGTCACACTTCTCTGAATATGCCAATTCAAAGAACAGTTCTGCAACCCCATTGTCTTCCAGTCCACTGATCCTATGACCGAGTCATGATCCTAAACCCCTTCAAGTCTTAGTTCCTTTAATCACGCAACTGAAACTCAAGGTCAGCCCAGCACCTTGGTGGCCAAACCCCGTGTCTGCCTCTGTGCTACTACACATGACCAGAGAAGGGCACACAACCATGCTGACTGCCCTCACCTCTGTTGATGACTAGTTTTTAAAGTCAGAAGTCCCAAGGGAACTTCCACTAGCTCCAAGCACCTGGGTGTATGGACAATGATCCATATTATGGCAATCCTTCCCTACAAGGCTCATTCCCATGGTCGGGGTCTTTCAGCTCACTGTCTCCTCTGCCTGGAATGTTCTTTCCCTAGATGTCTGCATGGCTCACTTCTTTCCTTCCAACAGGTGTTTACTCAAATGCCACCTTCTCAGTGAGACCTATGTTTCCCCCTCTCTGCAGTGCACCTTGCACTACGCATACACACGTGCCCACACATGCCATGACACTTCCTACTCTCCTTCTCTTCTTTAGTTTTCTCCTTAACACTTATCACTCTTACCATACTGCATGTTTTTCCTGTGAATGCTTGCTTCTTTTCCCCCTCAAGAATATTAGGTCCAGGGGGAGGACTTGTGCTCTCTTGTTCACACTGCTGTGTCCCCAATGCCCCGGGGTAGTGTCTAGCCCAGAGAAGATGTGCAATAAATGGTTGTTGAACGAAACAATGCTGGAACAAGGAAACTGTTGAATCAATGCAATGACGAGTGCCCATGTGTTTTTACCTACCCTGATGTTTTCCTTCTCTCTCTCCTGACCTAGGTACTGGATAACCTACTAGATGGTGACTTAACAAGCAACCCTTCTTACTTCCAGAATATCACAGGATGTTCTAGTTATTATAACATATTACAGTGCAAGGTAATGACAACATTTTTGAAACTGTGATAGTGTTGGCTTAAAAATTTTGGTAAAACCAAACTTCTCCCAATTTGAGAAATACTGTAGGTGACTTTATACTGGATAAATATGTCCTAACTGTATGGCATTATTGGATCTACTAATCTATAGGATCCCCTCCCCCACTGATGTTGTATATGTTATAATCTGACCATCAAGAATGATATTCCAGATAACTCAAAACAATCTCTGATTAACACAATCCCCCTCACCCCCCAGTAGAGCTTGTTATACAGAAGTTCTTTTGTCAAAGATAGAGGCCAGGATTGCTCTCCTGGGTATTAGGTTCCAGAACGCCAAGCCTGTAGTGAGTTTCTTGAAAATGTTCACATTATTTGCTCTGTGCTTAAGACGGTTTGGATAATCAAAACTGCCAAAGCCTTTAGGAAAATATTTGCTTTGTCTTACTTTTAACTTAAGATGGTTTCTGCACTTAGTATGGCCCTTACTTTAAGCCCTTTGGAATATTTCTCAAAATATTCAAGTAGTTTTCTTCCATAAAAGTAGGCCAAAATCAATGTCTTCTGTGCAGGATTAATCAAATAAAACAAAAGAAGCCAAAATGGGTATTTGGATTTGTATCATCTTTATCTAGTGTATATGAGAATACATCTTGTTTTAAAAATTGCCTTATTTATGAACTATTTTGTAAATAAAAAATAAAGCTGGTTTCAATAGAATCTGCCAAACCCGTGGTTTTGGATTTAGATTCTACCAAGAGAAAAACAGATGGTAGGCAAGAGAGAAACAGGATTTGCAATCACATTTCTTTTTCCTTTACAAAGTAGTGTATTTGAAAGATTAGCAAAAAAGAAGGATGCACAAAATTATTGATCTCAAACTGCTTTATCCCTTTGTAATTTTTTAAAACAGCATTTATACCTTTTTTCTTTTAGTATGATGAGTATCACAGACTTCACTATCACAGACTTTATGCAGTATTTTTTTTTAATAAGCCTCATGGACAACTTTTCTTTTGTCTCATGTCCTTCATAAAGTCATCTGTTTTTACACTTGGTATATTTCCCTCCTTCAATTATGGTTAGCTGATTATTTTGTACGTGTGGTTTTAATAAGCAGCAGAACATGGAAAAGAAAGCCTCAGCTTTTAATCCACCAGACCACTGCTCTGGCTCTTGTGGTCCATTTGACTTTTGTCCCATAGAGCCTCCGACAAGGAGCAAATTGTTTTTGATAATCTCACCCCTTTCATTTTTCCTGTTTTTGCCTCAAATGTTTTTTTTTTTCTTAAAGATTTTATTTATTTTATTTGACAGAAAGAGTGAGAGAGCACAAGCAGGGGAAGCAGCAGAGGGAGAAGGAGAAGCAGGCTTCCCGCTGTGCAGAGAGCCTGACATGAGGCTCAATCCCAGGACCCTGGGATCATGACCTGAGTCAAAGGCAGATACTTAACCGACTGAGCCACCCAGACGCCCCTCATATGGGGTTGTTGATTGGAGTCATAGATTCTAGAAGATGAGTTACCGAGAAAGAAAAATCGAGCATTTAAGTGCAAATGGAGCATTGGCTCTGAAAGTATCAGATCATCCAGTTTTGTTATCAGTAAAATTTAAATTACCTCAGAACCCCCAAATTAAAAATCTCAAGGTGGAGACCAGTTAATAGTCATGTCTCATCTTGTTCATTATGGTTTATGTTAGGAGAAATCTGCAGCTTTCCCCATAAGCTGTTGCTGCCATCCAGTCACGTTCCCTAATGTTTTTCTGATGTCCCCTTCTGCCAGGAACCTGAGGACCAAAATTACTATGGGAAATTTTTGTCCCTCCCGGAAGTGAGGCAAGCCATCCATGTGGGAAACCGGACTTTTAGTGACGGATCCGAAGTTGAAAAGTACATGCGAGAAGATACAGTAAAGTCCGTTAAGCTCTGGTTAGCTGAGCTCATGAACAATTACAAGGTAAGAGAGTTACTCCAGTTACTATCTATTTCAGGAACTTTTTAGATTACTCAGAGTGGAGGTGACATTCTCTTGTTTGTAATTCAACTTCTGCCATTCTGTTTTTTACTTTTAGGATATTTTACAAATACAAACAACAACCCCCAGACTATTTGGTTTCTTTGAATTTTGAGTTTTTCCTCTGAGTAAATAACGATCCCTTGATAGTTTCCTAAAATGAAATTCTCTTTGGCACATGCCACATCTCATCATTTCTTGAGAAAAGAGGTACAGCAGAGCCAAGATGACTGGCCTTGTGGAAGCCAATTTTGCCTTATTGCTTGCTTTATAATATTAATCCCAATGAAGTCAGGGATAAATGGAATCAACTGGTTATTCCAAAAAGTGCATTTAACCTTGTAATTGTATTCATTCCTATTGCCCAGTCACAGTTTTTTTCATTATCTGCTTTAAGCCTAAAACAGTGCTAGGCTGTCAGCTTGAAACAATGAATGAGAAAGGCTCCCTGTTTTGAGGAGTATAAATTCAAGCACTTTGTTATCTGAGATGCTCTGCCTGATTTGCGGTTGGAGGTACCCAAGGAAAGAGAAAAGTGTGAATGAAGCCCTGAAAATGCAAGCAGAGGGGGCATGGACCCTAGAATTCTCACCGTGAAAGAAGGACAGCAAGAGCAAGTGATGCAGGGAAAAGTCATCCTCTGAATTTCTTTCCTGCTATCACCATTCTCACTTCCTCTGATCTTCTTGAGCTGTTATCCTCTGTCCTCGGCCTGGTCTGTGGGGGCACCTCCATAGGGTAAGTGTGCTCACGATGGAGGGGACCACCACCTGAGATGGTCCACGCCCTCTCTAGTTCCTGGTAGAGGCAGGAGTAATGCTTGAGATGAACAAAAACCAGGACAGCCAGTAGCCTACACACCTTTGTGTGAATTAGAAAAAAGACAACCCCCCTCAGGATACTTTAGTTCCATTGGTCAAAAAATTCTAATACATTGCTTTAATTGGAATCAAACTCTTTACTACCATTTTCTGCCATGAGGAATACACGTGTCTATAAGGTCTTGGGATTGTTCAGTGTACAGCCCTCACTACTGTGCAAGGAGTCCATCACCAAAGGTGTCCTTACTAGATTGTGTTCTGAACTATGACAGACCTTGAAGGCCCATCTTTTGGTGCTATCTCTAGTACACAGTTTGAGACCCTCGACATACAACTCTTATTGGGAAAAAAAAAATCTATGGTTAGTGGTAGTCTATAAACCCATTATAAATTTGTAGAACTTGATGAAATACTTTCTAAGAAAGAAAGGGTCTAGCTAGATGACGTCAGAATTTCAAGCATCCTTGTGTTTGGTTCCATCGGGGTCCTGAGTGCTTGCCTACCCAGAGCCTTCTCTGCACAACTTTTTTTTCTTAAGAGATTTTATTTATTTCAGAGAGAGTTCATGAGTGGGGGGAAGGGTATAGGGTGAAACAGACTCCCCACTGAGCAGGGAGCCCAACACAGAACTCGATCCTAGGACCCTGAGATCATGACCTAAGTGACTGAGACACCCAGGCGCCCCTCTGCACACCTTTTTAAAGCACTTAGCTGGTTGTCCTCTTCTCTGAGCTCTCAGACCATGTTGTCTCTACACTGTGGCCACACTTAGCACCCTGTAATGTCATTGTAGGCTATCCATTCCAGCACCAGCCATGGTGTTGGAATTTGTAATTGCCAATTACAAATGAATGAATGAAAAATCCATTCTATAAATTGTGCTACATCAAAGATATATCTAATAAATGTGTTCCTGATTCATTAGATGTTATCTACAAATTCATTAGGCTAGAAAGAACTGAGCATTTGTGTTTTCAAGACATAAACAATGGGCTATAATATAACATTAAAGAATACAAAGTGGGTTTTTTTTTTTTTTTTTTTTTTTTTGAGAGGAGAGCGGATAAGGAAGTTCTGCGTACATTTTTTTGTGCCCCTGGGAAATACATTTTCTCATTGTCTAAATTGCACTAGACTATGATTCTTTTCTCAGCCAAGTGAGGATAGGGAGGAACATGCAGCACACCTGATGATAAACTCTCCTGATAACTGGATAATGACCATAGAGTATCCCCTTGATTGGTAAAGAATATACTGATTAAAAATGATCCAGTATTTCGATATGTAAACATCCCTGTTTCCCATGTATCTTAAACCTACCAACATGAATTCCAATGAAATCAGAATATTCTTTAAAGTCCAAATTAGTTGTCAGAAAAAAAAGAGGATAGATCGGTGGTACAGATAAACTGTGTTTCCATAAAGAAAGAGAACAAAGTATGCAGTCAGTCTGAGCGCCCACCAAAAAGTGGCTGCTGCAGAAACAGACTGCATATTCATTGCTACAGCCGGGGTTGCCTACAGGGCAATGATTATCTTTGGCTTGTCTGTTAACGGTGGTGAACCTCAGTGTATGAGCAATAGAATCAGAACAACCTAGGTTGTTTTAAAACATTAGTACCCTCAAAATTGTATTTATGCAAGCATCAGTGCTAATTTGTCAGAGAAAATAGTGCACATGTTTCTATTCATAGGAACATGGACATCTTTTTCTAGTACCAGATTCATTGTAGGCAAAGTGGAGTTTCTCTGATGGACTGAGGAAGACCTTCATCAGCTTCCAGGAGCTCGGAGAACTCCTGTGGCCCATCAGTTTCTGTGTAGGCTTCGTAGAAACATCATCCTTTTCTTGCCGGGAATGTGCACTCAAAAGTCATTCTCTTCCATTAACTTCAGATGTTTAGGCGGTAAATTGAAATACATTAGCAGTTTCCAAAATCAGTAGAAGAAGAAATAATCTGTTGGACTATTGGCATCCTCATGATAAGCCAGACCACAATACTTTCAGGATTTTTGGAGTTAGCTGGGTCATAGAGCATGATGGCTATGAGCATGGGTTCTGAAGTATTTTGAGTTTGAATTCTGGTTCACCATTCACTGGCTGTGTTCCTTTGGAGGAAGATATCTATAACCTCTCTGTTCTTCAGCTTTCCTATTTGCAAAATGGGAATAATAATAGCACTTACAGGTGAGTTCTTGTGAGGTTTAAGTGGATTACATATGTAAAAACACTTAGAATAATGAATAGCAGTTAGAAAGTGCTTGAAAATATAGGCTGTTACCAATGGTGTTCAACAAATTTTAGCAAAAGTCCTTAGGCACATGCTATATGCAGAAGTTATGTAAGAAACCTTGGAAAACACAAAAATAAGAAAGACTTAAGACTCTTGGTTTCCGGTTCAGCATTTAAGGAGCTTAGAAGTTACCACTTGATCTGAGTAACAAGTAAAAAGTTAAACTGAAAAGTTGACAACTCTTCTAGACCTGTGAGAGAAGTGAGGTAAGGGGGCAAACACCTTCTCCACAGATGGGAAAGAGGCACATACAGAGAACCACAACTTCATCTGAGCAGAAACGTCCATAGTAACCAGTGCCAGGGTAGAAAAACCCAAACTGTAAATTTTTACAACAGGAAAATGAACAGTCCAGTTAAAAAATGGTCAAAGACCTTAACACACCCAAGTCTTAAGACCTTAACCCCTCACTCAAGAAGATATACGGATGGCATCCAAGCCTCTGCAGAGTTGTTCAACATCATGTCTTCAGAGAATTGCAAATGTAAACCACGAGATGCCATTTTACACCTATGAGAATGGCCAAAATCCAGAATGCTGACAACACCAAGTGCTAAGGATAGCACTATATATCTAAGGATATAGAGCAAAGGGAACTCTCATTCATTGCTGGTGGGAATGCAAAATGGTATAGCCACTTGGGAAGACAATTTGGCAGTTTGTTGTTTGCTTGTTGTTGTTGTTTATACAACCAAACAACTTTAACCAGATAATCATCATACGCCTTGGTATTTACCCAAATGAATTAAAAATTCATGTCCACACAAAATCCTTCACGCAGGGGTTTGTAGCAGCCCTATTCATAATTGCCAAAACTTGGAAGCAACAAGATGTCCTTTGGTAGGTGAGTGGATAAACTGTAGCATAGACAATGGACAATATTACTCAAAGAATACTATAAATACTAAATATAGTATAAATATAGTATAAATATATTTATAAATATATTTATACTATAAATAAATATAAATAAATAAATATAAATAAATAAATAAAAATATAAATACTAATATAGCATAAATACTATAAAAAAGAATTACTATAAAGAATGATGTAGCAAGCCGTACAAGGACATGGAGGAAACTTAACTGAAAGAAGTCAATTGAAAAAGCTGCACACTATATGTTTCCCATTCTATGAGTTTCTGGGAAAGACAAAACTATGGAGACAGTCAAAGGTTCAGTTGTTGGCAGGGCTAAATGAAGAGGGTGAGGTGAATAGGCAGGGCATAGAAGATGTTTAGGGCAGCGAAACTATTCTTTGTGACATTATAATGTGGATCCATGTCGTTATACATTTGCCAAAATCCGTAGACTGTACACCATCATGAGTCAGCCCTGACGTAAACTAGGGACGTTGAGTAATAACCATGCATTAGTGTAGGTTCCCATGTTGTAACAAATGTACCACTGTGGTGGGGAAAGGCGAGGGTGGGGCAGTTTGTGCATGTGTGGGGACAGGGGACAGAATGGAATGGTCTCATTCTCTGCTCCACTTTGCTGTGTGCCTAAGCTGCCCTAAAAAGTTCAAGAATTAAAAAACAAAAAAGTCTTCATTGTCTGTCTAGTGAAAGAGATAGATACCAGTATAGCTGATAAAAAGTAGACTCAGTTTCTACTTCCGGCACAGTGATAGAGTAGAGCTGAAAGCCCCTTCCCTGAAACAGAACGAAATTCAGATGAAATTGCAACAAATACAGTTGCCACACTTTTGACAAAAGAAGATCTCAAAGTGAGAGAAAGAAAGCAAAAACAAAGAGAAACAAAGATAGGGAACTGAGTTCTGCAGAGCAGGAACAGTAGCACAGGGTGGCCGTAAAGACCAGTGTCCTCAACTCTGTAATTAGTGACTGGGCCTTGGGCCCAAGGAAGGTGAGTTTGCTGAGCTGAGAGCCTGGTGCCAAGCCTGGGACACATGGAGGGGCTAATTGGTCCCATAGTGGTAGTGAACTCTGGTGACCAACAGAACCAAATACACAACACCTAGAGGTATTGGGGGTTTTCAGATTTTTATTAGCTAAATTCAACACAAAAGTGAGCTCGTTATCAACAGTCATCTACTCTGCAGTTAAACAGGGCTCCCATGGCTGAGGGTAAGCAGAACCAACTACAAAAGATGTGGATGTCCAAGGCACTGCAGATCTGGAAATATGTAGGACAGAATATAAATAACTAGGTATGAAATATTTAAACACATAGAAAAGGAGTTTAGAAATAAGCAGTAGACAGCCATCAAATATGGCTAGGCCAATTTGAAAGAAAAGCAATAAGAACTGTTAAAAATGAAAAATACAGTATATTTAAAACCCAGTGCTTGGGAATAAAGAACAGATTAGACATGGCTGCCAATAAAATTCATGGATTAGGAGAAATTAGTCAAAATGAGACATAGTAAGACAAAGATGATTTGAACGATGTAATTAGCCAGCTTGATTTAATGAGTGTATATAGATTTCTAAACATGGTAATCAGCAAGTCTCAAGTATTTTCAAGAATTTGCATCATACAGCCCATATTTTCTGACCATGTATGAATTTAGAAATCAATAATAACAATATATATAAAAATATCCAAAAAATACAAATAAAATGTAAATCCATCTAACGTGTATATCAAAAAAGTTAGTTCAAAAAAGGGTGAAAACCACATATATAACAATGTTAAAAGAGAAAAACTTTTTCATCTAAATAGATGCAAAAACATGGATGTAATAAAATTAAAACGCATTTATGCTAAAAATTTTAGCAAACTAAGAATAGTATCTTTTTCTTTTTCTTTTAAGATTTTATTTATTTGACACAAAAAGAGAGCAAGAGAGAGCACAAGCAGGGGTAACAGCAGCAGGAGAGGGAGAAGCAGATGAGCAGGGAGCCTGATGTGGAACTCGATCTCAGGACTCCGGGATCATGACCTGAGCCAAAGGCAGTTGCTTGCTTAACTGACTGAGCCACCAAGGTGCCCCACTGTATTGGTTTCCTATGGCTGCTGTAATACCATTACTGCAGACTTGATGGCATAAACTACAGAAATTTATTTCCTCACAGTCCTGAAGGATAGAAATCTAATGTCGCCTTCACTGGTGTTAGTACGGCTCTGCTCCCTCTGGAGACTCTTGGGATAATCCATTCCTTGACACTTCCAGCTTTTGGTGGCTGTTGGCATTCTTTGGCTTGTGGCTACATCATTCCAATATCTGTCTCTGTGGTCCCATGGACTTCTTTTGGTTTAGGGCCAAATATCCTTCTACCACCCCCTTATAAGGATACATGAGACTGCATTTAGGGACCTCATGGATAATCCAGAATAAGCTCCCCATCTCAAAATGCTTAATCCAGTCACATCTGCAAAGTCTGTCTTCCTCCTTCCTTTGTACCTTCATTTCTTCCTTTGTTTTTTATTTGCTACAGAAGGTAACATTCACAGGTTCCAGGGATTAGGACTGGATATCCTTGGGGAGGCAGTATTATTCAGCCCAGCATACAGTATGAGACTTTCTTGACTTGATTAAAAAAAACTACCAAAAGTCCACAATAAGCATTCTTTTTGTTTCATAAGACAGAACACATGTTGCTTTAAAATCAGAGTTCATTATGATATCAACAAATAAATTTTAAAAGAATGGGGGAAATTCCAGTTACTAAATGTATAGGGAATAATGGAGTCACGATTTGACAGATAGTACAGTAATAGTAGTTTCAGGCAAGAATCACCAATGGATGCTAAATTTGGTGAGTGAAACTGTGATGAGAAACGCTATCAACATAGTCCCAAAGTATTCCCCTTCAAAATATTTATGATGAAAAGAAAATGAGTAACTTTACAGTAGAGAAACCTGGCATATATGATCTAAGTTAACATTACCAGTAATGGGACAAACCAACATTATATGCCTCTGATGTGTTATACTGAAAAGACACAATAACATTGATGTGATGTTCTTCCAAGAAGTGTCTAACAGGAATTTGATCATGAGGAAACATCAGACAAACCCAAATTGGGGGACGTTTCACTAAATAATTGCTAGTACTCATCAAAAGGTTATAAAAGACCAAAGTAGAAGAAGAAGAAAAAGAAGGAGGAGAAGGTAGTAGAAGAGAAAGAAGAAGAAAGAGGAGAGAAGGAAGGAAGGGAGAAAGGGGGTGGGGAGGAAGGAACGAAAGAAAAAAGGATGGAAGGAAAGGAAGGGAAACAGGGAGGGAGAGAAAGAAAGAGGAGGAGGGGAGAGGAGAAGGAAAAAAGAGAGAAAAAAGAAGAAAAGGAAAAAAAAATTTAATTTTTAAAAATTAAAAAAAAAAAAAAAACCCAACCTGAGGGATTAAGAAGACTTGAAACCTGAATATATACAATGTGTCACCTAGGACCAAAATGGAAAATTTTGAATGAAATCTGTAGAATAGAAAATGGTTTATATCAATGGTAATTTTCCGGTTTTAATGATTCCATGGTGGTTATGTGAGATGTTAATAGTTTGAAGGCTACGTGAAGGGTACCCAGGAATTCTTCGTACTATTTCTTCAACAACTTTATTGAGGATGCAGTTCCCAAACTGCAGAATTGACCCATGTAAAATGTTCAAGTCTGTGATGTTTAAGATATTCACAAGTGTTTGCAACCATTACCACTCTTTAACTTCAGAACATTTTTGTCACCTCCCAAAAAAATCCTTTATCCTTTAGCAGTAACTCCCTCATTAATAACCCACCCCCCTCCAGCCCCTGACAACGACTACTCTCCTGTTTCCATGGAGTTGCCTATTTTGGACATTATACATAAATGGAAGCCTACAATATGCGGCCTTTTGTAACTGGCGTCTTTCACTGAACACAGGGTTTTTAGGTCCATCCATGCAGCCCGTATCATGACTTTGCTCCTTCTTATTGCCAAATAATATTCCGCTGTATGGCTAGGCCCCATTTTATTCATCCACTCATCAGTTATTCCCACTTTTTCCCTCTTACACATCATGCTGCGATGAGCAGAATACATGCAGAATAAAACGGGAGAACAGGCAAAAGTAAATAATATGTTATTTTGAGATACATGTGTATGTAGTAAAACTTTTTCAAAAGTAAGGAAATTCTAAACCTAAACCTCAGGGTAGGGGTTCCCTTGGTGGGGTGGGCAGAGGGTTGGGAGGGACAGGGGAGAAGTACTCTGGGTGGATTCACTGGTACTGGTCACACACTCGTTCTTAGGGTGGCTGCTGCATTTGTGAATGTCTGTGTGTAGTGTGCTTCCTAACCTACAGATGCAGTGTAATACGTTCTATGACATATATATAGTATATATAATATATGTAGTATACATGTGTCTGTAGTGTACATAGTTTTGAAGGAGGCAGACTGTGATGTGTGCTGTACAGATGTAATTGACCGTGTTCTGAGCAAGTGAACTGCTTAGCATGACCACACCTTTACACTCACTCAGCACAGGACAGAGGTTTGCAAGGCATTATAGGGGAGACAAAGACGCTGAATCTCTCACAGAGAATTCCATTAGTTTTCCTCACAGGGTGATGTTGATTACATAATCCAAAACAGATATTTAAATAATCTTTTTCTACCTCACTCCACAGGCCCGTTAGTGGGCAATAAATTTCCCTTGCAAATCATATTCTGTTCCAGTTCCTTGATACTCATGTTAAGGTGTGTGCAGTTTCAGGTGTCAAGCTGCCTAGAATTTAAATTTTCCCTCTCACTCCCTAATCTGTAAAATCTTACTTATATCATAGACAATAAGCATAATAAGGGCAGCCATCTTACCTTCTTAGTAACCACTCTGTGTAGGGCACCTAGCACAGTGTCTGACATGTAGCTGGCACCCAATAAACTTTAATGATGGAAGAATTCTCATGGCGGGGGAGGGACACCTGGGTGGCTCAGTTGGTTAAGTGTCTGCCTTTGGCTCAGGTCATGCGCCCGGGGTCCTGGGCTCGAGTCCCGGCATCAGGCTCCCTGCTCAGCGGGGAGCCTCCTTCTCTCTCTGCCTCCGTCCTCTGCTTGTGTGTGCTGGTTCATGTTCTCTCTCTGTCAAATAAATAAACAAAGTTTTTCTTTTTTTTTTTTAAAGAAACAATTGTCATGAGAAAAAAGAAGAAATGTCAAAAGACTTGACAGAGAGTATGTGTTGCCTAATAACACGTTACTTCCCTTAATTTGCCCTTCTCCCATTCTGGAACTGCACTTCTACTCTAAAGCTCCTTGGCTTTAGAAGCACCTGGGGAGCCTAAAAAAAAAAAAAAAAAAAAAACCCAACCCTTAAATCACAGCCCACTCCACCAAGTGTTCTGATTTAATTGCCTGGTATAGCTCCTAACACATAGTAGTGTGAATAAACTTGGAAGGAAAGGAGGAGGGGAAAGGACAGAATGACAGAAAAAAAAAAAAAAAAAACACAGGTGGTTTGTTCATTTATACCATAGCTGTCTTTGCAATAAACTCAGATTTGATTTTAGTAAGTGCAGATAATTCACCAGTCTGATTACCATTGATTACGTGTATTATGTTCCCTTCTCTTTAAGCAGGATTTTTTAAAAAACAAAAACAAATACACTCTCATACACTGATTATAATATGTATCTTGACTTAAAAAAAAAAATGCGAGGGGTGCCTGGGTGACTTAGTGGGTTAAGCCTCTGCCTTCGGCTCAGGTCATGGTCTCAGGGTCCTGGGATTGCATTGGGCTCTCTACTCAGTGGGGAGCCTGCTCCCCACCCCACCCCCGCCTGCCTCTCTGCCTACTTGTCATCTCTGTCTGTCAAATAAATAAATAAAATCTTTAAAAAAATATATGGTAGGGGGTGGAAAGTGTCTCTCTAAAATCTAGGAAATGCAGGCCACACTCCCTAAGAGCTATTGGCTTTGAATAGCCTGTTCTTTGTAGAGCTCTGTGCTTAATCCTTTCTGATAAAGACGGTATGCTGTTCTTATGATGATTCTTGTTTAAAGAAAAATTTTTATTTTTTTATTTTGTTGTTTTTTTTTAATTTGAGAAATCTCAGGAATTTTTACTCAGATCTGTCCTAAGCCAATACATTTTTCTGTAAACGTCACAACGCCAGTTAAGTTTTGTTCAATTTAGTTCCCTATTTCAACCATGAGATGTTTTTTAGCAAGTGATGACTCTGGACCCATCCTGTGCTGGGCTGCTAGGGGGTTCAGCAGTTTAAAGCAACTGCTGCAAATCACGCTTGACAGTTTGCGAAATACTGTGCAACTTGGTGAGATGCGAACCTCAGTGAACACTTTCTCACCACCTAAATTGGTAGATATTATGTCTCTTGTTCACCATCACTCAATTACCCTGAGTAGTTATGCTGTGCTTCACCAAAACCGTCACAATGTAGCAGATTCCCTGCCTTTATTTTGAAGGTGCTGTCATCCAAGAACATGTGCTGACCTTTAGCTGCTCTCTCATAGGCAATATTGGTAAATAATGTTTTTTATTAACATATAACGTATTATTTGTTTCAGGGGCACTTGAATATGTTTTTAACTCCCTTTCTCTGTCTGGCTATAGTTCTTGCCTTCCCAAAAACATATGAGCTATATTTTCAAAGTCCAAATGTTCATGAGAGCGAGAATGTGAGTGTGTGAGTAAGTGAGTGAGTGTGTGTGTGGTTGTATGTCCTGTGTGAAACCATTATTTCAACCAACAAGAGCTACAGCTCTATACCTAAAGGCCTTTTGGATCAAAAGCAAAGCCTTGTCCTTGGATTTGAAGTTTCTCCTGTTGCTAGGTTGTTCGGAAGGCCACTGCAAATTCAGGACGTACCATCTCCAAATACCAGTTTCTACCTCCGCGTGCTTGTGCTTTGAAAGGTTGAATTGCCCTAGGGTAGGGCTTAGTTTTCTGTGTTTAAAAGTTCATCTTGTCAGGAAATTGTAAATATAAAGTTACCTTTCCCTGTCCTTTCTCATCCTGCAGCTCATTAAGTTTCAACTAATTGCATCTTCAGAACTCAGGATCTTAATGTGTTTCAGCTTTACCACCGGAGCAAAATCTTAACACCCAGTTGTTGAGTTCTCTTTACTTATCCCAGGCTATCAAAAGATTTTCATTTACAAATGGGCAGTTCTTGATTAATGAATGTGACTTAGAATTTTGAAAGGTAAATATTTCTAGTAGATCTAACTCATTTTAGCGGTCACTCTAATTGCTTGTGGCATTTTCCTTAATGACATCTTCTGATGGTAAAATGGCAATCGTGGCCAGGAAACGAGATTTGACAAATGACAATTTCTTGCATACAGGAAAGCCCGAATGCTTAAATAGGTCTGATTCTTCAAATTTTAGGTGGACTCTAAGCTTCTATCAAAGCATGATGGGAAAAGTCTGGCTTTGTTGACTCTAAGCTGACGTGATCACTTTTCTTCCAAAACCCTTTGAAGACAATGAAGCCATTCTATGAAAAACTTCTGGGAGGAGGAAGTAGCTCCCAGTGAAGCCTAACTAAAGAGAGGGAAGCTAATCCTGGGACATTTGTTTTATGTAATCATAGCCTATAGAAAAGCAACTGCCACTTTATAAGCAAATAAAAATAGTGTACATAGGAAAATCAGTGTATACTGCAGACTTCCTTATGAATTCATTTTACCTATTTCAGTTATAATCCAAGTGTAAGCAAGAGCAGCATTAATTTTTTTTTAAGATTTTATTTATTTATTTGACAGACAGAGATCACAAGTAGGCAGAGAGGCAGGCAAGAGAGAGAGGAGGAAGTGGGCTCCCTGCTGAGCAGAGAGCCCGATGCGGGGCTCGATCCCAGGACCCTGGGATCATGACCTGAGCCGAAGGCAGAGGCTTTAACCCACTGAGCCACCCAGGTGCCTCTGGGCTTCTTAATTTTTATTTATTTATTTTTTTTTATTTTTTATTTATTTTTTTATTTATTTTTTTTTTTTTTAAGATTTTATTTATTTGCCAGAGAGAGAGAGAGTACACACAAGCAGGCAGAGAGGCAGGCAGAGGCAGCGAGAGAAGCAGGCTCCCCGCCGAGCAAGGAACCCGATGTGGGACTCGATCCCAGGACCCTGGGACCACGACCTGAGCTGAAGGCAGCGGCTTAACCAACTGAGCCACCCAGGCGTCCCGGCTTCTTAATTTTTAAGAATTTCGATGAAGAAGGGTAAAGAGAATACCCATCAATTATAAAAGAGACTTTGATTTCACCCAAACCTACCATGCTTCTGACACCTGTTCTTGTTTGTCCTTTCAGTTTACGTTGGGACAAAATGCTCACATGAGAAATGACACGTATTTCTATTTTGCTTATTTCTTTAAGCTGTTTGAAAATATATTCTGTGTGAATTGGTTTGTTTTCAGTTGCTTTGGGGAGCACTGTCATCATTTTGCAAGGGCTTTATTTTGTTGTGTGATGCTCAAAACATTAGAAGGTACACTTACGATTTATGGCAACAGAAAACGTAAACTTTCATCTGGAGTCACCCAAATATGGCAGGGGGAGGGCAGTATGAGGAGAAAGATAATAATAGCGATACCATCTGCCAGGTAGGCTCCATGGCTCTCAAAATCAATGCGCTGAGAAATGCGTATTTAAATCCAGGTGCTATGAAAGCCAACTGCTGTGAATACAGACGATTATATTAGTTGACTTTACGTTGAAAAGATAAATAGGGAAAGAGTGGGGGGAGTCGTCCTTTCCAGATCCCGTGAGGGGGTCTCTTGTGCAGTAACCTTCGCCACACCGCAGTAGCTTCTCCATCTTTCGTCCTCACGCCATGGTATGACAGGAGAAGGTGCCAAACGCGGACACAAATGTCATAAAACTGGACCATGGGAAACCAGGGTGTGCCCACCACCATCCTCTGGGGAGTGGGAGGAAAATAGTAAAGGCTTAATTTTTCTTTTAATTTAAAAAAAAAGGAAATTAAAAAAAAAACAACTCTGCTAATGTTTCATAGATGGATTGGCACCAGGCGCCTATCTGGTCTGTATGTTAGAGAGTCACATATTTAGCTGTGATGGAACCAGAATGCCCAAAGCCAGTGTTCTCGTTTCTCTAACCTTCGCCATCATCATTTGAGCCCATTGGCCGCAGGATCTGGCTCCAGGTTCAGCGCTTTTTCCACTAGAGTTTCCTCTTCTTCCATCTGAGTGTGACTTAATTCAATGGCAGTTGACCTGGTTTATCGGTCTAGAAGGGGAGGCCGTGTCTGCACGCTTACAGCTGTCTGAGCAAACCACAGTCGCAGCCCCCGGGGCCCTTCCAGAGCTGTGGCGTCGCTGGAGTGGCCTGTCCTGCTCTGTAGAAGTCGCCCAGTCCCGCCCCGGCCATGGGTCAGTCTGTGCTGTCAGCTAGATTATGAGCAACTCCCACGTCTTGTCACTGGGTAACAGTCTACACCACGGCACAGGGTTCCTGTGCTGAGTGACGTGTGATTGGATGAAAGCTGGAAACTTCAACCAGGCTTTTTGAAAAAAGAGCCAAGCAGGAGCCCCTGACCTCCTGTGTCTTGACTCCCCTGTGTCTCCCTGGGCTCTGCTCGCTCTGAATATTCAAGTCTGTTTCTTCATCCTCTGCACAGTCCTCGTATTTATTACAGTGTTTTGCACAATCCTTTTGAGCTTATTCTCTGGAAAAAATAGGCAGAAAGTGCCTTACTTACCAAACAAGGGTTAAACAACAAGGGTAAAACAACAAACAAATTGCAAGCTCCTGGAGCGGCTTCGATGGAATATCACTGTTGAGAGTATGGGACAGAGAACCTTGCGTCTGACTGATACCCGATTTTTCTGTGTAGGTGAAAACCTAAAGAACATAGAGCATCAGTGAGACTTCTTTTTTTAATTTGGTAAGGACAGGGAGCTGTGCGACCAGGTCCGTGTCTTCTCTCATGGGGACCTCAGCCTGGTTGGAAACTTTTCACGAATTTTGCTGCTCACCTGGGGACTGATGAAAGTGGGTGAATTAGACGTCTAGAAGTGCCTTTTCTGATTCCTTGGGTGAGTCCCTGTTTACTCTTAGTCTTCTGATATAAAAAGCAAAGTAATCCTCATTTGCAGAGAACTAGAACTTTCTCACCTGGAAGGGAAGTTTGTTAGGGGAGATGAGAAAGGCTGGCTAGAATCCAGAATGGGCTGCACTTTGCTGAGTGCCCTACTCACAGGGCAGTGGAAGGCTTCCCTCCCCACTGTTTGTGTTCCTTTGGGACCTTATGAGCACTTCCTTTTTTTTTTTTGTTTTAAGTTTTTTTAATTTATTTGACAGAGAAAGAGAGAGAGGGAGAGCACAAGCCCAGGGAGTGGCAGGCAGAAGGAGAGGTAGAAGCAGGCTCCTCGCTGAGCAGGAAGCCCTATGCAGGGCTTGATCTCAGGACCCTGGGACCATAACCTGAGCCAAAGGCAGACACTTAACCCTGTGAGCCACCCAGGCGCCCCTTCTGAGCACTTTTAAATTGATGCCTGTTGAGGTTGCTGGGCATTTCTTCTGTGGCAGACCACACTGCTCTCTGTTGGTCCTTGGGATAGCTTCAGCAGCGAGGTCATTTCCCTGCCTTTCCCTGTAGAAGGGAGAGCAGGCACCAGCGACATTGCATAGTGTCTGGGACTCTGCTTCCCTCTTTTCCGTCTCAAAATCCTTGGTGGACCTACTCAGATTTATAGCAGTGCTCTTTATGTTTGAACTTGAGTGACAGTGATGTAGAGGAGCAGGGAACTGGCAGGGGACTTGATGGCAAGGGGTTTTCCGGAGCTCCTATCTATTCCCCGAATAATGGAAGCCGGAGGAACCACTCCCACTCCTGCACCTGGACTGTTTTCCAGCTTCCTGAGTCCAGCTCAGTAAACTGCAGATTCCTCATCTCAGAGTGGCCGTCCTTGGAAGTTGTGTCTGTCTTCTGATAACTGTTGACGAAGGGACAGATTTTCTTTGCAGGATATACCAAACCCAAGGTATACTTGGCTGCTGTCCAGTAGAAATAAAATGTAAGCCACGTATGTAGTTTTAAACTTTCCACAAGGAACATTAAAGATATATAAAGAAGCAGGTGAAATTAATTTTGATAACATTTTCATTAACCCAGTATACCCAAAATAGTATATCTGCATGCCATCAATATTAAGAAATTACTGAGATACTGTACATTCCTTTCTTGGTAGGAAGTCATCAGGATCCAGTGCGTATCTTAGACTTACAGCACATCTCAGTTTGGACTAGCCATGTTCCAAGTGCCTACTAGCCCCATGTGGCTGGTGGCTACTGTATTGATTAGTCTGGGTCGTTACCTGTAGCCTTAATTATTATAAATTACAGTATTTTTTACTTGTTCCATGGGGCTGTTTTTTGTTGGCTGGGTTGAGTGCAAAGGTATTTACTCATTAATGAAGTTCATTTAATAATGTGGGAAGGGAAAGAATTGGCTCCTTGGCCTACCTTTCAGTAGAGTAATAACATTGGCAAGCACAAAGCAGTCTTTGGAGATGACCTTTGGTGTGATCTTGAAGCTGGCATTCTGACAACCAGGAAGGACAAGTTCCCCTCTGGAGAGACTCATCTGGGAAACAGACAAGCCCGCTCCTGGGGCAGTTTCAGTTCATTAAATCCAGTTATTGTGATGAGGGTCAGAGGAGACTCTTAAGAGGTTAGGGAATCAGAAAAGGGCTCTGAGAGCAGACCCTGAAACAAGAAGCCGAGCAAAGACTCCCCTCGAATAGGCCCCCATGACTTTTCTATTCCAACGGGAGGAAATAAATTATTCTGGGTCATTATTAGAAGTAATTTTAAGTGTGCTATTCTAGGTAGTTAAATTTTCTTTCAAAGAGCCTTGGGTTGCAGTGATGGCTTGCTGGATCCTTTTCAAGTTGGCTTTGCTTCTCGTTCCCTTCTAAAAGCAACTGAATTATTTAGAGTTAAGTTGCAAGAAAGCAGGAATAATTTTCTTTGGCCAAAAGACATTATTTGTATAATCGCTGGGTGCTCACTCCAACTTGTTTCTCCACTTTCGTTTTTCTTTACTTGTCTTGGCATAACCAGCTGGTGGGGGAATGGCAGGCACATGGGGGTGTTTATTCTAAGTTCATTTTTCCTCTTTCTTTGTCTTCCTTTCTCCTCAAACTTGGAAGCAGAATATGTCCCTTTTGAAGAACAGCTTGGTTGCAGAAGTGACTACTGTTCATTCAATGGTTGCGTTATTTTCCCACCAGTCTCCTTTAGGCAGGCCCTGAGGGCTCTGGCTTCCTGCGTTACAGCCCTGTATCCCTGCAGAATCACCGGGAAGAAGTAGGGCCAAAAGTGCAAGCAGTGGGCCACTGGGACTGAGGCATTGTCCGCGAAAGGATAACAGCTCTGCCTGCAGTCTCGAACATTTCTGGAACATTATCTTCCACGGCAGAAATTCAGTTTTTCTTTTGCAGTTGAGCTTTTGGGAAACCCTCGGGAATTACCCCAGGTTGAAGTGGATATTAGTGAACTTAATTCTCTTCTGTTCAGGAGAAAGGCACCGGTGGGTCATGCTAATTGCCTCAGGCAGAAACAACTCCCGACTACATTGGGGTTTATAATAGAAGAATGAGAAGTAAGGCAGCCAGAAGAGGAAGTGTGGAGGGCTGCTTTGTAGGAGTTTCATTGATTTAGCATCTGTAGGGAAAGCTTCTTTAAAAAAAAAAAAATTTTTTTTTTTTTTTTTTTTTTTTTTTAGTGTGCAGGAGAACATTCAAAACTAAGACAGATAGCGGCCAACTGGGACCGCCGTGCGGCCTGGAATAGTGGAGGCTGCCGTTCCATCATTTCCCCAAACAGGAAACCACAAAATGTTGGAGATTAAGGTCACTAGATCATTGGGAAAAGAGCATAACTTTGTCTGCAAAGTATTATGATGGATTGTAAATGGGCCAAAATATAAGCATAAATCTTTCGTCTAAAAATGCAACAACAAAAATCCAGCCTTCTCACAAAAGCCCAGTTTGCTTTCCTGTCGTACTGAGAGACCAGATCCCCTTTGGCGGCATTTCAGTAATTTTCCTAATAAGTTGAGGAGTAGTCAGGAAAGCAGAGAGAAAAGCTTTGTGTGTTCTCTGTCAGTAACATGTGTGCTTCAGTTTGGGTTTAAAAAAAAAAAAAGGCTAAGATTTAGATCAGTAAGTGGCCCTCACATGATTTATTTTCAGTCTTCTGCTTTTCTATTGGTGACAATGAAAATATATCAAAATCACATTCATATACCTTTCTGCCCCAAATCCCTTCTTTCAACTAATCAGTTGTATAGCCACCATGAAAAAGTACAGATGTCTTTCTTCCCCTTTGAGTATCATGTGTGATCCCCTAAATTACTTGAAGTCAGAATTTGACTCTGACTGGGTGTAGGGGGCTGAGGGTGTTTTCAGGTGAGTCTGCAGGTAAACTGCTCTGTGGCTAGCTTGGCTAACTGTCAGTTTCTTTATATCTTCCTGGAAAATATCTACCCTTCCGAGGTGTGCATTGTGTAAAATAAGGTTATTATCATCTGATTCTGTTCATCAGGTCTTTACTAGGGAGAGGTTTTCTTGCTGAGAGAGTTAAATCCATGGGGGGGGGGGAACAACTGTTGTATATACATCCAGAAAAGCTTGTGGTTTAAGATGTTAAAATGACTAGATTTTATTTTTTTTAAAGATTTTATTTATTTCTATTAGAGAGAGCAGCAGGGAGGGGTAGAGGGAGAAGCAGGGAGCTGTGCAGGGAGCCCAATGTGGGGCTCAATCCCAGGACCCCGAGATCATGACCTGAGCTGAAGGAAGATGTTTAACCCACTGAGCCACCCAGGCCTCCAATGACTAGATTTTAGAAATACTTAAATGGAACTGACTTTTTCTTTGACCCCTCTTTTCGGAAAACTTAGAGATGAAAGAGTAAATATGCCTCTTCTCTTCTAATTATTCGCTGCTTTGGAAAGTTAAAAAAAAAATCTGGAGTATTAGGAGGATAGGGGTCACATCTTTTCATATGTGTTCCCTTGGGTGTCTAGTCCTCAGGCTCTGCATGAATATTTACTTTATTTATTCATAAGTAGGGATTTCCCAAAAGCAGATTAAACAAGCAAGCAAACAAAACACGCTCGATATATAAGTGAGCATGTATTCTTTCCTCCAACTCAGACAAAAGGCCACTTCCCTTCCATTTTTCAATGGAAGTGAAATTCCACTGCCTGTGGATCCAGGAAGGAAAGGAAAGAAATAGAGTTGGAATGAGACCTACTGATCTTTCCTTTTTACCGATGACAAAGACATAGAAACAGAGAAATATTTCCCTCTTCTAAGAAAAACAATAGCATGAGCCCTGAGTAGAGGACAGGTGCCCTTGCGCCTCTTATTGGGGGGGGGGGGGGACACCGGTGAAGGGGCGGGGTCAGCCTGAGGGGGGCAGCCACTGCCGGGAGTCAGCTCAGTGTGGGTGAGTGGTCAGATCTCCCAGTAGTTAAATGCCAGCATCTAATTCTAAAGCAGCAGCAACACTGTGTAGATTACAGGAATATATCCCTGCATGCTGAACGCAGGCCTCCCGCAGCCAATTTAAAACCTCGGCATTCCACTACAAAAACATACTTCTCAGATCATTCTTGATCCAAAGTAACCACAACATGGATAAAATCCTGTTCCTCAGATGACAGGATACTTCTGCATCTCCCATCCCATCCGGCCCTCCCTACAATCCCAGGATATAAATGTTCCACTCTACAGAGGAGAAGACTGAGGCTCAGAGTGAGTCAGTGACATACCCAAGATCACTCAGGAAGCCCAGGCCTCAGGAGGCTGAGCTGGGGCTGGAGCTCAGGCCTTCTGTCTGCACGCATCATACTACTTTTATGAGCCCCTGCTGTATGTTTTGTCAAACCAATGAGCTCCTACAGTTGTTTAGAATTGTAACTTATTATGTCCTGTATCACAGTTGTAATTCACAAGTAACATCTGACTTGGAGGTTGTGGAGCTCTTTGAATAGCTATGTTGAGCTCTTCCAATGTGTTGATAATAGTAACAGGTGTTAGCATTCACTGAGCATTTATTGTATGCCCAGAATGCAGAGATTCACATGCATGGTGTTATGTCATCCCTCCAGGGGTCCTCTGTCCTAGAGGCTTCTCTTCCACCCATTTTACAGATGAGGAACTAGAGCTCTAAGCAGATTGAGTAACTTAAGATCATCTTGCTAGTAAGTGGCAGAGTTAGGATTTGAACCCGGCACAGAGGCCTATGCTGTCAACAATAAACACGTATCCTTACCTTTGGGTTTGCTTCTTGCCTGTGGAATGACAAGTATGGAAGAAAGCACCTGTTTGATGGCCTCCTTCGGGGGGCAGTGATTAGACAGCGAGGCAGTACTGGAGAGGGGTGAGAAGCGCACAGTCTGGACTCAAGCAGATCAGAGCTTGACTCTCCACCACAGTTGTCTCATCGCCCTCCACCTCTGTCTCCTTGCCCCTAAAATTGGTTAAATAACACCAGCCTTTTTGGGGTGTTGTGAAATCATGGATGTGCCATGCTTAGTACAGTTCCTCCAGCAGAAGAAGAATGAGAGCGTTCTGCTGTTACTCAAAAAATGTCCTTTTTGAAAGTGATACTCTTTATCATACTTTTCTATCAGTTAAGTATGGGGAAATTCCTTGCAATCTTGAATCTCATGCTTCAAAGCTAAAAGTTTCTTTACAAGAGTAATTGATAAACTCATGGCTCTGACTTCCAAGAAAATATTGCTGAGATACCACGCCCAGTGTGTGTGTGTGTGTAAAATCAGAGTGAAAGGCATGTTATTTCAAGTGTTTGAATGGATGGAGTTCAGGTTTGTCCTGGCGGGATTTCCTCCCACTGTAGGCCTGTCCTGGAAGAGTGAAATTGGCAACTGAGTATTTGACATGGATGGACCATCTGCATACTTTGAAGGCTTGTTTTAGAAGAAGGGCTCTATCGATTCTTCCAAGTCATTCTCCAGTTATCAACCTACTTGAGAAGGAGGAGGACCTGACACCCGCTGAACTCCTAATTTGCGCCAGGCACTATGCCAGCAACTCTGAACACAATATCTCATTTACTCTCACTACAGTGAGATGTAGGTCTTCCCATCTTCATGTCCAGAAAAGGGAATGCAGCCCATGGAGGCTAAGCCCCGCGTCCAGGGGTTCCCAGTTACTGCATGCTGGGACCTGGGTGACAGCGGGTCCATTCGTTGGTGTAGGAGCTTGGATTTCATGCTTTCAGCAACAGAAACAACCCTGCTTACTCGAAGCATAAAAAGAATTGATCAGAAGATATGATAGGTCACAGAATTCACGGAAAAATTGAAGACATAGATGAGGAAAGACTGGGACCAAGGACAATTCTGGGGATCCAGGTAGGAAAGCAAATGGGCAGACTCATCAGGGAACACTGTGTCACTCTGCCCACAGTTCAAATTTTATGAAAAGAGCATTTGAGTGCCTTAGCGTGGGACAGATGCTCATCCTTTGCACAGAGGAGGCAGGATATGAGATTGGCAACCTCTACTAGGGCTGGATCCTTTGAGGGCGTGGGAGTCCTGTTATCAAGGGAAGGGAGAGTCGACCTAGGCAGGCCAAAGCAATAGGCAATCAACATACAGCATCGTAGAAAACTTCTCACAGAGTGCAACTGACTCTACCCAGTAAAGGTCAATACTTTTCACAGGAGGCCAGGCCCTGCTCAAGGCTGCAGGCCAAACACGTGTCAGGAGAGCCCCATTCTCAGGGAGCCAATGCCATGCGACAGCTGCTTCCTCAGTGGCACTCCTTACCACAGAAGTGAGGCATCTGTCACCAGCCGAATAACGGCCTGGTACACATCACAGAGCCCAAGTGAGAAATGACAGAGAGATGTCACCAGACTTGGACGAACAGATCGAGGTTGTTTCTGAACTAGAGATGTGAAATGTGTCTCACAGTCCGCCAACTCTCCGCTCCCTGAGGCTTTTGGTAGCACTAAACATTTAGCTGTGGGGAGTCAGGAAATGCTTGTTGGTTTGAAGGAATTCAGCTCTTTTCTTAAGGAGTTCTAGGTAGGAGTTTGGAAGTCTGGGATCTCAGACACATTCTGGCACCTCACTGTGTCACAATTTCCTTAACAGCTAAGTAGAGGCAGACGTTGTAATTCCTCTCCTCCCTGGTGTCCTAAAGCAGTCAGAGAATAAAGCCAAACGTATAAGAAAGCACTTCAGAAAGTAAATAACAAAAATGCCCTTCTCATCTCTGCCTTTTGACCAAACAAACAAACAATGCTTATAATCCAGTCACCTCCTACCATTTCTTATAAATTATTGATTTCTGGAATGGGTTTTTAAGATTGCCCACAAGCAAACTAGTTAGGTTATTTACCTAGCTGTCATGAAAATTGAGTGTTGGTAATATTTGAGTTAATACAAATTATTCCTCAATAAAGACCCACCTTTTGCCAACCAAGGTCCCCAACATCTTAGTGTTACTATTTTACTATTTTGTCTTCATAAACACATCCTGATTACATTTACTACCCCCCCAAAAAAACCCTAGAAAATAGTCAAGTCAAAACAAATCATCCACATCTTAGCTGCCTTAACTGTTAGTATTTTTATGTGTTTTTTTTCCCAAGTTTGAAGCATCTTTTCGAAAATGTTGTATTTATAGAGTACAAACAGTGGAATCATAGTCTTCATTGATTTTTTAATAAGTCATTTTTCCACCTCTAAGCAAAACCATCAATTTCACTGAGCTAACCAGTCAGACCTCCAAGTAGTCAAAGAAAAAATTCTCTAAAGGGAGTGCCCTTTGCTGTTTAACTGAGGCATCACAGCTGTCCAGGAAGGAAAGCGAGGAAACTGGGTGTTTCGGGGGGCTGCCTGGTGTTGTCACTGCCAACCAGCTCCGTCCAGCCAGTCTTTCCCTTGTGCCTTGTTTTGTTACAATCCCTACTGAGAAGACAAGGGTAGCTAAAAGCTGCATTCATTTCTGTCTCCTCCTCTCTGTCTTTAGATCCTGTTGCTTAAAATACCAGCAAGCCTCAGGGAGAGGTTTGCCCCAGACTGTCCCAGGGTTAGCTCGAAAGCTCTGCCTCCTGGGAAACTCCTCAGGCCAGGGCCCACCGGGGCAGCTGGTCACCCCTCCCCCCAGGAAGATGTGGAGGAAATGTACACAGATCCTCCATAACTGACCAGCTCGTCAGGGCTTGAGCCTTGTCCGGGAACTTCTCTGACTACCAAGCTGAGTAGCATCTGCCCTCGGCCTCGGAACCACCCACCCCTACGCTCCACCCACCTGGTTCCTTGGCTCCCTTCACTGGATCCTGGATATCTCTCCCACTCACTCAGCCCTAAAGGCAACTGAGATATTCCTGTCGGGGCTGATGAGAGTAAGTGTGACATTTAGATAAAAATAAAAGCTCTGGAATTCTTATATTTAATGCTGGCAGCCTTAAATGCCAGCTTTGAAATCACCTCGCTTGATCATTAATCTGATTTCTTTTCTTTCTTTCTTTCTTTTTTTTTTTTGCATTTGACTTATGTGCCCTTTAGAAGTTAAAAACCTGTTCCTTGCTTTAAGAAGATTTTCCGTTTGCCCCCAGAAGCAGGCCTTCTAGGCGTCCCATCCGCAAAATTATGCAGTTCAGCCCCACACTGCCTTGTTCCACAGAGTTAGAGCTCTTGTTTGTGATGAGTCTTGAATAACAAGGGGCACAGCTCAGGGACGGACTGCATTTCAATTCAGTCCAACGAACATGTACTCTAATGCTGTACAAATAAGCCTGTTTTTGCTGTAACCTGTGGCTCTGCATCCCTGAAAGATAAAAAATTCCAATCAATTTCAAAATATACGGATGATCGTCAGGTAGCTCCAAGAGACACTCAGAAAGACGCGAGCTTCATTTAGTGGCCACGGAGTGGAAAACAACCAGATGCACTTGTGTATTTGCTAGTTAATCAGCATCTTTTCATGGAATTCTAGAAGAGGAATTACTTTATAGATGATTATCTCCGCTAATCAGGCCTTTCTCGAATGGGGGAGGATTTAAGCCGTGTTTGCTGGTACAGATCATGTGTAATTGTTTCCATACTGTTGGCAAAACAGCTGTAGGAGTTTTGCATGGGCCATAAGTACCCAAGGTCTTTGAGGCAATTTCTTTGTATAAACAATGCAAATTTTTATTGCTAGACTTGAGTTGACTCTTTTAAAGAGGCTTTACATCGAGCAGGAGTTTTCCCCCTTGGGTTTCTGCTTAGGAGAGCGGAGGTGGTGATGGTGATGGGGTAACATGAAAGATCCTGTGCTCCAGCCGCAGAGGCCCAGGGCTCTTTCATCTTGGGCTCAGTCCTGGCCCACTGCTGCTTGAGGATTTGGAGTGTGTAAAAGTCCTGGGCTGTTTAATTATGTGCAAGCCTTTTAAGAAGCCTGTACCAGGAAGGCAGAGATGGAAACATGTGCAGTGAAACATTTTATATCCAATTTGAGGATTCAACCAAAGGTCTTCACTTGAGCGAAACCAGAACTTCCAAGTAGATCAAAGGTAGCATGGAGCAGAGGAAAACCTCTTTGTTGGGGGTTGAGTAACAATGCCTTACAAGAATTAGTATCGTGTGAGTTGCATAAAAATAACCTGAGAAGAGTGGAAAACAAAGGAGAAAATCACTCAGATTGATACCACCTAAGTTAACCAACTATATTCATGTTTTTTAAAGTGGCATCCCATATGTGTATGGGTTTATATGCCTATGTTCTACATGCATGATTGTGATATATATTTGACTTTCAGCTTTCATACTTAACAGCATGCGAGAAGTATTTTCACGTTGCTGCATGGTTCAGTGGAACATTTTAAATGGTTTTGCATGATCCCATAGGATTTCTGTTCCGTAGTTTATTTAACCCCTTCACTATGGAACTTTTAGACTGTTTCAGTTTTTCATTATAAGACCCAATGAATATGACTATATATATATATTGGGGGGGATTTTTTTCATAAAATTCATTCCACAAACTGGAGTTATTGGGACAGAGAGTCTCAACATTTTCGAATCTTGTTGTTAAAAATGGATCATTGTTGGGGCGCCTGGGTGGCTCAGTGGGTTAAAGCCTCTGCCTTCAGCTCAGGTCATGATCCCAGGGTCCTGGGATCGAGCCCCACATCGGGCTCTCTGCTTAGCAGGGAGACTCCTTCCTCCTCTCTCTATGCCTGCCTCTCTGCTTACTTGTGATCTCTGTCTATCAAATAAATAAATAAAATCTTAAAAAAAAAAATGGATCATTGCTTTCCTGAAGAGTAGCGCCATTTTTACACTTCATTAGCACAGGATGGTATATGAATTCTTTCTCAAGCCAGTTGAATATTGCTTTATTGGTTTTGGAGAAAAGACACGAGTTGCTTCAGAGCTGTTTCTCCTATACTATCCACCATCTTAGCAAAAAAATAAAAATTGTATTCTAGGACGAAGAGACATTCCTCATTGTTGACAAGTGGCTATCATGTCTAAGAAAAGGAGGCCTTATAAGAGGCATGGCAGACCCAGTTGCCTCCAACAAGGAGCAAATCTGAGGCACCTGCTTCTCTCCATCTGCCTCAAAAAATTGTAGTTGCCACTGTAAAAACCAGTGTTGGAAGGGAGAGTGGTATGGATTAGCAGCTCCTGAGAGAATGTCCAGCCCACCAGCTCGAAAGCCGAGTTAATGAAATGCAGTCTCCACGCAAATCCGATGGTGTAGTATTCCTCAGCTCCACTAAGAGGTAACCACAGTCCTCTTCTTGAACATAGCTGTATCTCGAAGTGATATCCCTGGATAATACAGTACAAATGCTTCTGTAACTGAGAGAAGCCTTTATGCAGGTTCCTAGGAAGGTTCGAACTTCTGGAAGAATTGCAATGGCTGAGCCAAGGCTTGTGCTGATTTCAGATTGTTGGCGTGGCCACCTGGAGGACAATGACCCCACTCACCTGCTGGGCTGGCCTCTCTGAGCACAGCATCAGAAAGCCTCCCATTACCTTTTCTCTCGTGCACACACTGTCCATACCCAGATACACATGGTGGCTTCACCTGCTGAGTCCCACATTTGCCCACACCTCGATTTCGTTTCAGGTTCTGATCTACAATGGCCAGCTGGACATCATCGTGGCAGCTTCCCTGACAGAGCGCTCTCTGATGGCCATGAAGTGGAAGGGGTCCCAGAAATACAAGCAGGCAGAGAGAAAAGTTTGGAAGATCCTTAAATCCGATAATGAAGTGGCTGGTTATGTGCGGCAGGTGCATGACTTCTCTCAGGTATGGAGACACTTTGGGACCTGTAGGTTGCGGGGGAGTGGATGGTGGGGTTGAAACAAAAGCTTGAACACCAGGAAGGCATGTCTGGCCCTACGCAGGGTCACACAACAGCCCAAGGGTGTCTTCTGCAGCCCTCTTCTCCATAGGGCAGAGTGCCTGAGTTCATTAAAGTACACAGTACTTCATGGGAACCAAAACAAAAGTTTAGATATTGTTCAAGAGACAAGGTGACAATCAAAAAGGTAACACTCATCCCAAAAGACAAATCATTAATGAGAGAGTTAGTCTATTTGGGAACAGAAGGGAGCTTGAACAAATGACATGAGTTAGATTCAGTGTAATCTCTCCTGGCAAATCTGTGCTCACATTGGGTCTCATGCATGAAGCCCCAGGACAAAATCTGTTCATCTGATGCCCCTAGTGTGACCTCCACTTCAGGGGTCAGACGTTGCTCCTGGCCATGCCTGTCCACTGTGCCTCCAGTCTGCAGGTCTCAGTCCCTCAGGGGTCTTCAGGGCTTCGTTGGTGACTACGTGATGATTACACTGTTTACCTCCAGAAAGTTCTTGGAGAAATCGAGAATGCTTTTGCATAGTTAGTCAAGAGGAGAGATTTAAGTCTTCTGGACCTGAATTTTTTTTTCCTGCAATTTTTTATTAGAGGAAACATTGGGAACTCAGTTCTGTAGTTTTGAGTATTTGGAATTACAGCTTTCCAAATGCTCGAGCTTTTCATTAGGCAAATCCATGCTCCAAATAACAATTGATCGCAGAAGCATGCTACCTTGAAAGTACTTCGCTTTGGCAAAATAAATGAGAGTTCACAACAAATTCCTTAAAGGTCACTGAGTTGTGATATGCATTACTCACTTATGTTAGAAGAAATGATGGATCAAGCAGAAATTATGGGTAGTCTAATGTATAAAGGGAACCTTCCATCCCCCCAACCCCACCCATCATTCTAACCATGTAATAACATATACAAAATTTAAATATTTTGCAACATTAACTACCTTGGACAAAGGAAACAGTTGAGAGACATAGTTCTGGGCTCAAGTAAAGGGAAACTCTATGTTGGAAAACTTATAACCTTATAGTTTCTAAATTGAGATAAATTATACCAACGAATTAAAAACTGGTGCCACAGCAAACTAAATGAGTCAGAGCAGAAACAGTTCTGGCAGGACGCATGTGAGGTTTCAAAATAAGGCTGGGGCAGGATGGAGATAGGAGTGTCTATTGAACTGCAGAGGGATCTGGAGAGGAGATGGTGAGTGCTGTGTCCACCCTGGGTCTTCTGTAAACGACCCAAGCAGTCTTGGGTTGGGCATTGACTTGGGAATTACAATAACTGGTTAACTCTAAAGACTGATTCCAAATGATCGAAATTCCTAGACAAATTGAGCCTCTTCATTTGCAGAAGATATCCTGGACTTCATTTTTGGTATTTATTTGTTTTTAAGTAACACAAGTTATATATATATACATATATGTACACATATGTGTGTGTGTGTGTGTATACACATAGAGAGAGACAACAGAGAACATGTATAAATGTGTATATATAGAGAGAGAGAATATATATACACATACATATAGAGAGAACAGAGAACATATGTGTATATGTTCTCTGTTCATTATTAAATATATTGATTAATATAAAACATATTGTATATATAATATATATTTAATATGATTTTTCTGTTCTCCTTTTACACCCATTTTTACTTTATTTATTTTGTCATTAAATGCATACAGCCATAGAAGTTACACTTTCCTAGCCAATTAAATCAACATTATTCTCAGGAAGTATCCCTTTTTAAGTCTAGTAATGTTTCTTGTCCTAAAGTCTGTTTTGTTGATAGTACTATAACAATGCCAACTTCCTTTTAAAAAAAAAAAAAAAGATTTTATTTATTTATTTGACAGACAAAGATCACAAGTAGACAGAGAGGCAGACAGAGAGAGAGGGGGAAGCAGTCTCCCTGCTGAGCAGAGAGCCCAATGCGGGGCTTGATCCCAGGACCCTGAGATCATGACCTGAGCCGAAGGCAGAGGCTTAACCCACTGAGCCACCCAGGCGCCCTGCCAACTTCCTTTTTGATTAATGTTTCCATGGGACATCTTTCTCAACTCTTCGTTTTCAATCTTTCTGTATCCTTATATAGAAAGATGTGTCTCCTTTAAGTGCATTTAATTGGGTTTTGTGTATCTTTAATAGAGCCTGACAATATTTTTTTAAAATGGAATAGTCCATTTACATTTAGTGTAATTACTGATATATTGTGTTTAAATCTACTGCTTTACTATTTGTTTCTTACTCATCTTACTTTTTTGTATTTCTCTTTTCTTTATTGCATCCTTTTGTATTACTCAAATGTTTTATATCATTTTTGGGTTTTATTCCCTCTGGAAACTTGTTAGGCTATACACTCTTTTAATCTTGTTTAATGATTATACTCAAGGGTAGAATATAAATTCTGGACTTAATCCTAATATAAATTAGAATTTTACCACTTTCCGCATAAATGCAAGAACCTTAGATCTTCCTTACCAACTCTCCTGGTTTTGTGTTATTAAAAACAAAACAAGGGGCGCCTGAGTGGCTCAGTGGTTTAAGCCTCTGCCTTCGGCTCAGGTCATGATCTCAGGGTCCTGGGATCGAGCCCTGCATCAGGCTCTCTGCTCAGCAGGGAGCCTGCTTCCCCCTCTCTCTCTGCCTGCCTCTCTGCCTACTTGTGATCTCTCTTTCTTTGCCAAATAAATAAATAAAATCTTAAAAAAAAAAACTACACACTCTTCGAACACCACAAAATGTTACCTGCATCATGTTACACAGCCAGTATCATTGTGACTTACCCATAAACTGATCCATTCGATCCCCCTTCAGCCTCTTTCCCATTTCCATGCTTCTGACTGGAATTATTTTTCCTTGCTTAAAAAAAAAAAATCCCTTTATTATTTATTTTAGTAAAGTTGTATTGGCAACAGTTTCTGTTTTTGTTTGTCCGAAAATGTCTTTGTGTTGCCTTTAGTTGAGAAGTACATTTTTCGTGGAATTGAAGTTTAGCTGGGCAGTTATTGTCTTTTCAGTTTTCTGTCTTTGACTCAGGTCATGATCCCAGGATCCTGGGATCGAGCCCCATGTCAGGCTCCCTGCTCAGCGGGGAGCCTGCTTCTCCCTCTCCTGCCTGCTTGTGTGCTCTTTTGCTCTGTTCCCTGCACCGCCTCAAATAATATCTTAAAAAAAAGAAAAAAGAACAGCTGTCTGTGATACCCTTATAGGATTATTGAGGGAATTCAACAAGTTAATTAGCAGAGAACAGTTCCTCATCATAGTAAACATTTGTTATTATTACCCCGAAGTGCATATAAAAATAGATATAATAAAAGGAAAATTATAAATCATCAAGATCAGGGAAAATTATTAAAAATCAGGCCTTCAGGGAAGTTTAAGTATTAATATCTAGGCTATTAAGGCTAATATAAGGTTAATAGGAAGCTATTAACATGAATGCTGAGCTTCCAGGAACAATGGACATGTCACTTGTCCCCTGTCTGCTGCACAGCTTTATGATGACAATACCACCAGGCACATGAGCATATCCTCTGGGTTCTCGATGGCTGTGTCTGCTGCCTGTTACTTTATGTCCCCCAGACCAGCCTTGCGAACCACTCCAGTACCCGGCACCACACCTGTATCCCGCTGGGCTCGGTGCATAGAACCTCTAGCTGGGGAGCCTGGGCTGTGGCTGCAGGGACGGCACGCACTACCAAGGTGGGGAGAAGGGATTGGCTGCCACCCCAAAACTTGAGACAAATATCACACTAAGCCTGCTATCTCTTCTTGTGAATGCAAACACACTGAGAGATGAAATGGCCCTCGACCAGCTGCCAAAAAATGGTAACAAAAGCAGCAAGGCCCACATGTGTTTGTGATGGGGAGTGTTTTACCACACACCAAGGGATCTGCATTTTCTGTAGGTGATATTAAAATGTTGACAGAGCTCCTGCCCACTTACGCCTCAGCGTAGGCTCAAGGGTGGCATGTGGAGATGGGGAATTATGGAAGAAAAAGAGCACCGGTGCTAAGAAAGGCATTCTCTCTGCACCCCGAATTGAGAATCCTGTCCAAAGGTCAAGCGTCTGATAATGAAAAAAAGTGGACCTTAGCCACGAACTTGCCTTTCGGCATTGGACACACAAAACAGAAGCATGTGAATGTGTCTGCCAAAAAAAGAAAGTTCACTCTCTGCCAAACTCCACAGCTCTTAATTTAAAAATCGAAACCAGTGTAGACCCATCTCCGAATGTTTACCTAAAGTGTCCATTCAAAAGAATGACAGCTGTCCCTGGGGAGCAACAGGGTAGAGAGAGGGAGCCTTTCTCTCCACATGTTCCCTGTCAGCCGATGCCTTGGGAAAAACCAAAGGCAGCTCCAGCCCGTCTGTGGAGATCCGGTGAAGGAGGACTGCGTGTTGCCTCTTGCTGATTCTGGCCTAGAAAGCCACATGCCTTTGGGATCTCTGCCATTCTAAGAATTCGACACTGCCTTACTACATCACCCAGGGAAGTGGCCTTTGCTCCGTTTGTTCATCTATAAAATGCAGGGTTTGGACTGAGTTATCTGTAAGATATCCAAAAAGGATCTGAAATATCTATTTTTCTTTAATGCCCGGAAGGTCTCAGTTAGCAAGCAAGATCAAACAGCTTAGGGACTTTCTGCATGGTGGGGGGAAGGGGTGTGTTGACTTAATAGCGTTATGGTGCAGATCCAAGTTCTCATCCTCTTCCTCCTTGGCCGGTGATAACCCAGGGCCAACACTGTCAGGACCAACCTGCTCCTTTTGGGGTCTTTCTCTATCCTTCTCTGAAAGTCAGTCACTGTTCATGATCCGTTTTGATGGTGCCACTGCTGTTGAAATGCAAGATATTTTGTTTTTAATACCATTGAATAGTTATTTCAACTCTGAGGCAGTTTTGACTGCACGCTTAGAAATATAAAATTTTACTCAGAATCACACTGATGAATTTCTTTAAGAACATCTTTTTAAAATAAACTTGAAGTTAACTTTTCTGAAGAAAGCACTGAAGCCATTTCAAACTTTTCCATCTTTATTTCACTGAAAATAATTCCTTGAGGACTAATTATTTTCCATGTACACATGGAAAGAAAGGTTTGAGTCACTGGGTCAGTTTTCATTCTTATCAAATCCTACCGGGCGTAGTTTCTGCTTACACGAGTTTTGCAGAATTTCCAAGTCTATTTTTCCTGATTGCAGTTTGAGTCATTGTTATTTTTATGTGTTCGTTATCAATATCAATTCAGTTTATTTAATAATTACAGGATGGATTATCTCAGCTAGGTAGGATTTTACAGCTGGAACAAATTTTAGATCTCATTTTCTAGGATGGGAAAAGTGAAGCTCAGAGGTTAAGTGACTGTCCCAAAGTCTCCTGCCCGTTTCAGGACTGAGCTACAAGTAGATTCCAAACTCCTGGCTTCTAGCCCATTGTTTTTCGGTTTCACGAGGGTGCACACCTCTGCAATGAGACACTGGCAGCTGCAAGCTGGTGCCGTGAAAACTGGAGCCTGCATACATCCCTGCCATCATTTGGGCAGGCCTGAGGGATCACGCATTTCACATTGAATGTTAGCTGTGAAGTCACATGCATGTGCCCACTCCTTATAGACAGACAGAGCATTGGGGTTTTTTTTTAAAGGTACTAGAGCTTAGTAGGTTAGGTGGGGAGGCCAGGTTCGTCCAAAGAAGTTACGGCTTTGTCTGGGGATTTCTGATATTAATAAAAGAGCAGATGCTGAAATTAACTAAAATGAACAGAGGAAACATGGTGGGCCTTGTCTCATAATGGGAGCCTGAAGAGCAGAGCACCAGCAGAGTGCACAGCCTGCTGGTTTCCAGTCTGGAGCCAGGAGAGAGACTGGAAAGGGTCATGGGCCATCGATGGTAGGCAAAGGGTGTGTGCTCCATTGTGTAAGCAGTGGGAGACAGGCCACTGAATGGTTTTTTTCCCCTAATTTTTTTTATTGTAAAATACATATAACATGAAAATTATCATCCTAACCATTTTTTAAATTTAGCTAGTTAACTAATTAATTTTTTAAAGTAGGCCACATGCCCAAAGTGGAGCTTGAACTCGCAAGCCTGAGATCAAGAGTAGAATGTCCTACCGGCTGAGCAGCCAGGGGCCCCTAGCCGTAACCATTTCAAAGTGTGTCATTCAGTGGCACTAACTACATCCGTAATACTGGGGTGCCATCACCACCATCTGTCTCCATAGCTCTGTTCATCTCCTAAACTGAACCTATGGCCACTGACCACTAGCAGTGTTCCCCCGCCCCAGTCCCTAGCAACCGCTGTTCTACTCATTCTACTTTCTATCTCTATGCACTTGACTGCTCTAAGCGTCTTGGATAGATGGAAGCATACAGTGCCACCATGGAACATGTTTGTGCACCTTTTCGAAGCTGGTCTTTTGGAGGTTTAAAATGGCAGTGGTAGGATGAATTCAGGGTGGCGAGGGGTCAAGGAAGAGGATCCCGGGGAATAGGGAGTCCTGGTAGGAGCTTTCTCCGAAGGAGGTTCTCCACCTACATCCTGAGTCCACCTTCATGATGCTCAACTCTGAGCTCCTGGACTAGAGGTCGTGGGGATAAGCTTTGGAATGCCCAAGCTATGAGGACCGATTGCTGTTTGAGAACTGGTGGTTACTGTGGAGGCCCACTGACTTAAAAACTAAGTATCCGCAGGGAGAGCCTGGCATGCTGGTGTCATACAGCACTCTCCGTGGGCAGCCACGGGAAGCCTCTCCGGCCTCCTCCTGAAGCACAATCCCTGAGCCATGATTCCACCTTGACCCTGACCCGGGATTAGCTTGTGGGGCCCTCAGGCTGGTGGTCTGCCACACTCTCCTCAAGGAGTTCTCCCTGGGTTTCCGACAGGAACAAGACCTTCCACAAGCAGTTATGTACAGAGAAACCAAAGGCAAGCAGCGCCCCTCCCCCACCCTCCCAGCTTCACTGTTTTGAAGAGTTGTGACCAGGAGAAGGCAGCCTGGTATCAAGACCGGAGTGTAGACTGGAGCTAGACACACCCGGTGTGAATTTCGGTTTTGGCTGTGGGCTGCTCCTGGCTCTGTAGACCCTGAGGGAGGAGGGTGTTGGGAAGGCCCGTGCTAATGGGGGCTATGCCAGTTCTTCAGCATTTGTCAGCCCTCATGCCTGCCACACACTTTTTCTCCACAGTTATGGAACACTAATAGCGCCCCTGTGAATTATGTGATTAGACTTCCTAATTTATAAATGAGCAAAGAGAAGTTTCGCCTGAGCTCCTTGCTTCGGGTTTCAAATAGTCATCATACCTGAGATTTGACAACCCAAATCTCGATCCTTCCCCTGAGCCATCGTGTCTCTCAGTACCTGTGAGGACGGTGGGGTGGGAAGGGATAGGATACTCTCGTTGGCCAGACGGGGCTACATGTGAGCCCTGGGCAGCCCGTGGTGCTGGTGACAGAGGTGGGCGTGGCCAGTACATTTGGCAGCACATCCAGTCCACACAGAAAAGGCTGTTTCCTAAAGGAAAGCAGAGTGCTTTCAAGAGGGAGGAGGACAGGGAAAGCGTGGTGTGCAGACAGACAGCAGTAACAGCCCCAGCTTCCTAAGTATGCTTTCCTAAAACTACCATTCACTTTGTTTTGTTTCTCTGACTCCACACAACTAGAAAATAGAGAAAGGAATAACCACAGTCCTCGGAGGACAAAGGAAGGTCAGGCTGAGATTTGAACGTTTCCACGGATAATCCACAGAGGGAATGACAAAGAGCTGGCCACCTGCCTCTTTTGGATTTCCTGCTGACTTTTTTTTTTTTTTTTTTTTAGAATTTTAAACAGCTTAGGGAGCATTCTGAACTATTTCTGAAGGAACTAACAGTTCCAGAAAGGTCTTCATCGAGTCCTTGGTTGCACTGGCAAAATCAAAGTAAGCAAAGAGCAACAAATGTGATTTTTGCATTCGCCTAGTGAGATGAAGTTAAAACAATATTTAATGCAGGAAAGTAACTGTTAAACAGATTTGAGATGATGATTCCCAAATGCACCTGATTCCCTGGGAAAATGTTTTGGCTTTGTTACAGAGATTGTTACACTGAATCTTCACCTCTCTTCCAGCTCTGTTGCTTTCTACGAAGAGAGATGTCCTAATTCGTAGCTTCTTTGTCTCCATCACCTAGATCTGGGGATAGTTCTGTCTGTGCATGGGAATTGGACTGTGAGCAGAAAGCCAGAATATAGCAGTCACATCATCATCATCATAAAGATGACTTCTCTATCATCAGAGAGCTCCATGGTAGTCACAGACTGAGTTCTCCAGAAGCAGGATCCAGGTCAAGTTTGGGGTGCAAGGTGTTTATTAGGGATCAACACGTGTGGATAGACTGGGGAAGAAACAGAATAGACAGAAGAGGGAATCAAACGGTGAGGCAGGCCTGAAAAAGCTCGGACAAGCCGGCAGAGATCTCTGGAGAAAGTCTTCTTCCATCAGCGTCCCACATTGAGCCAAAATGTCCAGACCTTTAAGTGCCCCCTCATTCAGTCATCACATGCAGGCTGCCCCAAGAAGGGCATCATCTTGGGGAAAGTCTGCTCTCTGTAGCTGAGGCAGCCCCCGGAGCTCCTGACAGCTGGAGGCTGGACAACAAGTCCATCCTTGAAGGGGGATCTGATGGTACCTCTCTGTCTACCATAAAGGCCACCCAGATAATGTAGTTGCGAGCTCTCAGGGTTGGCGTGGTAGGGGGTGACCGCAGGGGCTGGTGGTTTGCCTAACACCACATAAGGTATCGCTCGCTCTTTGCTGGCATAATGTAAGCTTCCCCCTAAGCTCTCAGTGAAATTATGTCTTCTGCCTGCATTAGAAACATGGATCCAGCCTTGCTTTTCAATTCATATCAAGATTCCAAGATGGAAACAGCAGAGTTTTCAGGAAAAAGAATGAAGAATTATCATAAATATTTCCCCCTTTCAGTTATGTATTAACGGAATAATAATAGATCACTCCAAAACTCAGTGGCTTGACACAACAACAGTTTATTATTTCTCATCATTATGTAGGTGAAATGGGCTCAGCTCCGTGGTTGTTCTGACTCACATGAGCTACACGAAGGCCATCCATGCAGCTGCTTTCCGTGGGGAATATGGCAAAAGCTAGGACATCCAAGGTGGCCTTCTCTTCTCCAGTGCTCTCTCCATATGGCCGCAAACCATTCAGTGTCTTGGTCTGGGCTATGAAGCATGGCAGCTGGTCTCCCAAATTGAGAAGCAAAAGATGTCAGTCCTTTTAAGACCCAGGTTCAAAAGTCCCAGAATATTATTTCCATTGCATTCTTTTGGTCAAAGCAAATCACAGAGGAAGTTCAGATTCCTCTTAATGGGAAGAATGGCAACGAATTTGGTACCATTGTTAAACTTCCTACATTTTCCTAAAACAGTGTATCTATCTCCAAATATTCTAACTTTATTTGTCTGAGATAGGACCTGAGCATTAGGATATAAGCTTGTTAGGCAATTCTAATATGCATCCTGTTTGGAGGAACCCAAAATTGTGATGTCTTTTGCCCCTCTGTTGATGCCAAAATGGCTTTGGCTTCTAGGAACCCCATGTGGCTTATGTTTGGATAAACTTCCATTCTGATCCCTAAAGACTGCTCTAAATCCTGACCTATTTTACTTCCTCCCAGGCCATCCAGAAACTTGAGAACATAGTTTCACTCTTAACAAACCAGCCATTGATCTGAAACATCACTTTTAGAAAAGTGTCCTCTAGTCAATAGTATCTACTGGTGGGGCTCTTATTCTGTGAAATCCTCAGCCAAAACCTTAAGCTAAATCTTAGACCTCAGTCCCTGCTGTGCATTGTAGGTTTACAAGTGGTCTTTGTTCTCTTGAAACACTGATAGACCATTGGTAATGTAGACTCATAGAAAAACTCTTATTTACTCAAAAGATTAGCTTCCTTTTCCCAGCTGACTTCTGTGCTGTACTGAAATAATGTGGTCCTCCCGGGCAAAGTCTTTAGATAGTAGTGTGTCTTATGCTACTTTTCAGAAATGATACAGCTAGATCCAGGAAGGTCTGCTATAAACATCATCCAGATCCATTCTCAGCAAAGACGGTGTCCACGAGCCATCTTGAATTTGTTTCTGGATATCAATTAATTGATCAAATATTATGATAGATTGATATAACTAATATCATTTCGGCAAAGCAAAAAATGCAACTATTTTACTGAGGAATAACCTTAGTATTTTCATTAGGTGATTGTTGGGTTCTTAAAAAAGTGTTCTTAACCTAGGGCAAGGGTCTGTGGCTAGTATTCAGGGGGTCAGTGAACTTGGGGGGAAAATGCATTTTATTTTCACTAACCTCAAACTTAAATAGCTTTTCCTTCCATTATGAATTTTGAAATTTAGCATTTCCTCCCATTATGAATGTAGGCCACAAACCACAGCTGCCTTAGTGGTATCTTTGACTCTGTCACCAATAGAAAGCAGAAATACTCTGATATCAAATACAAATGCTGTTGCAAATACCTTGAAACAGCATCACCATCAGTGTTACTTTGAAATTACAGTAGTTCTCAAACCCACTGGTTGTTCTTATTGAATGTGTACATACAGAAGTACATATATTGTTATATCACAACTTTATTTTTTATGACTTTGTTAATTTCAATATAGTGGGTTCATTTGTAATCTGTAATATGTATATGTGAATATATAAAATGTATTTTAAAACACTTTTCTGAGAAATATCCATAGGCCACAGAAGATGCCTTAGGGGTCCACAGCACCAAAAAGACCAAGAGCCCGTGCATTAGACAATTTGAATTATTGAAAATAATTTCTAGATCCTCCCCAACCCAAACCATAGACCGCCTTTAGCCTTTGGGGACCTCAGATTGAAAAGTTATGAATTTAGCTATCAAGTAGACTTGAATTTTATCTCTAGTCTTATTACCTTGGCAATTCTAGCTCCTCCTCTCACCATCCTCAAGCAACAAGAGTGTTGAGATTAAAAGACTGGATACCGTGCCAGACCCTGCTCCAGCACTCGCTAGCTGTGTGACCTTGGGGAAGTTACTTGACTTCTCCAAGAGGTTCTTCATCCGTGAAATGGGGATAACATTAATACCTATCTCTATCATGAAGGGATTAGTTACTAGGATTCATTGAGGTTATGGGTATTTGTGTATTACTTGACATTCTACCTGGCACCTAGTAAGCGTGGAAGAAATATTTACTCCTGCCGCCTCTCCTAGCATTCATCTGTTTCCATAGAGCAAGATGCTCTCCTCCTGTCTAATAGGGTCCTTAATAGATACTATGTTTTTAGGCCTCAACTAAATATTATGTATCAGAAAGGCCTAGAACTACAGCAGTTGTTTCCAGTTGTAACTTCATAACAAAGAAACTGTCTTGGTGAGAGGCGGAAGAAACAGAGAGCAAGGGGACGTGTTCCACATTTTGCTATGTAGCAGTCTAATAATAGTAAATAAAAGTGGCTACATTGAGTAATGAGATGTTTCTAAAGCATCAAGTCCCTTCTGGTTGAACAGTCATCTGAAACATCCCTGTTGACAATAAATGAAGCACCCAGCCTTTTTGTTTTTGTCTTTTTTTTTTTTTTCCATTTGCACTGAGTTTCTAACATATGGAAACAGGGAAGAAGAGGAATATAGGAGTTTAGTGTTAGAGAGTAAAAAACTATGCAGCAAAACAGTGCTCGCTTCGGCAGCACATATACTAAAACTATGCAGCAAAACAAAAACCCCAGTTGTTTGCTGAACTTTCTGCTCTTCTGCTGTCCAGCATGGAGATGTGGGTGTTTATTTTTGTTCCTAATATTTATTTTCTTATGCAGCAATCAGAGTCCCAAGGTTTAGATTCTGGCACTAGCCCTGTCTTCCTAGAGCTGCTTGCCAGAGGGGGACTTCCCATTTTTGCTTTTGTTTCCCTTTAATTGCTTCTCTGTATCCTCCCCACTTACTGTTTTAGACACATGGCCCATCTCGTCAGCTCTGTGTTAGAAGAAAAGAGCATGACAGAGAACATGTTAAATTTTTTAAAGATTCATTTTTGTGACTTTGGCAGCAACTATAGGAGGTTTCCCTCTTTTTTTTTTTTTTAGTTAATAATTGAATAACCAAAAAGTATGTGTAATACTTGTATGAGATAAAACAAATAATGATAAATGAACCCCTTTGTACTTACCAGCCAGTTTAAGAAAGGCCGCATTACCAAGAGCTTGTCCTCACCCATCCCACCCCTTTCTCTCCTTGCCCCTGGAGGCAAACCACTGAACTGGATCTTGTTTTTATCATCCTTTTTTTTTCCCTTAAGTATTAGTTTTACAGATATACATCTATATAAATATTTTACTTCTCATGTTTAATTTTCTTTAAAAGGAATTATTCTGTATGGATTTTGTAATAACATCCTTTTGCTACTGAGCAGTGTTGAGATTTTATCCATGCTGATGGGTTCAGTTGTGTTGTTTCCTTTTTTATTGCCATATAGTATTCCACCGCTTGATTCTGCCCCTCAGCCATTCCACCGCTGCTGAACATGTGGGTTGTTGCCAGTGTTTTGCTACCACAGATATTGCTTTTGTGAACATTCTTGCCCTCCTTGTACCCGTGTTCAAGAGTTTGTCTAAGAATCATGCCTAGAAGTGGGACTGATGAGTTCATAGGGTTTGAGCAACTTCAGCTTCATCAGATCATGCCCAACTGTTTTCCAAACTGATTATAACCTTGCCAGTAATGTTTAAGAGATCAGATTATTTCACTCTCTCACCAACTCTAGGACTTGTCTCTAGACATTTTTCCCTGTGGAAAGGTGAAATTGAAGGGGAGGCTTAATGTCCTTTCCCATGTCTGCCATTCATGATTTGTCTTCTTTCCCTCTTGCTGTATTTTCTATCTTCTCTGGCTAGCATCAAACAGAAAGACTGTAGCCTCCACACACAGCAAACAGGTGAGTTGGACATGCCATGTCTAAGTCTTAGCACTGACTTGGTTAGGCAGATGTGCTTTTCTTTCTGGATGTTCTGTGCTCAGGTTGGCTATCAAAATATCCGGCTTAGGGGCGCCTGGGTGGCTCAGTCTGTTAAATGTCTGCCTTTGGCTCAGGTCATGACCCCAGGGTCATGTCCATGTTGGGATCCCCACTCAGTTGGAGTCTGCTGTGTCCTTTCCCTCCGCCCACTCCTGCTCTCTGTCTCTGTGTCTCAGTCCCTCTCTCTTTCTCTAAGTAAATAAATAAAATCTTTTAAAAAAAATATCCAGCTGAAAAAAACAGGAAATTTAGTCCCTCAGCACCTTTTCAGTTCAACTCACCAACACTGGCTCAGTATAAAGAAGCAACTACTAAAATAGATTTCAGTTTATGCCTTGGATTTGCAGCCAAGCCCTAGACTGTCAGGAGGAGAATCTGAATCTTTCCCCAACACAATACAAGGACCCTCAACTTCCATCATTTTCCCACCAAAACAACAAGGAAGTCAAGTTATTTAGCCAGTTGCTTTGCTGTGTGTCTTACCAGAAAATTAAGAAGAAGAAGAATTGGTAACTATTACTCACATCTGCTTTTTAAATCCTTCTCAGTGGGCTGATTTTATTCATTTCCTAGTGCTTGACAAAGAAACCACAAAGAACTACTTAAAGAGAGAAACACTGATTTTATATAAAGCAATTAAAAAATATAGCATTTTAAGGAAATTTTTTAAAAGAGGCTCCCCTACTTTATACATTCTAAAATGGAAATGTTTTTGCTTTTGTGATGCTTTAAGAAAAGTCCCAGGTTTTAGAAGATGCTATTCAAGAATGCTCTGTGTTTTAAGTTGTTGTGGTTTAAACTACTTCCTTTGACAATAGCTGGTCTTAACAAGTCCCCTTACTCTCCAGTTTACTCTTCTCTCGGTGCTTTTGCCAAAACACAAGTCCGATCATGTTTTCCCTTGTTCAAACCCTCTCACTGACTCCCTGCTACTTCCAGAATAAAGTCTTCATTCCTTATAAGTCTGGGCAGCTCTTCTGGCTGCCCAGAAACTCCCATTTACCTTCAGGGATTAAAGTGACCTCTAAAGGGGTACCTGGCTGGCTGAGTCAGTAGAGTATGCCACTGTTGTTGGTCCCGAGTTCAAGCCCCACGTTGGGTGTAGAGATTACCTATAAATAAATAATAAATAAGTGAATAAATAAATCAAACTACCTCTAGGAAGCCCTTCTTCTCCCAGAATACCTCCTTCTGTGCATCTCTTTGTGCATGAACCACACTGGGGTTTCTCTTTCATTTAACTCTTTAATTGCTTTCCTCCCCCACTTGACACTGAGCTCCTTGAGGAAAGGAATAATATATCATTTATCGCTGTAGCAAACCCCTTAGCACACTTCCCAACACCCAGTGAATGTCTGGTGAATGAAAATCAAATTGGCCCCTACCTCATACTGACACCCATCTTGTGTGTGTGTGTGTGTGTGTGTGTGTGTGTGTTTTAAAACCAGTACCTGGGTGGCTCAGTGGGCTAAGTGGCCACTCTTGGTTTCAGCTCAGCTCATGATCTCAAGGTTGTGGATCAAGCCCCGGGGTCAGACATCGTATTCAGCGGGGAGTCTCTTTGTTCCTCTCCCTCTGCTCCTCCCCGCCTCTTGCAAATAAATAAATAAACAAATAAGATCCCTAAAAACAAAACAAAACTGCATTTCTCAAGGGATGCTGTGGTCGCTGACCCATCATACATACCAAAGTGTCTTCTAGGAAACAGACTAGGCGTGCTAAGATAATGAATAGTTCAAAGCAATTCCCTTCAAAGGAGAAAGGATGCATTGTTTGTATGAGCTGAAGACGATTTCCTTCTGTGTTACACAGGAGAAGAAAGGAGAAATATTCTGGGAAATAAATTTATGGGAGGAGTTGTAGAAGTTTCATTATCTCAGGGGCCGATTAGAATGTCCCCTCCTTCAAAAAAAAAATCGACTTTTTAGCATTCGGGTTTTTTTTCTTTAAAAAAAAAAAAAAAAAACCCACACAGCTTGCTTCCTGAAAACAAAGGAAATAATAAACAATGGCAACTCCCAATTTTACTCTGATTATTTGCCAAGAGTCCTCTTAGTTCATGTGGTTCTATTTCATTAGAGAGGGCTGATTAGCATAAAAAGAATGCTTCTAAATTAAGCTACCCAAATATGCACTTAGTTAATACTCAGAGAGCTAATTTATTGTATTATTTAAAATATAAATTGGATAGCAAATCTATTTACTGAGGTATAACAGCTAGGCAATGATGCATAATTTTCTCTTAGCTGTTGAGTGGTTTTTAATAATCTATTGAAATTTAACAGAGAACCATTTCATTATGGGAAGTGAATAAATACTAAGAAGACTAACATTTAAAGTATTATCCACACATGGAGAATAGGTTTTAAAAATTAATGATATTTGAGGAACAAAGAGGGAATTGGGGTTTGCTTTTTAAACAGTAACATTTTGTTGTTTTAATTTGAAGTGTAACCAGATCCACAAAATTGCTTGTGGAAATGTTAAACAGAGCCTAAAAATAAACAAGGTGGAGGGTGGAGTCGGGCAGAGAAAGGGGCAATGTGAAGGAATGAAATAAAGTTGTCTTAAGATACTGCCCCATTGTCAACTGGACCACGGGTACTATTTTTGCTTTGGACAGTCTTTGGCTTGGTAGTGAAAACTGTGTGCCTTGTTTTATTTCAACCAATGGCATCATGAAAATGTTGTGCCCAACATGAAATGTTGGCATGTCCTATGTCTTCAGTTCCTGGAAGCTGGGGACATTATCAGTTCTGGAGTCCCCTGAAGCTGTGGGTCAGGAACACAGTTGAATCTAGACCCCTCTCTGGTTAATAGCTGTCCCACGCAGACCAGCTTCAGAATGTCACAGGGGCTCTGATACAAACAGAAACATCCATGAATGCAGTGGTGTGGTCTTGAAACTCTTCCTGCCAATTATACTGGGGGGGGGGGTGAGGAGACAGGAATGGAAGCAGGCAGCAGAACCTTCTCATCTTTCTGCAAATATTTGAAACCTGGCCCATCTGATTTCCTGAGCCAAAATTTCAGAGAGAAAGGTTTTGGATCTTACAATTTACTGATCTGAATTGATGTTTCTTTGATTTATTTTGGGAGAGAGAAAGAATGCTCTAATGTTTCCTCTTTCCCCAAGAGAGCCAAAATGTCAGAGAACCGGGGTTGGGAAGGTAAACTGGCGTGGGAGGGAGGGGAGACACTGATCTATAGTGTTTGCCAATTTCCGTGGTGTAAATATTCCCACCATGGCTGATTGCAAACTACCAGCATGACACCACACTGAATGTGGAGTTGGGCAGCAATTTGCACAGTCCGCTCTCCTGGACCAGTGGCTGAGCTCCAGCACACAATGCGAGAGCCATTCCCCCACTGCTGTCTGCAGGAGGTAAAACTTGAGCAGGTTGGCCAACTCTTATCTCCCTGTTCCCCAGAGGACAATGACTGTAGGTCCTCACACTCCCAGCAGAGAGCATTTGCTGCTGTAACCCCTGTCCTCTCCTCCCAAAGAAAACTACAGACATATATTATACAATTAAATATTAAATTAAATAAATTAACAAACTGGATTTTGCTTTTTCCCTCTTTGTGGATTTCAAATATAAAGCTAGACATGGAGGAACTAAAGTTTTGATTACTTCTTAACTGCATCAAATCCTGTGTTGCAAAGTGGGTTCTTAAAAGGGTGAAAAAGGCAGAACAGCTTTATGCCATTCTGCTAAGACAAGTAAGGTCTTGCTTGCTTGACATTTCTGTGTGGGGAGACGAGGGTGTTTGGCATTGCAAGTGGTAAAAGGGGGTGGAGGGAAAGAATGGGATGGATCATGGTGTTGGCAGGTTTAAGGGATAAAATTCACTGTAGACAGTTAAGTCAAGCATATTGACAGAAGTTTGAGCTCATATTCAATCTGCTTTCTTACTTTAATTGGGACCTTTCCCATGGGAAGGAAGAATTTATAGCATGGAAATAAAAAAAGAAACCTGGAAGAGAAATAGTGTCCCTCATAAACAATATAATTTTTCCTTCTGAAAAGTGTAGTACTATCTCTTATATTTATTAGTATTGTAGCTTCTGATCTTTCGCCACTCTTAAAGGGAAAAAATATTCCTTTGACAATAAAAAATGAAATAATAGTATGATGACTATTGCTTGAGGGCTTAGTGTATGTCTATACGCATGTGGTGCGAGCTTATTATATATTTGTGAATTGAGTACCATCCAATGGTTAATATGCATTATCTCCTTGAATCCATACAGGAAGTTACTCTTTTTTTTAAAGATTTTATTCATTTATTTGAGGGAGAGAATAAGAGAGAGGAGAAAGCATGAGAGAGGAGAGGGTCAGAGGAAGAAGCAGACTCCCCACTGAGCAGGGATCCCAAAGCAGAATTCAGTTGCAGGACTCCAGGTTGATGACCTCAGCTGAAGGCAGTTACCCAACCAACTGAGCCACCCAGGCACCCCAGAAAGTTAAATATTCTTAGGGCAACAAACCATCCTAGATTGCCTGGCACTTTTTCAGTGTTAGCACTGAAAATCCTGTTTCCAGGAATCCCTCAGCCCAGGGAAAACTGGGACAACTGGTCATCCTAATTCTTACCTTCAGATGAGAAAGTAGAAGCAGTTAAGTCCCTTTGCCAAAGTCACAGAGCTGGACTCAAACCCAGACCTCCTGAATCCTGAGTTCATGCTTTTGACCACCATGCCGAATCACTTCCTACTACTGTGCTTTTAGGTTTCCAACAGTGATAATGATCAAGGGAAGAGAAGGCTGTAACTTTAGTCATTCATACCAACCTTGCTGAAATTAACATAGAGATTCTTGGAATTAATTGAGAGAAAATTTCCATGACTTTTTCTTTTTTTAATCAGAGACATTCATAGCACGTTGAAACACCTAGCTGATTTGGTGAGATGAGCTAAGAGATTTGATTGAAGGGTCTTCACGTCTCAGGCATTCATTTTGTATCTCTCTAAAAAGACGGTATATTATTTGATCAACAGATTTCTTCTAATTTAAAAGTTCCCTGATTGTCAGAAGTCTGTTTTTCACGTTGCACAGAAATGTCTGTGCCATTGATTCTCATCCTTCTATTTTATCTTTTCTTTTGAAGACATAATGCTTTTTCTTAAAACCAGTATGAGCTTATTGATGATACATTGTTTTATTATGTGTCCTTTAATTTTATTCTTTATTAATTTTAATTCTAATAGAGTTAACATGCAGTGTTATATTAGTTTCAGGTGTACAATATAGTGTGATTCAACAATTCTATACAGTACTCAGTGCTCATCATAAGTGTACTCTTTAACCCCATCACATATTTCACCCATCCCCCCACCCACCTCCCCTCAGGTAACCACCAGTTTGTTCTCTGTAGTTACGAGTCTGTTTCTTGGTTTGTCTCTCTCTTTCGTTTTTTCCCCTTTATTCTTTTGTTTCCTGAATTCCACCTATGAGTGAAATCATACGGTATTTGTCTTTCTTTCTTTTTTTTTTTTTTTTTTAAGATTTTATTTATTTGAGAGAGAGAGAGAGAGAGAAAGAGCTTGAGAGGGCAGGTCAGAGGGAGAAGCAGACTCCCCACGGAGCTGGGAGCCCGAAGTGGGACTCGATCCTGGGACTCCAGAATCATAACCTGAGCCTAGAGCAGTTGCTCAACCAACTGAGCCACCCAGGCGCCCAGTATTTGCCTTTCTGACTGGCCTATTTCACTTAAAATTATATTCTCTAGGTCCATCTATGCTGTTGCAAATGGCAAGAGTCCATTGTTTCTGATGACGACTAATATTTCTTCAGTGTGTGAAGTACACATGAAGTACACACACACACACACACACACACACACACACACACACACACACATCTCCTCTATCCATTCATCTGTCAATGGACACGAACCACTTCCATAGTTTGGCTATTGTAAATAGTGCAGCTCTAAACATCAGGGTAGTATCTGTCCTTTTAGAAATTACAGCACACATACTGACTTAAGAAAGTTGACTTTGAGTTAGTACATTTATCATTTCCCAGATGTGTGAGTACCTGACAGTACAATTTATGCCACCTTTTGTGCAAATGTCATCTTTTTTTAAAAACTTCTATGTGGTTCATACTCCACAAGATGTTATTATTATTATTGACATTCTTTTTATTTACACATGTAAATTCTCAGTTGCTCTTCATTCTCCTCCATATTTTTGTGTATCCATAGGGATGATTATCCTTCTTTCTGAAGAGCAATCTTCAAACGTTTCTTTACAGATCTGTCGGTATTCCTTTTTACAGTTTTTTTTCCCCCCTTGAAAATACCTTTATGCAGTCATTTATGTGGGAATCCTAGGTGGCAGCTACTTCCCTTTAGAACTCAAAGGATACAGCGGCACCTGGGTGACTCTGTCATTCGAGCATCCAACTCTTAGTTTCTGCTCAGGTCATGCTCTCTGGGTCACGAGGTTGAGTCCCACATTGGGCTCCACACTCAGCATGGAGTCTGCTTGAGATTCTCTCCCACTGCCCCTTCCTCTGATCTCTCTCTGTCTCTAATAGGTAAATAAGTAAAATCTTAAAAACAAAAAAACAAAAAAACTCAAAAGATACAATTCCACTGTCTTCTAGCTTCCATTGTTTCTGTTAACTAGTCAGCTTTCTTGCTTCTTTGAAATTATTGAAAGTGCAGTTTCTTTTTCTGCCAACTTTTAGGATTTTCTTTCTGTCTCTGGTGTTAGCAGTATACCCACTTATGTGCCCAAATGTGGCTAGTTTTCTCTGGGTTTTTCCAACTTAGGTCTATAGAGCTTCTCAAAGCTGTGGCTTGACAACTTCTGTTGATCTGGGGGAGTTTTTAGTCATTATTTCTATATTTTACTATGTCTTTTACACAATGCCTTCCTTCTCTTCTAATTCTGGGACTCCAGTTAAACATAGTTAAATAGTTTGTTAGCCCATGGATTTTTTCTCTTTTCTGTGTTTTCCATAACTTCTTAAATAATTTGTTCATAGTTATTTTATTTTACTTTTATTTTTTTTAAAGATTTCATTTATTATTTGACAGAGAGACACAGACAGAGGGAACACAAGCAGGGGGAGTAGGAGAGGGAGAAGCAGGCTTCCCACCAAGCAGGGAGCCTGATGCAGGGCTTGATCCCAGGATCCCAGGATCACGAACCAAGCCAAAGGCAGATGCTTAACGACTGAACCACGCAGGGGCCCCCATAGTTATTTTTAAACCTATACCCAATAACTCCAATATCTGGATCCCTGTGGTCTCTTTCTATTGTCTGCTTTTTCCCTTGTTGTAGTCATTTGAGCTTATCTTTTGCAACACTACTACATTTTACTGAATGCTGGGCAAAAATATGGGAAAATGATGTTATCTTCCTCCAAAAGTGCTTTGATTTTTTCTGAAAGGCAGTTAATGTAGGGACAGATCAAGTGGCTTCAGTCCGGGGCTGACATGGTGATTTGGTCCTGGATTTCAGATTTGGGGAAGGTTAACCTGTTTCTGGTTTTCATTACTTCTAAGACCTTGTTTCTCATGGGTCTAAGAGAAAGCCTGTGGTATCTGTCAGAGCCATGCCTCCTTGACAAGCCTGCAATTCCAAATTTTATCTTTGGTCTCTTCTGCATTTTCTTTTGTTTTTATTTTTTGGTCTCCCAAGCACTCTAAGCTCCGCTTAGCTGTTCATTCTTTTATCTGTCACTTTTTGCTGGACTTCTTGCCAAGAGAAGCTTAGAAATTGGTGAATTTCTCAAAGAGAGAAGCAGCACAAAATGATCGGTTCACTTCTCTGTGATTCTCTTTTGTCCACACTCTTGGCCTCTCAAGTCCTGGTTGCTTTCTGATACTTTCAAATAGAATTCCTTTTTTAAAATTCAGCTTTTAGTGTTGCAGGAGGGGGGTGGGATTGGTTTGACACATGCTGTTGCTTCAGAGTCAAAGGTGGAAATCCCAAATTATGATATTATTGCAACTGATTAGGTAAGATGGTGTATCTAGAAAGCCCTTAGGGAACTGTCAGGTAGCACCAAAGCTACATATTGATAACTCTAGGGATATGTCCCACCGTGATGGCTACATTTTGGTCAGCTAAAGCACCTTTCCCCCTCCTGTTCAAGAATGCTTTGCTACACTAGAAGTGCACACTGGTAACTCTAAGTTTTCCCTATTTGGGGGGAAGCTCAACCTTGATCAAAACCCAACTTTGGCTTTTGCGGGGGAAGGGGAGGTGGGGTTGTTGTTGTTACTGATTTTTCTTTTTAAATGGGTTGCCCCATTCTTTTTTAGGAGGTGGCTGCTAACAAGCTTTGGCTTATTTTTTTATTCTCATTCCCGAGTACCTTTTGTTTTTTTTAATATATTCTTCATTTGAGTGCATATTTATTCCATTTCTGTGTGTGCTCAGTGTCTAAAAGCTAAAAGGTAAGATTTTATAAATATGAAATAAGATAAAAAATAATAAAATGACTTTAGTGTAAATCAGAAACCATAACAAGCAAGATTCTTTCCCTGTGTCTGCATCATCCTAGAGTGAAAAACAAGAACTATAAACTATCTAACTATAAACTATATAAACTATCCCATATTGCCCACCTCCCAAACCTGCCTCCTTCCTTCTTTCTCTGTTAATAGCACTGCCCCTTGCAAAGCTGCCAATGTCAGAAGGCTGAAATGGGGAGGATATGTACATGTGCTTTACCTTTGCAGCTGATTAGTCCCTGATTTTATTGCTTCCACCCCAACATCCCTCTTCTCCTTCCCTTTCTCCCCATTTCTCCCGTACACCCACATCCTCTCTCACCTGAACAGCCGGCCTCCTAAGTCACCTCCCTGCTTCAGTATCATTTCCTCCAAATCAGCCCCCTCATTGTACACAACATCATCTTTCTAGGATGCACATCTGAGCATATCACTGCCCTGCTTGAAACCCTCTTGGATACGTCCAGAATAGGCAACTCCGCAGAGACAGAAAGTAGCCTCCTGATTGCCAGGGGCACTCAGGGAGAGGAGAATGGGAAGAGACTGCTAGTGGATATAGGGTTCTTTTTGGGGTGATGGAAACATTCTGCAACGAGATAGTGGTGATGGTTGCACCACACTGTGATTGTATGAAATCCCACTGTTCAATTAAAAATGGTTAGAATGGTGATCTTAGGTTATGTGTATTTTAGCGCATACACACCCATCACCGCATCATATGGGGCATCATATGGTCTCACTAGTAATTGTCTATTCAACCCTCCCTTTTCTTTCCTCTCTAATCCTCCATATGGGGAACCCTGTGTAGATTGTTGCTTGTTGTGGGTGCTGTGTGGTTTTCATGCCCTGCTGCGTTTGCAAGAGCATTTCCTCTGGGTGCCATGTGTCCCGACCCCACCCCACCCAGCACTGCTGCTGCTCCTCTAAGACCCCTATGAAGTCTCCCTGGACAAACCTACACCCACACTCCCAGTGTGAATTTCCTTCTCCATCTTGTCACCACTAATGGCACCGCTGGGAGACCCTTGCTGCCCAGGTCCTTGTTTCCAGTTACAGGGAGGATTGTATCTTTTTCTAAAAAAAAAAATAAATAAAGTGGAATGAAGCTTTAAAGTGTTTGCATAACCCTTTTAAAATTCATGACACATCTGTGACCCTCTGGAACATCTGGAATGCATGAGTTTAGAGGTTTCAGCTCTCATGTGGAAACATCCAACATACAGAGTTTCTGATGATGAGACCATTTCTATCCAGGGAGCCTTGAGATGAATCTTGCTGCATTTAAATACAGAATCACAAACCTGTCACATTGTGTTACACACCTCTAAAAACCACGGAGTGGTTTGTGTCCTTGATTTGTGAGTGATGAGCAGCTTGGCTATAAACAACAGAGCGGTTTTTTGTTGTTATTTTTTTTCCCCCGCACTTACATATTTATTTGAGGTTAACATCAGTAAAATGCTGTCAATGTGCTAGGGGACATACTTTAGAATTTTGCTGTGTGTGCAAAAGACTTTGTTCCCAAATGAGCTTTTCTTTCCAATCTTAATGACGCCATCCATGATGACATTTGATCATTACATATGGCAGCTCAGAACCGGACTGGGGGTGATGCAGGTTACTGAGAAGAAGAATTGTAACACCCAACCTTATCACCTCTTCTTCACCACTTGATTATCATGGTCCTAGAATGTGTGTGTGTGTGTGTGTGTGTGTGTGTGTGTGTGTGTGTGTCTACCAGGAAAGTGGATGATCAAGAAAAAATAGACTAAGGTGAGGCCATGAGTAGATGTCAAACAAATTTCTGTTTGTATTCTCCCTTGACATAAATAGAGAATTTCCTGGTATGTCAAAGAATGGAAAAGGTTCTTCTGAACAGCAGTTGTCAGAGGGCAGTCTTTGGACCAACAGCATCAGCATCACCTTAGAATTGTTAGAAATGCAAATTATCAGGCCCTGCCCTGGACCTTCAGTGCTGGAAGGTCTAGGGGTGAGGCCCAGCAGTCTGTTCTAATGAGCTCAGGTGTTCTGATGCACATTCATGTTTGAGAACCGCTGTTTTAAACAACTCCCTGAAACCAAGATTTCTTCTTCTTCTTTTTTTTTTTTTTAAGATTTTATTTATTTATTTGACACAGAGAGAGATAGAGAGCAGAGGGAGAAGGAGAAGCAGGTTCCTGCTGAGCAGGGAGCCCAATGTGGGGCTCGATCCCAGGGTCCTGGGATCATGACCTGAGTCCAAGGCAGATGCTTCACCAACTGAGCCACCCAGGTGCCCCCCCAAGATTTCTTAATGCTAACATAGGAATACAGTGGTTTAGGGTAATTTGATACAAGCATTTTGACCCTGGATTTTGAATAGGGATAACTGTTGAAAGAATAATGACCATGGCTAATATTTGTTGAGTACCATCTAGGCGCTATGCCATATGTTCCATGGACATTATTCCACGAATTGCTCCTGTAATTCCCAACTATCCCAAGAGGTGATACATTTTTCTCCATTGTACAGTGAAGGAAACTGAGGCTCAGAGCAAGTAAGTTACTTGTCCAGGGTCACACAGCTTGCTGTGCCTCGAGTCGTGCTCCTGCGCTCTGAGTCCAGGCCCAGGCCATAAAGCACTGTGTTACCCCCCATTTGCTGCAGCTCTGGTCGGGGAGGCAGGATGACGGTTCGTTCGGCTCTTGGACTCAGCTTACCGCTGTTCAGGACCATTGCTGCCAGATTCATTTCCAGTGGAGGCAGCAGCTGGGTTTTGTCACAAACCTGACTTCCTTAAGTTTCCTCAGCTGAGCTGAAGTTGCACAGAATCACTCATCAGATTCCTGCCAGAGCCGGAGATTTGGATGGGAACCTACAGGAAGACAATTCTAGCCTGGGATTGTGGGGACAGCAAAAATTTTTCTCTAGAGTCACATGCAGGGGCTCATATCACACATGTGTTTACTCTCAGCCTGTGGGTTTCCAGAGGCGAAGTTGTACGCAAATGGTAGACAGGCTCCGCTGTCGTGGCAGCAAGGCCCAAATGGCCACTGATGGCGTGTGGCATACACCAGGTGCTTCCAATTTCATATGAGGGTTAAGTCCAATCTCACATCTGTAATGGTGGTCCACTTCCCTTACTTGCCTCAGAGGGCTTTTGAGAGCCAGGCAAAATGTTCTATGACTAAGCTGGAAAGTTTGGTTCAAATGTAAAGAATTATTATACAAATACTAGGATTTGAAAAAAAAAAACACTGCTGTGTGCATCCAAACCCAGATCCCAGCTCATTCTCTGAGTAATAATTGTGTGACTTGGACAACCCTCCTAATAGCTCCATATCACTCAGTCACCGAGGTTGGTATGAATGGAGCTCTCTGAAGTTAGTTGTGCAGTGCACAACTTGTGTAGCTGTGAGCTGCAAAGCAAAATTCATCTAATTGTCTTGATCCCACTTTCCTCACAGCAAGGTCATAAGATGCTGGGTGTTGGGGGTGGATTATTAATATATTAAATGCACTATGAAAATATATGTGCACTTTTCTTCTGTCTCAGTTCCCTTCTGATCGAGGCAGGTAAAACTAGCTATGAAGGGCCTTGTTAAGGTGGCCTTTACTGCTGATTTTGAGTTAGCAGCTAGAACTTACTGAATGTGATCCTTTTCCTGCCTATGTTCACTCCCTTCATCCACTACTAACTCCTGCCCACTTTCTGCATATGCCATCGGACACAGCAGGCCATATTGCTGTCTCCTGCAGGGGGTCTGCCAACACCGTGTCAGACACCATGTCAGTTCTTTCCCTTTCTACTTGGAACGTTTGCTGAAACCAGAGACTTTCTGAATACAGAGACTAGTCCCCTCCCCCACCCCGACCCTTCCTCTGCATTTCCCACCCCCATCGGTATGACACCAAGCACAAGGGTCTGAACTTACCTTAAGTCTAGGTATTTCAGAATACTGTATATATCTTGTTAGGTGACACAGGTACCACTGCTATCCAAACTCAGTTAGTCCACACTTAACACAAGTGCATTTCATTGTGTGTTAATTTTACATAAAATCTGGGGGAAGTGGAATGATATCCATATTTGACTTTAAAATGTGTCAAAAAGGTAGGATGGATAGTGTGAGAAAATGAGTAAAGTGCGTGTTAATGACAGAATTGAAGTGGTAAGTCTATGAAATTCTTTCAGATTTACTCTATGTTTGAATATTTTTCATCATAAAATGTTGGGAAAAAAGAATGTTCTAATTCTGTGCTACTCAAAAAAAAATGGCCTTTTAAAAATTTGGGTGTCAAGGATTTCTCATGTTTGTTGTTTTAATTTTTTGGAGAATCAAAATATCCCCTGTATTAAGGGCCAAGACTAAGATGGCAGGTAGAGCTCAGTGTGAGGGCCATGTGGCTCAGGGGACGGAAGAGGAAGTTGGGTAGATTCCTCCCCCCAGTTGGGGGGCAGAGGTGGCCCCAGGGTAGGTCTTCACACCTCAGGGGCCTCACCAGGTTAGAATAACAGACAGCACGTGCTAGCAGACAGCTCACTCCCCAAAGGAAAAAGACACTTTTCAAGTTCCATACATGTAAAAGATGAACACAACTTTGTGTTAAATTAAATAACTGCACAACCGTAAACTTCTCCTACCTTGAAGTGTTTATTATTAAAGCTATCAACACTTAGACAATCAGTGTATTCAAAGGCATGGATTGATAGGATATGTTCTGTAGTTTGTGGAAGCTCTAATAATACTTCAATCTGAACTAAAACTTTCCATTCATATAGAACATCCATTTCTCTAAAATTTTAACTTTTCTTTTTCTTCTCTAAGGTAATTGTTCGTGGTGGAGGACACATTTTACCCTATGACCAGCCTCTGAGAACTTTTGACATGATTAATCGATTCATTTTTAATAGAGGATGGGATCCTTATTGATGGATAAGCTGCTTTCCTAAAAGAAAGAATATTGCGGGGAGGGGGGGTGGTGGTAATCTTTGAGAAGAAAATTTTCAAAATGGAAACTGTCATAGAAATAAGAAAATTATCTTTTTATTGCTTTAAAATGTTTCTCATCAATAAAAATTACCCTTGAAACAAGGAAGGTTCTACTTTGGGGAAGAGATGGTTCATGATAAAATTAACTTTAAGAAAATGCTACTCGTGCATCAGAATGACCTCTTAACTTAATGGATGGGAAGAATGGATTCTGAGACTCTGTTTCAGAGAGAAGCGGATATATGGAAGGTTGAGGCCTTGAATAGGAATTTTTTATTCCTTCTAAGAGCATGTCCAAAGTGCATTAAGTGAATAAAGTTATAACAGCCTCTTGCTCTGTAAATAACAAAAGATTTTGTCATCGTATACACATGTAAGTGTTTGGTAAGTGTACTGGGTAAGAGCATCTAATTATCACAGGTGCAGCCATAATAGTGGTGGGCTCGACTTTGGAATGTGGAGAGTCTTAGCAAGAAAGGTAGCTTGGAACTCTGAAATAGAAATCTTATATATAAAAGTAATAATGTACCCATTGGAGATACGCAGAGGTTCTTACTCTAAGAACACACCCCATCTTTGTCTTTTCTTTCTTTGTTTTTTTGCTTTCTCGTTTTTCAGGGTGTTGGCTCATTTCAAGGGCACACATTTATCAGACAGCCTGCAGGCTGCATTACTTAACAGCCATTTTAAATTTAGGTTTTAAATCCTGTACATCTTTAAGCCAAATAAGGAACAAGCTAGTTTTGTATAACTGTCGGAATTCACAAAAATTTGAGATAATCTGGCATCAAAATACATACATTTATAAATATGCATACATTAGTAATTTTCCAACTAAAATGTCACATCTTGGCCCATCTCTCCTGTTTATGCAACATGTGCTCTCATCTCTGAAATTCCCCAGCACGTTTGGCTTTTTCAACATCATTTCTCTCTCATATTACCCCTGTATGAATTGGCTCACTGGAGAACTTAATTTGAAAAGTCAAAACCTGTTCTTGCTGCAAATATTTTGAGTTGTTTTAATTTCTCATTTTGTGCCTGATTTCATTCAAGTTTGTGATCTCCCTTTTTTTTTATAGCTATCTTTCACTGTGCCCCTGTACCACCAGACATCAAACCAAACACTGATCAAAACCAGATTTTAATTATTGCAGAGAAGCTAGGAGGAGTGTGCAAAGAGTTTTGCATATAGCCCCACCTGCCATTTAAATTGTTGCATTTGGTCCCAAAAATATGCAGTGGAAAGGGCACCAGCTGTGGCTAGGAGAGCAGGAGTTCAGTGCCATGGGTGTCCTACATGCCCTGAACATTTTGGGGCAAGTCACTTCACTGTCCTAGCTTCCTGAAGTCTCCAAGAAGACAGCTGGGAGAGACTCCTGACGTTCCTTTCAGTTCATGTCTCATTGTATCAGTATCTGTTTCCCAAGGGCACCGGGACATGACATAGTCCATCTTCGTTATTCATAGATTCCATATTTGTATCATCCATTCACTAAAAGTTATTTGTAACCCCCAAATCAGTGCTTGCTCACTTGTGCGTTCATTCGTGAATGTGTGCCATGATGAAATACGTGAGTTGCCCAATGTGCTGTTTTCAGCTACGGTCAAACAGGTGTTCTTTTGTGGTCTATTTAATGCCACATTTTTCTGCATTTTTGTGATTTTTGTTGATGCTTTTGCTATTTAAAAGGCTCCTAGGCACAGCGCTGAAATGCTGTCTGGAGTTCCTCAGTGCAAGAGGGCTATGGTGTGCCTTACGGAGAAAGTACACCCTTTAGATAGTCTTCATTCGAGCACAAGTTACAGTGCTGTTGGCCATGAATTCAACATTAATAAAGTAACACTATATATTTTACAAGGTTTATTTAAACCCAAACACACATGGGGCATCTGGGCGGCTCAGTCAGTTAAGCACACGACTCTTGGTTTCAGCTCAGGTCATGATCTCAGCGTTGTGACACAGAGCCCTGTTTGGGGCACTGCCCTCCACAAGGAGTCTGCTTGGGATTCCCTCTCCCTCTCCCTCTGCTCCTCCCCTCACTCGTGCTCTCTCTCTCAAATAAATAAATAAAATCCTTAAACAGAAACACACATAAAACAAAGTTATGTACTAACTGATAGACAAAAATGTTGTGACCAGAGGCCAGTAGGAACCACATCCTGTATTTCTCCTAAGAGCAATGGTTCAGAATTCACTAATCGAGTATTTACGGAGATGTTATAGAAGAGAACTAGAGGGAACAAAGAGAATCAACTGTATTTATGGAACACCTAGAGTAGGAACCCACACCAAATAATATAGCTCAATAAATAGAAGTTGTAGATGTTGTCCTGGTTATCATCTTGCTGCCCCAGGAATAGGACGGTGGGAAGTATTTGGGGGACAACCTGCCAGGTCTTCCCAGAGCAACCCTCGCTGACTCTACTGAGGGTACAATCCCATGGAGACTCAACTGGCAGGTATTTTACTTCAAAAGGGAGGGAAGAATAGTTCAGAGACTAAAGGAAATCAAGTTTTTGAATCTACTTGGAGAGAGTCCTTTGTGTAGAGAATCTTCGTGAGGGGTACACACCTTCCATGGGACCTCAAGACAATCCATTAAGATGCCCTCTCTTGATCCAAGCAGGAAACAGCCTGTTGTCCCACGTGGCTGCCATAACTGTGGGCAACTTACACACAGAGAGCGAGATATAGGAAGGAGACAAGAGGGATCTTCTCATGGCTCTGGGTCTAGCCTAATGCCAATTGGAACTTCCATTCTTATAGGATACTATCAGTGGGGTTGATTTCATAAAAACAAAGCCTTCAAATCCTAGTATCCTTACAGTGCTTTGCCATGCAATGGGGAAATAGCCAGGTTGACCTCGGGTACCACACCGGTCACCTCATGCCAATGTATTTAAGGGAGCTGTAGAACCTGGGAATGAATCATGTGTTCTTTCTTCAACAAAATGGTAAGTGTTGCAGATGAGCTTTCATTTTCCATCACGGCAAGTGGCTATTGTTAGTATGTCATCTAGCACATTTTAAAAAAATAAACACACAAAAATACATACATACATACACACCTACACAGAGTAAACCCACAATCTGTCATTTCTAGGCTGAAGTGGCACTTTAACAATCAGTGAGAAAGTCATTTCTTTCCAAAAGAAATTCAACCTATGGCAAGAACATTTTGAAAACAGGTGTTTGGAAATGTTTCCATTACTTTGTTGCACATGACAAAGAACAAAAACCTTAAATCAAGGAAAATTTCAACAAACTGTTTTTGCACAAAAGATAGGATTGAAAAATGAGTTTGGGAGTTAATAAAACTCATGAGGTATTTCTTCCATTTTTGGATCCCTATATCTCCCTCTGTATAGTGTCTTCTTCAGCTCTGATGGACTTCGAAACCAAGTGTCAAAGCGAGTGAACATAGTCAAAGCCTGGTTAGACTTTGAACTGCTTGTATCACAAAAGGGTGACCCAAGATTTTTCAAATATGACAAAGCATATGCAACACATTGATCCTGTTAAAAATATTAACAGTAATATTTTAGAAAGCAAAATACATTGTACTACTAAAAATCAAATACAGCTTCCAAAAATTAAGTATGTAAAATTTCATCTTTATCATTTTAAAATTTCTATTTTGATTACTATTTTATAATGTCAAAGTTATTAACACATTAGTGGTGTGATTATACTCTATAAATGAATGAATAATTATAATTTTTGGTATGCCTCCAGCAGTTTATAAATGATGACATGATACATAAAGATTTGGAGAACTCTGGGGCGCCTGGGTGGCTCAGTGGGTTAAGCCTCTGCCTTCGGCTAAGGTCATGACCTCAGGGTCCTGGAATCAACCCCCGCATCATGCTCTCTGCTTAGCAGGCTCCCTGAGCAGGGAGCTCAGGGAGCTCCTCAGCAGAGAGCCTGCTTCCCCCTCTCTCTCTGCCTGCCTCTCTGCCTACTTGTGATCTCTGTCTGTCAAATAAATAAATAAAAATCTTAAAAAAAAAATTTGGAGATCGCTGTTTAAGAGGACAGAAAAAGTCCGCATTTGACAGTGGCCTTGAACTATGTACCCATTTGGTTCAGTCAAAAAAGCTAGACATGTGGGGAGTTTGGGGGGGCAAGGCAGTCGTTTAAGTGTGGACTCTTGGTTTCAGCTCAGATGGTGGTCTTTCTTGATCTCCGGCCCAGCAGGGAGTCTGCTGAAGCCTCTCTCTCCCTCTTCTTCTGCCCTTCCCCCCACCCCAACCCATTCACTCTCTAAAAATAAATAAATACATCTTTTTTTAAAAGTACAGCACAGAACAAAACAGCATGCTTTCATTTGTAAGAAAGGAAGGAACGGAAATTAAACAAGTAAGAGAAGGAGGAAGGGAGGGGAAAGAAACACTGAAGTTTTGTAAAGGGTAAGTGCCTCTGGAAAGAGAAGTAAGAAACTAACAGCAGGAGGGAGGAAGGACTGGGTGTTGGTGGTGAGTGTGAGGAATACTTAGGAATTTTATACAATTTTCTGCTTGTGGTCCATATATATAAGTGTGTGTGTGTATATAGAACTGGCCCCACAATCTCAGGGAAAGACCTGCCCTTTGGGTCATTTTGCTGTGGAGGCAGAGCCCTGAGAGAGGTCCCGATGGACTCAATCTGTTCAGCAAAATCCCAGGAGGGTTCAGGTTTCCTGGGCAGCCTGACAGTGGAGTGAGGAAGGTGCCAGAAATACATGCAAAGGGAGGGTTGGAGGAGGTAAAAGAGGGAGCCTGGCCACGTGCTGGCTGAGACCAGAGAAAGCTGAAATCTGCAGAGCCTGGAATCAGGAGCAAAGTCAGCCGCTGCTCTCTCTCCCCAGCCGCACCGCGCAGAAAGCAGGGCTGCCGGGCAGGGCAAGGAAGGCGTGCTAAACGCTGTGGTGGCCTTGTGCTTAGGCGGGGAGCAGGGGGTGAGTTCATTTGACCTTGGGGTGGCAGTCGTGAGGAGGCAGAAAAGCACTTCTGTTGCAATGGGCTTGACTACTGGGAGACCCATGGGGCTGGTCTGCAACGCCCAGCCTTGACCCCTGAGAAGTGGTTCCCGAATGGCAAAACAGGGGTCTGTTTGAGCTGTGCATACCTAATTCTGTGAAATCAGATGTAATAATAACAGCTATCCTTTCTAAGCCCCTAAAATGCACCAGAGGTTCACCAAGACATCACCAGGGAAATGGCTTTCCCCTTCCACAGATGAGGTCATGCCCCTCATGGATGCAAAGAGACTGGCTGAGTTTCCACAGCTATTGGCAGGCCAGTCCAGATTCAAACCCGGGTGTCTCTCCCTCAACTCCATGCTCTCTCCACGGAGGAGACACACTGCCTCCTGATCCCCAACTTCTTTCTCAACTGATGAAGGTGTCAGTGACAGGTGGGGTCAGGAAGTCTGTATCCTCAAAAATTCGCTTTAGGAGCACCTGGGTATCGCAGTCAGTTCAGCATCGGCCTTCTGCTCAGGTCATGACCCCAGGGTCCTGGCATCAAGCCCCACATCGGGTTTCCTGCTCAGCGGGGGGCCTGCTTCTCCCTCTGCGTCTGCTGCTCCCCGTGCTTCTGCTCCCTCACTCTTTCTCTCTGGCTCTATCAAATAAATAAATAAAATCTTTTAAAAAATAAAAATAAATTAAAATGTGCTTTATTCTGAAAGTTGTATAAACAAAATCCTTAGCCATATCTTGAGCCAGTATCCACTCCACCGAAGAGGAACTAACGTAAACTTAAAGTATGATTCTTTGAAAAGTATTGCGCTGTCATTTAATTATTTACTGATGTGCAGTCCTTCAACCGTCTTTTCCCTTGCCACCAAAAACAGGATAGATAAAGGCCAGACACCAAGGACAGAGCCTGTGACAAAAAGCTTGACTTGAGCCCTGATTTATTTTGGAAAGTCCAGTGTCCTCTCCTTCTCTACCGGTGAATGGCAAGCCCCCGACTCGTGTGGCTGATGACAGACGGGCCGTCGCTGTGTCTGTTTTCGTGCCACTGAAACTGCTGATTCCAAAGCTCAGAAACCACTTCTCGCTGAGCTCCTGCTGCAAGGATGACTGGGGGAGGCTCGCCCCACGCCACCATCACACAGGAGGTGTGCAGCCTGGGATGAAAACACGGCAACCCCCACAGATACTTAGTGTTCTTGCACACTGTAACGGTTCTTGCTATTAGAATCCTGAAGATTTAAAAAACATTCGGAAAACCAACCTGTAAGGGATTGATTTTGTTGCCCCTAAGACAACAAGCCTGGAACTGAAAGCAGACTGTTGTGATGTACATCCACTCAACCCCAAGAAAAGACATCTGCTCAATCATTTTCAAGGGATTTTTGGCAACTTCAGGAGCATGACGTGGTGCTGTCTGCATTCCCTTGGGCCCTGAGCAATCGAGGAGGAGAGAGCAGGCCTGTGGTTGCTGTTCAGATGGATTTAACAGGAAAATTCATTGCATCTAGCCAGATCTTTGGGGGCAAATATTATTCTTTTTCTTAAACTTTTAAATTTTAAATTGTTGATTGCAAAGATTAAGTAAAAGCCTCCTCTCCCCAGTCCTACACTGTACATAGTGGTGACCACTGATTACTCATCCCAGGCCAAGGGAGAGTGGGCTACCTTGAACTCAGTGCCATCAAGGCTGCACCCAGTGGGGGGAGACAATTACACCCCCCCCCAAAAAAAACCCCAGGGTATCGTTATTGGAAGAAATGGGGCCTGGATGCTGGGAAGCCAAGAACCAAAAAAATGCCCACCTTATGCAAAAGTCAATGCTCAGTAGAAAGATTAAAACCAGCCCCTACATTTTGACATGCAGCGGGAATACATGCTGATAATTTTCCTAAAATCCCAATGAATATTTGTAATCAAAACTTAGAGGCACATGCAGTAACTTTTTTTTTAAAAGATTTTATTTATCCATTTGACAGACAGAGCTCACAAGTAGGCAGAGAGGCAGGCAGAGAGAGAGGAGGAAGCAGGCTCCCCACGGAGCAGAGAGCCCGATGTGGGGCTCGATCCCAGGACCCTGCGATCATGACCTGAGCCAAAGGCAGAGGCTTAACCCACTGAGCCACCCAGGCGCCCCTAACTTTTTTTTTTAATTTGAGAGAAAGAGAGAGTGAGAGAGAGAATGAGAGGAGAGCAGGTCAGAGGGAGAAGCAGTCTCCCCCATGGAGCTGGGAGCCCGATGTGGGACTTGAACCCAGGACTCGGGGATCATAACCTGAGCCAAAGGCAGTTGCTTAACCAACTGAGCCACCTAGGCAGCCCTGTAGTAACTTTTTAAAAAGATTTTATTTATTTATTTGAGAGAGAGCGAGCACAAGCAGGGGGAGCAGCAGAGAGAGAGGGAGAAGCAAGTTCCCCACTGAGCAAGGAGTCCAATGTGGGGCTCAATCCCAGAACCCTGAGATCATGACCTGAGCCGAAGGCAGACGCTTAACCAACTGAACCATCCAGGCACCCTGCACATCTAGTAACTTTTGCTGATACTTTATTTTTATTATGTGAATCAAAGGGAGAAAGGGAAATAGGCTGAGAGAACCAAGGATAGGGGAGGTGGAGTTTTGTCTTAAGGGATTAGGAAAATGCAGATACCCATGTCAGCATTATGAACAGAAATTCCCCTGAATCCCTGGCCCACACACGCTCACAACCTTATATTAGAATATGCCCTATTAGACCTCTGTACGACAGGACCTGGGTGGTGAAGATACTGAGACAAATTTGGCCCACTTCCCCGCCCCTCCAAATAGGGGCAAAGTGGGTGACCACTGCACACGTGACCATAATCCCAGAGCGCCAAGTACTCTAACAGAGGAAAGCACAAAGCCCTTTGAGAGTGGAGAAAAGGGAGTGGCTACTTCTGGGGAGAAGGAGTTTTCCACAATGAGGAGTGGGGCGGGGGAGGGGCAAGGGTAAAGCTGGAGGGTTTCTAGAGGCAGAGGCCTGGAGAATAAGGGTTAAGTGCCAGGCGATGGTGAGGGTCCTGCTTCTGCCTTCTCTCCTCCCATCTGTAACCTCCCAACTCTGATAGTTCAATTATTTTGTTGCAAAATCTGAGTTCTCAAATGCCTAGCCTAAACTTCTATAACAGAGGAAATAAAAGGACTGATTCCCATAATCAACTGATATGAACAAATCCCTAACAACCATGCTTTAGTTTTCCCATCTTATGTCTGTGGAATCAGGGAAAGATCTAGAAGGCTGTCTCCGTGTAAGTCCATCCATCAAGTGGCTTTGGTGGCAAGCGAGATGCCATTTCTTTATTAAAATCCCCGCACGCAACATGGTAACATCTTGGGACTGGCCGTCATTTACCCATTTCCCATCTCCCCTGGGAAGAGAAACATCCTGTCAGATCATTTTGAAATGGTCCCATAGTGTGACTCACTGGACGGAAATGCCAAAGGCTTTGGGGCAAAAATAAACAAAAGTGAAAAAATATACACATTTTAACCAAAAAAAAAAAAAAAAAGGCTTGGAGTGACACTGCACTAGAAAATTGAACTTATCTTGGACAGGCTGGAGGGAATAGTGGAGAGAGATCTGACTTAGTCAAGTGAGATAGTTTGGTGAAATTTCACCAGCATGTACTTTCCCAGGTTATGAGGGACAGAGGAAAAGGGACCTCTGCTAAGACACAGCTCCCTCATATATACCCCTTCTGCCCCTGAAAATCTTCACATTTGTTAGGCTACAACCTGAACAGGTCTTTAAGCTCTAGTTTCTTACATAATGAGAAATGCAATTCTCTTTTGGCCTCATAAGTAAACCAAGCTCCATGTAGCTTCACTTCTAGATCATCCTCTTCCTTTGCTGGATGCTCAGAGAGAAGACAAAGAGGCTCCAGCCCAGGGAGCCTGCGATTCTGAACCCCCAGTTCCCAATGATCGGTGATTCGCAGCTCTTCACTAGACGCTTCTCCGCCCATGGGCTGGAGTAGAGGAAAGGGTTGATAGTCACATATGCAACTTGGAAACATTACAAAGAAGAGAACATGGTATTTAATAATCCTATGTTATTAGGATCTCCCCAGGTATGAATATTGAAATCAGGTGGTTTAAAGATACCAGTACCGGGGCGCCTGGGTGGCTCAATGGGTTGGGCCTCTGCCTTCGGCTCAGGTCATGATCCCGGGGTCCTGGGATCGAGCCCCAGGGTCCTGGGATCGAGCCCCGCATCGGGCTCTCTGCTCAGCGGGGAGCCTGCTTCCTCCTCTCTCTCTGCCTGCCTCTCTGCCTACTTGTGATCTCTCTGTCAAACAAATAAATAAAAATCTTAAAAAAAAAAAATACCAGTACCAACAATTCTCATGGGATCGTGAGGACAGTATCGGTCCTTTTAGTGAAGATGGTATCGGTAAGCAAAGAAGGCAGAGAGGATTCTGTTGTTCTTTCTTACTTCCCCCTTCATACAAATCCCTGAGTCCCCAACAGAGGTACCATCAAGTGAAAACAAAACAAAACAAAACAAAAACCAGATCTAGAGAGACATGGGAGTCGTGGAAAACCTTACAAAGAATCAAAGGGGATAAAGGGAGCTGGGTTCCCGCACCACGGGGGGGGGGGGGGGCCGCAGGGTGGCTCATGGCACCCACCCCGAAGCGAGGTGGGTTTTCTGCTCCCCACTTTCTCATGCGCTCCAGTTGTAGATGCACCAGTGACCTTGAAGCCCCAAGTACCACCGGTCTTCGTGATGAGCTGCCTCCCCAACTCTGCCCCAAGCGACCCAGTAAAGAAAACAAGCTGGCACCAGAGCAGGTGAAGATGAGCTTCTCCGGGAACACAAGTTCAATGCCGGAAAGACAGCACAGGCATCAGAAAAGCTGGCCACGAATAGCGGCTACTTTTCCAGGTTTACTATGCATCTTAACAGATTCCCAGAAAAGAAACCTCTAATGAATGGTATAACAACATGTAAGGAAGAGAGAATGCCTAGCAGAAAACACAGAGAATGATATAATTAATATATGCCTCAAACTGTATAGACATAAACTGTATAGACATACGGTTTAAAGGCTATTTCTTCTCAAGTCTGCCTGGACGGATTTCATAAAACCACCATAAAAGGATTCTGTATTGGGGCACCTGGGTGGCTCAGTTGGTTAAGCATCTGCCTTCAGCTCAGCCCCTAATTCCAAGGTCTTGGGATGGAGCCCCACACTGGGCTCCCTGCTCAGTGGGGAGTCTGCTTCTCCCCCCGCCCCCACTCCCCTGCTCAAGGTCTCTCTCTCTCTCTCTTTCTCTCTGTCTCAAATAAATTAAAAAAAAAAAGTTTAAAAGGATTCTATATTTATAGAGAGAAAACCTAAGGTTGCGTGGATCTGCTCTTTTATGTTCCTCATTGCAGCCGTTCCAAACTGTGTTCACGTTCAAGCTCCAGTGTGACCCAGGGACTGCTCCCCTCCCCCTCCCTCAGGTGCCTTGCTTCCTGCTTTACTGAGAGGATCAAAGCAAAGCCAACACTGGATCCCTTGGTTTTCCTCCCCCACCCCTGCTCCCCTCTGCAGCATCCTTTCCCCACCTCACAACTGCTCTTCTGAGCACCTCCTTCCCCCGCCACAGCTCCAACCTGCCCAACAGATGCTCGGATTCTACATGAACAGCCTGTCGCCCTTCCCCGCAAACCCGCAGCTGCTCTTGGCTTTCCCTTCTCCGCCGAGAATGCCTCCATTCCCGACAGCACCATCCTCCCTGTGCCTTTCCTAGGCAACCGGTGGTCCCCCCTGCTTGTTCTACAACCTCAGTAACTTTTGCATTTCTCTTCTCCTCCTGCCTCCTGTTTCTAGACTACTGCCTGCGAAATACCCTGTGAAACACCCTCCCGACTTCTGGCTTTCCCAGTCACCAGCCCCGACCACCATCCATCCTCCAAAGAGCTGCTATTTCATTTTCTAATGCACAGTTCTCATCTCTGCACTCCATGACCCACTGGCTGCCACGGGACTTTTAAGTTAACATCAAAATGCTCTGACTTTGAGGGCCTGTCACAGAATGACTCCAACCTACCTTTTGGGTTCCTCCTTTCCCCACAGCTCAAACACATCAGGTTGGACGAGATCACCTGAACTCAGCGCTACACCACCTCTAATATATCTGCTTTCTTGGGCCTCTCTCTCCATCACCTTCCATGACATCATGTAATATGCCCAATACTATCCAGCCTCCCGGGCTCACTCACAGGGGCAAGATGCCTTGAGTCTTCTTTTTGCCTCAGTTCCCCTCCTTCTACCCCCGCCTCAGTGGAATCCCTTTCTTCTTTGAATTATCTATCCCACTCCCGTCCTGTCCATTTCTGACTTGTGTCAAAGCTCTTTGAAGCTCTCCCTTTCCACTCCCGACATGAGCAGGTAGTGGACTCCCCACGTCCTTTGCTTCAGGGAGGTAAGTGGCAAGATGAGAAGCAGAAGGATTCTGGCTTTTGTTTTCTAAGAGCCGGAGGCCCAAGGAGAGGGTAGAGTTTGAGAAAAGTTTTAGAGACTTGGAAAAACAGGGGGGAAACAGATGAAAAGGAAATCCCTCCAGCCAGTTGTGGGGAGGATCAATTTCTGTGGGTTCCACTTTCTGGCAGGGGCCATGTTGGGGCAAGACCCCACAGAGGAAGAGCTTTTGGGGAGCTGAGGCCACTAATGTTCTGGGGCACTAATGTTCTCGGCCCTGGCCGGAAATAGAAGATGGCCATCAGGCGCAAAGTCACCATTAGGACAAAACGTGGTGGGTTCATTAGCAGAGTCCCTTGTCCCTGCCTTAGACTCTTGGAATCTCGACACCCCCGCCCCCTGAGAATGGGTCAGGAGGGAAGCAGAACAATAATTAAAATGAAATTTTCTACTGGCCCAGCTGTGCTAGAGTCAGAATTTTAAAAATATTGTAAAAAATAGAGACACCATATTTCTTAACACCTGAATTTGTGTATTGATACTCATTCATGATATATGTAAAACACATATCACAACTTCTCCATTGAGGTAGAGAAAAGTATTTATCGAGAGCCCATGATGTGCCAGGTGTGGCCTAAATGGTAGAGATATAGCAATGAACAAGACTGAAGACCCCTCCTCAAAGACAACACATTCTGGTGGAAGATCAGGGTTCAACTATATACATATTGTAAAGATACATATTGACAAATCTGATGATTTGTCATCAGGTGTTTAGAAAAGGCCTTCCCGGGGTGCCTGGGTGGCTCAGTCGGTTAAGCATCTGCCTTCAGCTCAGGTCATGATCCCAGGGTCCTGGGACTGAGTCTCGCATCAGGCTCCCTGCTCAGCAGGGAGTTGGCTTGTCCCTGTCCCTCCCCCTGCTTGTGCTCTCTCTCTCTCTCAAGTAAATAAAATCTTAAAGAAAAAAATACAAAATAAATGCTAAAAAAAAAAAAAAGGCAAGGCAAAGCAATGGAAGAAAAGGCCTTCCTGACATGCTGACTGAGCAGGGGCTAAGGGAAGGGCAGGAAGGAGTCTCCCTTGTATTTGAGACAGTGAGCTACCAACGCTGCAGGACCAGCAAGGGGCCCCAGCTCTGGGAAGGGAATCAAACCTCAGCGATCTGATCCAGGTGGAAGGGCTGGTGATGTCAGACCCATGGGAGGCGGTAGATCAAGGTTAAGACGTGGCACCTGCGCAGCTTTGTTTCCCCCACAAGGTGCCAAACACACAGTATGTGCTCAGATAGTATTTATTGAGTAAAGGATGGATGGAGCATGGACATTGGTGCCACACTGAGAAGTAAAAGACATGAATAAATATATAGGACATAAAAATGACCCATAAGCCTAGAGCCCAGATAGAGCCACTTTCAAACGTTAACACCCGTCCTCCTAGTCCTTTTTTTTTTTTTTTTAAAGATTTTATTTATTTATTTGACAGACAGAGATCACAAGTAGGCAGAGAGACAAGCAGAGAGACAAGCAGAGAGACAGGGGGAAGCAGGCTTCCTGCTGAGCAGAGAGCCCGATGCGGGGCTCGATTCCAGGACTCTGGGATCATGACCTGAGCTGAATGCAGAGGCTTTAACCCACTGAGCCACCCAGATGCCCCCTGTCCTCCTAGTCTTGTATCATTTGTACATCCTATCTCTTTCACATTTGAGACAATACTATGTCCTATTTTCTTCACTTATTCACTTTGCAATTTTCAATGTCATCTTTTTTTTTTTTTCAATGTCAGCTTTTAACTCACTGAGACGCAAACGCAACTCTAACTGGTTCCAGTTACTCGGGCCAAGTGGTCATAAGGCAACTGACTCTTTTTTTTTTTAGATTCAATTTTTTTTTAACAATTTTATTTATTTATTTGACAGAGATCACAAGTAGAGGCAGACAGAGAGAGAGGAGGAAGCAGGCTCCCTGCTGAGCAGAGAGCCTGATGCGGAGCTTGATCTCAGGACCCTGGGATCATGACCTGAGCTGAAGGCGAAGGCTTTAACCCACTGAGCCACCCAGGCGCCCCGGCAACCGACTCTTTTTAAAAAATTTTTTACTTAAATTCAATTTAGTTAACGTATAGTGTATTACTAGTTTCAGGGGTAGAATTTACTGACTCATCAGTTACATATAACATCCAGTGCTCACTAGAGCAAGTGCCCTCCTTAATGTCCATCACCCAATTACCCCTCCTTCCCACCCACCCACCTCCAGCAATCCTGTTTGTTTCCTAGAGTTAAGAATCTCTTATGGTTTTTACCTCCCTCTGTTTTTATCTTATTTTATTTTTCCTTCCCTTCCCCCATGTTCATCTGTTTTGTTTCTTGAATTCCCCATATGCGTGAAATCATAGTTATTTGTCTTCCTCTGACTTATTTCCCTTAGCATAATACCCTCCATTTCCAACCATGTCCTTGCAAATGGCAAGATTTCACTTTTTGATGGCTGAGTAGTATTCTCCTGTGTATGTGGTATATATAGACATACAGATCTCACATCTTCGTTATCCATTCATCTGTCGATGGACATCTGGGCTCTTTCCATATTTTGGCTATTGTGGACACTGCTGCTATAAACTTTGGGATGCATGTGCCCTTTTGGATCGCTGTGTTTGTATCCCTTGGGGTAAATACCCACTAGTGCAACTGTTGGGTCACAGGGTAGCTCTAGTCTTAACTTTTTGAGGAGGCTCCATGCTGTTTTCGAGAGCGGCTGCACCAGCTTGCATTCCCAGCAGCAGTGTAAGAGTGGTCCTCTTTCTCCGCATTCTTGCCAACATCTGTCGTTTCCTGACTTGTTTATTGTAGCCATTCTGACCAGTAGCAAGTGACTCTTTCAAGGGCCACAAGTGGTGTTCAGCAGCCACTGGATTTTATGAGGATGGAGATGCACAGGCCACCAAACCTTGCAGACTCAGAGGGAGTGACAGCTTGTGGACCTACATGACCCCTGCTGGCGCCTGGCCATGGGATGCCTGAGTCCGCTCCCTAACCCAGGAGGTGTCCTTTCTCCACAGAGCATGGGGCTTGTCCTCATGAGCAAGACGGTGCCTGTGTAACTTTCCCCTCCACATTTGGGCTTGAGGCATTGGAACATTTCCTAGAGAGGCAGGGTATTCCTTTTCTGTCTCTGCTTTTACCTCCAGTAGCTCTCCCCAGCTGTTCCTAATTCTCTCTCTCTGGGTGAATGACTCAGCTTGATTCTGTGTCTACAACATGTAGCTTCTTAAAGGAGCCAGGCCATCTTGTAGCACTACAACATGTAGCTCAAACCAAGGTAGTGAAACCACCTACGAGCTACAACCATAAGTTAGAAAACATGAGATGTATTTCTTTTCAATGTCCAGGATTATAAGCTCTCCAATTATGAAAGTATACATGTGCCTGGGTAAAAACAAACAAAATCAGAGGGGACTTACTAGAAATCAGGCAGCAAGTCTACATTCTTCTCCAATGCAGCCTTCTATCCTTGCACGTGCTTTGGGGAGGGTTCTTTCTGGAAGTGCCGGAGTCGGGGGGGCACTTGTGCTGAGGTGTGCTCTGAGAGCCCAGAGAGGCAGATGGGCGTGTTCATGACCAGGAGGGAAGGCCCACAGAGCCTAATGATGTTTTTGGCTCGTTGTTAAAACTGCTTTTGCCCATGAGCAACCAATGAATTTATTCGTCTTGCATAACTGAAAGGAAAACAAACCTAAGGCAGGACAAAATTAACGGGAAATTTTAGGGAAAAAAAAAAAAACAACGCAACCCACCACCACCAACAACAAACAACCCTGTTTGGTTGAGATGATTATTGCCAGATGGAGAAGGGAACCCAGGTGCCCAGACTGCGGGGTGGGGACTGCGGGGTGGGGGGGGAGTGTCTAAGGACAGAAGCAGCTGCACATTACCAGCACGATCCAAACCTTCAGATGACTTGCAAAGGAGAGACATATTTCCTTTCTTCTTCCTTCTCCCCCTCCTGCCTCTCTCCTTTCCTCTTTCCCTGTAGTCATGGGGATGTTCTAGGTTGGAGCTCTTCCTAATGGGAAGGCACTCTGTCGCGGCTGCATACCGAAACTGAGGAGTGGGGTGGATGGAACAGGGTGAAGCACCATGGAGTGTAGTCATGATTTCTCAACACTTTCCCCAGACTTTGGATTTCAAAACCAGACTTCCATCCAGAGATAGTAAAAGCTGCATTCGGCTGCGGCAATGGCTGTCCTGTAATCAGTTCATGGTGTGTTGTTAGATGCTTTGAGCTTAACCAGACCCGCACATGTCCTCAGTCTAATTCCATCTTGTGGCTCCTAATGTCATCATATGTAGCCTCTGGCAACCAAGCCATTTTCCAATTGCTGACATCCTCTCCCTTCAGCACTCAGCCTGCCAGAATCTTTTACAGCTCCGAGTCCGAATTGCCTCAGGAAAGATGTCTGCCCTGCCCCCCACCCCCCCACCCCCCCCCCCCCCCCGCCGCCCTCCCCCGCCTTTGGCAAGATGGTTTCCAGAAAACAACCCTTGCTGTAGGACAAATGAATTGAAAAGTTCTGTTCACTACAATCCACACAACAGTGAAGAGAGTCAAGGATCCTGGTGCTCCGTTACAGGAAAAGAATGTCACAGAAGTCCTTTGTGCAGTATATTTTTATTTATAGTTTTTATCACATTTGCCACTTCACCCGCTTAGTGAAGAACATTAGTTTATTCACATCAACACTTCGTTTCAATTCATTCCAGAAGCCCTTATGTGAAGCTGCATGAGCTCTAAAGACAGGGATTTGACTCTGGTGGGTTCAACCCTGTACTCACAGCTCCTAGCAGATTACCCGGCACTTCCTAAGTGTCCGTGAAGACTCATTGTTGAATAAGTGAGGTATTTTCTGAATGGAAGTCCACCCACCTCTTAAATTTTGTGGTGTTTGGTATGAAACAGAAGTGTTTATCTGTCTTGGAGTTAAGAATTAAAATTCAGACCTACTTTCACTCTTAAGAAGCAATGAGACTCTTAAAATAGATGTTTATCTAGCTTGCTTTGAACTTGCAAACCACCGGTCCGGTATGTAGAAAGTCAACCCTTTCTTCCACTACAAATAAAAATCCCATTTCGTGTCTAGCACCACTCTTTTGTCAGCTACAAGCGAAGCCCCACCAGAAATAACAAACGGATTTGCTCCCCTACATCATACCCCCCAAAAAAGAGTCTGGATTCCAAAAGGAGATATACTTCAAATTAAACATGCTGAGGTGAAATTTTATCAATTCTCATCACCTTTGGGTAAACAAAATGAATGTATAATTCTGAAAATACCCCACATTGTTTTATTCTTAATCATCCCTAGCTATTTGAGCTAGTGGTTGAGGATTTGAGAAAATATAAAATTTGAACCTCTGCTTTTCACACAGTTAGGGAAAAAGCTGATTTAATAGGATTCTAAAAGCTGATTTAATAGACCTCTAACCACCGTTGGCCAAATCCCAGATGAAGCTGTGCAGAGGTTCCTAAGTGAGTTTTTAGAAGTCTGTCTTATTTATAATGAAATTACATACTAAAATCCAGACTGCTGTATACAATCTTTTCCCACAGAGAAAAGTGTACTCCAAATGTGTTGACAGCTAAAGAGAAAGCGTGGTGGTACTCCCAACAGTGAAACTGGCTGGGACCAAAGAGTTAGAACTGAATCCTTTGACTGAAATTCAGATGGAGACTTAATAAGTTTTCTGTGAACCTAAGAATGGGGACTATGTACCACCAAGAGGTAAAACTAATCTGTGATGCTATCAGATGTGCCTCTTCTAAGAGTGACTTCCACTTCCCAACCTGCCTGTGGAATTCCAGGGAAGAGAAAAGCATCGGCGTTTAGAGATCCCCAATGTGCCATTGAGGATTGGGGGTAGGATTTCCATGTTCTTCCTGTCTTGGTACTTTTAAAACCAATCTCCGTGAAATCTGTGTACGATCCAGTGGTGGACTTCACCGGTGAAGGTGGCTGTCTAGAACACGAGCACATCAATGTACCACTTACCTTGGATAACTGCTTTGTTCAATGCCAACTATTTCATTAAATGTTCTGGAAGTAACTGACATAATAATGGTTATGTCTATTTGTGGTGGAATATTACAGGTAATAGATGTTACGATACATGTCATGACCCTTCCTGAAATATAAAAAGTCAAAAACTCTCCTTTTCATGCGTTCTCATTTTTTCAACTATTGGGAAAGATAAATCCACGCATATCTTCTAGGACTCAGCCTCACAAACAGGAAATGTGATTTAACAGCATTTAAGCCTCTGAGAGTTAAATGGATTTGGCTACTGATTCCTTACCAGCATTACCTGGCTTAGCAGAAATGTATTTTGTTAATTTGGCCGACATTGACATTGACAGTCTAACAGCATTACCACCCAAAGCAGCTTTGGTTTTTGCCCTTAATGAGAATGTTCATACCATAGCAGCTTGGATTTGCCAGGGAGTCGTGCTTTAAAGGGATTATGCTAAAGATTATAAATGTGGAGCACTCGTGTAACAAGACTGGATATTCATTTTAGGAATACAGCCCTGTCTCCGTATTGGCCGAGCTGCTGGAACGTTTGAGGATTCCCATCACACTCTAGGCTGCTGTGAAAGCGGAGAACGGCTAAAGAAAAATCCTCCTAGAAAAGGCTGAATGGAAGTTGGCGTGGCAACAGTAAAGAGGACCCAACCTCTCCCGTATGAGAGAATCTGAACAAGTCTAAGAGCTGGTGGTAGAATGTCAGAGCTATCTGCACCCCTTAAAGCTGAGAAGATAGCAGAAGTGCCGTTCAATGAATTAAGGAAGATAAAATCAGGAAACAGAGCTGTGGGGTGGTGTTAGCACAGGGTGGAAGAGGCCTTCGTTCTTCAGGCCAGCGGAAGCGGAGTATCGGGTGGCTGAGATGCGACCCGAGGCGGCCTCGTGGGGCTGGGGCCACGGCGCTGGTCCCGGCAGCCCGCCAGCCCCGAGCTGAACAAAGGGGACGGGCTGCACCAGCTGAAGAGGAGCACGCCCCACCGATCATTTGAGATGCTTCATCGTGAAGGAAAAATGGTTTCTAAGGAGCTCTGCCTCCAGGAAAGGGATTTGGAATCAGACCAATAATAAAATGAACAGGACCTCGATGTGAGCCACGGACCTATGAGGCGGTGTTGGCTAATGTCATCGGCTCCTTCCTCAAGAGAAAACCTGAGCCCATTCCCATGAGGGAATGTATGGCTCTTCCCATGCTGCCAGGAGCTGACACATTCTGATGGCATTAGTTATAAAGGGGACAGGTACTGCTAACCGGCCCCCCGACACTCGCCATGTGTGCGTATTCAAAAGGTGACATAATATCGAGCCTCAAGGTGTTCACCATTCATTTGGAAAAGATAAGGCTAAGACGCACATGGCCAATATTTTGCATACTCGTTAAGCCAGAAGTAGCCAGCTGCTGGATTCCAGAGTCTAGTTTAATCCCATTCCGGCCATTTAAAAACCTGCACAAGAGCTTCGGCGGGTATAATTCCAAATGGGAAAAGACAAGAACGTTCCCAAATACATGCCTTGACAGTATTTTCCAAAAATGGAAATGTTCTTAATGCTCCTACTGATTTAAAGAGGAGATTGAGAGCAACACAAATATCCACGATCTGGGTCTTCTTATATAAACATGATGCATTCCGTTTTTGGTTTTCGAATGGAGAATGAGGAAGCTTGCTTTGTGTTGATATGGAAAAATCTCCGTGTCACTCAGTGTCCAAACTGGGGAGTAGGAGCCACTCTTCATATTTCAAGCAGAGAAGGCTGTGATGTAGGAAATTGGTGAAAAAACTGTCAGGAGGGTGAAGGAGCAAAGAAAGAGGGGGCTCTTGCCCAAAGACGGAAGCTGCCGCTGCTCCTTGGCTGGACTGAATGCGTGAACACTCACCTCTCACACGGCAGAAACCACCCCCAGGCTGCTGCAGCCCGGAGTGCCAGCCCTCAGGACCGGAGCCTGTTCCTGCCACTGCCTGTAGCACAGGAAACGGCCAATTTCTTCCTCCCACCCCGGAACCTACTGCCGGTGCCTCCCCCTGGAAGAACCCACCTTGAAACTGACCAGAGGAGTGAGTCTGGGAAGGGGGATGGCGGGGACCTAGAAGGATGAACTTGGACCCACTGCCAAGAGACACCATCTGGTACGCTTGCCCCTTTACTGCTCAGATCCACACATTTCACTGTATCCATTCAATGACTACATTGGGTCTTCACCTAACAGAATGCAACCATATTCCTCATACAGATGACTGCAGACTTACTGTCCCCAAAAGAAGGGAACACAGAGCAGGACCGTGCGATGAGGCAGCCTCAGCCCCTATACTGACCTCTGCTTGATGTCAGTTCCTCTTCTGTTTTCATCACCATTACGCCGTGGATATTTTGTAACCTAAAGGCCAAACTGTAAAGTTAACCGCCACCAACCCTCGATGTAATTCGTAGCAAGCAAAGAAGAAAATATGCATAGCCACCACAGCTCTTGTTTTGGTAACTGGTAACAAAACCAGCTGATTGACAGGGATAATAGTTGAGTCATCATCGACAATGAGCTTCTTCCAATGTCCATTCCATGTTTCCTTTGTCTTGAGCCAAAATCTCAGCTTTTGGGGTTCTTTACCTAGCAGCGTGACTTCACTTCATCTCTGAAAGGCCTGAGTTTTTTGTCATGTGCTGTGTGGCAATATTATTCCAATAACATTTTGTACATCGAAGGGCTAAGAAGCACCCAGGAGAATTTCCTGGGCTCCAGACATAGTCTTTCCTGCCATGACTGTGTCACAGCAACCCAATTCCTCTTGGTAACTCTGACCGATCACCCCAGCCAGAACAGTAACCCTCTTCTTTGCCTGACAATTCAGCGGCGTGAGAACCTTAGAGCGAACAGATGGCACTATCAACTTCCTGTTCAGCGAAACAATTGTATGTCCCTAGAGAAGCACTGTCTCCTTGGAGTCAAGACCTATAAACCAGCTGATCAATGCTGCGAAGAAGGCAGGTGAATATTCTGAGTGATGTTCCACACATGACAGTGAGGGGAGCCACTCCCCTTTCTCTCTGCTGGATTCCCAGATCCATATATCCCAACCCTAAGAGACACAGCACCCCTTTTATGTTGCTGATTCAAAGCCTCATCCACATTCTGCAAGACAGTCACCCACATGGCAGAGAGGGGGGTCTCCCAATGGTACCATTTTTGAAACTTCAACAATCTATTCCTAGACTTTATAATGTTAACTGCCTTGGGGTGATGGAGTGTATGGTAAACCAGTAAGTCCCAGGGGCATGAGCCCCATTCTTCTTCTGCTGTAAAATCAGATCTTCCGCCAGAAGCAATGTTGTATAGGACATCGTGTCATTGAATAAAGCATTCCAAAAGTCCACAGATGGTGGGACTGATCAAAGCACTGCAGGCAGGGGATGAACAGTGTATTTAGAAACAGTGTCCATTCCAGTAAGGACAAAATTCATGCTCTCCATAATGGAAAGAGTTCAATGTAATAAACTTGCTACCTGGTGGCTCGGTGGGGTCCCTGGGGAATGAGGCCATGTCAGAGCTCAGTATTGGTATCTGCTGCCAGCAGATTAGGCATTCAGCAGCAACAGTAGCAGATGCACCTGGGAGAGGATGAGTCCATATTGTTGAGCCCATGTGGAGCTTCCATTCCTGCCACAACAGCCATGCTCTCCATGGGCCTACTGAAGAAGCCTCAGGTGGCTGGGAAAGGGCTGACTGACATCCACAGGATGGACCCCCCTGTCCAGTTGATTACTGAGAGGCTCCTCATTGGATGCCCCGTGTAGCATTGACACGGCCCAGTGCCCACAGGGAGAGATCCATCTGCAAACCTCTTCCTCAGACTCCCTTGCCGCCAACAGGCCAATCACACCATTAGTCACCCATGAATTGTGGAAATATCCACAATTCTCTCCACCAGACAAAGTGGACAACTGCTGTCTTGGCCTCAAGAGAACTTCCCTTACCACCGTCCTGAGGGGAGCTATAATGTTTCAACAGTCCAAATCCAACCGGTGCCTTCAAATTGCAAGGGACCATCTGTGAACGTGGCCCAAATGTTGTCTTCCTCTGTCAACTGTCAATTGCAAAAGGACATAGGTGTGGGCTGCAAGAGATTCAAAAGGCAGCAAGAGGAGATGCTATGGGAATCTGAGCTATCTGCTCATACTTCTTCTACTTTCAGGACTTCCTTGACCTCAGTCTGGTATACACTATTTACAATGGGTGGCAAACTGCCACTGTGCATGCCCAACCTTACGGTCTAGTGGATCAATATATTAGTTATTGATCACTGTGTAAGAAATTACCCCCAAACTTAGCGACGCCCATTTGTTATCTCACATGGTTTCTGGGAATCAGGAATCAAGGAACAGCTCCGCTGGAAGAATCTGGTTCAGGATCTCTCAAGAGGCTGAAGTCAAGTGGTCAGCCAGTGTTGAAGTCCCCTCAAGCTTAACTAGCCATGCTGTAGAGCAGTGGTTCTCAAGTGGGAGCAATTTTGCTCCTCCAAGGATATGAGGCAATCTGTAGACATTTTTGGTTGCCACAACTTGGGTGGTCTGCTGCTGGAATTCAGTGGGCAGAGGCCAGAGACCCTGCTAAATATTCTCTAATTCTCAGGATAGCCTCCCACATCTAAGCATGATCTGTCCCCAAAATCTCAAGAGTTCTGAAGTTGAGAAACCCTACTAATGAGACTTCTTTTGCCCTGGTCCCAACACAAACCTGGGAGCCTTGTGTGTTACACAAAACATTGCCATGAACAATACACTCAAAAAAGTATACATGTCCTCTCCGAGATCAAAAGAGGTACAAAACCCTGTAGCTCCTTCTCAGTGGCAAGTGATGCAAAGTATAGCAATTTGCCTTCCATTTTAGAGAGGAAATGTCAAATTTCCCAGACGTTTGGAGCCCTAGAAACTCCACTGGGGAGGAAGCCTTTGATTTTTCTCAGGGTTTATCTCCCACCCTCTGGCATACATATGCCTTACTAGGGTATCTAGGGTATGTGCTCCCTCCTTCTTTCTATGTCAATAGCATATCAGCATGCTGTTCTGGGGGATTCTGGGGGATGCTTGAGGACCCAGGAGACCAGATCTTGTCAGAGAGCAGAACAGTCAACTCGTGCCTGAGGTAGGACAGTGAGCTTGTCTTCCTGCTCCTGCTAGTTGAAAGCAAACTCCTGCTGGTAATCTTTGCTAATTTGGTAATGAGGGGAAAAACAAACAAACAAACATCTGCCAGATCAACAGCTGTATACAAAGTGCCAGGAGCACTGTTGTATTATCCAGTAAAGACACGACATCTGGTCTAGGACCCGAATAATATTACAAGAACCCACAGTCATTTCCCAACAGCCATCTCACTCCCGCACATGCCACACAGACAAGTTAAATGAGGGTATGGCAGAATGACCCATGTACTGTTCAAGCGTTAGGTGGGAATACTGATCTCTCCAATCCTCCCCCACCCCCCACCCCAGGTATGGAGTATTGCTCTCAGTTTACTCTCATTTAGGAAGGGCAAATTCCAGGAAGCTTCTGCAAGGCCATGCCCACTATCCTAAGGCTCACTACTCAGGTTAGGGAATGCATTATGGGGAGTTCCTTGAGTTGCTGGATACCTATCACGACTGTATTCAGGAGTGGAAAAATAACCATAAGTAGGTCCAGGGCCCACTGGAACCCTGCAAGGAAGGTACAGGCGAAAATTTCATTTATCCTCAGATGACCACAAGTGACATGCACCCCCAGTGGTCCAGAGGCATTTGAGGTCTCTTGGGAATTAGCACTGTCTCCAAACCAACATCCAGAAATCCCCTCTAGGTCTGGCTGTTCCCCTTTCCCCAGTCTACAGTCATCCCAGCGAATGGCTGTAGGTCTTCTGAGAAGGACTTAAAGGAAGATTTACGCTAGAAGCTCAAGGCAATGTTATCCAGCCCCTTCTTGAGGCTTCTGGGCCCCTTCTTCATATGGCTAGACTTCTCTAACCTGAGCAGGCATCAGAGCCAGGGGAAGGGCTTCCCGAAACACAGACCCCTTGGACCTGCCTCCAGAGTATGTATGTCAGTAGGGCCGGGGAGGGCCTGAAAACCCACATTTATCACAAATGCCCAGGTGACACTGCTGCTACTCCTTGGCCACAGTGTGAGAATCAGTGCCCTGAGGATTCCTACACCTTTGAACTGATTCAGGTCTGAGACTCGGGTGACAAGCTATGACTCTCCATCCAACAACGCAGATTTCTGTTCACTAGACCTAGATAGATTCTAATTACTTAAATAAAGTAGTTCTTAGTCGACTGCCCATCTATTCTGGTTCTAGGGCCACGGAGAACAATCAGCCAACATCAGAGGTCCCTGAGTGCTAAAATACCATGTATGCTGCTGGGCCCATTACAATAGCATCCCCTACCTGGCTTCTAGGTCACAGCTGCTATTTGGTTCTGTCCCTACAGAAGCCTGTCATCCACCAAAATCAAGAAGTCTACTTTAATGAAGACATCTTTTCCCATTGGTGGGTCTCTTAAGGACCCCTGAACAAGAATGAGAGCTCAACACAACTCCCAAGTCTGGAGAAGCTTGACTGACCACAGTAATATCAATCAAGAAAGACCCTTCCCACGGCTACCACTCTGTCTCCCCAAATTCCATCCTAGAGGGACCAGAGACCATGGTGAGCATGGTGGGGTCATCGGATAGAAGCACTGCATGGGCAAGGAAAGAAAAAACCGATCCCAACCCCATCCCTACCAAACGCTTCTCGCTCGCTTAAGGTACGGAGAAGGAGGCTTATCTTCAAAGCAAGGTTTTCATTATTACATGGAATTTAATTACGAAAATAGGAATATGCTTTGTCACTGGAGATCCATCTAAATGCCTTTTAGAGTGACCAGAGAACTCAGGGGTCTGCCTGAGTTTCCATCCAGCTGATGGCAAAGAAATACCCATGGAGTGGCTTATAAAAGACACTGGGAAATATGAGTAAGGTGGCTTTGTCATTGGACCCTCTAAGACCTGCTTGTTCAGTGTACCGGCTTACAATGCCAGATGATGTGGAAACACAGAGAGATGGTTAAATCTCCACAGAGAAGGCAGGAGATTAAACAGCATGCTCCCAGACACGGCCAAGTCATCTCAGGTCCACAAAGGACCACAGAGACAGGCAGCTGTGGATGACACCATCATGATCAATGAGGATTCTTACCAGAGCCTAGAAGTACATTCATGGGTTTTTACATCCTCCTAGCCCTCCGTCAGCCCTGACTGTCCCAGAGACTGCTAAGTGCCCACACGCTCACAGAGTGTTAACCAGGAAACTGAGGGAAATGAAAGGCCGTATCACAGGAGTACCCTACAGGAGGCTCAGGCTTTAGATCTGCCTGAGTTTCATTCCCGCAAGTCCCCCAAACCATTCATTGGAAAGTTTACAATTTCTTCTCTTTTTAGGAAATGATAAAATAAGTACTTTAAATAAAGTGTTCCAATATATAGATAAGCACCTTTCTAGATTCGGTTCTCTTCCTTGGATGCATAAGCCTATGCCTACACCAGCACCGGAAGAGCAAAAAGCCGCAAAAAGCGGCTGAAGTGACATGAGAAGGGAAAGAGAAGAGCAGGAGAGAGCCCAGAGAGCAATGTGCTCGGGGGCGGAAGGAGAGCCACATTTGGCCTTTAAACTCTGAGCGAGGCACTGCAGGGTTTTGAGCCAACGGTGAAGTGATCTGAGAGGTGTTAACAGGATGGCTCCAGCTGCTGCATTGCTCTATGGGGGACGGGCTGTGGGATGCGTACGTGCAAGCAGGGAGCGATGGAAATAATCCAGGTGAGAGTTGACAGCTTCCTGGACCAGGGTGCTGGATGTGGAAGTGATGAGAAGGGTGAGAATCTGGGTATCTTCGGAGGGAGAAGCCAGCAAGGCTTCCTAATGGATGGGATGCGAAGTGCGAACAAAAGAGTGAGGTCAAGAATGACTCCAAGGTTCTTGTGTGCGTAACTGGAAGGATGGAATGACTATTGCCTAAAAAGAGAGAGTGGGGAAGGAATAGGCATGTTTGATCTGAAAGATCTGAAAGATCTTTGATATTCAAGGACAGATGTCAAGCAGACAGTTTCATGCACAAGGCTTATGTTTGGAAGAGAAATCCAGGCCAGGGACAATTTGGGGTCTTTGAGAGAGACACAGTATCTAATGCCATGTGGTTAGATTAGATCACCAAAGGAGGCAGTGGTGAGATCCAAACACTGGGACCTGGGGCACCCCAACATCAAGGTGGCATGGAGATGGAAAGAAACCAGCAAGGACAGTGAGAAGGAACTGCTTATATGCTTGGAAAAGAACACGGTATCACTGAAGCCAAGAGAAGACAATGGTCCAAGAAGAATGGATGAACCACAGGCTGCAGACAAGAGCAAGATAAAGGCCAAGAACTCACCACTGGGTGCGGCAGTGATCGCTGGTGGCTTGCCAGAGCAGTTCTAGAACATGAGGCTAAACGTCCTAACTGGAGAAGATTCAAGACGATGAGGAAGAGAAGTATGAAGAGACAGTAACTGTAGACATCATTTTTCTAGCAGTTTCGGTGCAAAGGGGGCAGACACATGGGGTAGTGGCAGAGAGGGAAAGTAGAGTCCAAAACGTCGCTTTTTTTAAGATGAAAGAAATGACAGCACGTTCACATTCTAGCTGGAATGATCCAGTAGAGAGGAGACACTGATGATGTAAGAGGGAAGGGAAGAACTGCTGAAGTCATGTGTGGGTGCCCATCTGGGCCAACAGGCACTCTCAAACACCGCGGGGAACCTGCATCTGGTTCAAGGTTTTCAAAGAGAAAGTTGGTACTATATAGCAAAAGTACTGATGCATGTATTCTTGGACAAAGCATTTTTTTTAACGATTTTATTTATTTATTTGACACACAGAGAGAGATCACAAGTAGGCAGAGAGGCAGGCAGAGAGGCAGGCAGAGAGAGAGGGGGAAGCAGGCTCCCCGCTGAGCAAAGAGCCTGATGCGGGGCTCCATCCCAGGACCCTGGGATCATGACCTAAGCCGAAGGCAGAGGCTTAACCCACTGAGCCACCCCCAGGCGCCCTGGACAAAGTATTTTATTTCCAAGATTCGATTCTGCATATATGTTAGCATCTATGCGCAAAGACGTATCTACCTGTCATTTATCAGAATGCTATATGTGATATCAAAAGCAAGGAAAACCTTAAATGTATATTGATAATGGATGGCTAAATCCATACCTGAAATACCATGCAGCCTTGGAAATAATGTTGATCTCCACTTTCTGTTCTGGAAAGTCTCCAGAATTACATAACTGAAAGATACCAAGGTATAGAAGAGTACACGGTATGCTCCCACCTATGAAAAAAAAAAAAAGCAGGGATAAGGCAATATGCAGAGTTACATAGAAAACATGCGTATGTACATAGAACATTTCTGAGAGAGAAGGATTTACTTTCCATAGCATATCCCTTTTCTAAAGTTTCCATTATTTTTAGGAAGTACATTTATTATTTTTGATTAAAGATTAACACAAAGAGAAAAATATCTTTGCTAGAAAGGAAAAAAGCAAATTTAATAATTCTGGCTGTGCATTATGTTACTAACATAAAGAACATTTTCTTTATACAACATTTAAGGGAGAAAAGCCATTCCCTTCTAGGCTGTTTTGGAAAGTAGTGGGGGAAACAAATCCTTCTAAATTGATTTCTACTGAGCCAGCAATGTCTTTATTCAATATTTTGCAACACTGGAACATAAATTTTCATTATGCATACCCAAGGTAAAAGATTTTTAGTTTCAAAGTGTATTTCTGTTGGGCACACAATAGGCATCCAATAAAAATTTGTTGGGTTAAATCAGATCGCTAATTAGATGAATGTCAACACTAAGCCTGGGGGAAATGGAATTTAAATACAAAGCACTGAGGCCCCCTTCTAGGTGTGTTTGTAGGTATGTATGCCTATATGTGTACTTACTATAGATTAACATCTATTCTTTTCATTTTCGGTTTACTGCACAGAATATGAGGGAGCCATGAATTAAACCAAAAAGCTATTTTGATGCAATTTAGCAAACTATTTAATCATATCATTTAACGATTAAGAAGTTATCAAGCAGGGGTAGAAAAGGAAAATGAAGGGAAGACCAATTTCCAGAAGCAGAAATTATTTCTGAGATTGCTGTCTTAAAATGCACCTATCCTGAGTTAAGAGGGTATTTTACACATAACCGTACTCGAATTAATAGTTCTTAAAAATAAAGATACCCATTAAGTACTTCTGAACTGGGAAAGTGGAAATTCATCACTTTTAGTGTCTGTCAGCGTGGAATCTCTTGTTTAGTACTTTCGTGAAACACATTCATATGGAAGACGACATTGACGCTTTTGACGGATGATGAGACCTTGAACTGCCTTCTGAAATACCAAGTCAGACCGCATTCCTTTCTACGTTTTTAGTAGTAAGCATACTTATTGTAATCAAATCTTCTGAAAACGAGCACTCCGTGCTACAGAATAGCATCATATATAATAAACCTCTCATTTCTCAACCTTAAGCATCAGGGATTCTCTGCTATTTATTTAAGCTTGTGTGTTTTTTCTTTCCCCGGTTTACTGAATTATTTATTAGTTACATAGTATTCATGCTCTGTGCTAAGTGCCGCTTCTCTCTCCTTCTGCAGCTGGAATACAAGTTCATATTCTATTTCATTATCAATTTAAAGCTCACCTGAAGCTAAGGAAGTAATCATTCATTGTGATGGAATCGCTGGGACGGTTGTATATTCTCGAAAACATTAAGATTTTGTTTTAAACATTGGGTCTATTTGCTGCGTTTTGTTTGCTAACAGACAATGATATATAGGCTATATATAAAATCTTCACACTGCGATGCAATTATTTGCAGGCAAGATCCACACCTTGACAGGTTTCCAAGATGAAAAAAGGTGAAACCTGGTTCACTAACAAAATGTTCATCTTGAATTCGAACAGGAATTGATGGATGGGGCATTCTCATGTCTGTATGCAAGTCTATGCAAGGTGCTACAGACCAGTATTTTTCAAACTTTATAGTGCTTACCCATCAACGTGGGATATTGTTACCTTGCAGAGGCAGATTCATGGGTCTGGGATGGGATCAGAGATTCTGCATTTTTAAGAAATTCCCAGGTGATGCTGATATGCTGGTCCATAGACCTCATCTTGAACAGGAAGACGCAGAGCAATGGTCACCAATCCTGGTTGCACCTTACAGGGGAAACTAAAAGAAACACAAATGTCCAGGACCCAATACTGTATCAGAGCCTCTGGAGATGAAATTCAAGCCCGGTTCATTTTTTTTTTTTTAATGTTTCTCAAGTGCTATGCCCTGAATGTGTTCTCGGAAATTGATATACTGAAACCCCCATCTCCAATGTGATGGTATTTGGAGAAAAGGGGAGGTAACTAGATTTAAAGGATGTCATGAAAGTGGGGCCCTTGTGACAGGACTGGTATCCTTGTAAGAGACACCAGAGGATGCCTGGGTGGCTCAGTCGTCAAGGGTCTGACTTTGGCTCAGGTCATGATCCCAGGCTCTGGGGATTGAGCCCCATGTCTGGCTCCCTGCTCAGTGGGGAGTCTGTTTCTCCCTTCCTCTCTGTCCCTTCCCCCCCACCATTCATGCTTTCTCTCACTCATTCACTCTCAAATAAATAAAACCTTTAAAGGAGAAGAAGAAGAAGAAGAAGAAGAAGAAGAAGAAGAAGAAGAAGAAGAGGAGGAGGAGGAGGAGGAGGAGGAGGAGGAGGAGGAGGAAGAAGAAGAAGAAGAGACAGCAGAGAGCTCTCTTCACTAGGTGAGACACAGGTGGCCACCTACAAGCCAGGAAGAGGAACCCAAATGTGCTGGCACCATGATCTCAGACTTCCAGCCTCCAGAATTATGAGAACATAAATCTCTGTTGTTTAAGCCACCCACTCTATGGCATTTTGTTATGGCGGCCCAAGCTAAGACACGGGGAGATTCTAATACTATGCAGCCAAGGTTGACAACATTGTTGTAAAGAATATTAAAGTGGCATAATCATAACTCTGTTTGGGGAGGCTTATAACCTACTGGGAAGCTAAAACTTGAGCCTATAAAAGTCGTAGGTACTCAAGTATAAGCCTGGGCCAGAGAGGTACAGTATCAAGAGATTGAGAACAGGAGCACAGGCAGAGTGGGGATGATGAAGGAAGAAGGCCGTCACTTCCTAAAAAGTTCTGCTGAGGCCCAAATTTTTAAAGATTTTACATATTGTAAAATGTAAATTGTATAATGTATATTTGCATTATACAATAAAAAGGCTGCACAGATAATAAGCATTCCATCATGACTGTGATCACTGTATAAACTCAGTGTAATCACTACGTCAAGCAAAATTTAGAACACTGTCATCGCCCCAGAAAGTTCCCTGGAATCCTGTCTGGCCAATTCCCCCCATTCACAGAGGCAACCACCATTCCACTTTCCGCCACCGTAAGTTAGCATGGTCTGTTTTAGAACTTCATATGAATGGAATCCGCAATATGTACATTTTGTGTCTGGCTTTATTTCCTCAGCATAATTATTTTGGGATTTATCCACTTTATTACATGTATCAATACATGCAATCTCTTTTTATGGCTGAGTGATATTCCATGGCATAGATATATAACAGTTTGTCCATCTATCTAACTCTTGCTGAACATTTCAGTTGTTTCCAGTTTAGGGCTATTAGAAATAAAGCTACTGTGAATACTCTTCTTAATGTCTTTTTTAAAAAAACATATTTTCATTTCTTTTGGGTAAATACATAGAGGTGATCTTTCTGAGCTATGGGATAAACATATGCTTAACTTTATAAAGAAATTGCCAAACAGTTCTTCAGAATGAATGTATCATTTCATGCTCCCACCACTGATGTACAAGAGTTCCAGTTGCTCCATATTTTCACCTTAGTGTTGCCAGTATGTTTTCTTTTAAGTCTTCATTTTTTAAAATTCACTCATCTGTGTGATAAGACCAAGGCTTTTGAGAAATAATTTAGCAAAGTAGTTAAGAGTATTGAATCTTGGGGCACCTGAGTAGCTCAGTGGATTAAGCCTCTGCCTTCGGCTCAGGTCATGATCCCAGGGTCCTGGGATCGAGCCCCACATCGGGTTCTCTGCTCAGCGGGCAGCCTGTTCTCCCCCCCCCCACCCCGCCTGCCTCTCTGCCTACTTGTGATCTCTGTCAAATAAACAAGTAAAATCTTAAAAAAAAAAAAAAAAAAGAGTATTGAGTCCTTGGAGGACAATCTAGAAATATAAAGAGAATTATAAATGTAATAACCTTTTTTGTTTGTTTTTTTTTAAAAGATTTTATTTATTTATTTGACACAGAGAGAGATCACAAGTAGGCAGAGAGGCAGGTGGAGAGAGAGGAGGAGGAAGCAGGCTCCCTGCTGAGCAGAGAGCCCCGATGCAGGGCTCAATCCCAGGACCCTGAGATCACGACCGAGCTGAAGGCAGAGGCTTTAATCCACTGAGCCACCCAGGCGCCCCTGTAATAACCTTTTGAACAAGCAATCCCACTTCTAGGAATCTACCTACATTTGCATCTGCTTAAGTACAAGACATAGATGTGCAACTTTATTCCCCGCAGTATTGTTTGCAATAATAACAGGTTAGAAGGAATGCAAGGAACCAGTAAGGGGAAACTAGTTGAAATAAGCTATAGTACGCCAACACAATGGAGTTCTAAGAAGTTTTAAAGAAAAAATGAGAAAGGATTTTAGGTACTGAAATAAAGAGATCTCCAGAATATACCATTAAGTGGGAAAAAAATTTAAGAAGCAAGGGGTATGTGTACAAAGAAGGGAGGGGTTAAAATAAGACAATATGTCTACCCACATACACATACTTGTATGTGCAAAAAAAAAAACTACTAGAATGGATAGACATATAAATAAGGAACTAATAAAATACAGTCGAGTGTAGATGGACAGAAAACCTAGCTAGAGGGAGCAGGGGGAGAAACAAGACTTCCCTCTGAATATTTTCCCACACAGTTTTGATTATGAATTATAGAAATGCATTACCATTAAAAAATTAGAACTCAAATGTTCAGTCGAAATAAATTTACTCTACTTTGTTAAACTCTAAAAAAAAAATTGCGATTGAGAAAACCCTAGAATTGAAGAGCAAACCCAAGCTTGTATCAAATTGGCAACATAATCACACAGAAAAAAACTGTAGGAAAAAACTGATTCTGTGAAAATCAAGGGGACTTGAAAAGAGGCAGAGATCAGTGGTCATCACTGAGGTTGTTATTAACAAAGTCCTCCCTTTGAGAATGGACCACGGAAGAAGCCCTTCTCCTGCTGCCCCAGTCCAAAATGCTTTTCCGAGTAACCAAATGGATCCAGCTGACTAGGGAAAGCTCTTCTTCACTAAAGAGTGGCAGCTGATCAATGTAGGAGAAAGGATAACATTAGAAAAGTCATCGTTTTGCGATTTCTAATGCATGTTAAGTCAGACAAAGGCTGCCAAATGGAACTGGCCACACAGAGAATGGCTGAGGGGAAACCACACATCTGTGTGGTATTAAAGGAACTCCATACTGAATACTTTCTGGTCACGGTGGGAATCCCATCGCTGTCTAGCAGCCAGCTCAGGCGGCCATCACGTGACCCAGAGGACAGTCTGAGTTTCAGGGATGGTAAAACCACATGGCACGTGCCTCCTGAAGAAATGCCATATGAAACATACAAAGGCACCCAAAATGTATTCTAGACAAAGTTTATTAACATAAATTATCAAGCTCTTAGATGCACCTTCTGATTTCTAGGCAATACAGGGGACAGAGGAGCAGGCTAAGTGACAGCATGAGGAAGTAATCAAACATCAAGCAGGAAAATTACCGGATGAAGAAAAGGACTGTTTTAGATTCAAAACACCTACGGGATATACAAACTGGACAAAATGCAGGCTCCGGACCTAAACCGTGATTTGGACAAACTAGCTTTGGGGAAATCGTTGTGCGACCGTTAGGGTAATCTCAATATGACTGAGGTATTTGATGCTATGGAAACTTATGGACAGGGAAAGAGAAAGATTATGAAAAGAAAACAAACTGCTTGCAACATTATGATCTTGTTTTAGTAAAAAATGCATACATGTGTATGAAAATATGGAAATACATATAATAAAAGATTAACACTTAGTCTCTGGGTGGAGGGTATATTAGTTTTCTATTGCCACACAAATTACCAAAAACATGGTGGATTAAAACAATAAAAAGGTATTACCTCACAGTTCTTCAAGTCAGAAGCCCAAATGCGTGTCACTGAGCTAAAACCAAGATGTTGGCAGCGCTGCGCTCCTTCCTGGAGGTTCTGAGGGAGAATCTATTTCCCTGTCTTTTCTTGCTTCTAGACGCTACCTGCATAGGCTCATGGCCGCTTCCTCCAGCTTCCTCCCTCGTTAGCAGGTTGTGTCCTTCTCACCCTCCATCACTCTGAACTTCTCTTCTGCCACCTGCTTCCATTTATTAGGACCTGTGTGCACTGGGCCACCAGAATAACCCAGAATACGCTCCTCTCGCAAGTTCGCCTGATTAGCAATCTTAATTCCATCTGCAACCTTAATTCCCCTTTGTCCTGTAACTTAACAGGTTTGCATGTTCTGGGGATGAGGACCTTTGGAGGGCCCACTGTGCAGCGAGAATGTGCTGTTTATTTTCCCACCGTTGCTCACCTGTATCTGCTGGCTTTCTACAATGCTCACTTATTGCTTCTGTAATAACAAAAGGCTATTCTTCATTTAAAAATAAGTACAGTGATGAGGGAGGAAGCAATACTGGAAGTGGGGGTATTATGAGGATCATGAAGAAACATCTCTAGCAGGAATGCAGAAAACGTGTGGCCTAATAGGTACTGGTGGCTTGGAAAATTCCACTGACAAAATCATATTAAAAAATGCTGTAGTTCCAATAATGTGCATAAAAAGGCAGATGCTGGGGTGCCTGGGTAGCTCAGTGGGTAGCCTCTGCCTTCGACTCAGGTCATGATCCCAGCATCCTGGGATCAAGCCCCGCATCAGGCTCTCTGCTCAGCAGGGAGCCTGCTTCCTCCTCTCTCTCTGCCTGCCTCTCTGCCTACTTGTGATCTCTCTCTGTCAAATAAATAAATAAAATCTTTTTTTAAAAAAAGGCAAATGCTATATTCTGGAAAATGTTATGTATCAAAAAAAAAAATGACTGTAGGGCTGACAAGGACACCGTGGTCAAAGATATGTGTGAAAAGTATGAATAACAATTTTCATCAAATGTGAGTTCAAATCCCAGGTCCATCACTAACTAGCCCAGGCCACCTGTGCCAGCTCTTTAACCTGCCTTTGCCTCCACCGCATCATCTGAAAGAGGAGGCTTTCCGCATGGGGTTGTTGGAGTAAAGGATTTAATACCGGCACAGGGCTTAGAACTGTGTCTAGCACACGACATGTACGCACCCTGTAGACGCTAGTCAGTAACGGGGATGATCCTGGCAGGTGTTTTGAGGCCACCTGTGTCAGATGGAAAACCACTTCTGGAATTTTACTTAATCTGGTACTTATGTCCCATCACTTCAGGGAATCACAAGAGTCGTGCGCTGATTACCAAAGAGGTTCTTACGCCCAAGGATACTAGAGTAATTAGCCTAAGGGTTTCACTGCTGGAATTTTCGCCAAATGGCTGGGTTCCCAGGCAACACCCCAGTGGCGCTAGCATAGTGGCTACATAATATTTCTGAAGCACCAACAGCTATTTTGCCTGGAATTGTCAATAGGGCCAAATGGTGCTTACAACTATGGGTTTCTAACACTTGTATCATGACAGAACGAAACGTCTAATAATTTGCCAGTTTGACGATGTGGGGGCCAAGCAAACAAGTTTTCTGGGACTGTGAGAGACTGGAGACAACTTCAGGATATATTATCCTGCCCACTGTGGATTAATATTAAACCCATGAGATACCATGAGTTGTTGAGATCAGTCAAGCACAACACAGAACACCATATTTCAAGAACTTTATCATTAACAAATTCTAGTGATGTTGAATAATGTTCCAAGGAATAAGTGCAACAGATTCCTTAATGTTTAAAGCGGGAAGAGATTTTAGTGATCATTTTAACCCAGTGTGTCTCAGACTAGGTTAACGGTCCTACCTGTCACCAAACGCCAACACATCCCCTACCCCCACCATCCCTTTGTTTTCTGCAGGATTTCTCAAAGCCTTGAACACGCGATCTTGCGCTGTGACTCTCTAAGATGGAGACATGGCATATAGTCCATGCTGGCCACAGAAGTCCTCCTTTCGATAATCTTTTACTTTCACAGGGGCTACTACTGATAGTAACACCCTCTAGGCAAACGCCGATGCATTATAACCACACTCCATAAAGCACGATGCCCAGCATGGTCACATGATTCACCACGTAAGCTAACTGATGGCAGAGCTGGTCCAGAATCTAGGCCTGCCCAGACAGCTACTGGGGAGAACCTGTGTGCTGAAGACTGGGCGCTCTGGGCCCAGGCAGCCAGAAGTAGAGCAAGGAAATCATGAAAAGATAGAAACAGAATCTACAAGGAAAGGTAGAAGAACAATTACCTGGAATGCACCTTTTTCCTCTTTAGAAAAGACCCTGTTGACATTGTGGAGGACACCAAAAACCTATGCATACAGCATAGTCCTGCCCTGGAGGGCCACAGATTCTCCCAGACAAGACATGCCTGAAGTTGAAATGTTAGCAAGAATTCTGCTTCCACAACACTGGTAGTTACTAAGCACCTTCCCATCCATTTCCCAAAACTCATACATTAGGCAAGTGTCATTTGTCCCTTTTTATAGATAAGAAAATGAATCACTGATCCAAGAGACAGGCATGGGTCAAGGTCAAAGACCTAACAAGTGGACTCTGTCCTCTGCTCACCCCATACACATCACACAGGGAGTTTAGGACAAATGTTTTGCTTTTTGATGACATCTGCAAACATTTTGGGGGGGGGGGTTTACACGGTATACAGTACATTGTTTCACTATCCAAAATTATTTCCATTACCAAACAATCTTGGTATCTCTTTTAAAAGTTCTGTAAGAAAAACCATTTGGAACAAAGGAAGGAAGAGGAACATGTCAGGGCCATGGGGAAAGCAAGACTGAATATGGTATCATGTACACTCTTAGCAAAGACTTTTAACCACAAAAACAAATGTTCATTGTAGAAAATTTTGATCCTAAAGTAGAATGAGAATAATACCTGTTCTCTTACCAACCAAAGAAATGCAGTGTTCAGCAACCTCTCACTCCCCAAATTTTTAAGGTCATACATACTATAAAACTTGACAATTGACATGAAGCTTTTGAAAATTCTTGAGTTCTAAATATCTTTAAGTGATAACAATCACTTTTCCTTTTCAACCTACAGTGTATTCAATCAGACCATGAAAAAGATGCTCAAAACATTCCCATCGGCAGTGTTATTAATTCTATTTCGGAAATTAAATAGGGACGCACGGGTAGCTGGAGGAGTGTCCTTCGCATCCATTAGCTTTCTAACGACAGAAATATGGGATCCTGCCGACATCATGACCCAAGCGCTGTGGCTGGAACCTTTGATCTTGCATCCCACTCCAGCATATGGTGCTACTAAGCATAATCAAAGTACAAATCTTTACAGAAAATTACAGAGACTCTGAAAAGGGGATGGGTGCTCCCTTCCTCTAATTTCCTTTCCTGCCATGTTCCTGGTCTTAAGTGAAAAGCATTTGGCCTTTGGATGAAATCTGCAAACACTTAGAGGGTGTTTACTTTCTATATAGTCAATTATTTGACTGTCCAAGATTATTTCCATTGTTGAGATTGACAGACTGTTTTTTGCCAGGATATAGCCACAGTTTTCAGTGGCCTGGGTGTGAAATCGCCTCCCTTATTTTAGCCGCGGACAGTGACATTAGACTAAGGAGACACTGCAGCTCCAGGATAGATGGGGGGCGGGGGCTTGACACGCGCGCATCCGGGCTTAGAAAATAAGTCATTGGTAATAGACAGGATGGCTTACTAATCCTTGAAGTCTATACTCTTCATAAGGGGTGCCCCCCCACAAATATTTTTAAGCCATTAATTATAACAATTCAGATCACGTTGTGAGAAGCTTTTTATGAATTAAATTCCCTTCAAATATATCTGGTGGCCTACCGTAGAGAGGGGGAGACAATTTCCAAATCATAAACTGAAAACAAAACTCGTATTTTGTGAAACGCTGATGACTTTGCCCTCTTGCCAATGTTCTGTTGTTAAGACTGGAGCCCAGAGACACAGGCTCCATGCGAGTTCGCAGTTCGGAAGAATGTAGACCCAGGAAGGCTTTGTGTCTTGTTTCTCATGGTTACTGATTATATTGTGCCTAAGCCTTAAGCAGATTGTTTCTAATAATGGAGTTATGAAGAAAAAAAAAAAGAGAGAGAGAGAGAGGGATGTCTAAAGCACCATTCAAAAACTTGAATCAAGTACAGGCGAGTCTACTTACAGCTGGTGGGCCCTGGCACGCTGGGCTGGTTTTTCACGGCATCTGTTTGTCCGGGCTGGGGCAGTGCCAAACTTGGCTGGCTGGTGCTCTTACTGTACCAACTGCTAAATTTTTGAATATCACCCCAACTGGCTTCATTAGTTGTACACAGAGGCATGTATCAACAGGGAGCCCAGCAAGGTCCAACCATAAAAACCTGAGGTCAGAAGCCAATGGTTTAGACTGTGGTCTATACTCTGTTATTATAGCGCTGGATCATTCCAGAAGTTAGCTAACTTCTCTTGTTCTTTGCACCCTCTCCTCCCAACCAGGATATGAATAATCCTCACCTCATTGCCTGGTGAGACTTAGGTTGAGGTTAAAACCAGATATTCAGGTGTGTTCTTTAAAATTTTGTTTTTTTAAAGTATTTTTCATTAATTTCAAAGCAACATATAATGATTGTACATCATTTAGGAAATGGCCAAAAAAAAAACCCAGAATGTAAATAATTATTCGTTTTCTCACCGTGGAAAGACAACAACTATGAACATTTAAAAAAAATTTTCTTCTAGATTTTTTTGGTGAAAACTCTTGGAGAAGTCAACAACAGCTGTTGAAGACCATAAACGTGAAATGAAATAAGGCTGTTGTTGTCTTTCCAGCTGGGTGGGATATAAATCACTAAATAAATGTTATTATTGTAGTGTGAAGAAACCCAAATAAAAGAATATTGGAAAGTTGTACCATAAAATACAATTATAGTCCTGGTTCCTGAGATGACAAGTATTTCAGTATTTAGGAATAAGAGATACTTTTATGCTTAAAGCATTTCCTGAGGCTACCGACTGAATTCTATCTAAGGGAGGACACCATTGTATTACCACTATAAAGTTTCAGTTTACACAAAAACAAACTCTATCCTGCCACCATAAACAGTATGTGGATTTGCCTTATTTCTTAAGTTACCATACTCAGCCAACAACTGCCTCTCCTTTTTTTTTTTTTTTTTTGGAACTTGCCAGGAGCGCCTACATTTCACTGTAGTTCTTGTAGGGATTGTAAAAGCAATGTGCTTTGACATGTCAGTTTCAAATACTCAGGCATCTTTGAATGGATGGATAAGGATGTTCCTTGAACCTAAAATCCAGTGTGTTGGAAGCAGTCACTTGTCAACGGCCTTCAACACATACAGGATTACGTGGGCTGATATTTTCTACAAAGGTTTCAGTTAAAACTTTCTTCTCAAAACATAATTGCTCTTCCAGCAAATGGTGCCCATCATATTTATCTATGATGGTACCATCTTCCCGGGTTTTTACCTATATGCATTTAACTCCCTAGCCACGCTTGAGCAATGAGAGGAAAGAGAAAGGGGTATCGCTCATCTTTCTGTCCCTGGGCGCCTAGCAGAGGAGGCACAGAAAGTTCTGAAAAAGCCCTTCAGAATTCTCCTTCAGTGATAATACCTAACAAAATCCCTGGGAATGTGCTAATTAAAGATCCCCCACCCCTACTCTGAGTCAGTTTCTGATTCAGGTTCTGAATCAGTCTATGGGGGCGGGTCTAGGATCCTGTATTTTTAACAAGCTCCTCTGTTTCTTCCTCTGTAAAATGGGTTGACAATAGTTTCTACCTCACAAAGTAGTTGTGGAAGTAAGTGAGTTACTTTACTCAGAGTGCTCACACCACCTCCTGGCACTCAGCCAGCCCCACCACATAAGTGCCCGTCACAGTTACTGATATTACCATAGTACAACAAATCAATCATCAGCAGGTGTTTTAGAAATATTACCGATCAGTTTTCTCAACCTTAAGTGCGTATAAAAATCATCCGGTGGCTTGTAAATGCAGATGCCAGGGCTCTGCCCCCAGAGATTCTGATTGAGTAAGGCCAATATGTTGCCAGGAATTGGCATTCCTATTTGCTTCAGGGGGACATGGAGGATCTGCCCATCTAGTGTAACCCACCGGTCCTCTTATTCCCATTTCTAATCCCCAGGGCAAAGAAACTTGACTCTCAGGGATTAAGATGAGGTTTGGTCAGACAGAGAAGGAGAGTTTGGGGGGCTGGGTTTGATAACATGCCAAAGGATCAACGGGGACTCTTGGCTTCCTACTTCATCTGTGTCGGGGGCCATGCTGCCCGTCTTGGGTTGGCTCACTGGGGGTGAGCCGACAGCTGATTTCTCTGCAGGCTGCCCTGAGTGAGCTCCAGGAGGCTGCTACTGCAGGACTTGGCAGAGCCACCTCTCCCCGCAGCAGGGAGCCTGAGCTCTCCTCCCCCTAACCCTTCCTGCCCAAGAGCAGCCAACTCCAACCAGGTCCAGGAGCTACTGAAGATATGGCCTGGAATCCTTCTTGTCTCTGCAGTTCAAGTTCAAGGGAACCACAAGTTGCTTGGGAAGAAAGCAGTGTACCTCCCTGGCAAGCCCAAGAAGATTTCCAGGCCTGGGCAAGAACATCCTAGGGCCCTTACACCATATATATGTGTCATGGAACCAGCTCAAACTTGCTTCTGCTTCTGACCTCTGCAACTATCCCCCGGTGCGCTTGAGATTTAAAGGGCAAGCTTTCCAAAATTGAACAAAAAAGTTCTTGCTTCTCTCACGAACAGCATTCCCTTCTGGATCTCCATGTGTGATTATCCAAATTATACATTTAAGCATAATCAATACTTGAATCTCCTGGAACATGATCAAACCTAGATCCATAAACAAAGACATTACATAGTTGAGAGACAGGCATTTAAATTTAGGAGAAACAAGGTCTATGCTTTTACTAAAAATTTTTGTATTGAAAATTTGGTATAGGCTATGTTATGATAAAGTAGAACTTACACTTTCAAAAACGCTTTCCTTCACACTCCTGTAATGTTTCTCCTTTTTCTCTCTAAATCCAAGTATATGTACTTTTTCCTCCTAAAATGCTACACATGGACAGGCCTGTCTCTAATATTTGAGGAGCCCAGGGTTAGAGTGTGAGAGAAGATCCGTGGTCCCTAACCACTCCTCTCAGCTTCCAGTAGATGGGCAGATTCTCCATGTCCCCGTTGAAGTGCCCCCCACCCCCAGCCCCGGGCATACCACAGGAAATCACAACTCACACCTCCAGATTCTTTTTGCACAGCTGCCTTGTGGCCTTCCCTTGGCCCTGGGCATATACACACTTGTGGCATAGTCAGCCCCCAAGAGGACAGGTGGATAAAAGCCTTCACCGATTAGGCAGTTGAGTAGGAAATTCCAAGGTCCTAGGAGCCTTGAGCAGGAGGGGGCTGTGAGTTGTGTGTGGGCCCATCCCTTTGGAAGCCTGAAACCGTGCTGTTCTGGAGAGGAACACAACCAGAGGAGGACTGGAACAAAGCCCTCTCGAGTGCCAGGTCCAGGGAAGGGGGGCCCAGGCAGCCATGGTCCGGGAGCGATGTTCTGTACTGGTATCTACACAGTGCCTGTGCATATCTTCAGTAAGTGAATACCTCGGTCTGGAGGTTCTATCAACACATATTCCCCGCAAACCACTGTGGCAGCAAGGTTCTAGAGATGAGAACTAGATAGATAACATTTTCTTTGTATAGCACCGACTTTGTTTGGCAGAGACAACTTTTGATGTTGTGGTGCAAATACGATGATGTCATCTACCTGCAGAAATCCTTCAAGGGGAAGAAGGGAGTATGTATTTGGAAGTCATCGTACAAGCAAGGCTGTGTGCTACTGTTGAAAAATACAAACGTCAAAATATCTCATCAACCGGGGCGCCTGGGTGGCTCAGTGCGTCAAAGCCTCTGCCTTCAGCTCAGGTCATGGTCCCAGGATCTTGGGATCGAGCCCCGCATCGGGCTCTCTGCTCGGCGGGGAGCCTGCTTCCCCCCACCCCTCGCTTGCTTTTCTGCCTACTTGTGATCTCTGTCTGTCAAATAAATAAATAAAATCTTTAAAAAAAAAATCTCATCAACCAAGACAGAAGATCTGGAGGTGCCTAAAGGACCCTCTTGCACCTGTCTGCAGGCTTCTAGCACTTCCCTCCTCTGAAAACCTTCCTCGAGCTCTCAGTCCAGGCCAAGGGCCCTCTTCAGGGCTCCCACAGCTCTACTCCTCGGCACTTATACCCTGGTGATGCCCTCCTTGCCCATCAGCCTCCCCACCAAGCTGTTGCATCCTGGGGCCTGGCACCGAATCCTATCAGCCACTGCATTCCCACCGCTCATCCTGGGATTTGTCACTTGCTAGATTCTCACTAAATACTACCTGCCGGACCACCAGCATTCAAAGCAAATGCAGCTTTGGAGTTGCTATGATAGCTCTTCAGTACTGGGGGCTCCAGGTACTGCTGGATTCAAGCAAAATACCATTTAGCTCCTGGAAGAGAGAGATGGTCTGAAAATAAAACACCTGAATGTGAACCAATGCAGAAATGGAGACCATTGGGGGCACACAGGAGTACGCATTAATGTCCTCTGAAGGATTTAAATGTCATTCATTTGCAAAGTAGACCTCAAGTTACATGGTGTTAAGAAGGGAAGCATTTGTTAAAAAGACCACGATCACACTACTTCAGAAAGAATTCATCTGCATGCACACACCCATATGTGTTTCCGCTTCATCTGTGCATCTCAAAGTCTCAATCTTACTGAAACTGGATTGAGAATCCTAGCAACACCTACTGAAAGCTCTTTATACTTATTTGAAGTATGGCACACTGTATCTATTTTAAGCAAGGTTAACTACATGTGGCAGATGGATTACTTCAAGAAAATGGAATGTTATGGAAAAGCAATCGTCTTTTGACCTAAACCACATATGATGTTATTTCTACCTGCAAGCCAGCACTACTGGTAGAAATGTTAAACACCCAGCAATAATACCAAAGACCGTCAAAACATTGAAAAATACCGAACATCTGCAGGGGTCTGATGACTTTGTAAATTTTACTTAGAGGCACCTATAAAGCAAAGACACTCCAAGTGCAGTGAGTGATCCCCGCAAACTATAGAGGTCCTCTGATGGAATGCTGCCTGTGCTCCCCGCTCTGCAGACTCAGGGATGGGGTCCAATCTCTGCTTTTCCCTCTTTCTCCCACTTACACCTCTCCTAGCTTCCAGCCTCTTCTCTGCTCTGATGGCTTTGTGTGTGTCCTCATGCCATGGGCTCAAAGCCGATGCTGCCACAGCTCCATCCCAGGTAGATCTAATGGTTCAATAGCTAATAGCTTCTTAGCCTTCTTTTCTCCAAAAAACCTGAAAGTCCTCCTAACAGGCTCCAGGGGCCAGGTCAGACCAGCTTATGCCACATTGTGCAAGCCTGGGTTTCACCCTCTAGGACAGCCATACCTTCACAAGGAGGACTGCAGTCAAGAACTAAAAAGGTTTCAGGAGTTTCTCACCATAAGAATAAAAAACAAACTACCTTTTATCTTGTTGAGACAGATACTTGTTTTCCCACATTCATCCTGTATTTGAAAACTCAAAGCACATCACAAGCCAGCCTGGGTCTGCTCACCGTGCCTGGAGTAGGCATTGCACTCATGATTGTCATTAGCGCTCCACTGCCTGTGTCCCTGGAACCCAGGACCTGTTCTCCCATAAGTTTTTCTTGACCATGCAGCGAAGGATCTCCTCTTTCCTGAAATTTCAGAACTCTTCTCTATCACCTGCCTACACAGATCGCTCAGTGAGGCACTCAGTCACTGCCCAACACTGGAATTACTAAAACTCACTTTGTATCTGGGCAGCTATCTCCTACTACTGCCTTAGATGATGACCTAACCTTTCCATGACTTGCCCTCCCCACTAGACAGTCAGCCTCTGGAGAGGTGAAGATACGTCTCCCTTAATTTTTCAGAGTGGACCCTTAAAATTACATTTTCTGAACATTTTGGGTGGTAGGGGGTGTGTAGAAGAGGTCTTTATTTTTACCAAGACGGTTTGCATGAACAAATGATATAAAACTGCTACTCCTCGCCCACCCTCATTCTCAGCGGGGGCTGCCTTCAAAGGCACCAAGGACACAGGTTCCATTCTATATTGATAAGTGGTGAGACTCCCACACTGAGCCAGGCCTGAGGACTTCTGCGCCTCAGGACTTTGAAGATCCCTGCAAGCCGAGGCATCAAGCGGGTGAGGCCCGCAGGTGCAGTTACCTGAGGGTCTGGGGAGGTGATTTTAAATCTGCACACAAGTACAGAGCCTACCCCAAGGGCTCTAAAGACTGGAGGAGGACTAATGGGACTAAATCACCAAAATCTGACAGAGCCAACTTCGAGGTGGTGGAACCCGTTCTGAGCTTCTCCAGGCTCTTATCTACAGGCGGGGCCAAGCGAGTGCTCAGTTCTGATCCCTACGTGGGAGGATGCCTCCCCTCGGCCACATGTACAGCCAGGTCAAACCCCCAAACACGCCACATTCCGGAGGGGCTGACCTAGCCTCCTCTGACAGCACTCCACCGATTGATCTTTGGAGACAACCCTGGGCTGCCCTAACTAAACTTCTTCCGGAATGTTCGCGCACTCCGTGCTGCGTGAACTGCCCGCGCGGGGTGACACTTGGAAGAGCAAGAGACTTAAAAACGAAAAAGAGGGGCCGCGCTCCCAATGCTCCGAAATGACTGGTGTACTCATCTAAAATAAAAAGGTCTCTGTCTGCAAATTCCGTTTGCTAGCCCGGTAATCCACCCCCGCCCCCAGCCCAGCGTCGAGGGCCGGCCGGTACAGCTGTTTTTAATCCCTACTTTTCTCACTCGGCGTCCCGGGCTCGGGCTGACCAGACGCGGAGCCACTTAGCGTTTCCTCCTCCCCCTGTCGGGGTCTGTCCTCCCTCCGCCGTCTCCTCTTTCTCCGCCTGCATCCCCGGGGGGCAGAGTGTGGGAAGAACGAATTTCCGCCGGGTTTGCCCGCCACTCGCCGACTTGGGTCCCTTCCGGACACAGCCGGCGCACCCCCGGCTCCTCCCCCGGCTCTTCCACCGAGGCCGCGCTCCTGGTGCGGGACCCAGAGGAAGGAGACGCCGGCTGCCGGGGCCGAGCCGCCGGGGCGCAGCAGCCAAGCCGCGCCCCGAGGAGCTCTTGGAAGGGCTCCCGCCTGCAGCTGGGGAATCCGCTCGGCGGGGAGAATCCGTGCCAGGGAATCCAGCTCTCCGGACTCAAGCCGCAAACAAAAAGCTCAGGTCTGGCTCGCTCCCTCCGCCCCCCGACGCACACCCGGAGAAACAGTTTTGCGCAGAAATGCAACAAGTAGCTCCCGGAGCTCCCGGAGCGCCCTGAGCCGCCTGACTTGGCCGGGCGAAGCCCGCCTGCAGAGACCCGGGCCAGCCACCGGACAAAGGGCGGAGGAGGGGCTGGACCGCGCCGCGGAGTCCGAAAGAGGCCATTTAGCGACTCTGGCCAGGCCAAGGGGAATGCAGAGGAGACACAGAGCAGGCGGGCCAAGAGGACGATCCGGCCTCAGCACGCAGGGCGGGCGGCGATGGAGGCTGCCCGCACCGTGCGCTTCCTACTCGTGGTGTGCGGCTGCCTCGCGCTCCCGCCGCGGGCCCAGCCGGTGTGCCCTGAGCGCTGCGACTGCCAGCACCCCCAGCACCTCCTCTGCACCAATAGGGGGCTCCGCGCCGTGCCCAAGACCAGCTCGCTGCCGAGCCCGCAGGACGTGCTCACCTACAGCCTCGGCGGCAACTTCATAACCAACATCACGGCCTTCGACTTCCACCGTCTGGGCCAGCTCAGACGGCTGGACCTGCAGTACAACCAGATCCGCTCTCTGCACCCCAAGACCTTTGAGAAGCTCTCCCGGCTGGAGGAACTGTACCTGGGGAACAACCTCCTGCAGGCGCTTGTCCCGGGCACGCTGGCCCCGCTGCGCAAGCTGCGCATCCTTTATGCCAATGGGAACGAGATCGGGCGCCTGAGCCGCGGCTCCTTTGAGGGCCTGGAGAGTCTGGTCAAGCTGCGGCTGGACGGGAACGCCCTGGGGGCGCTGCCGGACGCTGTCTTCGCCCCCTTGGGCAACTTGCTCTACCTACATCTGGAGTCCAACCGGATCCGCTTTCTGGGCAAGAACGCGTTTGCCCAGTTGGGCAAACTGCGCTTCCTCAACCTCTCTGCCAACGAGCTGCAGCCCTCCTTGCGCCACGCAGCCACCTTCGCACCGCTGCGCTCCCTCTCCACGCTCATCCTCTCGGCCAACAGCCTCCAGCACCTCGGGCCGCGTGTCTTCCAGCACCTGCCGCGTCTCGGCCTACTCTCACTCAGGGGCAACCAACTCACACACCTCGCGCCGGAGGCCTTTTGGGGGTTGGAGGCCCTGCGCGAGCTGCGCCTGGAGGGGAATAGGCTGAGCCAACTGCCCGTAGCGCTGCTGCAGCCTCTGCACAGCCTGGAGGCACTGGACCTTAGCGGGAACGCGCTGTCCGCTCTGCACCCCACTATCTTTGGCCACCTGGGCCGGCTGCGCGAGCTCAGCCTGCGCGACAACGAGCTCAGCGCCCTCTCCGGGGACATCTTCGCCGCCAGCCCAGCCCTCTACCGGCTGGATCTAGACGGCAATGGCTGGACCTGCGACTGCCGTCTGCGGGGCCTGAAGCGCTGGATGGGCGACTGGCACTCGCAAGGCCGTCTTCTCACCGTGTTCGTGCAGTGTCGCCACCCGCCGGCCTTGCGGGGCAAGTACCTGGATTACCTGGATGACCAGCAGCTGCAGAACGGATCTTGTGCAGATCTCTCGCCCTCAGTTTCCCCGACCGCTGAAGGCCCGCGGGCGCCCTTACCCACAGCCACTGGGGAGGCGGTGGCGCCCCCTGCAGGTAGCCTCTCGGAGGAGTTGCCGCCGCAGCCGCAGTCGCAGCCACAGCAGCACGGGCGATTTCTGCCTGGGGTGGCCTGGGATGGGGCCGCCAGGGAGCTCTTGGGCAACCGCAGCGCTCTGAAGCTGAGCCGACGGGGCCCTGGCCTCCAGCAGCCGGACCCCTCCGCCGCGGCTGCCGCTGGCCCTGCGCCACACCCCCTGGACCTGCTCCAGAAACCCGAGCGGGGACCTCTGACCCCGGCAGATGCGGCCCACGCGAAGCCCACCCCGACCGCCGCGCCCGCCTCTGCGCCACCGCCCGCCGGCGACCCCTGGCAGCGCGCGGCGAAGCAGCGCCTGGCCGCGCAGCAGCAGGAAAGTACCGCCCAGTCCGACGGCGGAGTCGCCCTGCCGCCGCTTGTGTCCGACCCTTGCGACTTCAACAAGTTCATCCTGTGCAACCTGACCGTGGAGGCGGTGGGCGCCGACAGCGCCTCGGTGCGCTGGGCGGTGCGCCAGCACCGCAGCCCACCACTGCTGGGCGGCGCGCGCTTCCGCCTGCTCTTCGACCGCTTTGGCCAGCAGCCCAAGTTCCACCGCTTCGTCTACCTGCCAGAGCGCAGCGACTCGGCCACGCTGCGCGAGCTGCGCGGAGACACCCCCTACCTGGTGTGCGTGGAGGGCGTCCTCGGGGGCCGGGTCTGCCCGGTGGCCCCCCGTGACCACTGCGCCGGGCTGGTCACCCTCCCGGAGCCTGGGAGCCGGAGCAGCGTCGACTACCAGCTGCTGACCTTGGTCTTGCTGGCCGTCAACGCGCTGCTGGTGCTCCTGGCGCTGGCGGCCTGGGCGTCCCGCTGGCTACGGAGGAAGCTGCGGGCTCGGCGGAAGGGTGGGGCCCCTGTGCACGTTCGACACATGTACTCCACCCGACGTCCCCTGCGCTCCATGGGCACCGGCGTGTCTGCGGACTTCTCTGGCTTCCAGTCGCACCGGCCTCGCACCACTGTTTGTGCTCTCAGCGAGGCGGACCTCATCGAGTTCCCCTGCGACCGCTTCATGGACAGCGGGGGCGGCGGCACAGGGGGCAGCTTGAGGCGGGAGGACCATCTTCTGCAGCGATTTGCTGACTAGAACCAGACTCCAGGGGGTGTGGAGACCATCTCATTGGCCTGGAGCAGCCAGCCACTTTCTGTGGAGCCCCTCAACCCACCTCAGGGGGAGATGTCATTTTATCAGAGCTTCTCCTTTCCCCCTTTTGTGCACTTGCCAGAGAGGCCAAAGGCGAAACCAGTTCGGCACACACACACTCCCGACGATTCCCAGTGCCCCCTCATGAAGTGAATGGGTGGCACCTGGTGGTCAAGGCCAAGAGCAGGGGACAAACGGGAGGTAGTGTCCAGAGGTGGGAAGCCTTCTTTTATATGGAGACCTTGGCACAACTATGGATATGGCTTCTGTGGGATCGTGATGCAACAGTCTGGCCTCCTTTGGGGTAGAGAAGGGCGCTTTTGCCCCCGCTATGGCCAGAAAGAGATTTGTGTGCATGCTTTTTGTTTGCTCAGTGTGAAACAGAGGAGTTTTGTCCTATTTAAGGGAAAAGGAACTTATTAGTATTACAAAGGAGGCTCGGCATCTTGACTACACTGGGCTGGTGGTCTCTGCCAAGAAGGTAGATCTTGTAAACTGGTGGTGAAGTTTAACACACCCGCCAAGGAACTCTTTCATGTTGGTTAATAGAACATTCAGGATAATTTAATGTTTAAATCATTAGAGATGCTATCTTTTTCATCAATGTGAAGAGCTCAGACATTTAACAAACTGACAATAAACTCAAGGACTGTCTTAGTTGAGCTGAGCCGTTCAACTAGTATTTTCTTTTTAACATTAACACGCCAAGAACATTGGCCGACCTTGGGGTTAACTAAGATTACCTACTTTCTCAGGAGAAGGCTGCATGCAAGACTTCTCTGTCAGGGTTGCTCCTGTGGCTTTTTAATTTTATTTTTCTAAACCTATATATGGAAAAGGAAATGTCAGTGCCAGACTTGGGAAAAGAATGTAAAGTGTGCATAACCGATGGCCGCGTAGGGAACCGCAGCCCTCCAGTTCACTTAACTGCATCTCTGACACTGTGTCCAGATGGGAACAAATATGGTGTGGAACTTCTCATGTTTTTATCGGTCACATGCAGGAGACTGTGCCCTGCTTCTCCTGAGTCGCACCGTTAAGTGTTCAAGGCAGTTCCCTGATAGGGCAGCAAAAGGTGATACGCGCTTGGCAGTGTAACCCTCAATCACCTTAATGTCTTACTCTATATGAAATAGAGGGGAAGAAATTATTGGGGAAAAAATGTGAAAAAGGGTACATCAGTAGTTGTCTGTTTCTACTAAAACCAGAAGATTGTTAGGAGTACTTAAACCTCACTGTGAAATAATGATCTATTTTGCATAATCTCTCCAAGACCCTGTGTTTTACCATGTTATTAAATCTTACCTTTTAGTTAATAATTGCAGTATTTCTTTTAAATGTCTTTGTTTTAAATTTAGGATTAGGCTCCTTTATTTGCTCAGTTGTTTTCAGCTCTTTGGGACCCTCTCGTTCCCTCATATTTATGAAGTACATGTTTATCACTAAAAGTAGTGCTTTGGTTTACATTAATAATTTTGTGTGTGGTCTAAGAGCACAGGAAGAGCCTCGAGGAAGATCTGCGCGGTGATATCTGCTGTGGTTGTGGATGTATTGGCAGTGGGCTGTTTCAGAGGATATTGCTATGGTGCTAAGGCTAACCAGGAATCTTCTGTTTAGGGCCTTAAGCCCCTGAGGGTCCTGATGACTCAGGGAATCTATCATAGTCTGGGGGACGGGGGTCCTTCAACCCCAGTGCACTCCCTTTTATGTTTGGCCTCCATGGAGCCAAGCCTGCCCTTGTCCCAACAGCTGAGCAGGGAACCCAGGGCTCTAAATGAACGGATCTGTGTTCATGTTCAGATGAATAAATGTCCAGACCACTTAAAGTGCAGCTGCTTCTCTGGCCATTTTCTCTGTGAGGGCAAAACTTAATAAACCGCAGGAAACAGGCTGTCATTCTTAGCATAGGAGTACATGGGAGAGGGGTCATTGCTTGCTCTTATTTGCAAATTTTGGGCTATTTACTTGCCCCTCTCGTTCTCCTAGTTTCATTCATTTGTAGAGCAATGGCATCCTTGAGTTGGTCCTTTTGCACAGCAGTATAATCTTGAGCCCCACTGAAAGTCTGGAAGAGACCTCTGATGCTTCCCACCACTCACTCTTTCAACTTCAGAGCATCACTGAAAGTACTTCATGGAGAAACAGTAAAATCTATGTAAAAACAGTTCGACTGGAAGGTCTTTCAGTGGGAAATGAATAAATGTTATACATTGTTATGTTCAGTTATGTCAATAAACCCACTTACTAATGGAGATCTTTTATTGTTGGAGTTTCCAAATACCTTGGACACTTGGCTTTCTGTAGCAGTTTTCATTGATGACAGTGAAACAAATGCTTGAAGTCTGTCTGTCTGTCCTCTCACGGTGGTTTTTAATTGCCATTTCTATGGGAAAATGTGGACTTTATTTTTCAGAAATAGTTGGGAGAGTTTATACCCAAAGAAACAATGAGATGACTCTAAAAGCCATTGGTGAGCCATGATAAGAAAATGCTGTTAAAATACCAGTGGCAGCAAGATGACTGACCGGGTCTCAGCCAGCATTTCTGCTGTTTAAAGCTATCAGGACTTTTGACTCCCATGGTCAGTAATAAGGAGCTACCTTCATACAAAGGGTATGAAAAGCAAAGATTAAACGCAATTAAACAAGAAAGAATTAACTTTGTATAAGGTAGGAGTGTTCATTTAGCGCACCATTGAGGGATACCTGGGTGGCTCAGTCGATTAAGCATCTGCCTTTGGCTCAGGTCCTGATGCCGGGATCCTGGGATAGAGTCCCACATCGGGCTCCCTGCTCAGCTGGGGAATCTGCTTCTCCCTCTGCCTCTGCTTGTGTGCTCTCTCTTGTTTGTTTACTCTCTCTCTCTCAAATAAATAAAATTTAAAAATCTTAAAAGTAACATAAAATAAAGCGGCATTGAAGCAGTTTGGAATGTGGTCGGACCCTCAGCTCAACCTGTTAAGATTATTCCTGGAAAATAATTGGCCTGTGATGCGAGCACCTTCACTAATTTGCAAAGACCCGATTTTCTCCAGAAGTACAACAACGTGAACAGCTTCTCTCTATTAAGAAAGGATTAAAACAGGGACAACTGGGTGGCTCCGTTGGTTAAGTGGCTACCTTCAGCTCAGGTCATGATCCCAGGTCCTGGGATCGAGCCCCGAATGGAGTTCTCTGCTTGGCAGGAAGCCTGCTTCTCCCTTTCCCACTCCCCCTGCTTGTGTTCCCTTTCCCTCTATGTCTCTCTCTGTCAAATAAATAAATAAAATCTTAAAAAAATAATAATTAACAAAAAAAAAGAAAGCATTTAAACAGACACTGGATTACCTGGTATTTGTGCTTCACTCCTCCCCAGTCTGCTTCTAAGCCTTGGAAATAAGTGACAATGAAACAGTCTCATGCCAGAAATGTATTACAAATTGAGACCATGATCCAAGATGAAGCTAGATTTTTACCCAGTGTTGTACCTTCACCATCTTAGAGAAATAGAGCATCATCATTAAAGTTCAGTATGATTTTAAGGAAGCGATGAAAACATTTAATCATTTGGGATTGCATTCTTTCTATTAACCTGATCTCTTTGTGCCTCAGTTTCTGCATCAGTTAAAATGGGAACCTTGGGTCCTGACTGCAGAGTGCCTTTGTGAAGAATAAATGGATAAAAAAGCATTTGACAGCACTAGCTGTAAGACAGATGTTCAATAAATGTTAGATGTATTATTAGTGGCAGTATTTTGTGCACAGAGCAACAAATTGTAAGAGACATTTTAGAGATGTCACGGACAAGGCATTTCTGCTTAAGCCCTGACCAATCAGAACATTCAGGTAATGAGATCCAGTGACCCCTCCCTTTGTTCTGGTTAATTGAGGCTCTTGGTGTCATTTAATGTGGAAGGATAGCTCTTGAAATAACTTCTCATTATTTTCTTCCTTTTTTCTCTCTCATTTATTTTTATTTTTATTTTTATTTTCTTTTAAGATTTTATTTACTTTTTTGACAGAGAGACAGCAGGAGCAGGGACTCAAGCAGGAGGAGTGGGAGAGGGAAAGCAGGCTTCCTGCTCAGCAGCAAGCCCGATGTGGAACTTGATCCCAGGACACCGGGATCATGACCTGAGCCACCCAGGCGCCCCGCCTCATTATTTTTTAAGAAGAAAAATTGAACATACTAGTATTTGAGCGAACTTTTCTACATTTACTGAACTCTTGGCATAAGCTCGTTCATCTTGTAGATTGAAACTAAGGATATGTAAACGGCCTTGCTTCCCATTAACTTAATGATAGCATCCCCAGGTGTCCTTTGACTTAGTTTTCTTAAAAAGATACTTGGCATGCAACAATGTTTTTTTTGCTAGGGATTGCAGGTCTCTTAGTCCTTCTCTATCATGTAGCAAATAATATTCTTTTCATTTTATGTGAGAGACTGAGGTTTTTGGAGATTATTTTTATGTTGATTGCTAAAATAATTAGGGGGAAATGTAGCTTCATCTGGTTGCTTTATCTTGAGACAGAATACCTAAATTTATCATTACATCTGTTTGAGAGATTTTAAAGATTTTTTTTTTTTTTTTTTGACAGAGATCACAAGTAGGCAGAGAGGCAGGCAGAGAGAGAGAGAGGAGGAAGCAGGCTCCCTGCTGAGCAGAGAGCCCGACGCAGGGCTCGATCCCAGGACCCTGGGATCATGACCTGAGCCGAAGGCAGAGGCTTTAACCCACTGAGCCACCCAGGTGCCCCTGTTTGAGAGATTTTAAGCTACAGGTGGTATGATTCCTTATTGACACAGAAATATGGCTTTAGAATTTGGCTGTGAAATGGCTTCAGATGCCAGACAGAAATATATTGTCATACACCAGCATTTCAAGCAACAGCATCTCTTGACTCTAAATCCATAACACTTTCTTCCAACCGACCAAAGCTTTATAAGGCTTGCTCCTTCCCCCTACTCTGTCTTCAAAACCAACTACCAGGGTGAGTTGGCTATGTTTCCTTCTAGCAGTCAGTTCTCCTCATTCACACAAGTTATGTTGTACAAAGTCACAGCAAACACTGAATGAACAAATACTGACATTGCTCTGAGAGGAAATTCTGGTTGGGATTCCTGCAAGCATCTGGTCACATTTCCATCAATGTCTCAATACATAACTTTTATTTGGTGAGTGTTCCTGTTTAAATAAGACACCTTATTTTAAAAGATACTGTTGATTCATTAACGTGGAGATCATGGCCAACAGCCCTGGAACTCATGCCTGAATGGAGTTGACCTCACACACCTACTTGCTCTCTAGGACACATCGTTGCCATCTTTCACTGAGGAACTCTCGAGGGCATTTTGAAACAGCAGATCAACAAAAAGCAAGAAAGTGTGAGAACTGTGTCACCAAACAGACTATGAAAGGGACACTTGCTTATAGGAGGAGAGCTGCAACAAGAAGATGACACACCGCCTCCTCAGGGGGCGTGCACGGACAACTGAAATTTCCCACGGCTCTGCAGGGGTCCACAAATAGTCGTAATGGCCCTGAACGCACCACAGGGTATTGATTCTGGGTTTGCAAATAGATATTGGTGAGTAGGAGAGTTTACAAATACATAATCTGCAAACAATGAAGATCAACTGTGCTTTTTGTCTGCCCAGATCATCCTCCTCCTCCTCCTCCTCCTCCTCCTCCTCCTTCTCCTCCTCCTCCTCCTCCGACCCCACCCATTTTCCCAAAGCCATAAATTACCCACTTTAAGCCTTGGCCCATCTTTTGTCTTTGAAGCTGGTAAGCACGCCTAACAGTCCAGTTGTATCATCGGTGCTGGTGGCTCTGCCCCTGTGCGTGAAAGGGGAAGGTGGTGGGGAGCTTTTTGTTTTTAACAACTCTAGTTTGACATTTCCTAGCTATTCAGAGTGCTTTTTGCTCCCTTGCTACATAGGCACAGTTTGTAGTTCTTCTTCGGGAGTACTTATGCAAAAAATAAATAAATAAATAAAGCTATGTGGGGCTCTTACCTCCGCCCACTCACTATTCCTGGTTTCTCAGGAAGGGCTCCAGAAAGAAGAAATGGCTCAATATATCCCAAGGCTGTGGGCTAAGTATAACCCCCAGCCCCCATCTGCTCTGGGTTGACGCTTCAGGTGGTGTCAGCCTCTGCCTCCCCTTTGCAGTAAAGGTCTCTCTGATACTCTTGGACTCCATGGCATTCTTCTGTGTGCCAAACAAAAACATTGCTCTGAGAACAGTTTGCTTCTTGGAAGTTCTTATCTACGTACTCTTACTGCCTTCACCCACCTTGTGGGGTCATTTACTTTTCCTATTTTTATATTGCTTACAGAATCCATGCACACACAGCTTTTTGTTGGTTTTTGCCTTGTGCTCAATTCTACCTAGGCCGTTCTTCTTTATATCTTGTCGATGCCGCTCATTATTATCTTCTCTCTTTCTTATTTGGTTCCTTAAGCAAAACTTACAATTTTATATAAAGCCAACAGACACAGGAGAAGATGCTCAACATCACTCAGTCTCCGACGTACGCCAAAACAAAACTACAGTGAGAGATCACCTCATATGTGTCAGAACGGCTAAAATTAATGTGTTGGTGAGGATGTGGAGAAAAAGGAACCTTCCTGTGCTGTTGGTGGGAATCTGAACCGTGGAAAACAGTAGGGAGCTTCCTGAAAAAATTAAAAATAGAACTACCCTACCATCCAGTAAATGCATTACTGGGTATTTACCAAAAAAATACAAAAACACTAATTCCAAGGGATACACACACTCCTATCTTTATTTAAGCATTATCAACAATAGCCAAACTATGGAAATAGCCCAAATGTCCATCAACAGATGAATGGATAAAGAAGTGATATATATGTACAATGGAATATTACTCAGCCAAAAAAAGGAAAAACATCTTGCAGTTTACAACAACATGGTTGGAGCTAGTGTGCATTATGCTATGTGAAATAAGTCAGTCAGAGAAAGAAAAATATCGTATGACTTCTCTCATATGTGGAATTTAAGAAACAAGGCATATGAGTGAAGGGGGGAAAAGAGAGAGAGAGAAACCAAGAAACAGACTCTTAACTACAGAGAACAAACTGATGGTTACCAGAGGGTGGCTGGGGGATGGATGAAATACGGGATGGAGGTTAAAGAGTACATTTGTCATGATAGGAAAAAAAAAGAAGAGAGAAAGAAACCCAAAGTGAGATAACTAAAATTTTTTAAAAATATAACATCATTTTCAACTTAAAAATAGGTTGCAAGACTATTTGTCATGATAGGAAAAAAAAGAAGAGAGAAAGAAACCCAAAGTGAGATAACTAAAATTTTTTAAAAATATAACATCATTTTCAACTTAAAAATAGGTTGCAAGACTATTTCTGTATACCCTTTAACCGGCTCTACTAATTGTTAATATTTTGAGCCATTTGCTTCATTATTCTCTTGCTTAACTATTTGAGAGTAAATTGCAGCCATCATGTTTCTTTATCCTAAATATTTCAGTTGTGTTTCCTAAGAACAAGGACATTCTCTTATATAACCATAGTACGATTATCAAGAAAAAACTTAACACCGATAAAATGCTATTCTCCAATTCATAATCTATATTTAAAATACAGCAATTGGAGCTTGGAGTCAAGATGGCGGAGAAGTAGCAGGCTGAGACGACATCGGGTAGCGGGAGATCAGCTAGATAGCTTATCTAACCATTGTGAACACCTATAAATCCAACGGGAAATCGAAGAGACGAAGAGCAACAATCCCAGAAACAGAAAATCGATCACTTTCTGAAAGGTAGGACCTGCGGAGAAGTGAATCCAAAGCGACGGGAAGATAGACCCCGGGGGGAGGGGCCGGCACCCGGCAAGCGGCGGAGCAACGGAGCACAAAATCGGGACTTTTAAAAGTCGGCTCCACTGGGAGACATCGCTCCAGAGGCTAAACTGGGGGGAAACCCAGGCGGGGTCAGCATAACCCCAGGACCCGCGGGGTCACAGAAGGACTGGGGGTGTCTGAGTGCCGCAGAGCTCGCAGGTATTAGAGCGGGGAAGCCGGCTATAGCGACAAAGCCGAGGAGTGAGCTCTAAGCCCGGGGTTACCTTGTGCCGGTCGCAGGCTGGGTGGGCTCGGAGCGCGGCCGGAGGCCACGGAGACAAAAGCGACCCGGCGCTTTTCTCCAGCTCCAACAATTGACTGCTTTCCTCGAGGCGCGACCGCAAGCCAGGGAGGCGGGGCTATTGGGCGCTTTGCTCTGAGAGCGCACTGAGGAGCGGAACCCCAAGCTCTCGGCTCCTCCGGGCCGGAGACTGGGAGGCCGCCATCTTCATTCCCGTCCTCCGGAACTCTACGGAAAGCGCTCAGGGAACAAAAGCTCCCGAAAGCGAACCCGAGCGGATTACTTAGCCCGGCCCCTGGCAAGGGCGGTGCAATTCCGCCTGCGGCAAAGACACTTGAGAATCACTACAACAGGCCCCTCCCCCAGAAGATCAACAAGAAACCATCCAAAACCAACTTCAGTCACCAAGAACAGCGGAATTCCACAGCAGGAGAAAGCAAATCCTACCTGGACAAAATGACAAGGCGGAAAAACTCACCTCAAAAAAAAGAACAAGAGGCCGTACCGAAGGCTGGAGACCTAATCAATACAGACATAGGTAGCATGACAGATCTAGAGTTCAGAATGACAATTCTCAAGGTTCTAGCCGGGCTCGAAAAAGGCATAGAAGATATTAGAGAAACCCTCTCCGGAGAGATAAAAGCCCTTTCTGGAGAAATAAAAGAACTAAAATCTAACCAAGTTGAAATCAAAAAAGCTATTCATGAGGTGCAATCAAAAATGGAAGCTCTCACTGCCAGGATAAATGAGGCAGAAGAAAGAATTAGTGACATAGAAGACCAAATGACAGAGAATAAAGAAGCTGAGCAAAAGAGAGACAAACAACTACTGGAACACGAGGAGAGGATTCGAGAGATAAGTGACACCATAAGACGACACAACATTAGAATAATTGGGATTCCAGAAGAAGAAGAAAGAGAGAGGGGAGCAGAAGGTATATTGGAGACAATTATTGGAGAGAATTTCCCTAATATGGCAAAGGGAACAAACATCAAAATCCAGGAGATGCTAAGAACGCCCCTCAAAATCAATAAAAATAGGTCCACACCTCGTCACCTGATAGTAAAATTTACAAGTCTTAGCGACAAAGAGAAAATCCTGAAAGCAGCCCGGGAAAAGAAGTCTGTAACATACAAGGGTAAAAACATTAGATTGGCAGCAGACCTATCCACAGAGACCTGGCAGGCCAGAAAGAACTGGCATGATATATTCAGAGCACTAAACGAGAAAAACATGCAGCCAAGAATACTATATCCGGCTAGGCTATCATTGAAAATAGAAGGAGAGATAAAGAGCTTCCAGGACAAACAAAAGCTGAAAGAATTTGCAAACACCAAACCAGCTCTACAGGAAATATTGAAAGGGGTCCTCTAAGCAAAGAGAGACCCTAAAAGTAGTAGATCAGAAAGAAACAGAAACAATATACAGTAACAATCACCTTACAGGCAATACAATGGCACTAAATTCATATCTCTCAATAGTTACCCTGAATGTTAATGGGCTAAATGCCCCAATCAAAAGACACAGGGTATCAGAATGGATAAAAAAACAAAACCCATCCATATGCTGCCTACAAGAAACTCATTTTAGACCCGAAGACACCTCCAGATTTAAAGTGAGGGGGTGGAAAACAATGTACCATGCTAATGGACATCAGAAGAAAGCTGGGGTGGCAATCCTTATATCAGATCAATTAGATTTTAAGCCAAAGACTATAATAAGAGATGAGGAAGGACACTATATCATACTCAAAGGGTCTGTCCAACAAGAAGATCTAACAATCTTAAATATCTATGCCCCTAACATGGGAGCAGCCAACTATATAAACCAATTAATAACAAAATCAAAGAAATACATCGACAGTAATACAATAATAGCAGGGGACTTTAACACTCCCCTCACTGAAATGGACAGATCATCTAAGCAAAAGATCAACAAGGAAATAAAGGCCTTAAATGACACACTGGACCAGATGGACATCACAGATATATTCAGAACATTCCATCCCAAAGCAACAGAATATACATTCTTCTCCAGTGCACATGGAACATTCTCCAGAATAGACCACATCCTGGGTCATAAATCAGGTCTCAATCGGTACCAAAAGATCGAGATCATTCCCTGCATATTTTCAGACCACAATGCTCTGAAGCTCGAACTCAATCACAAGAGGAAATTTGGAAAGAACGCAAATACATGGAGACTAAACAGCATCCTTCTAAAAAATGAATGGGTCAACCAGGAAATTAAAGAAGAATTGAAAAAATTCATGGAAACAAATGATAATGAAAACACAACAGTTCAAAATCTGTGGGACACAACAAAGGCAGTCCTGAGAGGAAAATATATAGCAGTGCAAGCCTTTCTCAAGAAACAAGAAAGGTCTCAAATACACAACCTAACCCTACACCTAAAGGAGCTGGAGAGAGAACAACAAAGAAAGCCTAAACCCAGCAGGGGAAGAGAAATCATAAAGATCAGAGCAGAAATCAATGAAATAGAAACTAAAAAAACAATAGAACAAATCAACAAAACTAGGAGCTGGTTCTTTGAAAGAATTAATAAGATTGATAAGCCCCTGGCCAGACTTATCAAAAAGAAAAGAGAAAGGACGCAAATAAATAAAATCATGAATGAAAGAGGAGAGATCACAACCAACACCAAAGAAATACAAACAATTATAAGAACATACTACGAGCAACTCTATGGCAACAAATTTGACAACCTGGAAGAAATGGATACATTTCTAGAGATGTATAAACTACCACAACTGAACCAGGAAGAAATAGATAACCTGAACAGACCCATAACCAGTAAGGAGATTGAAACAGTCATCAAAAATCTCCAAACAAACAAAAGTCCAGGACCAGACGGCTTCCCAGGGGAATTCTACCAAACATTTAAAGAAGAATTAATTCCTATTCTCCTGAAACTGTTCCAAAAAATAGAAATGGAAGGAAAACTTCCAAACTCATTCTATGAGGCCAGCATCACCTTGATCCCAAAACCAGACAAGGATCCCACCAAAAAAGAGAATTACAGACCAATATCCTTGATGAACACAGATGCGAAAATTCTCACCAAAATACTGGCCAATAGGATCCAACAGTACATTAAAAGGATTATTCACCACGACCAAGTGGGATTTATTCCAGGGCTGCAAGGTTGGTTCAACATCCGCAAATCCATCAATGTGATACAATACATTAATAAAAGAAAGAGTAAGAACCATATGATACTCTCAATAGATGCTGAAAAAGCGTTTGACAAAGTGCAGCATCCCTTCCTGATTAAAACTCTTCAAAGTGTAGGGATAGAAGGCACATACCTCAACATTATCAAAGCCATCTATGAAAAACCCACCGCAAATATCATTCTCAATGGAGAAAAACTGAAAGCTTTTCCGCTAAGGTCAGGAACACGGCAGGGATGTCCGTTATCACCACTGCTGTTCAATATAGTACTAGAAGTCCTAGCCTCAGCAATCAGACAACAAAAAGAAATTAAAGGCATCCAAATCGGCAAAGAAGAAGTCAAACTATCACTCTTTGCAGATGATATGATACTATATGTGGAAAACCCAAAAGGCTCCACTCCAAAACTGCTAGAACTTATACAGGAATTCAGTAAAGTGTCAGGATATAAAGTCAATGCACAGAAATCAGTCGCATTTCTTTACACTAACAACAAGACAGAAGAAAGAGAAATTGAGGAGTCAGTCCCATTTACAATCGTACCCAAAACCATAAGATACCTAGGAATAAATCTAACCAAAGAGGCAAAGAATCTATACTCAGAAAACTATAAAGTACTCATGAAAGAAATTGAGGAAGACACAAAGAAATGGAAAAATATTCCATGCTCATGGATTGGAAGAACAAATATTGTGAAAATGTCTATTTTACCTAAAGCAATCTACACATTTAATGCAATCCCTATCAAAATCCCATCCATTTTTTTTAAAGAAATAGAACAAATAATCCTAAAATTTATATGGAACCAGAAAAGACCTCGAATAGCCAAAGGAATATTGAAAAAGAAAGCCAAAGTCGGTGGCATCACAATTCCAGACTTCAAGCTCTATTACAAAGCTGTCATCATCAAGACAGTATGGTACTGGCACAAAAACAGACATATAGACCAATGGAACAGAATAGAGAGCCCAGAAATAGACCCTCAACTCTATGGTCAACTAATCTTCGACAAAGCAGGAAAGAATATCCAATGGAAAAAAGACAGCCTCTTCAACAAATGGTGCTGGGAAAATTGGACAGCCACATGCAGAAAAATGAAATTGGACTATTTCCTTACACCACACACGAAAATAGACTCAAAGTGGATGAAGGACCTCAATGTGCGAAAGGAATCTATCAAAATCCTTGAGGAGAATGCAGGCAGCAACCTCTTTGACCTCCACCGCAGCAACTTCTTCCTAGGAACATCGTCAAAGGCAACAGAAGCAAGGGCAAAAATGAACTATTGGGATTTCATCAAGATCAAAAGCTTTTGCACAGCAAAGGAAACAGTTAACAAAACCAAAAGACAACTGACAGAATGGGAGAAGATATTTGCAAACGACATATCAGATAAAGGGCTCGTATCCAAAATCTATAAAGAACTTATCAAACTCAATACCCAAAGAACAAATAATCCAGTCAAGAAATGGGCAGAGGACATGAACAGACATTTCTGCAAGGAAGACATCCAGATGGCCAACAGACACATGAAAAAATGCTCCACATCACTCGGCATCAGGGAAATACAAATCAAAACCACAATGAGATACCACCTCACACCAGTCAGAATGGCTAAAATTAACAAATCAAGAAATGACAGATGCTGGCGAGGATGCGGAGAGAGGGGAACCCTCCTACACTGTTGGTGGGAATGCAAGCTGGTGCAACCACTCTGGAAAACAGTGTGGAGGTTCCTCAAAAAACTGAAAATAGAGCTACCCTACGACCCAGCAATTGCACTCCTGGGTATATATCCTAAAGATACAAACGTGGTGCTCCGAAGGGGCACGTGCACCCGAATGTTTATAGCAGCAATGTCCACAATAGCCAAACTGTGGAAAGCGCCTAGATGTCCATCAACAGATGAATGGATAAAGAAGATGTGGTATATATACACAATGGAATACTATGCAGCCATCAAAAGACATGAAATCTTGCCATTTGCGACGACGTGGATGGAACTAGAGGGTATCATGCTTAGCGAAATAAGTCAATCGGAGAAATATAACTATCATATGATCTCTTTGATATGAGGAAGTGGAGATGCAAGGTGGGGGGGTTTGGGGGGAGGTAGGAAAAGAAAAAATGAAAAGATGGGATTGGGAGGGAGACAAACCATAAAAGACTCAATCTCAAGAAACAGACTGAGGGTTGCAGGGGGGAAGGGGGATGGGAGAGGGTGGTGGGGAAATGGACATTGGGGAGGGTATGTGCTATGATGAGTGCTGTGAAATGTGTAAACCAGACGATTCACAGACTTGTACCCCTGGGGATAAAAATACATTATATGTTTATTAAAATAAAAAAATTAAAAAAAAAAAAAAGATCAAAAGCTTTTGCACAGCAAAGGAAACAGTTAACAAAACCAAAAGACAACTGACAGAATGGGAGAAGATATTTGCAAACGACATATCAGATAAAGGGCTCGTATCCAAAATCTATAAAGAGCTTATCAAACACAATACCCAAAGAACAAATAATCCAGTCAAGAAATGGGCAGAGGACATGAACAGACATTTCTGCAAGGAAGACATCCAGATGGCCAACAGACACATGAAAAAATGCTCCACATCACTCGGCATCAGGGAAATACAAATCAAAACCACAATGAGATACCACCTCACACCAGTCAGAATGGCTAAAATTAACAAGTCAAGAAATGACAGATGCTGGCGAGGATGCGGAGAGAGGGGAACCCTCCTACACTGCTGGTGGGAATGCAAGCTGGTGCAACCACTCTGGAAAACAGTGTGGAGGTTCCTCAAAAAACTGAAAATAGAGCTACCCTACGACCCAGCAATTGCACTCCTGGGTATATATCCTAAAGATACAAACGTGGTGCTCCGAAGGGGCACGTGCACCCGAATGTTTATAGCAGCAATGTCCACAATAGCCAAACTGTGGAAAGCGCCTAGATGTCCATCAACAGATGAATGGATAAAGAAGATGTGGTATATATACACAATGGAATACTATGCAGCCATCAAAAGACATGAAATCTTGCCATTTGCGACGACGTGGATGGAACTAGAGGGTATCATGCTTAGCGAAATAAGTCAATCGGAGAAATATAACTATCATATGATCTCTTTGATATGAGGAAGTGGAGATGCAAGGTGGGGGGGTTTGGGGGGAGGTAGGAAAAGAAAAAATGAAAAGATGGGATTGGGAGGGAGACAAACCATAAAAGACTCAATCTCAAGAAACAGACTGAGGGTTGCGGGGGGGGAAGGGGGATGGGAGAGGGTGGTGGGGAAATGGACATTGGGGAGGGTATGTGCTATGATGAGTGCTGTGAAATGTGTAAACCAGACGATTCACAGACCTGTACCCCTGGGGATAAAAATACATTATATGTTTATTAAAATAAAAAATTAAAAAATAAAAAAAATAAAAAAAAAATAAAATACAGCAATTGTCCCAATAGTACCCTTTCAAAAGTTTTATCCCCCCTGTTCAATGTAGGGTCAAGCATTGCATTTAGTTGTCATGTTATTATGCTCTCTCTCGTTCTCTCTCTCTGTCCATTTCCTTTGGTTTGATATTCTTCTTTTTTTTTTTTTGAAGCAAGGATTATTGAGATATAATGAAAATCTAATTATGTGTATGTTTGATCATTTGATATTGTCCTACACAGCTCTTAGATAGTCTGTAGTTTTTTTTTTTTCCTTTGACACTTTTAAAATCTTTGTAGTTCAGCTTGGATGACTTCTTTTGACCTATCTTTATATTTACTGATCTTCTTCCAACTGGTTCTATCTCCTAATTAGCCCTTTAAGGAATTCTTCATCTCTGATATGTTTTTTCCCCTAGCATTTGTTTCTTTTAAAAAACTTGTATAATTCTCTGTTGAAATTCTGCATCTGTTCATGCATGTGCTGTAGCTTCCCACTACATCTTTTAATATATTAATCTAAATTGAATTAAAGTCCCTTTCTAAAAGGTTTAACATCTTGGTCATCTCTGAGTCTAGTTTTGTTGTGTATATTTATAGTCTATATTTATCTAGTTTTATCTTTAAACAATGAGTAGTCTCTTTTATGTGCTTTTTTGCCTTTGTAAGTTTTGTAAGTCACATGCACATATATCTGTCAAATAGTATGTCTAACCTCAATTTTTAAAATCATTTGTTTTCAGAAGAACTTGTTATGCATAGTAAGTAAGAAGATTTCTTAATTCAACAGACTGTTTTTGGAGATTTTGCACACATAGACAGATGTTCTTAAGTTAAATTTGTGCAAGAGTTTGTGCTAACGTATATGCAGATTAACACCTAGTAATAGGTTTTCTTTTAACTTAACTCTTTTCTCTCCAACATGGGGTAAAAATTAGGGACCCCCTTCAAATAAAATTAATGTGAGACTCCTTTTGTTTAGATGTCTGAAAGAGTTCAAGGAAGGAGAGTACAGAACTATGCACATTTTTAAAGCCTCGTGTTTGGGGTTCTTCACATCAGCTTGAGAAAATCCCCAGTCACGGTATCATGAATTCTCAGTTAGACATCTTTGTGGTGCATTTGCTTAGGAAGGAAACTTATCTTATAAAAGGCAATGACTTTCTAATGCACACACTGAACTGTAAACAAATGCTCAGTCTGAAACCAAATTGGTAGAAGAGCCCGAGGAATGATCTACAGTGGGATTTGTGCTTTCTGGAATAGTGCCTCTCTCTCGCAAGGACTGTGCAAACTTGACACTGTATAAGAATTACCAGATCTCAAAATTTTAGACAGACAAATTATAGCACATTGTCACAGGGAAAATAAGGATATTGCATTTTCATATTGCCCACATCAAAGGTGTTATTTACCTGATGCCATGGACCAACTTACAGAAAGGAGATGCTGTATTTGAGACTTTTATCTTGGCTTTATATATGGATTATTTCACTTATGTAAACACTTAAGGTGAACGTTACATAGAGTGAGCATGTAAGACCCAAGTATTGGCTGTTTGGGGACAGAAGGTATTTAATTTACTTAATTTAACAGATTCTTACAAGCACGTATATTGTGTCAGACACTATTTTAAGAGCATTCCTCATGCTAATTCATTCCGTCCTCAGAATAACCCTCTGACGTAGGTGCTGTTACTATCCCCCCATTGGAGATGAGGAAACTGAGCCATAGGGAAATTATGTTCTTTGACCCAGAATCCTGAGTGGGGAGGTGTTTGAGTCTGGACGGGAAGCCAGACTGTCTGACTCCAGAGCCCTTGCTGTCAACCCCCGCCCTCTGCTGCCTTGTGTGTACACACGACCACTGATCAAACATCAAGGGATTGTCCTCGGGAATAGTTCATCCCCACCCCCACCCTCCAATATAACGTTTTAAAAATCATCTCAAAGCAGGTGGGCCTTTATTTTTGGCCTATTTTTCTCAATCTGTGTAATAGACCAAGGGCGACATCAATTCGTCCTTAAATATTTAATGAGAGACAGGCCGTCCATCTCCTAGACACAAATGCTTCACTCTGTCCTGACATGGATGGGTCACTGTTGTGCACCATGGGGTCAGTTCTTTCCACTGGTTTGCAAGCTCCCTTAGGACACGAACCTCATTTTGTATTTCTTCTTGTGTTTCCACAGGGCCTGAACTCCAAGTTGAGTCCCTGGTTACCTGCTTACTGATGAGTGCTGCAAGGCAGCTGTTCAACCTTTTCCCACCGAGACACACATGCTAGACACTGTTCACATAAGTGACACACACTTGTGTAGAGGAGCAAGTCATTTACCAACCATAATTCTACCCAGATATACATTTATATAGCAACAGTGGGAAACTGATGTAAGATGGCGGTATGATATGACTCTACTTTTTCTTTTCTTTTCTTTTTTTTTTGACTCTACTTTTTCTATCTTTATTATAGGAATACAGTTCTCAAAAGGTGAATATTTGGGAAATGTAACATTTTCCCCCTTGTCTACTATTTATAGATTTCACGTTACAGAGAACAGCTCTGGGATTATGCATCATTTATGATGGTAGTCCTATCATCTAGCATAGTGCGTTTCCCATAGTAGGTTCTCAATAAATGTTAGTAGTTTTGTTTTGTTTTTTAATTAAGCCTTAGTCATATTAGAAAAGGAGTTGCTATATCTTTTGGGTCTACCAAAAGCTGAGTTTTTACTTTCTAGGACACGGAATGGAATATTATTGTATACATGCTTGTGACTTTATTTCCCACCTTGTCTCCATTCCTTAGTAACTTCTTGCCCTACGGAATCATGACCAAGACTTTTTTAAGAATCCAAGGCCCCAGCAGTAATTTATGAATTTCTTTCTGTACCAGAAAGACACAATAATACAAGTGTTTTTGTGAGATAAGAAACATTTCCGCAACACCGCGAGGCATGAATTGAAGTATAGGCAAGTAGTCCCACCAGGTGAATGATTATCTGCCGTTGCCAGAGTGAGCAGGCTCAGTGGCTGATGAAGCCATTGACCTTGGCATATTTATCATCATTACCCCAGGGGACAAAAACCAATGTATCTATTCTTGTGAATACACATCCATAAAAGGAGGCACAATCCAGTGGAAAACAATTTGTATTTATAGGTGGTGGTGGTGGTGTGCCTGTGCGTCTGTGAGAGAGAGAGAGAGAGAGAGAGAGACAGAAAGAGAGCAAGAATGTTCCATTTTTTACATTTTCTTTCCACTTTTAACTTTTTGCATGACATCCATCTCTCGTCTGCAAGCTCAGATTCCTAATAACCACTCCGATCTGCAGGACTTCAAGGGGCATAGTTTTTCCTTATAAGGGAGCGGAATAAGGCTGAAAAACAAAGACAATCTGTGTTATCATCTCTCAGACTATGATTGCCATCTGAAGAAGGGAGGCCAGAGGTGAAGGATGTGACCTTGGATGATGCTGGTGCTATCTATCCCCCTCCTCCGACATAGAGCTATCTGCTTTCTGGACTGGAGTTTAGAGGCAAATTTGGGGACCTGAGTGCACATAGAGCACCACAACTGCTTAGGTGATAGTGAAGCAGAGCCCCCATGGAGGCTGTTGAGGGGAGGGGGGTGCAAGAGGGCGGGGGCCAAGTGCTCGATCCATAGCAGTCCTGGGACAAGATTCATAAGGGGAGAGAGGCTTTGTTTCCGGAAATAAGTGGTCGCAGTTTCACTTTGTTTGGGCTGCTGCGGCAAAGTGCTGCAAATTGGCTCAAACAACAGAAATGTAGTGTCTCACCATTCTGGAGCCAAGAAGTCCAAGATCGAGGTGTCGGGGATGATTCTGTCAGCTCCATGCATCTCTCCTAGCTTCTGGTGGTCTTCTGGAGATCTTTGGCCTTCCTTAGTTTATGCATCGGCCCAATCTCCGCCTTCTTCTTCATACAGGATTCTCCCCATGTGCCTGTGCTCAAATTCCCCCCACCTTTTAAAAAAAGATTATATTTATTTATTGGACAGAGAAAGACACAGCGAGAGAGGCAACACAAGCAGAGGGACTGGGAGAGGGAGAAGCAGGCCTCCTGCCAAGCAGGGAGCCCGATACGGGGCTCGATCCCAGGATGCTGGGATCATGACCTGAGCCAAAGGCAGACACTTAACAACTAAGCCACCTGGGTGCCCCCAAATTTACCCTTTTTATAAGGACACCAGTCATACTGGAGGGAGTATGGGGCCCACCCTACTCCAGGATGACCCCATCTTAACAATAATTCTATCTGCAATGGACCTCTTTCCAAATAATGTCATATTCTAAGGTGCTGGGAGTTAGGGCTTCAACATCTGATTTTGTAGAGTGGGAGGACACACAATTCCGCCCATACAGAATTCAGAAATTAGTTGATTCAGTTGGGGGGTACCTTTTTTTTTTTAAAGATTTTTTAATTTATTTGAGAGAGAGAGAGAGAGAGCAAGCACAGAGGGGAGGGGCTGAGGAAGAGGGAGAAAGTGTTAAGCAGATTCCCCACTCACTGCAGAGCCTGATAGGAGGTTCGATCTCAGAATCCTGAGATCACGACTATGAGCCTAAACTAAGAGTCAAAGTCTGAACTGACTGTATCACCCAGGCGCCCTGGGGGTATCTTCTTATTAATTAAAGGCAACAACAGGAAAAGGACATAAAACCAAGAGAAGAGCCAGGGGAACAGTTAAATTTTTTTCCTAACAAAGAATCAGACCTGGGAAAGCAAAGCCTGTGGGGCAAAGGGGTAGGATTCCCTCAGCGTTTATCAGGACAGTCATCCCTTCGAGGACACTGACAGTATCTGAGTTGAAATATGATCTCTGGGTCAAAGAGGACCTAAGTCCCCAAAGCTTTTGCAAACTCCCTGTGGTATGAGAATTCTAGCTGCCCAGAAGAATTACCCAAAGTCCTTGGCCTGATGCCTTCTGAAATATGAGTGTGCTTACTGGAGGGGCCTTCCGAGTTCCCTGTGTTCTCAAAGATGGTGGGAACTATTTGAGGAGGCTCAGCTCCTGCAGAAGCATCCCATCCTTTCAGCCACTTAGCCTCCTCATTTGTACGAAATAGGTCAAAATACATTATTTATTTCCCTGACAAATGCCACGGTAGAATGATATTCAGCTAAGGTCGGGTGCCAACCGCTTTTTCTGATACTCTGGCATTCCTTATCTCAGTCCTCTCAGAAGCCTGTAGTACTACTCCCATTTTCCAGATGCAGCCATCAAGGCTCAGAGATCATTGACTTGCCCAGGGGCTCACACGGGCCGTGAGTCAGGACCCATTGGTACACATGCTGTATTCTTTTCATTCTGCCTCGTTGCTTCCCTAAGTACCTGAGGGTAAATCTTTGAAGAATGTGACTTTTTAAAACAGTGAGGTAAGATTTCATTTTACCCCCATTGAGCGTCTGGTGTAAAATGAGGAGACCAGATTCAGATGATCTCCGTGTATCCATGTAGCCCTAGCATGCGTCTAAAATTATGACTTTATTTTCCTCTTTGGGAAGTAAGAAGAAGAGGATGTAGGCTGTCCATCTGGGTTGTTTTTTTTTTTTCTCTTGTTTGTTTGTTTTTTTAAAGATGGAATTTTAACATCTCCTTGAGGAATTTCCTGGTTCTCATCCAAGTATGTACAGCCCGCCTCTCAGAAGCTCGTCTATTTTTGACTGCAATGGGATTACAATCCGCTGATTTGGGCGGCAATGTCTTTGGAGCCTCATATTTTTCTGTCCTCTCTTTCAAGCACCCCCGTGTTCCTACTGCTCCTGCAGAGCTGAGTGCACAGAGCCTGGTTTGCAGCGAGCAGTAGCCCCTCTCCCTGGCCGGGGACACACGCTGGTCTTTCTGGGCCGGGATCGACTTCCGCTCTGGGCACGTCTCCTGTGGGCCCTGCGAACAGGCTTTGACTGATTGAGCTCAGAACACTCGCTTGTTTGTGGATATGGTAATGACGCCAGTAAAATTCAATTACTGTATCCCAGAGGACCTCGGCAAGCGATAATAAATTAGGGAACATGAGCTTTGGAGTATCTGAACTGAAATTATAATGGGGCTATTGAAAAACAAACAAACAAAAATCCCAAGCATTCATTTAATAATAGATGCTTCAGTTTTCCCCACCAAAAATTAGTTCATCAACCAACCCTTTGTTCTTGACATAAAAGAATGTGCCCTTGACACAGCCAAGAACATTTTATCTTAATTACTTGGTATTGTCGTCGCCCCCAGAGCACACCTGGCTTCGGGGTAAGTGGTACACAGAGAGGAAGCAGCCGCCTGGAGGGGTCCCCCAAGGCCACCGCACTAATCCACGCTGGGCTCACAGATGCTCGCTGCCGCCCATGGCCTTGGGTTTCAGGTTGCCATCTAGGCCTGGGGTTTGAATGGAGGTTGTAATCTCAGAAGGTCCGGCTCACACTGAACCACTGACATCCATCAAGAATGTCAAGGCTCGCATTGTCTCATTAATTTGAACCAGCTTTCCTGCTATCAGATCCTTTTTCATTTCTAACCTTTCCACCCTGCCTTTCTTCCTCTGTGCACAGTTTATAGCGTCTCCTGTTTGTGGTTTCCGTTGGAGACTTGTGCTCTGGGAGGCCACTCTTGGGAGGTGGGGGAAGGTGCCTTTGCCCTCCTCCACACTACAAATCGGCTTTGCGTGTTTCTTCTCCGATGTGAAGGTCAAGCGCATGGAGAGAGAAAGAACATTGACAGCGCTCTGGATGCATCTGTAGCCTCTATTCGGTAGATAATTTTCAAGCTAAAATTGCTATCTTCCTTCACTTTATCTCCTTTCTCATCCAGATTCCAACATCCAAAAGTGTAATGCAGAATTGACGAATTGCTGAACAGAGGAGATATGAAGAAGATAACCAAGGTGCTAAAAAAAAAATTCTGAATTAACACTAGCAGGTCATTTTCCACCTGTGGTAAGTATCTTTTGGGGTCTCTAAGAGACCAAGCCCCTTTCTCGGAGAATTGCCCCTCCCTCCCTCCCACCCACCACATGAAGGACTGTAAACTTGGGTCACACTTACTTTCCATGACTCCCTGAGGCTGGCTGACCTTTGACCCAAGCTAGGCACAAGAGAATTTTGCTCTGGGAGCTGCAGTGTCAAACAGCTGTTTGGTTGGCTGGAGCTTGGAGGAGGTAGAGCTCTGGGTTTTAGGGCCACCATTTTTAGCCGTGTGTGCAGACAGGTGGAAAGTGAGGGGGTGGGATAAGTTTTGCCATGAATCAGAGATGTTGAGAGAAGTAGACCAGAGATGTCCACTCGTTGTATAAAGGATGACACTCCATTCTCTCTACAAACAACCCTCAACTCCTGACTGTGTCCACTAAGACCTTTAACCTCAACCCTTCATTCCCTCTTAATCTAATTAGCTCTTTGGCCAATGCCTGTGCCACGTTCATCTTCTCAGTGCCTTAACAATTTTCCTCTAATACCCACACATTATAAAATTTTAATGTATTATTTCATAGAGACAAGTGATCCGGCAATTTGTGACACACTGTCTTAGGACTTGTCAAAATTAAGGGTGAGTCTTTCCATCCCAAAGAGACAGACGTTTCAGGACATCAAGAGACAAAAAGCAGCCAAAGGAGGAGTTTACTGTCCCATTATTTCCCGTGAAATACAACGCCGAGCAGGGTTCCTATTTTACCCACACTCTTCCTGTCCTCTGCCAAAGGAGGGATTTCATCCAATATCCCAGCTGTTCTGGGGTCTGCACTGGGGGGGTTGGGTTGGAAGGGGGCGCACGCAGGAGGGTTTTGCTCACACGCCACAGCTGTGCCTGGGGCCTCTGTACAGGCAATCAAGCGACCTTCCCTCAGGCAGAAGCCTAGGGAAAACATCCAGACTGACTCTCCTCATTTGGCACAATGAAGGGCAAATATCTCTCCATTATCTATTAGGAAATGAATTAGCAGTCACAGTGTCTAAATAGAGGGGAACTTAAAGAAGAGATCATATTTCCCATTCCCTAGGTATTAATAATATTCTGCAAAAAGATCATGGGTCTTGGTATCACTCCTTTAAGAACTATGGTCACAGTTTATTAACCTCTTATGTTCTCCTCTGGAAAAAAAACAGTAGAATATAAGGTGTTTGGGCCAACTGTAACCTAAACCTAGGCAGGCCAATCTCTGTGCTGGGCTTTTTACACGTTCCTCATCCAAATGTCACAGTGGTTCTATGGTATGACGATGGCACTACGAATTTTCTAAGAAGTTAGGTAACTGACTTAAAGGCCACACAACTGGCAAATAGAAAAGTTGTTAAGTGAAAAATCTGGTATATTATAAAAGGTCACATAGCTGGAATGCAGCCTTGAATTTACTTTACTCTTAAAGCTACCCTAATTCCATTGCACTCCAGTACAATATTTCCCAAACTTGTCTGATAAGACTCCTCAGGGTAGTGCTTATTAAAACTCCGGTCCTGGGTCCAATCCTCCTGCAGATCTAGTAAACCAGAGTCTCTTAGAAACAGGTATGGTGGGGCGCTTGGGTGGCTCAGTGGGTTAAAGCCTCTGCCTTCGGCTCAGGTCATGATCCCAGGGTCTTGGAATAGAGCCCCACATCGGGCTCTCTGCTCCGCAGGGAGCCTGCTTCCTCCTCTCTCTCTGCCTGCTTCTCTGCCTACTTGTGGTCTCTGTCTGTCAAATAAATGAATAAAATCTAAAAAAAAAAAAGAAAAGAAAAGAAAAAGAAATGGGTATGGTAATTCACCCCAGGTGAATTTGACCTGGTAAGTTAGGTAAATATTACTGGAATGCCTTAATTTCTTTTTAACTTAGCTATTCTTGGCAAGATGTATGCAAAAAAACCCTTTTAAAAAAAAGATTTTATGGGGACGCCTGGGTGGCTCAGTTGGTTGAGCAGCTGCCTTCGGCTCAGGTCATGATCTCAGCGTCCTGGGATCGAGTCCCACATCGGGCTCCTTGCTCGGCGGGGAGCCTGCTTCTCCCTCTGCCTCTGCCTACCACTCTGTCTGCTGTGCTCGCTCGCTCTCTCTCTCTAACAAATAAATAAATTAAAAAAAAAAGATTTTATGTATTTATTTGAGAGAGAGCAAGAGAGAGAGAGAAGATGAGCAGGAGGGAAGGGCAGAGGGAGAGGGAGAAGTAGACTCCCCGCTAAGCAGGGAACCCAAGGTAGAACTTGATCCCAGGACCTTGATCCCAGGATCCCAGGATCAGGACCCAGGCTGAAGGCAGATGCTCAATAGACTGAGCTACTCAGGATTTTCTCTTTTTAATAAGCTTTTAAATAAAAAGCTTATATAAATAATAATTTTAGATATACAGCTAAGTTGCAAAGATAACGCAGAGAGAGCTCATCTACCTCCCCCCACCCATTTCCCCCCTGACATGAAGATCTTACACAACCATGGTCCATTTGTCAAAATGTGGGAACAAACACTGACAAATTACTATTAGCTGTTAGGATCACTTGTCCTGGATATGAGGATGTGGAAGGAAAGAGAAAGACAGGCCAGACCATAGTTCCTTTTTCTTTCCTTATTTCTAAGAAAGCTGAAGCCAGACAGGGTTGGCAGAAGGTGTGTGATCAAGAAGCAAATTGAGTTTAGACCTTTGCCTCATCTATTATGAGAAAGAAGACCATTCTCGGCAATCAGACTGCCACCATTCCAAAAAATGTTGACATCACTCCAAAGGGACCCACTCTTATTGTAAAGGGCACCAGAGAAACCCTGCAGAGGGACTTCAGTCCCATCAATGTAGAACTCAGTCTCTTTGGAAAATTAAAAAAAAAGAAAAAAAAAAGAGGCTTCGAATTGACAAATGGTGGGAACTGGAAAAGAACTGCTTTTGTCTGCACCATCAGTAGTCAAGCGTGTTGCACTGGGTTTCCCTTACAAGCTCAGGTCAGTGTGTGCTCACTTCCCCGTCAACGTTGTTATTCCGGAGAATGCTTCTCTTGTTAAAATCTGAAATTTCTTGGGTGAAAAATACATCCACAGCATTTGGATGAGGCACATATGACTCGTTCAGTATCTCAAGCCCTAGAGAGATGAGTTAATTCTTGAAGGAAATGGCATTGAACTTGTATCCAACTCAGCTGCCTTGACTCGGCAAGCCACAACAGTTAAAAAAACAAGGGTATCAGAAAATTTGGGGATGGGATCTAGGTTTCTGAAAAAGGAAGAGTTCATCAGGCTGGTGAGTAAGGCCTAAGTTGTCCAGCTACTGAAATGACAAGATGCTGGATGATTTTTCAGACGTATTTGTGATATTTTAAAGAGGCAATAAAAGCTATATTGATTTGGGGCTTTCGCTTAAACCAATAAAAAAAAGAAGCAAGTTGAGTTTATTTCCCGCAGGATTGAGACGGTTCTGGTAAGAACAAAATACATATGCATGTATGAGCTATGAAATGCAAATTGTGTAATTTTGGTGATTTCATGGATGAGTTCAACGCATTTCTATTTGCCTTTAAAATTGGCATTGCAGAATTCATACTAACAATTTAAAATTTTGTTTTCTTTACTTGGCATGGCCTTAAATAGCAAATAAAAAAAAATACCGTGACTAGTTGAGGTAGAGACTGGAGCAGAAGGAAAAAACTATAGGTTAGTTCCCCAACGGCACTTTTTTTCCCCCTATTTTTTGGACCAGGGGCTCCACATTTGCCTTTTGCATGGGGTCCCACAAATTATCTAGCCAGGCCAGCCCATCCCTAGTCAAGAGCCATTGTCTTGACAAAGCCACTGATGGTGACAACTGTGGCACCCAGACAGATAACTGGAAAGACATGTCGGGGGTAAGGGCCTTTCTGCCATCCTCGGCAGTTACAGCAGTGAGGGGCGCGCGTTCTCCCGCACTAAGCAACCCCGAAGGCTACAGGCACCTCCAGATGATTCCTGATACTTTAGCGCCGCTCGATAGGGCCTGCAGCAGCGGCATTCCTGTGGGACGTTCCCAGTGGCCAAGTGTTTTTGGATGCAGAACGTGTCAGGCAAATGCCACATCAAGAAGCAGTTAGACGTTTGACCTGCCCCAGGCATGTGGCTTCCTCACGTACCACCCTAGATTGTTCGGCTTAATTATGCTTGTGCTCCAGTGGGCAGTGTTTCTCTTTTAGCTGGAGTATTCGATCAAAGAGATATCCTCGGCATCTCCAAAACCTGCTAACTCATTAAACACAGAATGGGGTGTTTCTGTGAAAAGACCGCACCGTGGTTTTGGGACAGCAACTTGAATTTATATCTGAAAACAAATTAGCCTAATGGAGCAGAACGGATACAAACGGCTGTACGCCCAGCCTGCACCAGGAACCAGAACATGGCTCTTGGGCTAATTAAAGGACACGACGGCACTCTCCACCGCTCTGCCGTTTGTGCTTCAGTGTGCCATTTAGGATAAGGTGTTTCTTTTAGAATAGGAAGGATTTCCAGCTGGTGGGGTGAGGTCTGTCCTTCTCTGTGGAGTGGGGTCATGCTGCTGGGACACCTGGAAAGAGATGGCAGCCACAAGCAGGAGGAGTAACCCTTCACGTGCCAAGGTGTGACTACGGGCAGCTCTGGTTGTGGGCGTATCCTCTTCGTCTTGGTGACAGCTGTGTCACCCGGTGGTGTGACATGGGATCAAGCATTGAGCATACTTAGTAGCCGGTCAACTCAAACATCCACCTAGAGCCCTTCTGTCTGTGGAAATCAGAATGGGGATGGCGGGGGGTGGTGGGAATGGTTTTCTCCCTCCCTCTCCCCAGCCAGCTTCTGGAGGCTTCTCCCAACCTCCAGCCTCTGGGTCTTCTCTATCCCTCTTGTTCTCATACTCTGTCTTCATTTGTCTTCTTTCCCGTCTTTTTCTTCACCTGCACCAGTGTGATTTCTGCCAAGATGGGAACTCTGTCCGCCTTGTTTGCTGCCGTTTCCTGGGTCCCTCGCACATTGCCCAGTACGTGGTAGGGGCTGGGTAATCATTTGTTGAGTGCATTGTCAAGTGGAACTGGCCAACCTACTTCTCCTTATGCTACATCCCAATGCCGTCACCAACCCCCTCCCCCACGCCCTGCTCCAGCAGCATTAGATCTGTGAAGATCTGTAGCTCACCTCCACACATCTGCATGTGCCTTTCCTTTCTCCCAGAATACACATCTTCCCTTTCTACCTGTGCTCAGGCTCTCCTTTCTCTGTTCACATCCCACTGCAGCCTCTCTCTACAACTCCGTAGTGCCTTCCCGTGGTGCACACTCATAGCTGAACCATGCTCAGTGGGGCTTCTTTAGTTAGCATCAGCCCCAAGTAACGCTAAGCAACTTCTGGGCCAAACAGTGCCATGTGTATCTCCCCCGCCCACCCCCCCAGCACTTTAGATGTTTGACAAATGAATATGCAAACGCCATGTCCAAAGACACACAGCCAGCTAGCGGCAAGGACCAGGCTAGTGCCCAGATATCCGGTCTTCCATCTGTGATACCTTGTTATTTCCATCAAAGAATGCCTTTGAGAAGACATTCTCACCAACTCTCCCCAAACCCACAATGTAGTTTCTGCACTTCTACAAACCTCAGCTTCCTGGTTCCTATTCTTTCTTCCTAAAACAATCCTTTCCTTAATTTGTCTTTGTCCTAACTCCTTACCTTAATCACAGTGTCCTCTGATTAATTAATTTTCACAAAGTGTTAAAAGCACAGAGAGATTTTGGTGTGTGAAGATTTTGTTGGAATTTGCAGATGTTTTAAAGTTACTTAAGCCGAAGGAATACATTTGCAAGTTTTTTGGTGTCTGTTTTATGAATTCGTTTTCTTTTTCATGAAAAATTTCAAACACACATAAAAATAGCCAGATCAGTACAATAGTAGGAATAGTACAACCTCACAGATTCATCACGCAGATTAACAATTATCAATGATTCTCAACGTTTCCTTTTTCTTTTTTATTCTTCGTTGAATTATTTTAATGCACATTCCAGACAGCATTTCATTTTATCCTACTTCAAAGTGCCTCCTTTTTTAATGTAACGACACCTACCAAAGGAACAATAATTCCTTAGAAATGTAATAAAATTTTCTTGAGGGTATTTGAGGGGGTGGAGCTTCTCTGTACTCTCTAATTGTATCACAGAACAGAATAACCCCCACTAAGGAAGGATGTGTGCCTCCATTTACTTTCTTACACATTTTAGATGGAAGTGTGAAATGTCTCATACCTTTTGTCCTGGGTGAGTGGAGTTTCATTAGAACTTTCATAACAATCTTTGGGCTCCTGGGTGGCTCAGTTGGTTAAGCGTCTGCCTTCAGCTCAAATCATGATTCCAGGGTCCTGGGATCAAACCCCTTCTGCTTCTCCCTCTCCCCCTTTCCCCTCCGCCCCCCCCCCCCACTCCGGCTCACGTTCTCTTTCTCTCTCTCAAATAAGTAAATAAAATCTAAAAAAAAAAAAAAAAAGAACTTTCTAAATCATCTAGAATTTTCTCCTCTTAAGGTCTCAGTAGACTCTGGCTTTGGAGAGCTGCGTGCTCTTGGTGGCCCACCCACGGGCTGTGCTCACACTCTCCAGGCCCTTTGAAAGCTCGCACTCTGCTCACCACCCATGAGCAGCCTCTATATCACGGTAAGGTTGCACTTCAACGATCAGGTATTTTCATTTTCTGTCTTCCTTGTTGGCCCTGACATTCCATAAACATAGTGACAAGGTAACAATAAGGAGAAGGTATTCGGATTAGTTAAGTGAATTAATATTCAAGTTTAAACTTTCAAGATCCTGCTATCACCTGCAGCATCCACAGGGCTGGGGAGAGAGAACTAAGGAGACAGGGGGATGAGAACCACCTGGCAGAGCCTTTCTTGCCTCACCAGAAACCACTGACCCTGGGTGCGTCCTCCTCAGAGACCCTCTCGCTCCTTCCAAGCACCAGCACCCCTGGCGCTCATCGCCAGCTCACACCCTCCTAGATTTGGCAGGACCCAGTTCCTCCCCCTCCCCTCCCTCCTTCCTCCCACCCACCCCTGAAGCTCATTTCCCTTCCTTCTAGAGCACAGCTTGTTTTCTCCCGTTGCTAAGCAGCCTGGTGCACTCTGGCAGCGCTGGCTACCGCCTGTCCATTCCCGCCCTGTTCCCATTATTCAGATTAACCCTATGTGGCTGGACATAGATTAAAAACCTGGGCTTGTGTGACAGTCCCAAGAATCACATCAAGCTGTCAACAGCAACCTACACTTTGCATTCCCTAGCACGGGGTCCTTTCCGGGGGCAAGGAAGTGCCATGGGTGAGGGCTCCGTGGTCACACACACCTGACCTTGACTTCTGGTCCCACCACTTAGTAATGGAGTGACTTAGTCAATTCTAGGAGGTTACTCATTCTTTCCAGCTAAATCTTGTGTTTTGCACCATGGAAGGGAATGATAACGGTTGCTGAATTTTCCTGCTCTGAAGGTGGAGTTACTCAGTGGGTCAGGCACTCAGTACAGCGTCTACTATGTAGTGAGAACTCAAGAGGCATTAGCTCATACTGATGCCACTTGGACATCACTGCCGTACCTAGCATCTGCTTTCACAACAGTTTTAGTTACCTAGCAGAGGTAACCGTTAGTACTTTCATTTTGGGCATGGAAAACACAGGCACAGAGAGGTAAAGCAACTTGCTCAAAGGCAAACAGCTAAACTAGTTTTGGAATTAGACTTGTTTTGCATTTTTCCTCCTTTGTCACTGGGCCCTAGACATAGCTAAGTCTTTTTTTTTTTTTTTAAGATTTTATTTACTTATTTGAGAGAGAAAAAGAGAAGACAGAGCATGAATGGGGGTGGGGAGGGGCAGAGGGAGGAGCAGGCTCCCTGTTGAGCAGGGAGCCTGATCTGGGCTCCATCACAGGACCCCGGGACCATAACCTGAGCTGAAGGCAGATGCTTAATGGACTAAGCCACCCAGGTGCCCCCAGACATATCTAAATCTTAAGATCCATCCCCCACCCCCCCAGACCCTTTTTCGGGGAAGAGAATTAATTTGGAAGCAATCAACCCCATGGGTCTTGTTTCCCATTCTGAAACAGTATATTTGACCAATGTATCAAATCACCCCCAAGAGGAACATACCTGTGCCTCCATTTCCATGTCTGGTATAATGAGAATGAGCAAATAATTTGGACTTTGGTCCAAATCAGAACACAAGGACTGGAAAGGAAAACTTGGTCTTGAAGTACATGGCATTGAATCACACCTGCAACCCAGGCAAGCAACAGGGCTTAGGGAAGTCAAGCTTCCCACAAGAAAAGGAAGGAAGAGTACATCATGCTCATGTTGCTGTCTTTTCTCCCAGCCCGTAAAGGTCGTAAGGATAATACCTCCCCTGATTCGAGTTGGTTAATCCAGGCCGGTTCCTAGGAGACAGAGGCTCAGGTTTGGTGCCTGACCCTCCCACTTCCCTTGGTTGTGCTTTGTAGCCTTAAGGCTGCCCTTGACCCCTGCCTGGTCCCCGTCTCCCAGGGACCTAAGCCAAGGCTTTCAAGTCTCTCGGAGGACCAGCTTCCAGATGCCACAACACTAAGTGGCACTGGAGGATCACTTTCACAATTCTCTTAAACCCTGGACCATCGTGTCGTATTTTCTTTAAATGCACTCCTTTTAGAATTTAAACAAAGTTTAAATCCTTGTATTTGTCAGGATAGGACGGGCTTTGTTGCAATAATAAACCCGGACATCTCAGGGACTTAACACAGCAAAGGGTGATTTTTTATTTATGTGAAATCCAGTGTGAGTCCAATAACTTTCCAGGGCAGCGGTCCTGGAAGATGATTCCTAGACAAGGGCCCTTCATCCAGGCTCCCTCGCTTTCTAATGCCACCACCTCTGGGTGTGCTGGAGAAATTTCAGGATGGGCTACCCCACTATGTGTCACTTTGTTATGTTGATTATTTTGAGTTGAAGATGCTTGAAAAACAGCAAAGGCAGGGAGAAGACAGGCTTATTCTGAATTCCCCTTATTTGCCTAAATACAGAGGTTCCAAAAGGACTTAACTGTCCTAACCCCCCTCCCTGAGAGTTGCGTCGACCAGAGAGGACTGATTCTAATCATAGAGGGGGACACCACACCCAGACAAACTGGGTCACAAAGGATCACACCTCCCATCTGTTCTTCTAAGGGCCCTTTCACCGTTTTGAAAAATCCTTTACTCTCCCTTGAGTTGCCCTTCCCCCACTCCCCCTGCTAAGATGGTCTATAAACTCTCAAATCTCGCTGAACTTGGGGGCATTCATGTTTTCTCTTGCAATGCCCCAAGCACAAGATATTTCAAATTGATATATTTGCATACCTTTTCTTCTGTTAATCTGCCTGCGTTCGGTTTACTTTGTAGACCCAGCTCTTGCACCTAGCTGGGTGGAGGGAAGGGCTCTCCTCCCCTTCTGTGGCCCTCCAAGATCCCTGAGGCAGAAGAGGCGGGAGGGGCTGCCCGCAGGCTCGAGAGTGTTTCAGCCTGGAAAGTGGCATCTGCTTTTTCTACTACTCAGTTGGCAGGTCAAGAGCAACCCGCGGCCCCGCCTAACTGCAAAGGGGCGTGGCCATGGAGCGAGGATGTAAGGTATTTGCTGAGCAGGACCGGCGCCCACCGCAAAGACCAGAATGGAAATCTGGTGTTATCGATTGTTGTGAATAAGAGATGGTCATAAAGAGATGTGATGAGAACAATGTCTTCAATTCTAGGTAGATATTTTTGTCTGCTAACCATTCTGATTCTTAGATTTATTGTCTTGTCCGAGAGATGCTGGGGGGCGGGGCGGCGGGTGGAGACTGAGATATGGGAGTTGAAGACATGTTGGCACCATATGGAGACGCCTCTCTCTGAAGGAATCAGAAAGATGGAAAGATCATTGAAACAGGGGAATAACTTCCTCATTATGTGAGTCAGTGTTTTTGTTTAATACCTTGCAGACGCCCTATCTAAAATCATCTCTCTTTCCACCTAAAAACCTCTGATGCACCGCCGACGTCCACCTGCCAAGCTCTGGGACACGCTGTCTTCCTGGGTTTGAGTCAACATCACTCTCCAAGACAGCAAAGATATTTATAAGATTTGCCCTGTGCCTGGCCTGGAGAACAGAGTTGATGATGGCTTTCCCTACCCGCAAGATGTCAGAGAATGGAGAGACAGAAATAAAACAACAGTTATAATACAACGCACAGAATGCATTTGGGAACTACGAGGTGTTATTGGAGTGACCCTTGAAGGACAGCTGGTTTTCCAAGAAAAATTCTTTTTTTTTTTTAAGATTTTATTTATTTATTTGACAGAGAGAGATCACAAATAGGCAGAGAGAGGCAGGCAGGGGGGGAGGAGGAAGAAGGCCTCCTGCTAAGCAGAGAGCCCGATGGGGGGCTCATCCCAAGATCCTGAGATCATGACCTGAGTCAAAGGCAGAGGCTTAACCCACTGAGCGACCCAGGAGCCCCTCAAGAAAAATTCTGTAACGTTCTGGTTGTTTTGTGTTCAAACTAGTTGATTTTGCTTCCTTTTAATTTTTCTTTTGGTAATATTAATGGTATTCTATTTAAGGTAAAACCCACTGGCAAAAGGAAAAAGCCCAGCTAATGTCTTCTAGGTACTTTGAATTTAGTGCCTCTTGAGACATGAAATATTTTCAGGGGGCCATAGGATAAGAAACACAATACTGTTCCAGGATGTGGAGAAGCCAGATTGCCAGTTGTGGAGAAGGTCAGTAACAATGTCAGATCAATACAGCGGTTACTGATGGAACTCACTAAAGGGACAGGGAAGGTGGCAAGCTCTGGGTCTAGCCCGGGCTCCGGGTCCTCTGTTCGATGCAGCACCGATTGCCTTGGTGTGCAAGTTTTCTTCCGGTAAAATCAGAGAGCTGGACCACATATGCAGTTCCTGCTCTCTAAACGTTCATAGATGCAAAAGAAGCTCTCGCATCAAGCTTACCCTCAGAGACCAGATGACCTTGGAGTGCTTGGGCTCTGTGTTTCGCCATAGCCATTCCCTCATTTGTTATTCTAGCGCATTTGGGTTTTGGTTTTAGGTGTTGGGGAAATAGTATTAACCTCATCACTGTTGTTTTCATTTACTTAGATCTCATGTAGTACCAGGCACTGCTCCAGGTGCTTTAACAATAGTAATTAACTTGATCTGTATAAAATGAGTACTGTTACCATGCCCATTTTAGGGATGGGGAAGCTGAGGGGTCGAATAACGTCTTCGGTGTTAGCAATTAAGAAAGGGATAGACAGAGGTTCAGTCTCAGGCAGTCTGGGTCTAGATTTTTGCAATCGCTACCTTGCCCTGTCTCTGGGCAAAGTAGTTGAAAGTGCTAATAATAATAAGACAAGGAATGGAATAATGACTCATGCAAAACAAGTTTTTAAAAAAAAATTAAACAGCATGAGAAAATGACAGACATAATGCATGCCCTTGAGTGAAGTCCTTTTAGAAAAGAAACACAGAATGAATCACACAGTGTGAGAGAGAGAAGAGGGAATGCCTAATGGACTTACCAGGCCTTAGGTTCATTAGCTCATTTGCTCCTCCCAGCACCCTGAAAAGGGAGGGCCATGGTCATCCCCAGCTAAGTAACTGGTTTAAGGTCACGAAGCTGGTAAGTGGTGGAAGGGAGGTCCCAGACCCAAGTGCCTAGAGCTAGAGCTGGTTCTCCAGACCACTGCCTGGCCACCTGCAAGGGTGGGTCCAGTGAGGGGGGCAGCTGGTGACACCTTTGCCAGGGACAAGAAGGCTGTCCTAAGTTCAGGTGTCCTGGGGCCGATTCCTTGCAGTAAAAGGGTCTCCCAGAGCTGGCAGGCATCTGAAAGAAGGTTGCAGCTGCCTTAACAGAGTTCAACCAGACTGACAGGTCTGCTTAGGGCAAAGACACTCAGTGCCTAGGGGATGCATATGGACAAGAAGAGGGTCTGGTTTTAAGTGCTGCAGGACTAGATTACACCCTTGTTTGGTGGAAATCCTCTACAACCTGCCGTCACTCCAGAACAGCGTTCCTCAACCTGAATTTTTCTTCCACTTTGCCTTAAAAAAGAAGAGAAAATGTTGGCTTCACATGCACAATATTTTATCATTCAGTTTTTTTTTTTTTTTTAATGTTTTGGGGAGTGTATGGCTGTGGCGAGGAGGGCTTGGAAAGCATACTCAGCACACTTCTTTACCTCTCTTTTACTTTATTTAGCTGTGTCCACAGAACGGGTGACCAAGTTCTTGTCTTGCACCACGCTGCCCCCCAGCGGTCACTCTGTTTGGCAGCACACGGAGGAAAGGCGTCAGTAAATGGCTTTTTAACGCGGAAGCCCAGCGTGGGTTGGGGGGTGTGGACTCGCAGAGGAGGTGGGCGGGGTTCGTAGAACAACTGAGGCTTCTGGCTTCAGCGGAACTGTGACCTCGGGTTTCTCCACCGAGCGCGCCCCTCTCCTCCCCGAGCCCCACCCGTCTTCCTGCGTCTCCACTCCTGCACATTCCAGCACCCAGTGACCCCTTGCTCCTTCCTGCCAGCAGACTGGGCTGCTTTTTTGCGGAGAGAATTCAAAGCTGTTTCCATTTTAAACAGAAAGAGCCTCCTGTCACTAGAAACATCCGACAAGAAGCGTTTTATGAATGCCCAGAAGAGAGCTGCCACATGAAAAATAGAAACGATTCAGCTGAAAAAATATGGATGATTTGTTGTTTCTGGTTTTGAGCTAGATCTCAAAACGTCCCCCAGAAAGTCCTTCCTCCCAAGTGGAGAGCGCTCCTTTGCAAGTGCCTGTCTGTTCCCCCACCCAGCTCCAGACCACTTAGTTAAGCCTATGCGACAGGCATAGCTCTGCAAATGCATTTATTTGTCATCTTAAGAGCTTTGGTGAGCCCGGTGACATCTCAGAGAACTAGAGACCGCTCGCTCTAATGGCCTTCTTCTGTCAGTAGGGGACACTGTGCAATTAGTAATCCTATAAAGCTTTTTAAAAAGGTGGAAACCCAGGAGAATGGAGACAAAAGAAGCTACTCTATGATTTTGAACCTGGTCTTCGAGAAGAGCATTGTTAGCATGTATATCTACATATGGGCTTCAACGATAGGTCCAGCTGTCTCAAAATATAGCACTCGAACATCAACACACCCAAGATGGTGAATTCACGATTGATGTTTATTCTTTATGCAAAGGGCGTTTTCTATTTCCAGAGAGTAAAAATGAATTGAGGGCTCTGGGAGATAGAAAATTCTTTTGGCAATTAGGTCAAACAAATAACCAAAAAGTTTCATTCTAATCTACAGCTGTTGACGTAGTTCTGATTTTAGGCTGTATCACCAAAGCACAGCAAAGAACAAAAAGTCTGGAGGGGCAAATCCTGTGAACGGGAAATTTGCAGAAGTCTTGTGATGGGCCGCAGCTGGGTACCCTTAAGATTTATAGGCTTAATAGAATAAATATGCACTTGCTTATTTCTGGTTTATATGAACATTCATCAGATGAAGAAACCCCACTACACTCTTTACCCTGCCCCGCAGTTAAAAAAAATTTCCCCTCCTCTTTCCTCGCCTCTGAGTGTGAATGGTTTAAGCAACAGCTTGTGTGTTGTTGCTGTTTTTAAAGATTTTGTTTATTTATTCAACAGGGGGAGAGGGAACAGAAACAGGGGCAGAGGGAGAGGGAGAAGCAGGCTTCCTGCTGAGCAAGGAGCCCCATGCGGGGCTCAATGCCAGGACCCCGGGATCATGACCTGAGCCAAAGGCAGACGCTTAACCACTGAGCCACCCCGGCGCCCCCACAGCTTGTGTTTTAAAACAGTAAAACATACCAGAGGTTTTCTAAAAAGAAATGGACAAGACAGAAACCTCCTATGTATTTGCTGATATTCCTGAAGTTTACTTAGCCTTCCTTGCTTCTTGGTTTGACCCTGAGACCCCAAGTTCACAGAAGCCTGAGCTCCAACATTCTGGCAATAGATACTACCTAAAAGAAAAGAGTATCTATTTAGGTAGATGTTAACTTGTTAATACGATCAAGATGGAATTTGTGCGTATGATCAATATGGATGCTAGAGTTCACAGTCTGGGCCAGCAAGGTTGACATGGCCGTTGAATTCGCCATCCTCTGATCCAAGGACCTCTACTGGCCTTACAGCTCCATCCATATGGTCCCCAAGATGAGTGGAGGGAGCTACTGTGTGACAGAGGTCATAGCTGGCTGCTGCAAACTTCCATAACAAGCAGTCGAAGTGTTAAGGAATTTTAAACCCTCCAAATGGAGGAGCAGGATGAAGCAAAATAATACACGATTGATCACCGGTGGTTAATATAATCAGATGACCCATGTTAGCAAAATGTCAAAAAACAATCATAGGAGCAAAGTCTAAATCCTGTCTCTAGCTGTATGGTGCCTGGGGCAATGTGACCTTTTTGGCTTATTACGGGATATCCTATTGAAGCTTCTCTAAGTTTTGCTGGAACTCTCATAAGAAAAGAAGAGACCCAGTGTCCTTAGAAAAGGTCGCTTCTTTTAAAGAGGTGCTCCCTTCACTGCTGACTCTCCCTTCACGGATTAAGCCAATTACTAACTTTACATACAGCCCTGTCCAGCTCCACCGCCCGCCCCCACCCCCACCTCCCGCCTTCCTTTATTCCTTTCATCTCTTTCCTTCTCTCTCCTTTTCCAGGACAACTTTGTTTCAGGCACTATGCCAAGGACTGACAGCCTGAAGACATAGGAGAAATTGTTTCAGCCTTTCAGGAGATGAGAGGCAAAAGGTTTGACAACAAAAGGCACAGGTAGGGGCAGGTCCTGTCCCTGTGAAGCCTGAAGCCATTCAATTGGGGAAACTCTTTAAAACAAAAAAAGGCGTGCAATGATAAATACAAAGCCAGGCATGAAAGCGAACATTTACTGAGAATGAGAAAACCGATTACCACAAATTACTGGACACGTGGACGGTGAGGTCATCGCTCCTGAAGATCTCTTTCGGCAATGCCCAGAACCGTTAATTGGAAATGCTTTCTGATTGCAACCTGACTTGCTCCGTGTTGTTCCCCTCTCTAGAGTAACTCGGTGACTCCTGGACCTCCCAGGGGCCTGAGCTGAAGAAGCCTTAGGCTTTATTCACTCTTTGAGGTCCACACCTAGTATCAGGAGCCCTCCATTGTTCAGAGTGGTCAGCAGCTGAAAGCAGCCCTGAGCTGTGTGGTGGGTCCCGAACAGCATAGGACAGCAGGTGTCCTGGTAGCCTGCTGGGAGGTGGTTCCTGGTCGCAAGGTACCCAGCAGTTTGGGTGTGAATTTCACGTCTCAGAGCGTCTTTTTTCATGTTTGTAAAACAGGGATAATCAAAGAAGATGAAGCGTAAAAAACACATGGCCAAGGGCCTGGCATGGAGCAAACACACACTGAGCCTTTGCCTGACGGAGGAATTTATTTTAGAGTTTGATCTTGAAAGTTATTTGTGTGTCTCTCTGAACGTGCCTCACCCCCACCTTCCTTCCCTGTTGACTGGAGGAGACATTGTCTATCAGTGAAAAATCCATTCCCTAGTTAACGTTCTCCGGCTCGCCTTTTACACCGTCTGTCGGATCCAATCCATCACAAATGTAATCATATTATACATTGCCTTCTCTATGAATAAGAAATGAGGGGATGGCATTTTGTTTTCGGCAGTCGCCTATCATGAGGGACTAGCTACAGAATGCAGGTTTTAGCTCCAATGGCTGATGGGAGGGTACAGATAATATATCATTTCATATTTCTGGGATGGAAGACAGGCTCCTTGGGGATTCTGGGACTGTGGAAGCTGTGGCCTCCTCGTGATCAGCACCTTGGAGGCCAGTCTGTGCTGGCTGAGGGGGAATGAATGGAGACCTTAGGGTCCAGCCATATTCTCCTGGGTAGGTGTGGGGAGTGCTCTAGAGTTAGAGGGCCCAAAGGGCTTAGGCGGAGAGTCTGTGGGGTTTATGCTCTCTCGTAGGCATTACTTAGATATCAGGACCCCAGAAAACTCCTCAGAGCTGCAGTCTGTGGGTGCTAGGAATAACCACTTAACTTCTTAACATCTCCACTTCCTTAGCTGGGAAATGGGAGATCAGAGCTCCCTTACCTGCTTCACCGGATCACGTGGAAAACAAATGTAATAATGAAAGTGGACGTGCCTTGTACATTCCGGGAGAGCTATAAAATATTACTGTTAAAGTCAATAGCACTAATTAATCCTATGGAACTTCAAGCATAATTTCACAAACAACTCACATTTCCGCAATGGCTTCCTCATGCATTTTGGTGTTGCTTAATTGTATAGATGGGTTATGGAGACTAATTCTAAATGTTCAACTCTACTGGATTCTCTCATTCAAATTGGAGTAATACAGGGAAGGCAATTCATACATTCATAGTCTTGTTTTCAGCTGGGTTCTCTCTAGCAAGTTGCTCAGGAATTTCTTAAATCAATGAAATAGCGCCACCGTGTGGCCTAATGACATAATGCCCTCCACTGCTCGTCTTTGAATTTTAAATGATGAATATCGGTAAGTAAATGTCAGAAAGCCTATTTCCTGTTTAAATAAAAATACATTTCATATATTTACCTGTAAAATTCATGGAACTAAGGGGAATTTAAGGAAATTTAGTGCAATCCTCTGTCAGCTGCATTTGTGAACTACTTGGTAGAGGTTATCCATTTGTTCTTGGCATGAACATGCTTGAGTAATATTTCTGAGTGATAACAAGCCTAATATCAGTCACAATTCTGCCTTTGTGATGGTAGTAACTATGAAAATATACCTTTTCCAGGACATCTCCTCCAATTCTCTGATTAACAATTATGTATGATGTGTATATTTCACAAAATACTTTTTATTGAGGGAGGGTGGTCTATAAGGTAATACATATTTAACAAAAAAGGAATAAAATTTTTTAAAATGGACTTAGTGCTGTACTCATCTATACTTGAATTACACAATTTAGGCTGAGCATTTTGGAAATGGTGTGATACCCTACACTGGACTGATGGTAAATGGAAAAACCTGAGCAAGGATGGATTTGTTAGGGAGAATATCATGGCAAGGACTGGCTATTTTTTCAGTGGGATATGAATGACAGTAACAATAACTTACTGAAGGGTTATTTCGCAAGGATTTGTGTAAAGCATGTAACCTGCATTGTTAAGTTCAGGAATTTGGGAGGGGGTTCAATCATAGAGCTTTAGAAAATTTTAATGGAATTTTAAAAGAAGAAAAAAACCCAAAAACAGAAGCAGAAAGAGATCTTCAAGCTGGAAGCTAAGAATTTGCCTGCATTCAGTAGTCTTCAAGTTGCCTGGATTCAGCAGTGTTGACGCTCTGGATGGTTGGTGCCCTCTGGTGGCCATTATGGGAATTTCTAAATTTAACCCTGAAATTTCTCGCAGTAATGAATCCAAAACAAGCACCAGGAAGATGCCTGTTGGTGAGAGCAGAGTCCTGTCCAGGGAAACCAAAGCCACTGGTATGTGATCAGTGAAGTACAACCAATCTTTATTCTCATTAAATTCCTGCTGTAGATGAAGGAGATAGTCAGCGAGTGCGTTCAGATCCACCAATGTGTTAGGATTCAATATGGAACATGGAGTTACAGCCAGCAGTGATGGGTGCTAACAGTGGGCTGACATGGCCACTCTCTGTTTTCCTATTTTAGCTGCTAAATCACGTGGGAGCAAGCATGGAAAACACTAAGTAAATCACCAAAGGGGTAAACAAATTGTGGTATATTCATCTGATCCATTTAACATCGAAAGCTGCTTTTTGCAGTACCTACCACATTTATCCACATGCATGTACGTGCATGTGCGCGCGTGTGTGTACATGGGAAATTGCAAAAGGATAGACATCAAATTGTTAATAATTGTCACCTTTGGGGATTCATATGAGGAGGGCAGGAAAATGAAAACTTGCTTTTTATTTTATCATTCATTTATTAACACAAACTTGTATTTCTTTCCTCATGAGACAATCTTAACTAAAATAAACAGATTAAAAAACAAAACAAAACAAACCTATGCCCCTCTGAAATACAACAGGACCTGAAAATGGGATTAAAAATATTAGCGAGCTGTTGTAATTTATTTTACTATTTAGAAATTTAAAATGTATAGCTTTATCTATTAGTTTTGGTGGGGTTTGTATTAATCCCCTGGTATGTTACTTGCCCCTTAAGATGAAATGGAATTTACTTGACCATAGATCTAAAATATTTTCATTACCTACTGTGGAATGTGAACCAGCAGTTAGGACAAGAAATCTGGAAGCCTTCTTCTAAGGCCCAATTTCACTATTTCTGTATTTGTCAGTCTTATTTAAAAATGTTCTTCTTTACAAAGCTGACACGACAAGGCAAACAAGGGTTTACAGATCACAGTAAAAGTCACTGTGCTGTCATTTATTTTATACCAAGCTTTTGTGTCAAAATATTTAAGGTGGTTTTAAAAAATCTATATAGAATACAAAATAACAAAATAAAAAAAAATAGGTGTAAGGGATAAGGAAAAAAGAGAAAGGGGTAAGAACATAAAATAGAACCAGATTTGAAACAAGTCCACAAAGCACATGAATGAAAATGAAGATTAGTAAAGCTTTTGGGAAAGGTGAATCCTCAGTTCAGTTTGGAGTTTGTTAGCAATTGAAACAAAAAAGAAACACAGTAAATTCCAAGACTCACGGGCCTTAAGACACAAATTAATCAGTACTTAAGGAGAAACAACAGCTTCTAGGTTATAAAAGCAGGAAAAAAAATTGTTCCCTGACTGGCTTCTGGAAGTTTCTAGATGCTGTTCATCCATTGCAGAGGAAGATGGGATACAAGTGTTGGAACATTCCTTTATCCTGGGCTCCAGACAAGACAGCGACTGTTAATCAGTCTTCAAAACCCCAGAAGTTTTCACTGCCCATTTTCAGAGGTCTCCAGTCTTTGTCTGCCAAATCTCACCTGCAACCCACCCTCTCCTTGGGGGGCCTTATGCTTTCTCTATCTCCTCCTGTTCAGACTGTGCTCCATGGAATGTTTCCGTAAGACTCCCTCATAGTCATGTATAAGTGATTAAGAATAAAGGGTTCCCTTCCCTCAAAGGGCATTTGCATTTATTTTCTGTGCTCTTAGAATGGCAGCTAGGTAGGTGGGGTGTCATTATTCATTCTTTACAACAATGGTTCCATTCCACTTGGCGACCTTGGTTAGCATCTTCTCTGACTCTTTACTGTATTTACAAGTTCTCCTTTGGCTGTGGAGATCACCAGTGAACCCTAACTGATTAAATTATGTCAACTTTATTTAGTACAACCTGGTGCTATCTTCGACATATTTTATTCTAGAGCTGTTTATTTTCTTATAGCCATTGCTCGTTGATAATCAGGTTAGAGTCTACCATGACCCCCTTGTCTTCTAAATCAGTCTTGAAACCTTGAAACGAGTCTGCTCATTCCCACTGGCTGTTTGTCATCTCTACCCTCCCTCCTACCCTAACCGACACTTCAAGCATTCATTTGCCATCCAAGTTCACACATCAAAAACACATTGCGCAATGACGGACCGTGATGTCCTAACCCAGGGCAATCAATGGACTATTCATCTCACCAACGTCTTGGCCTCAGAAGCAGACGTGAAAGGAAAACAAACAAGGTTGTGAGTTGGTATAGGTGGAACCCTCCAGATTTCCTTTCCCAGACAGCACAAGGAAATTAGGCCAAATGCCCATAAAAGTGGAGGCACTGACATTCTTTGCTGCTGCACAGTTTTCTTACATGGAAGACAGGAAAGTGGTGGGGAGTCCATCAAGTTTCAGGCACTAGGTAATGGATGGGCCAATTCAAAAGCTGAAGACTCTCTTTAGGACCAGTGTTCCTGTAGTTATTTTTGGTTGATGGATGATCAAGGTCTAAGAGCAACGCACTTTACGGTGTGGGCACCTAGAGACCAAGGTCTCTGATGGTCTTGGGGCAGAATCAGTGCTGACGGTAGCCTGGGAACGCCCTCATCCCACTTTGGCCCATCTGACACGGCCCCACCTCTGCTGCACCATCTCCCCTCTCAAAGGCACTGTACAGTGAGGGCGAATTGGCACTCTTCTAGAAAGTGTCCACATATTGCACCTGACATTAGGTCCTTGGTTAGTCCTTATGAAGAACAGAGCTGTTTTAGGTTTCGGGTTTCCTGGCCAAGGAGGAGGTAGTGGTATAATCAGCTTCAGTGAGAGGAAGTTCAAGTTAAGGAGACTCTGTCCATACCATCATCAATTATTATGTACATGTTTGTAATTGAGCACCTACATGGTAGAGGCTCAGTGGATCCCCTGACAAATTTTTTTGGCAAATGTTTTAGCTTTCCAATATTTTGCTTACTAGAATTCAACACTCGTTGACTTCAGGGGTAGAGGTTTGCAACTGATGACCTTTATGGTGGATCGTTCTGTCAGTATAAAATGGCATTTTAGTTTTGTTTGTTTTTAGTGTATATTTGCTTTAAAATGCCCCCAATTTGCTCTTTTTAAAATTTTTTTTTAAAGATTTTATTTATTTATTTGACAGAGATCACAAGTAGGCAGAGAGGCAGGCAGAGAGGGGTGGGGAAGCAGGCTCCCTTCTGAGCAGAGAGCCCGATGGGAGGCTTGATCCCAGAACCCAGAGATCATGACCTGAGCTGAAGGCAGAAGCTTAACTCACTGAACCACCCAGGCGCCCCACAATTTGCTTTTAAAATTAAAAAAATTATATGGAAGTATAACATACATACAAAAATGGGCATGTATAATTGATGAATTTTCCACAGTGAATACTTCAGCGTAACCTGTTCCTAAGTCAAGAAATGGAACACCACCAGCATCCCAGAAGTTCCCCCAAACCCCTTCCCTGACAGAACACTACCCCCAAGATAAACATAAAAGTGTCTTCCTTTTTTTTTTTTTTTTAATGATTTTGTTTTTCAAGTCATCTCTATACCCAACATGGGACTCAAACTTACAACCCCAAGACAAGGGTTAGCGTCATGTAACTGGACTTGGATTTCCTAACCCCACCTCGAAAATAGCATCTTTTGAAAAAGGGGTTTTATGAAACCATTTGTCATTATTGTTACAGTTGATAGATTTGGCCTAATTTTCTCTTTTCCGTTTTGATTATTCCATGTTTCCTTTCTTTCTCATTGTTTCCTATTTGCTTAAAAACACCTAAAACCTAAGTAAGTGTAACTGTTAAAATCGGTAAGTGTACAAGTATTAGCTTCTTTTCAGTCATATCCTTGGTGTCAACTCAGTGACAGCTTTTCCTGGAGTTTCCTGCCTTTTACAGGTTGGTCTTGTGTTTGCCTCCAGAACCATCACCTCTCCTTGGCTTCCTCATTTTGTGCTTCCTCCCGATCTCTTAAGAGATGTCTTGACCTCAGTGATTTGTTGTCCTAAAGCATCATTTTCCCCCTTGGACATTTCCCTGTTAGTTTTATTTTTACTATTGTGATTTTCATTTTCTAGTGTTTTGGCTCGTCTCCTAGTCTCTGAGCCAGGAATCAGACCACATAGGAAGCAGGAGAGTTTATTTCTACCTTCTTTTGGTTTGGCAGGTTGGTTCTACATTCCTGACGAGCTCTGGGCTTTCATGGTCTTGTATTTTCAGTCCAGCTCCATGACCTCTATAAGTTCTTGGAAAGTCTTCTCTGGTGATGGTGATAACTTGACTCTTCATTTTAGTCTTTGATGCTATGAGACTTCCTATTATGTATCAAGTCGGATAGATGTAGGAGAGGACTGAGAGAGATTTCCTCCATGGCCATCAGCTGGAGGTACCAGGACTCCCTCCAATATCGTATAGGCTACATCTTTCCAGCTTCTGCACAAATATATCTTTAAATAGTTATTACTATAAACTTAGAGGTTTCATGTTTCAGCAGTCTTTCAAGCTGGGATGCTCATTAACTCTTTATACGTGATTCACTCGCCCTTGGACTAGCCTCCCCTATGAACCAGAGTCTTGCATTTTCCACTAGTTACACGTTCTTGCGTGAGTCACTCAACTGCTGACGATCTTGGCTTCTGTAATCCAAACAATGAGGTCCCTGAATGACACTCTCTGATTTCTTGCAGTTTGAAACTCCACGCTTCTGTGAAATGCCACACAGGGTCATTACTATTTTTTTTTTTAATTACACTATCAATGATCACCAAACAAAACCAGGTCACAGAAATCATAGTTCTTGGCATTAATCACTTGTTCTTCCTAACAGCTTCTCTTAGTTGACTTTAGCCCAGAAATCACTGGCATTGTGACAGTGAAGTGCTTGTTCATGACCAAAATATCCCCAATCTGCCTCTTTCCGTTGGGCGGGCTGGGAGTGTTAATGTGTCCACACTACATACACTTATTTCTAAGGGGTTCAAAGTTACCCACTCATAAGGCTTCTGTGGAAACAGTGCGTGGCTGACCTGCTAACCCACGCTTTGAGGACAAGATCCAGCAGTGGAGGTAAGAGAAATCTTTTTAAACTCTCTGAAAAGATAAAAGATAATAAGGAGATTGCAACGACTCTAGAAAACATGACGTTGGGACTTACCCTATCTATCATGTGCATGCATTTCATGATTTTCCCGAGTATTCCGTCCAAGGAAGTGGGAGAGATCTCTCCATCGTGTTTTTGTTTGTTTATTTAAACCAAAGTCAGTGTCTTTTGTAGATTGCCACTGTAAAAATAATCTGAGGGGTCAATGGCTCATTGCATAAAGCCAGAATATCCAAGACACAATCAAAAGAAAATACACACATCTGAATCTTTGCTCTCCGCTCCGCTGAGCCCAGGCCCTTGGTAACGGCTGCAGGCTGCGTGTTTCTCTCTCTGACTGTTGCAAGCTGTGTTCATGGAACGTGCCCGCTGCTGCATACGTGGGATGGCACCGGGTGGGCAGCCTATTTCTTTGACCATTTAAATGACTCCTTATAAAACAGAATGATCATTTTAAATGTCACAAGAAGCTTTGGTAAAGATTTTGAGAGGTTGCCTCCAAAAAGTTTTTTAGAATCTCCCCATGGGAATGGTTTTAGCATCAAAGACATTGTTTCCAGGCTGTGAAACACCATTTTTATCCACAATGAAGCCAAGTTTAATCCTCAGGAAAGCAGGGTTAGCACAGACCGGGGGTAGTTTAGTACCAGAGATTCTTGGTAATGACCTGTAAGATTAAAAAAAAAAAAAAAAAAAAGTCCCACCGGTGAATTCAGAGGGAGGCAAAATGAAATGTGTCCAACCCTCTGGCCAGCCTACAAGTCGCCTTGCATGTTAAATGAGAGGCAGGTGTCACGCTGGAGCCAGGTGAGACAGTGATCGTAAAATCCACACGTATCTACTTGAAAGTCCCAGGCTGCATAACCACTTACATCAAAGGAGGTGTGGGGGTGTGCAGGGCCTCAGCCAGCCTGTGCAGACACCCACGGGTCAGAATATTTTTTAAAACAAGGGAAGTCGGTGAGGAGAGTTTTCAAACAAGAGGCCTCTGTTTTGAGGCTCTTTTAAAAGCAAATTAAATTTTAAAGCGATTTAAAAATAACCCAAAATTGTGGCATCAAAGGAAAAGGAGCACAGCACAGGCAGCATTTAAAACCTGTCAGCAAGTGTCGTCGCGTTCTCCACAGAACCGGGTGGATGGTTTGCATTCAGAGGGATCTTAGGGATCGTCTAGGCCAACCTCAGTGTCCCATTCACTCGCGCCACAAGCATTCGTCAGCCCTACTGCGCACCAGGCCGAGAAGGAAACTGAGGTCATAGAGGAGGTCGGTGGTTTTTCCCAGCGTCACACTGAATCTAAAAGTGATCTACGTCAGTCACAAATTACCCCCCAAATCTGGCAGCCTGCAAAACTTGATGTCTCACAGTTTCTGTGCATCAGGAATCGTCATGGCTTAGCTGGGTCCTCTGCTTCAGGGTCTTCTCCCAAGTCTGGAACCATGGTGTCAGCTAGGGCCGGAGCCTTGCCTGAAAGCTCTCCCGAGGAAGGGTCCCCTTTCCAGGCTCACTTATGTGGTTGTTGGCAGAATTCAGAGCTTAAGTTTGTTGGACTTTGGACGTTGGTTTCTCATTAGTTGTTGGCTGGAAGATCTCCTAGCCCCTTGCCACTTTTTTTTTTTTTTTAAGATTTTATTTATTTGAAAGAGAGAGGGAAGGAGCAGGGGTGGGGCAGAGGGAGAGGCAGAAGCAGACTCCCCTGGGGAGCAAGGAGCCTGACGTGGGATGTGGGGCTCGATCCCGGAACTCCGGCATCTTGACCTGAGCTGAAGGCAGACGCTTACCCACCTGAGCCACCCAGGTGCCCCCACTTGGACCTCTTCGATGTGCAGTTTGCTTCACCAAAACCAGGAAGACAGTTAGTCTGCTAGCAGAATGGAAGACAGGCTCTTCTGTAACCTAGTCACAAAGAGACCACCATCCCTTCTCCCACATTCTATTGGTTAAAAGCAAGTCATTTGGTCTAGCCAAGGAGAGGGGATCTTATGAGGGCACTCAAGAGGAGGCGATTGTCTAAAAGCATACATACCAGGAGGCTGGGACTATCTTAGAAGTTCACCTACTACACAGAGTAAATGGTTAAGGCTTAAATGTACTACAGTGTGTCTTCCATGCTGCAGACAACACACTTTGGGTAAATAACAAAGAAGAATGCCTTGCCCTTTTCTGAGCCATCTAGAGTGGTATCTGCAGAGAAATCCAGTGGATTTTTGTCAATAATTTTTAATATCCCACCAATGACTTATTATTTAGAGGAGGTGATTTTAAAATGTTCTCAGTATAGCAGTCATAACCCAAGGGGCCCTGTCTCTTTACTCTCCATATTAACCGACTTATATTAGGGTGACCATATAGATCATCATCCACATGAGGACACTTTGGGGCGTGAAAGGGGATAGTATGACCTTAAAAATGATAGGAACAAACCAGGGCCAGCTCTGGCAAACCTGACCAGAGAGCAACCCTACTTTTATCCAAATGGAAGAAACATCCTTATCCATCCTAAAGGAAGCTCAGGCTTGAGTGATGAGGAAGGGGAGAGCCATGGACTCAACCCTGACCTTCAGTGCAGCCACAGACCTGCAGCCAGATGACCTTCCCATCCTGCGTCTGAGTTGCCTTTGGGGGAGCCTTTTCATGAGATCAAGGATCCAGAGAGCCTCTTAATGGCCTCATGTTGCCTCCCTTCGTGGTCACTTCTCATTCCTTTCTCTGTCAATTTAATGAACAAATATGAAATGTATCTTGCCTTCTTCATGGTTCTGTGATTGTTCCATTGTCCTTCAGCTCTTTTATTTCATTTTTAATATTTCCAAATCAGAATATGCAAAACAGACAGCCAAGTTGGCCAGTGAGTGACATTTGGATGAATGGGTTATTGCTTGATATAACACTGACAACAGATTTTCAATGGAAAATGGTAGTCTAGTGTTTCATCCAGTGCTTGCTTAAACATGGAAATCTGTAACACCACTGTCCATTAGTTATTGGTTCCTCTCCCCCATTGAAAACTCTGGTCAAATACTTCTTTTTTTTTTTTTTTTTTTTTTTTTTTAAAGATCCCACCCATTTATTTGACAGAGAGAGATCACAGTAGACAGAGAGGCAGGCAGAGAGAGAGAGAGGGAAGCAGGCTCCCTGCTGAGCAGAGAGCCCGATGTGGGACTCGATCCCAGGACCCCGAGATCATGACCTGAGCCGAAGGCAGCGGCTTAACCCACTGAGCCACCCAGGCGCCCCTGGTCAAATACTTCTAAGTTAAACCCATAGTAGGCATCGTTTCACTATTTAAAGGCAGCAAGCATTTGAAATATTTATGGACACTCATGGAAATACTGTCTGGAAAACAAGCATTTCTTTGGTTAAAAAAAAAATTGTTGAATACTTTCACTGAGAAATGAAACCTGGGAAAATATTTACTTGGACAGAATTGATATACCCACTACTTTAAACATAGTCCTAAATATGGAAATCATTTCTGTAGGCCCAGGGTAATAAATAAATAAACAAATAAAATAAACAAATAAACAAATAAAAGTGAGGTCAGACAAAGAAAGACAAATACTGGATGATTTCACTTGTATGGGGAATCTTAAAAAACCTGCACTCAGAGACCCAGAACAGATCGGTGTCTGCGAGGGATGGGGGGTGGGCAGAGGACAGAATGGGTGAAGGTGGTCAAGTGTGCAAACTTTCAGTTGTAAGATAAAATAAGTTCCGGGGTGTGATGTATGGCTTGGTGACCATAGTTTAAAAGAAAAACAAAAAGGTTTAAGGTAGTTTCTCCTATGAAAGACTTTGCAGGAGTACAGCGCGTGTATGATGGAGCTTGTTCTCTGGTGGCCCCATAAGGACCCCCTCCTTGTCTGAGCCGTCCATCAGAAGTTTCCTATTGTTTCTAGCTCCTCAAGCAAGAGCACCATGGCAGTGATCACAGTCCCACATTCACACCCACCTGACCATGTCTACACTTTTCCTTGCATATGTATGTACTTCCTTGCATATATATATATATGTATATGATATGACATGATAAAATATTCCAAACTTTATAAAAAGTCATACAATCAAGCACATATTACAGTATCATTCCCTGGGCAACCATTATTAATGATTTCTTTTATATCCTCCCAGGATTTTCCTATGACACTCAAGGGTATAAACATGTGCACATATGTCCTTCTTTCTTTCTTTTTACACAAAGGGGAGAATATTATCACATTTGAAAACAAAAAACGACGTTATCCATTGTTGACCTGTTTCCTTATATCCAGCAATGCCCCCAAGTGTTCCACGAGTGAGTGCGCCATGTTTAATGTAGCCAGTCCTAAGCCTGTAGGTTGTTTTCTGTTATGAAAAACTTGCTGCTGTGAGTGTCCTTGTCTTTGTATGTGAGTGCAATCATGTCTGTTTGTAAGCCCCTGGAGGCTGAATGGCTGGAGCAAAGGGTCAGTACATTTTAAGATTCTGATAAATAGTGCCAAGCTAATTGGGTCTGTTGATACTCACAGTATCTCCAAGAACAGCCAAGTCACACTTCCAACCACAGGAAATAAGCCTGACGTTTCCCTACGTTGTTAACCTGGGTGTCACCAAACTAGTTCGTTATCACTTATCTCATAGGCGAAAACGTTCGGGGTCACCTGGGTGGCTCAGTGGGTTAAGCCTCTGCCTTCGGCTCGGGTCATGATCTCAGGGTCCTGGGATCGAGCCCCGCATCGGGCTCTCTGCTCCGTGGAGAGCCTGCTTTCTCCTCTCTCTCTGCCTGCCTCTCTGCCTACTTGTGACCTCTCTCTCTGTCAAATAAAAAAAACAAAACAAAAAGAGTTCGTTTTTTTCTAAATTGCTTTTCTTTAATTATGATTATGCTCATGTCTTTTCAAATATTTCTATCCCACTTACATTTCGTTTTCGGCAAACACCATGCTTTCGGATTACTTGCCCACTTTTCTATCAGATGGTCAGTTCTCTTCACTCTGAGATTGGAAAAGTTCTGCTAGCTCTGGGTGGAATTTTTACGTAGATATATTCCACATCTATGTACATTCATACCAAATCCTGAATCAAGGGTTCTTGGGAACAATCTAACCACCATAATGTTCTTATATACGATTTTTATTACCCTTCAGCTGCTATGGCTTTGGGCTTTAAAAAATACACAAGGCCTGTCTTTTACAGAATGGATTTCAATTTTTAATGTCAGCTCTTACGAAGGCCTTATTCCTATCTTTCCCTTAATGATGTGCAGGCACTCAACATCCACAGAAGGCATTTTGCTTCCATGAAAGCATTAACTCTCTCTGGTCCTGGTTTTCATTGACTTTCTCTGGATTGTGGTCAAATACTGTAGTAATAATGAAAGTCACTCGGTGCTTCACTTTGAAGTGTTAAAGCTGAGGGTCGCTGGGTGAGGCTGGTTTCATGTGGCCAACGCGAGAAGGCTTTATGAAACCGGGGCACGCGGATTTGCCTTGACCTAGCTAATGCACGTCTTCCGAGAGGCTATGCAAATAGAACATATTTATCCATTCTTTGGATTTATATGTTTTCTTAAAGGTCATGATTTACATTCTGGTTCTCCATCTCTGCTCGTGCAACTTTCTGAGAAATGCAATACCTTGTGAGGAGAAAACTGTATTCCAGGATCTGGCTTTTGAGAGATTTTCAAGTGCAACTCCCATTATTATCACCAGAGGCGGGGCTCCCCAGCACCCCCGACCCCAGCCAAATGCCTGGAGGGGAATGGATTATCTTCCTTTTAGGGACTCCACGGGAGATATTCTCAATGGTTTATGCATTCTGGCCTGCAAATGCTCCCGGCAGACGTGCAGGGGGATTTCTTCCTGTGTTCTTCAGCAGAGGTCCACTGGGATTGAATCTGGCTCACCAAATGTAAACCCCACGTCCTGTAAAGAGGAGATCAAGGGCAGCATTGGCACTAAGCGCTTGTTCAACAGTTTCCAACTGCTCTAACTTTTCAAAAACAGAGAGCGAGTTCTTGCTGCTTTAGCCTTAGGGAATACTTTAGGAAGGTGTCTTTAAACAGCCCCTCGGAGTGCCCAGATTTTCACAGGAGGGAAAGAAAGCTATCAGAGGAATGAAGCCATTCCTTCCACATTTGGAGAAGAAAACAGAAAGGCAGTAAATAACTAAATAAAATGCGAAATCCTCCAGTGCAGAACTTTCTGTTTGTGCAGAAGGTATTTTCAGATTGGAAGCCAAACAGTGGGTAACCACAGAATTATTTGGTAGCTCAAGAATATTCCCTTCGCAGGGCGCCTGGGTGGCTTAGTGAGTTGGGGCCTCTGCCTTCCGCTCCGGTGGTGATCCCGGGATCCTGGGATCAAGCCCCGAGATGGGGTCTCTGCTCAGTGGGAAGCCTGCTTCCTCCTCTCTCTCTGCCTGCCTCTCTGCCTGCTTGTGATCTCTGTCTGTCAAATAAACGGATAGAATCTTAAAAAAAAAAAAAAAAATCCCTTCCCATGGAATGGCATTGCATTACAGTTTAGGTATCTACAACGTGATAAAGCGAGAGGTGAGCTTGGTGAACGACTTATGCACTTTTGGGAACTTAGCAAGAAAATCTTTGAGGGCGACCCAAAGAAAGAAAAGAGCTTCCTAAAAAAAATAAATAAATAAATAAAATAAAAATCTCTGGGGTGGAGTTGTTTCTGTATCTTGAATCCTGAATCAGGAATATCGGAAGATTGATGCCATTACCCAGTGCGTGTTCAACCAGAGCAACTTTATCACGTAATGTTTTTCTGGTTGTTCCACAGAGCTTGAAGGACAAAAGGTTAGCAAACTCTTAAATTACTGGTCACATTAAGCTTTTGTTTTGTGATTCTTAGGCTCCAGGGAGGCCTACAATTTTGGACTTGAGTTGATAAAAGGCAGATTCAAGGAATTATTTATTTTGCTCTTTTTCCATGCGGGTTTCCCCCATTAATTGAATGGATTCATTTGGTGCCATTTTTGTTCCCTTTAGAATTTTGTTCATGAAAATTAAGAATCATAACTCTAATATCTCACACAGTGTGTGAGTAATGGCAGGATGCTTTATGGCGGTGACCTTTCCAGTTTCCTACGTTTTGATTTGCTGAGTTCTTTCCTCCTCTTTCTTGCAGTTTACTTATTATAATTATTAATGAGGAAGCAGAAAAATGAGCATTCAGTCAAACTTTAGGGAATGGAACATAATAAATGGTCTCTGTCTAGGATCTAACATTTGCCCCTAAATACAGTAATTATTAGGTTGCCTGATGATATGCTGAATTTTACAAGGCTCTTATTAGGGGAAGAAAAAGAACATAATAAATCCACTAATGTGGGTAATGACTGGTATGGAAATTGAAAATGTTTCAAAATTAACTCACTCCTTTTTCCCATCTCCTAAATGCCCTCTGGGTCCTAATATTATTCATCTTGTAGTATACTTGCTTTTCTCTCATTTCAAGTAGTTCTGCACTGCCAAGAAGATCTAGAATTGTTTGTAATTAGGTGCTACCTGGCCTTACCCAAGCACTGCCAACAAAGTGAACAGAATCTGCAGGAAAATATAACCAACTTGCATTAGTAGATTGATTCAAACATTGGACTGTCAGCCTTCTGTGTCTTACCCATCGTTAGCTCCCTGGCACTCTGAACATCACTGGACAGAGAGGTCTCCAGCGAGTGGGAACTTTTTGCATTATCACTGGGTACTCAGTCATGACTGCTGGAGGGCTGAAGAGCATAGATTTCTCTTTGGGCTTTCCCCAAAGAGAAACTTCTGTGCAGCAAGATCGTCATATATATTAAATGTAGGACTTCCTATGTACCTTTTAAAGAAGCCAAATGACAAAGGTAATTAGGGGGCATGGTGAAGATTGAGGCAGGGAGAGTGTAAAGAAATGTTTTTTATTTCATTATTCCAAAAATATTTGAGGTCTGGCTTTCACTATTTGCAGTGCTATTGTCTACCCTTCAGGTTGTAAAAAAAAATTTTGTAAAAATAATTCTATAATATGTAATAGGTAAAAGATCAATATTAAAAATTTATAAACCATGCCCTTTAATCAGTAAGAGATGATCAAGAAGTTATCAGAATAAGGACATAGGAAACAAATAGTTAATTCACACCAGATGTACTCTAAGTGGCCAAAAAACTTAAGAACTTGGAGCCTCATTAGTAATCAACTAAAACAATGGAATACCAAATTTTATTCATCATTGGTAAAAATCGAAAGGATTTATAGGTCAAGGATTGGCTAATATGGAGAAAATGATATTGATGAAGATTTCTGGAAAGGCAATTAGACAGTATCTGTCAAAATAAAAAATTCATCATATACTTTGCCTAGAGATTCCTCTTTTAGTAATCTGGCTTAAAGGAAGACTCACACAAATATGTACGTACAAGGCTTTTCACCAGAGTGGTCTATGTAGCTACAAAAAGTTAGTGTATTATTTACTGAGCTTGTTGGTACTGCCATAATGAAGTACCACTGACTTGGTGACTTATTTCTTCACAGTTCTGGAAGCTAGAAGTTTAAGATCAAGATGTTGTCAGGGTTTGCTTTTTCTGGGGCCTCTCTTCATTACATGGTCTTTCTTCTTTGTGTGTCTGTGTCTTAATCTCTTCTTTTAAAGACATGGTCATATTGGTTTAGGACTCTCCCCCAATGACCTTATTTACCCTAATGACCTCTTTAAAGATCCTCTTTCCAAATATAGTCACATTCTGAGGTATTGGGGGCTAGAACTTCAACATGTGAATTTTGAGGGGACGCCATTCAGCTGTAACAGTTGAATTGATGCCTCATTTTCCCCATATGAATGTATCATATATAATATGGCCGCCCACCTCAAAAGTATTAAGAAAATTAATGAATCCAACCGGTACAGCACTGTGAGATATCAATACTTTTATTTACAAATTTGTGCAATACTTCATATATTAGGGATATTAGCCCTTTGTCTGTGGTATATGTTGCAAATATTTTTCTCCCAGTTTGTCAGGTGGCTTTTGGCTTTTTAAAAGTGGTATTTTGGGGGCACCTGGGTGGCTCAGTGGGTTAAAGGCTCTGCCTTCGGCTCAGGTCATGATCCCAGGGTCCTGGGATCGAGCCCCGCATCGGGATCTCTGCTCAGCAGGGAGCCTGTTTCCTTCTCTCTCTGCTTGCCTCTCTGTCTACTTGTGATCTCTGTCTGTCAAATAAATAAATAAAATCTTTTTTAAAAAAAAGTGGTATTTTGTTTGTTTTTTGTTGTACAAAACCTTTTAGTTTTTATTAGTCGAAATTATTTTCCATCTCTTCTCAGATTGGCTCTGGGGTTTGAGTCATTGTCAGGAAAACTTTCCTGCATTAAGGCTATAGAAGAGTTCCCCCCCTATAAACTTCTAGTACTTTAGGGCTTTATTATTTTTTTAAATTTTTTGTCTCCAGACTATTTGAAGTTTATTCTTATGTGTAGTGTGAGATATTGGATTTAATTTTATCTTTTTCTTAATAGCCATTCAGTTGTCCAACATCGTTTATTTTAGAAGTTCATCTTTACTCTGGTAGTTTCAGATGCCACTCTTATCATATACTAAATTTTTATATGTATTTGAGTTTATCTCTGGATTTTCTACTCTCCTCTCCTGGCCCCGTGCCAGTACCACACAGTTTTAATTATAGAGACTTTATAGTATGTTTTAGTGTCTGCTGGTTCCCACTCATAAATATTCTTTTTCAGTGTTTCCTGGCTATTTCTGCACGTTTGTTCTTCCATATAAACATTGGTATTATCTTAACTCCAAAGAACAGTTTGTTGCTATTTTTGTTGGGATTATATTACATGTATAAATTAACTTAGAGAAAACTCACACCTTTATAATGTTGAACTATCTTCTCCAAGAACAGAAGATATCTTTCCATGTGTTCAAATCTACTTTTGAGTCTATCAGGAGTTTATTAGAATTTTCCCTGTATAGGTTTTACACATTTACTATTAAATTTACTCCTATGTAGTTTTTCTGAGGCTAGTGTAAATGGAGTTTTTCCCACCATTGTATTTTCTAACTTTTCATTGTCTGTGTATATGAAAACTATTGATATTTAATGCAATTTTATATCCTGCTACCTTCATGAATTGTTTTATTGTTTGAGTTTGTTTTATCACTGGTTCTCGGGATTTACTAATATACTCTCATATTATCTCCAAATAGAGATCATTATCCTTTATTTTACTACTTTTTTACCCATTCTTATACCTCTAATTGATTTCTCTTGTCTCATTGCATTGGCTAACAACTCTAGGACAATGCTGAATAGGAGAAGACAGTGGTCATCCTTGCTTTGTTCTTTTTCTTAGTAAGAATGCCTTAAAGACCTATTGATTTTACCTCTGTCAGTGACTCTTTTCTATTTTTCACTTTCTATCCTCAATGATAATGCCCAGATTCAACCCTATCATTCTTTTCCTGGACTGTTGCAAGTCATCTATGTAGATTCCCAGGTTTTTATTTCACTTACCTATTTCCCTTCTAATCCATAATGTATGCTGCTACCAGAGGTGATCATTCTAATACAGCTCAGAGTATGAAAATCTCCTCCTCAGAAACCTTCCCACTGCTTCATGAGTGAAGTACTAATTTGAAAGTGTGGCATTTATGATCTGATCTCACATCATATTCTCTTCCGCAACCTCTCCCCATTCTTACGTCATGAATCTCTGATCTAGACATTCTATCCTTGTACACACCACACAATAGCTCACCTTCACACTTTAACTTTTGTTGTTTTCTCTAATAAAAACAACCTTTTAAAATCTTTTCAAATTTTTGAGGCATGCCTGGGGGCCTCAGTTGGTTAAACGACTGCCTTTGACTCAGGTCATGGTCCCAGTGGGATCAAGTCCTGCTTTGAGCTCTCTGCTCAGCCAGGAGTCTGCTTCTCCCTCTTCCTGCTGCTCTCCCTGCTTGTCCTCTCTCTCTCACACACACACACAAATAAATAAATAACATACTTTAAAAAAATAAAAAATAAATAAAATCTTTTCAAATTTTTGAAATCCAGAACACCTGGGTGGCACAGCTGGTTAAGCACAGGCCTTCAGTTCAGGTCATGATTCCAGGGTCCTGGGATGAAGCCCCACATTGGACTGCCTGCTCAGTAGGGAGTCTGCTTCTCCCTCTCCCTCTCCCCACCCCTTCTCATTCTCTCTCTCTCTCTCTGTTTCTCAAAAAAATATAAAAAAATAAATAAAACCTTTAAGACAAAAAATTTTTTTGAACTCCTACTCATTTTTAAGAACCCAGCTGAAGTACCATCACCTCCTCAAAACCTTCCCTATTCCCCCAAGTCAGAATTATTTTTTCTTTGTATTCCCATAGGATTACTTGTAACAACAATTACTATTTACCTTAAATATGTATATTATATATATAATTTATAATAAAGTGTTGAGTGCTCACTATATGTTAGACAGGGAGTTAAGCTCTTAAAAATCATATCTCATGTGTCCCTCCAAATTCAGTGAGAAAAGACATTGCTACATCTCTGTCATTTGAGGTGCAGAACTGTCTGATAAATTAATAGCAACTGTCTCAGTGTCTTCTATGAAGTAGACTCTTACTGAGTCAATTTTGCTGAAACAAAGAAATTCTTTTTTGGATTAGCCTGGATGTCTTACTACTAACAAGAGGTCAATTCCTCCTTTCAGGAAACTTAGTCAAGGAAATATGTATTGAACATTTACCATGAGAGCACTTGTAGATTTCATATGATCTTTAACACAAGCTCTTTTTTATTCTTTTCAAATTTTTATTTAATAAATAAAAATTTTTTTTGAAAATTATGTTTTCCCACTTTCAGTTGAGGAAACTGAGGTTTTAAGGGAGTTGAGTAACCTGCTTATGGCCACACAACTAGTAAGTGGTAGAGGCCAAAGTAGAACTCATGGCTTTCTGTTTCCAGAGCTATAGCCTTTAACCATTGTACTATCATGCCTTAAAGAGCTATTGATAATTTTGGCCATTCTAACTGGTGTAAGGTGGTATCTCAATGTGGTTTTAATTTGAATCTCCCTGATGGCTAGTGATGGTGAACATTTTTTCATGTGTCTGATAGCCATTTGTATGTCTTCATTTGAGAAGTGTCTGTTCATATCTTCTGCCCATTTTTTTTTTTTTTTTTTTTTTAAATTTTTTATTTATGTTCAGCGTAACAGTATTCATTGTTTTTTCACCACACCCAGTGCTCCATGCAATCTGTGCCCTCCCTAATACCCACCACCTGGTTCCCCCACCCTCCCACCCCGCCCCTTCAAAACCCTCAGGTTGTTTTTCAGAGTCCATAGTCTCTCATGGTTCACCTCCCCTTCCAATTTCCCTCAACTCCCTTCTCCTCTCCATCTACCCTTGTCCTCTATATTATTTGATATGCTCCACCAATAAGTGAAACCATATGATACTTGACTTTCTCTGTTTGACTTATTTCACTCAGCATAATCTCTTCCAGTCCTGTCCATGTTGCTACAAAAGTTGGGTATTCGTCCTTTCTGATGGAGGCATAATACTCCATAGTGTATATGGACCACATCTTCCTTATCCATTCATCCGTTGAAGGGCATCTTGGTTCTTTCCACAGTTTGGCGACCGTGGCCATTGCTGCTATAAACATTGGGGTACAGATGGCCCTTCTTTTCACTACATCTGTATCTTTGGGGTAAATACCCAGCAGTGCAATTGCAGGGTCATAGGGAAGCTCTATTTTTAATTTCCTGAGGAATCTCCACACTGTTCTCCAAAGTGGCTGCACCAGTTTGCATTCCCACCAACAGTGTAAGAGGGTTCCCCTTTCTCCACATCCTCTCCAACACACGTTGTTTCCTGTCTTGCTAATTTTGGCCATTCTAACTGGTGTAAGGTGGTATCTCAATGTGGTTTTGATTTGAATCTCCCTGATGGCTAGTGATGATGAACATTTTTTCATGTGTCTGGTAGCCATTTGTATGTCTTCATTGGAGAAGTGTCTGTTCATATCTTCTGCCCATTTTTTAATATGATTATCTGTTTTGTGTGTGTTGAGTTTGAGGAGTTCTTTATAGATCCTGGATATCAACCTTTTATCTGTACTGTCATTTGCAAATATCTTCTCCCATTCCGTGGGTTGCCTCTTTGTTTTGATGACTGTTTCTTTTGCTGTGCAGAAGCTTTTTATCTTGATGAAGTCCCAGAAGTTCATCTTTGCCTTTATTTCCTTCACCTTTGGAGACATATCTTGAAAGAAGTTGCTATGGCTGATATCAAAGAGGTTACTCCCTATGTTCTCCTCGAGGATTCTGATGGATTCCTGTCTCACGTTGAGGTCTTTTATCCATTTCGAGTTTATCTTTGTGTACGGTGTAAGAGAATGGTCAAGTTTCATTCTTCTACATATAGCTGTCCAGTTTTCCCAGCACCATTTATTGAAGAGACTGTCTTTTTTCCACTGGATATTTTTTCCTGTTTTGTCAAAGATTATTTGACCATAGAGTTGAGGGTCCATATCTGGGCTCTCTACTCTGTTCCACTGGTCCATGTGTCTGTTTTTATGCCAGTACCATGCTGTCTTGGTGATCACAGCTTTGTAGTAAAGCTTGAAATCAGGTAACGTGATGCCACCAGTTTTATTTTTGTTTTTCAACATTTCCTTAGCAATTCGGGGTCTCTTCTGATTCCATACAAATTTTAGTATTATTTGCTCCAGCTCTTTGAAAAATACTGGTGGAATTTTGATTGGAATGGCATTAAAAGTATAGATTGCTCTGGGCAGTATAGACATTTTAACGATGTTTATTCTTCCCATCCAAGAGCATGGAATGGTCTTCCATCTTTTTGTGTCTTCTTCAATTTCTTTTAGGAGTGTTCTGTAGTTCCTCGAGTACAGATCTTTAACCTCTTTGGTTAGGTTTATTCCGAGGTATCTTATGGTTTTTGGTGCTATAGTAAATGGAATCGATTCTCTAATTTGCCTTTCTGAATTTTCATTGTTAGTGTATAAGAAAGCCACTGATTTCTGGACATTGACTTTGTATCCTGCTACATTACTGAATTGCTGTATGAGTTCTAGTAGTTTGGAGGTGGAGTCTTTTGGGTTTTCCATATAAAGAATCATGTCATCTGCGAAGAGAGAGAGTTTGACTTCTTCCTTGCCAATTTGGATACCTTTTATTTCTCTTTGTTGTCTGATTGCTGTTGCTAGGACTTCTAATACTATGTTGAACAAGAGTGGTGAGAGTGGGCATCCTTGTCGTGTTCCTGATCTCAATGGGAAGGCTGCAAGCTTTTTCCCATTGAGGATGATATTTGCTGTGGGTTTTTCATAGATAGATTTGATGAAGTTCAGGAATGTTCCCTCTATCCCTATACTTTGAAGCGTTTTAATCAGGAACGGATGCTGGATTTTGTCAAAAGCTTTTTCTGCATCAATGGAGAGGATCATGTGGTTCTTCTCTCTTCTCTTATTGATTTGTTCTATCACATTGATTGATTTGCGAATGTTGAACCATCCTTGTAACCCAGGGATGAATCCTACCTGGTCATGGTGGATAATCTTTTTAATGTGCTGTTGGATCCTGTTTGCTAGGATCTTGTTGAGAATCTTAGCATCCATATTCATCAGTGATATCGGTCTGAAATTCTCCTTTTTGGTAGGGTCTTTGCCTGGTTTGGGGATCAGGGTGATGGTGGCTTCATAAAAAGAGTCTGGAAGTTTTCCTTCTGCTTCAATTTTTTGAAACAGCTTCAGGAGAATAGGTATTATTTCTTCTTTGAAAGTTTGATAGAATTCCCCAGGGAATCCGTCAGGTCCTGGGCTCTTGTTTTTTGGGAGGTTTTTGATCACTGCTTCAATCTCGTTACTAGATATCGGTCTATTCAGGTTGTCAATTTCTTCCTGGTTCAATTTTGGGAGTTTATAGTTTTCCAGGAATGCATCCATTTCATCTAGGTTGCTTAGCTTATTGGCATATAACTGTTGATAATAGCTTCTGATGATTGTTTCTACTTCCTTGGTGTTAGTTGTGATCTCTCCCTTTTCATTCATAATTTTATTAATTTGGGCTTTCTCTCTTTTCTTTTGGATTAGTGTGGCCAATGGTTTATCGATCTTATTGATTCTTTCAAAAAACCAGCTTCTAGTTTCGTTGATACGTTCTACTGTATCTCTGGTTTCTACCTCGTTGATCTCTGCTCTAATCTTGATTATTTCCCTTCTTACGTGTGGAGTTGGTTTGATTTGTTGTTGATTCTCCAGTTCTTTAAGGTGTAGAGACAGCTGGTGTATTCTGGATTTTTCAATTTTTTTGAGGGAGGCTTGGATGGCTATGAATTTCCCCCTTAGGACCGCCTTTGCTGTATCCCATAGGTTTTGGAGTGAAGTGTCTTCGTTCTCATTGGTTTCCATAAATTGTTTAAGTTCTTCTTTGATCTCCTGGTTGATCCAAGCATTCTTAAGCAAGGTGGTCTTTAGCTTCCAGGTATTTGAGTTCCTTCTGAACTTTTCCTTGTGATTGAGCTCCAGTTTCAAAGCATTGTGATCTGAGAATATGCAGGGAATCATCTCAGTCTTTTGGTATCGGTTGAGCCCTGATTTGTGACCCAGTATGTGGTCTATTCTGGAGAAGGTTCCATGTGCACTTGAGAAGAATGAGTATTCTGTTGTTTTAGGGTGGAATGTTCTGTATATATCTATGAGGTCCATCTGGTCCAATGTGTCATTCAATGCTCTTATTTCTTTATTGATTTTCTGCTTCGATGATCTGTCTATTTCTGAGAGAGGCGTGTTAAGATCTCCTACTATTAATGTATTCATATCAATATGACTCTTTATCTTGATTAATAGTTTTCTTATGTAATTGGCTGCTCCCATATTGGGGGCATAGATATTTACAATTGTTAGATCATCTTGGTGGATAGTCCCTTTAAGAATGATGTAGTGTCCTTCTGTATCCCTGACTACCGTCTTTAGTTTAAAATCTAATTTATCTGATATGAGAATCGCTACCCCGGCCTTCTTTTGAGGCCCATTGGCGTGAAAGATGCTTCTCCATCCCTTCACTTTCAGTCTAGGTGTATCTTTAGGTTCAAAATGGGTCTCTTGTAGACAACATATGGATGGGTCCTGTCGTTTTATCCAATCTGCAACCCTGTGTCGTTTTATGGGTGCATTTAGGCCATTCACATTGAGAGTGATTATTGAGAGATACGTTTTTATTGACATTGTGTTATCTTTGAAGTCTTTCTTTCTGTCGATTGTCTCTATATTTCTGTTCAATGCTATTCTTAGGATTTTTCCTCTTTTATAGAACCCCCCTTAATATTTCCTGCAGTGTCGGCTTGGTGGTTGCATAGTCTTTCAAGCCTTGCCGGTCTTGGAAACTCTTTATCTCTCCATCCATTTTGAATGTCAGTCTTGCTGGATAAAGTATTCTTGGCTGCATGTTCTTCTCATTTAGTGCCCTGAATATATCTTGCCAGCCCTTTCTGGCTTGCCAGGTCTCTGTGGACAGGTCTGACGTTATTCTGATGGGCTTTCCTCTGTATGTAAGGAGGTTCTTTGTCCTAGCGGCTTTCAAGAGATTGTATCTACAATTATGATTCCTCAATTTTACTATGAGGTGCCTGGATGTTTTTTTTGAATTTATAATCTTGGGGGGGGACCTTTCTACTTCTAGTACATGAACACTTGTTCCATTCGCAAGGTTGGGAAAATTTTCATGAAAAATTTGTTCCACTATATCTTCTAGACTTCTTTCTTTCTCCTCCCCTTCAGGGATTCCAATAATTCTGACGTTGGAACGTTTCATGGCATCATTTATTTCCCTGATTCTGTTTTCGTGGCTTCTAAGCTGTTTGTTCCAGGCTTCCTCCTGATCCTTTCTCTCTATTTGTTTGTCCTCCAGATCACTAATTCTATCTTCTGTCTCAGTTACCCTAGCTTTTAGAGAATTTAGATTAGATTGGAACTCATTGAGAGCGTTGTGAACCTCATCCCTGGTGGCCTTCAGCTCTGCCCTAACATTATGAACCTCCTCTCTGGTCGCTTTCAATTCTGCCCTAATCAATTCTGTTTGGTCATCCATAGCTTTCTCCAACCTAGCTATTGCCTGGATAATTGTTAGCCTGAATTCTCTTTCTGACATATTGTCTATGTTGATAGCCGTTAGCTCTGTTGCAGAAGGCCCATCCTCTGTATTTTTCTTCTGTTGGGGATTCCTCCTCCTAGTCATTTTGGTGAGAGATGACTGGACAGATGTAGCTGGGTGTATTGACCGTGGTGCAGTCAAGGTGCACCCTGGAACGCTTCTGAGCACTCAGGATTCCCCACCCAAATGAGAGAAAAAAGAAAAGAAAAAGAAAAAAGAGGGAGAGAGAGAGACAGGAAAAAAAGGGAAGATAAAAGTGAAGGTTCAGCCCAAATGGGCCCCAGGGTAAGGTTTATGACGTATACAAACAAAAACAGACAAACAAAAAGACTGATAAAAGTATATGACGAGAGAAAATATATATATATATAAGCAAAAAAAAGGAGGAGCCTCGTCAAGAAGAACCCCAAGTATAAGATTTATATACTATCCAGACAAACATAAATACACAGAGACACTGGCTGAAGAAAAAGATGGGAGCATGGTTATAGATTCTCGGTGTGGGCGAGGAAGGTTATTTTGATTCTTCCTGGATGTATCTTGATATCTTTGTTAAAGGACTCAACTTTCCTAAGAAAAAGGGGGATTAAAAATTGGTTCACCTATAGGGGTAGCATTGCTTGGAGAAAGGGGGTTACCTTGAAGTTTAACTCTATATGACTATTAGAAAATAAAAATAAAAAAGGAATAAACTGGACTAAACTAAATTAAAAAATTTTTTAAAAATTAAGAAAATAGAAAAGCAAAAGAAAAACACATGTGTATGTATCAAAAAAATTCAGGTTAGAAGTTTATCATGGAATTTGATGTACTGGACATCTCACTGTGATGGTAAATAGGTTAAAAAATTATCTATATAAAAAAAGAAAAAAAAATGAACCAGAATAGTGGGAAAGAATTAAAAATAAAAGTTGTATCTATGAAGTAGTGGTGGTTGTTCTCTTGTAGTTTTTTTTTTTTTTTTTTTCCTGATTTGTTTTCTGGGGGAGGGGGCTGCCACGTGGGTTTTCAGTCAATGATGTTCCCTGAGTTAAGTCCTCCCGACCCCCTCAAGGGGGTGGGCTCTGAGAAAAACGTTTTTTTCAGGTTTTTGTTCTCTGGAGGTTTTTATGTTTGTTCACTTCTTTTCTCTCGCCTTGACAGCTTTTGATGGTTTTGGGAGGTTTAGAGGAAAGAAAACTGCACCCCAACCTCCCTCTCAGAGAGAAGCCTCAGTCTGCTCCCCTGCAGGTGCTGCAGCCGCTGGGCCGCTGGCAGAGCAGGTTCTGAGTCGCGGTCCCTGGGGACGCAGGATCTCCTGCTTGTACGCAAAACCAAGGCAGCTGTGGCTGTCTGGGCAGCTCCAGACCGCCAGAGAGGTTCCAAGCAGCAATCGCACACTGAGATTTTCCCGCTGGCTGGGGCTGAGAGCTCAGGGCTTGCGCGCACCTCTCCCAGGGGATTTTTTGGGGCGCGGCGCCTCCAGCTCTATCGGCTCTATCGCCGCGTGGGTCTATCACCGCGTGGGTCCCAGAACACCAGGCTGGGCGTTCGTGCACCTCTCTCAGGGGAGGTTGAGGCACGCACGCATCTCCAGTAAGGTGCGCGTTCTGCCGTCGGGTGTGGCTCCCAGTCCCTCACGGGAGCCGGACTCCACCCGTTCTCGGGCGCACTGGCGGCTCCGGGACAAAGACCAGGTTTCTCCGCCGCACTCTCCGGCTCAGCGCCAGGGGATGCTGCCCTGGGTCTGGGGACTTAAGCCCCTATCCCTATCCGCCCCGATTCCCACAATTTCCCCGCGCGAGTCTTTGCTCTTTTGAGTGCTTTCAACAAGACTCCAAGTTAATGATGGTCCCCAGATGCCGGGCACTCTCGTATTGGGGTATTATTTTCCAGTCGGTCGCCTCTGGTGGCTCCCTCCCCCTTTTGTTTATCTTCCGATATCAGTCCGACGTTCCCACTCCACTTTACCTGCCCACTGGCGTCTTCTGGCCCCCGTAGAGATCCAGACGTGTATAATTCTGATCTCAGGCTGATTTCATGGGTGATCGGAGTTCTTTGGTAGGTAATCAGCTCACTTTAGGGTGCAGGTTGAAAAGGCGCCTCCTCCTACTTCCCCGCCATCTTGTCTCCCCCTTCTGCCCATTTTTTGATATGATTATCTGTTTTGTGTGTGTTGAGTTTGAGAAGTTCTTTATAGATCCTGGATATCAACCTTTTGTCTGTACTGTCATTTGCAAATATCTTCTCCTATTCCGTGGGTTGCCTCTTTGTTTTGTTGACTGTTTCCTTTGCTGTGCAGAAGCTTTTGATCTTGATGAAGTCCCAAAAGTTCATTTTTGCTTTTGTTTCCTTTGCCTTTGGAGACATATCCTGAAAGAAGTTGCTGTGGCTGATATCAAAGAGGTTACTGCCTATGTTCTCCTCTAGGATTCTGATGGATTCCTGTCTCACTTTAAGGTCTTTTATCCATTTCGAGTTTATCTTTGTGTACGGTGTAAGAGAATGGTCGAGTTTCATTCTTCTACATATATCTGTCCATTTTTCCCAGCACCATTTATTGAAGATACTGTCTTTTTTCCACTGTATATTTTTTTCCTGCTTTGTCGAAGGTTGGTTTCAAATTTAATATTCAGTGTACCTGACACAGACCACTATTTGTCTCTTTAAGTTCCCCCCTCTTTTTCTTGGAAATGTGACTTCCCAGCTGGAAACTAAACTTCCCAGAATCCTGTGCAGTTAGGAATAATTATCTGGCTAGGGTTTTTCTTGCCAATAGAGTGTAAACTGCCATGATGTGAGCAATTTCCACCTCACTTTTGTGAAAGAAAATCATTTGCTTTCTATTTTCTTTCTTTCCCTTTCCCAAGGTGGTGGTGGTAGGAGGTCTTTTTGTTATGGCAGCTTAGCCATTATTACCCTAACTAATACACCATCCATTTCAAATTGGTGTTATCCATGCTTTTCTGAAGACAATTTGAAGTTTCTCATCATCAGCTTCTCAGAGTGGGGGACAGATATGGACCAAACGGGTACTTATGAACGCATCAGTAACAAACCAGGCATCAATGAATAAATTACAATACTAATGACACAGCTAAAGTGTTTTTCATCATGCTTTATGATCCCCAATTAGAATCTCTTTCCATTGCACACTTCATTTCTGCAACCAATATACTGTAATTTATAATAGCTTACATTCCAGCCACAGAATGTTAATATTTTTCTTCAGCTAATATGAAGCAAGCCCTGAGAATTTAATGAAATAACCAGCTGGGTGACACTGAACATATCCTTCTCCATTCTCTGGATACACAGAGTGGGGAAGAAAACTGCCCCATCAGGGGAATAAAAATAGGAAGACACCTGGCCAGAAGATAATGAGAACCACATCAGCGTAGAGAACAGAGAATAGGCTCCGGAGGGCTGTTCAAATACTGAAGTGTCAGAACAGGAAAACCGTCCAAAGGAAAAATTATGTTTATTCTATATGTGCCATGAGCCAAGGTGAGGCCTGGTTTGAGAGCCTAGAAGGATTTAGGTCAGCCAAGCACACACACACACTCCCATCAGGTTAAGGATGAGAGAACGAAAGGGTAAGAACAAGGAAGAAAAGGTAGAAAAGGAGAAAAGAAGGAAGGAAAAAAGGAAGGAAAGGGGCTATATGGGGAAAAACGAAAAACAAGCCACACAAACTGTATAGATGGGTTAGTTCATGTTCCTCCCTCAGAGGTCGTAAAACTTTCCTGTGGGCCTCCCTCTGCAGATGTGTGACACACCCAAAGGAAGTCCATGCGCGGGCCCAGTGACACAAGAATCACACCTCATCTCAAGGCCCTTCCAGCTTCTGGCAAGGCTGTTGGTGAACTTTATACTCCGGCAGAGTTTTGTTTCTTAGGCAGGCACTTCCCTCGTACAAGCAGGGAAAAGAGCCAGAGGCAACAGAGAAGCATCTTTGCTCCAAACTCTGACTTCTTTGGGGGTTTTCTATTTTCCAATGGTACACTTGCCACGTGACCATGGATACTCACAGGGAGCTAAGGACTCCCACAGAAAATTGGCTTCTTGGTCCACTGGGGACAACTGGAGGTGTCCTGGGGTCTGCACGAATCTCCCCAGGGGAAGAGCAGGCTTCAGGGGTTTCCAGAAGCACCTCAGTTTCCTAGGAAATGCCAGCTTTATGATCTTCTCTCTTTCCTGGAAAACTGAGTCCTTTTGCTTTTTATACATTGTTATTGTTGTTTTCTAGAGGACTTTAGCTAGTGGTCCTTCATACTGGAATCTTTAGCTATAATAGATCTTTAAAAAAAAAAAAGATTTTGTTTATTCATTTGAGAGAGAGACAGAGAGAGCATAAGCATGGGGAGAGGCTGAGGGAGAGGGAGAAGCAGACTCCCCGCTGAGCCGGGAGCCTAATTTGGGGCTTGATCCCAGGACCCCAAGATCGTGACCGGAGCTGAAGGCAGCCACTTAACTGATTGAGCCATCCAGGTGCCCTGCTATAATAGATCTCAATTATAAATTTGCAAAGTAATTTATACTGATTGTCCAGAAATAAGGATATAGTCTCGATAGCCCAATATTTAAAGGAAGGATTTTTCTTTTCTGTCTTAAATCTAAAATGAACTCCTATTTCATGGTTAAATGTTTTCTGGTGTGATCATTTAAGGGTATTGGTGACTTTGCCCTTTTAAAAGCATCGTTGATAAAATGGTAAGGAGATACATTTAAACATTCTTTAACAGATTTATCTTGAGAGTTTGTCTGGAGGATCGTGAACGATAATAAAATAATCTATTACTTACAAGTTATAAGAAGGGGAAAACGAAATAATTAAAAATTAAACTAAAATATGGTAAGAAAAAATGATAAACGGGGCAACTAACTGGTGAGACATACAGAAAACAAATGGCAAAGTGAAAGATTCAAACTCAATGTATAGGTAATTAAACATAAATGGATTTAAAACTCTAAATAAAAGACAAACTTTGTTGGGTGCCTGGGTGGCTCAGTGGGTTGGGCCTCTGCCTTTGGCTCGGGTCATGATCCTGGGGTCCTGGGATTGAGCCCCGCATTGAGCCTGCTTCCCCCTCTCTCTCTGCCTGCTGCTCTGCCTACTTGTGATCTCTCTCTGTGTCAAATTAAAAAAAAAAAAAAAAGACAAACTTTGTTAATGAATAATAAAACAAAACTCAACTACTTGTTATTGACAAGATAGTCACCTTAAATATAAAGGATACAGAGATATTGAAAATCAAAGGACCGGAATGGATATTAAGTGCATACATTAAGATAATAAAATCTAATGTAGCCATCTTTCTATGACAAATATTGGACTTCAACACAGGCAATATTATTACAAGTAAGGAAGGATATTTTTATAAAGATAAAAGATATAATAATCACAAATTTGTATGCAATTAAACAGCATACCCTCACATTTATTTAAGCAAAAACTGATAAAATTAAAAAAGAAATATCCGTATGCACAATCCTAGTTGTACTTATCATCAAACCTCTCTCATAACTGAGAGAATAAATAAATAAATTCGTTAAATACACAGGAGATTGAAAAAGCCAGAGTAACTTTCCCAAATTTACACTTAAAGAACTCTGCATCTAGCATCTGTAGAACAAATACTCTTTTCCAACCTGCATGGGACATTTACCAAAAGAACATTATGCCCTTATACCTTGCTCTAAAGCAAGTCTCCCCAAATCTCACAGGATGGAAACAAGCTGTCTGAACACAATGGAATTAAACTTGAAGTCCATAATCACAAAGAACCACTATGGAAAAATCCCCAAACGTTTGGAAGTTAGGTAGTACACACTTGAATAACCCATGGGTCGAGAAGACTTTTTTTCTAATACATGAATTTTTAAACTGTAAAAATTCCTCTAATTGCAGTTTTAGCTGCATTCCTTTTGGTACATCATATTTTCAATATCATTTAGTTCAACTTATTATTTTTAGGTTGTTCGTTGTCATTGCATCTTTACAGAGGATGTCCAGTTAAATTTGAGTTTTAGATAAAGAATGAATACTCCATTATAGTGTTAGAATAGCCTAAATATTGCATGGGACTGTTAAAAGATAAACTGAGGCATATTAAAAAGAATTTAAGAGTTTATATGGGTAAAAATTTACTAGAAGAGGGCATCGTCAAACCAGTAGCGATTAACAGCCCTTCACCAGCAAGAGCGTGGGGAGAGACTTTCATGGAGAAAAGAAAGAAGCAAGTAAGGACGTTATTGATTGACTATAGCTTAGAGCTTAGTTGGCTTGTTGTGATAGGTTGTCCTTAGCAATTACTTTTGTAACCTCGAGGCATTTACAGGCTTAGATTTTGGTTTGCTTACTTGGGTCACAACAGCATTAGAACTCTGGTCTAATGGCTTCCTTGTTTCCTTAATTTAACAGAATAAACTTACACTGAAAGGACTATTAGCTGTTGATATGTAATTTATTTAACTGGGCATTCTGTATTTTTATATGTTAAGTCTTGCAATCCTATTCATGTAAGAATTGTAAACGACATGGAAGAATTTTTATTAAAGCCTTGCCATCATTCACCCACTGCAGTGTTCATTTATGTTTATACTTATATAACATATATAAAAATACATTTTTATATAAAAATATATAAAATATATGTTATATATAATATACATATAAATGTAAAAAATTTAAAATTTAAAATTACACTTATTTTCTATGGTTAAATGTTTTTCTAATTCACTGTGGCCAGAGTGCTTCTAAACATACAATTTGTGCTGTTAATAGACTTCTGGGTGAAAAGATTTTCCTAGGTGGTAGGGCACCAAGAGTAGTGTGACCTAAAAAAAAGGCTTTACAACTGGAGAGAAAGCAGGGTGTGTACGAGCTGCTGGCCCCTGGATGGTAAAGAAGAGAGGAAGGTGGGAAGCTGGGAGCATCCAACACAGGCTTTAGAGACTGGATTCTGAGCTTCATTTAATTGTAACCATAGCAAAAGTCAAACTCCCTTTTATTACTTCCCTCCCACCCCCGCTGATGCTCATTAGTTGTGACTGTCTTTCTACCTTGGTACACATTACAAGTGCTCTTCTATAGAAGATCCACTGTTTTCCTTTCTTTCTTTCTTTTTTTTTTTTTAAGATTTTATTTATTTGTCAGAGAGAGAGAGCACAAGCAAGGGGAACAGCAGGCAGAGGGAGAAGCAGTCTCCCCACTGAGCAGGGAGACCGATGCGGGACTTGATCTTAGGACCCTAGAATCATGACCTGAGCCCAAGACAGATGCTTAACTGACTAAGCCACCCAGGCTCCCAACCCACTGTTTTCTTGCTCAAGCCTGAATTTACTGAAAAATCATTTCCCTATCATTTAGAACACTTAAACATTTGTTAAGTTAGAGGGTTTTGATTATTGGTTTCAGTTCTGTTCTTTGCATTTATGTGACTTCTCTCCCTGAATATATTTCCTGCCTGTAGTTCCTTTTTCTTATTTCTATCCATTTTTCCAACTGATTACTGTTCATGAACCACCAGTGTATTCTGTCTGGCAGGTGATGTTTCAATGGATATTGCCAATTCTTTGCACATTTAATATTTCTTTGTAAGCCAATTTTAAAATTTCTTTAAAATATACCTTTAGCTAGGCACACATTTAATAAGGTCAAGGCTACCTTTTCTGCACTCTATCACGTACTGGACTGACCTGCAAGTCCCGTGTGTACTACCTGCTCTCTCTTTCTGCACCTTCATAGAGAATATAAAACTCCATTCATAAACATGACTTACAATACATCCTGGGTACAACATTTAAAAGATTGTTCAATGTGTATAACTCTATCTCCAGCAAAGAAATCCAAATAAACAGCCTAAGGAGTCAATGTCACCATTGAAAAGAATTTATTCAACATTCACTGGATGGAAAATGCTCAAAAGATTTGTGCTGTTTTTATAGAGTGAGTTATAAAATGTGTGGTCCATAGAGAGTAGAGAATTTATATTTATAGCAGAGTGCCCAAGACCCCTGCCCCCACCCAGAAAACTTCAAGTTCATCCAATCACCTTGTCTTAGCTTTATAAACATGAAACCTTGTATAAATAACACTGAAGAAATGCAAAGACGCATTGGCATTAGAACTACTTCAGAATAAACACAAAAGTAACGTTTTAATGTGACTTGATTTTCTAAAGGGGCAGAAAGGGTCAACCGTTTACTGCAATATACCTCCATTGAGGTCTTGAAGCAAAAACAGGAAACTAAAGTCAGATTTCACCCACTTCATTGGAATCACTTGGAAACTTGAATTATTTGTGTTTAAAGCAACAGTTCACTCACCTGACAATGGAATGTGTGTGGCATCTAGAATAACTAACAGGCATTTCCTATAGCAGTAACCCTAGCCTTAAGGAGTTAACACTAGATAACAGGTACTATTTTTAAATAAATGATGACCTAAAATCCTTAACATTCTAAGTAAGAAAGTAGAATGTTTGAAACTCATTCTCCTTCTAAAATTCTAGATGTAACCTACTTACTAGAAAGCCCTACTGGGGGAGGCCCTACAATTTATCAAGACTTCTAAAGTCAGACTAATAGAGATGGTGCCATTTTGGTGCAGGGAAAGCTAGATTGGTCAAGGCAACAGAACAGAGGGCCCATCAGTGTCCCACGTCCACCAGGCAACCTCACTACTTGGAAGAGGTGGTTTTGCAGATGACTGAGGAGGTGTATGGGGGGACTTCCAACCAAGCCAAAACATATCCCTAGTAAGTTAAAAATTTAAATGTTCAAAGCAAAACTTTAAGACTCTTAGGAGACAAGTGAAGAGGATGTCTTTACAAAGTTAGGACAGGGATGGATCCCTTAAAGAGGACACGATGAAAAGTTCAATACAAGTGGCTACTCCGAAGCTGAGAAGTTTTATTTATCAAAAGGAACCATAGAAGAAGTGAGAAGACAAGCCACCTAGTTGGAAAAGATATTGCACTTCATGTGATTGGCAAGAGATTAGGATTCGCTATTTATAATGAACTGTAGTAAATCAATAAGAAACTAACAGAAATAAGAAAATAAGCAGACAAAGAAGCATTTTGCTGAAGGGGGAACATGCGTGGTAAATTCAGTTGTGAAAAAATGTTCAACTTCATCATTAATCAGGGAAACACAAATTAAAACAAAATGTGATTTGTTTTCTATTTGCTTAATTGGCAAAACCGTACAAGTCTGACAATACGATGTTGGTGAAAATGTGGTTCAGCAACAACTCCCGTACCCTGCTAATGGCTTATAAATGAATACAACCTTTTCGGAATTAAACTGCAAAAAACAAACAAACAAACAAACAAACAAAAAAACCCAACAACAACAACAACAAAACAGCTTATAAACCAGAAATTCCACTCTGAATTATATATCCCAGAGAAACTCTTGGACACGTGTACCTGGAGACACATACAAATTCATTGGGAATGGAATTATTAGCAATAGCAAAAATAGGACAGCCTAAAACGTTTATGAACTAGAGAATGAATAAACAAACTATGGCATATTTCTGATAAAGTTGATCATGGAGCAGTGAATCTGAATGAACTATAGTGACTCCAAAGAGTGAAAGAATTTCAGGAACACGATAGTGACAAAAGTGCCAGGAGATTACATGCAACGTGACACCATTTTTATAAAACTCGAAGACGAGAAAACCTCAATAACGTATCCCGTTTGTTGGAGAGCACACACACAGCACAGAACAATCTCCTTTAAAAGCAAGAGAATGACAAACACAGCTTTCCGATAGTGGGACCAACAGTAGATGCTGGTTTTGAAGTTGCACGGTGAGGTGGGGGGTCTTGTGATGGGGTTTCCAAGTTTATATATGTCACGTAGATTCTTGTTCGTGTATTACATATTTCATTATTAGCAAAAGCATCATCATCTTCATCAAAGAAACTCACATCTTTCAGAGATACAGTCTCCAGCTTCTCCCCCCCCTTTTTATTCTTTTTCAAAGATTTTGTTTATTTATATATTTGAGGGGGGGGCAAGGGGGAGGCAAAGAAGGAGAGGGACAAGCAGGTTCCCTTCTGAGCACAGAGCTAGATGCAGGGCTCGATCCCAGCACCCCGATATCATGACCTGAGCCAAAATCAGGAGCCAGGGGCTCAACTGATGGAAACCCCCAGGTGCCCCATTTCCTCCCTATTCGAGAACGAGGCCACAGACCCTCACAAAAAGCTCACTGGCCTTCCCTGTATTTTCTCAGCAGCTCCAACTTCAGAGCACCCTCGTTCCTCCCTTCCTTTTGCCAGTTTTCTCCTGTCCACTCTTCTCTCCAACCATCCCTTTGGACTCTTGGCCTAGTTAGTCCTCACAGGCTCGGGGCACTCATAAACACACAAGCCGGCCAGACCCAGTTGTCCAAAGACCCTAGCCTTGGATTGAGGCTCAAGTCCCAATGGCCTGTGAGAGGAGGGGGGACGGCAGGCCCGAAGCGTGGCAGGACCCCAAGAAGCATTAGCAGACGGGCCAGGTGAACAGTACTGATGCCCAGGCAAAGGGAATACAGAGGGACTTCCAGACCATCTTGCAATGTATTTAGTAAACACTTAGCGTGATTCCAAGAGTGCACACCTTACTTAGCCCAGGCTTGGGCCGATTCTGAATAAGTGACGAGAAGACTAATAACAGTTTATGGTCACATAGTGCATTGACTGAACTTGAATTCCTGATGCAGTGTTCTGTGAATTACTTGAACAGACAAGCTAAATTTTTTATTATAGGTTCCTAAGCTGAATTTTACACCTGGGTCATGGGAGATTGACTTCTTGATTCCATTTCTTGACTCTTCACTCTTCTCCATAACCACAGCTTTTGCCGTGTGACTTTGCAGTTCTTCCCACTAGAGATGGAGGGGAAATCTCGGCCCTTAGACTCAGGTGCAGGTAGGCATGTGAGTTGGAGATGCAAACAAAGCCAATCTGCCCCCACCTCGAGAGGCCTAGGCAGCTCCCAGACAGCTCCCAGACAGCTGAGAGCAGACCTGGTTGGAGCCCGCAGGCTGGAGCCAAACCCAGATGAGATCAGCAGAGTTACCCCAGCCAACCTGCAGATGCATGTGATAGAACAAATGCTTATGGTTGTATGCCACTGGGATTTGAGGGGTTGACACAGCGTTGTATTGTCACCAGCTGGCTGGTACCCTGGTCTAAGGATTGCATAGCTCTCCAAGGGTTATTGAGTACCAAAGGGACCACTTGGTGGAAATGATGCTTCTTACCACCACCACTATCACCACCACCATCACCACCACCACCATCACCAGCAGTCACCACCACCATCACCACCACCATCACCACCACCACTACCACCACCACCACCATCATCACTTATCATCATCATCATTAGGAAGGCATAATTGCTACCAGCTCTAAAGCAGAGTTTCTGACTTGGCTTTGCTTCTTAATAACTCTGTAATCCTGGGCAAGTTTCCACTTTAAGCACAAATTTTCTTATCTACTTACTGTGCCTCCCTCTTGGGGATGCCCTGTGCTTACTAATATATGAATGACTCTGAGAAGTTTTATAATAAAGAAAGTCTTAAATTTCTTTAATCTGGTTTTCTCTGAAGTTGTTTAACTGTGAAATCCTTTCATTTGCAGAAAAGCATTTAATTAATATCTTACAGGACACACATCACTTGGGACAGAAAACCAGTATTCAAGTGATTTTGAGTGGCCAAGATCATGGTCAAATGCCTTCCATGCAGGGGAGTCTTTGCCTGGTTCTGAAATGTTTCCTTTCTGGCAACAGTAAAAATTTACTGCCCTCTTCAGATTTTTCTGCTTAATAGAATAATGGTCAAAAGGCCTTACTTTAACTCTCCAGTTCTAAGCATTAAGTCTTTGGGTAACTCCTCAAATACAGGATGAAGCTTAACCCATTTAAAAGTAGAAGCTTAAAGTCAAAATTATACTGTCTACAGAATTATCAATTTTCTCTCATTTTTTCACATCCATGCACACTGTTCCAAAAGCCAGAACTTCATCTATAGGCCCTTGCGAAAACACCAGATTCATATTTTCTGTTCTCTTGCTGCACATTTTTGCCAGCCCTTGGAACTCAGAAGGCCCAGAGTACAGCCAACCATCAAGTGCAACAGCCCTTCCTGGTGTCCTCTGTGTAATAGTGCTGCTCTCTCTGGGTCTTGGGCTAGAAACCTCCAGGTTATGGGTTCTTTCTTTTGCTTATTTTTCCTAAGACCAAGCTGTTACTGGGTCTTATAGATTTGACTCCATCCTGTCCTTCACATCGGTCACTTGTTTTGACTTCTGATACTCAGGGTGAGGGATGGCAAACTTTGTATACGAAGGGCCAGATAGATATTTTAAGTTTTGTAGGGTCTCTTGCAACCACGCATTTCTGACCTCGTAACTGGAAAGCAGACATAGACAATCTCTAAATGATTGGGCACGACTGTGTGTCAGTAACAGTTTCTTTACAAAAATGTTGCACCTGAGTCAGCTGGAGGGGTGTAGTTTGCTAGCTCCTGCTCTAGGCGAGCCTTCCTAATCTTTACAGTTAAAATTTGAATTTGTTTAGGGATTTAGAGGCTGGTTTTTGCGTGAATAGGAGTGTGTAATGCTTCACAAACTCCCAGCCATTCCACACTGCGAGTATTATCTTAGTTGGCCAAGGAAGAAATTGCATTTGGAGGGATTAGGAAACGTCTACAAATCCATCAGGTAATAAGTGGCAGAGCCAGGATTCAAACCGAAGTTTTCTGCCAGAAATCTAATGTTCTGCTCCAGAAAATGACCTAGACCACTGGCTCCCCATCTTCTGCCTCCATCTGCAACATTTGTCCTTGTAAATGACCATGCCATTTTTCTGAGTTACAGCCTGCCTCTGCTCAAAGCCTTCTTGACTTTCTATTTCTCAGCTGGATACAGGCTCCTTACCAGCCTTTGGGATGTTCCAAAACACTCACTATTGCCTTTTCAACAAGACCTACACAGTTCTGTGGAATTCATCCTCATCACCCAGGACCAATTTCCTACACCAAGTTTCTGTGAAGAATTGTCTGGTCTACCCAACCATTAGGGCTTGGATTCTCTGGGAAACAATCTCTGAGCCAAGCTCAGCATGCAGGATATTTGTTAAGGAGTGTCCTTGGGGTTAACACTTGTGGAAGAGAGGGAGGGAAGCAGGAGCCCCATGAAGGCTCAGCGACAGGTCAAGCAACACACCGGGAGTTCTGGAGCTAGAATTGTCCTTAAGACAATTGAACCAAGATGGCCAAGTCTTTCTTTCCATATCAATCAGTGAGTGGATGTGGGCTTCTCAGGGAGGGGTATGACTTTGGACAAGGTGGCTCTCTGTGGATGGGATCATCTCTGCCAGCTAAGGTTGTACGTCCTCAATACTCCCAACAGCTGGGACAATGAACACTTCATTGAAAGCCAATCATCAATGTCTACCACATCACACGTATATTGAGTTTCCTTGGAACTCTTTGATTCAAAATTCCTTAGATAATTTAATATAATTTACTCTGGTCTATAGTTTTGTGTACGCTTGCATTTCCATATTTCCATACTTTTATGATTCCCTTCTTTGTGAGTTAAAGGAGACCGTGTGGAAAGAGCATGAACTTTAGAGTCAGATATCCCTGGTTTGAATCTCAGCTTTGCCTCTTAATAGCTGTGTGACCCTGGGCAAGCTCCTGAACCTGACTGGGTTCCTGTTTCCTGATGCAGAAAATCATAGTTCCCTAGTATCACAGAGTCACCGTGAGAAAAGCAAGAAATGGCAAATGCAAAATGTTTAGCTCATGGGAATGCTTGATAAATCTTGGTTTCCTCCCTTTTGAGGGAAGAGACTGATTCTGGTGCCTTCGATTATCAATTTATCGTAGATGTATCACTGGATACATCTTTGTGGAGTTGAATCTTTGAAAGCTTCTTTAAATTCATTCCCCCTACTGAAATGAATTCCACACATGTAGATGGCCTGTCCATGTTGGATATAACCTAGAGACTTCGGGGGGGGGGGGGAAATGAAACAGAGTGAGAGGTAGAAGGTAGGGAGAGGGAAGATGGAGGATCTTTTAATATTTCTTTGTATGGGTTTGAATGTCTGTGTTAGCATGAGACCATTTGGACCACTGGGTAAACACCTCGTGAGTGTCTCTTGCTGGAAATCCATCATTTAAAAACCATCCGTCTTAAGAACCACAGGGCAGCAACAAAACCACAAAAAATTAACCAGGGCCTTTGTTCTCATAGTTGGCAGTGTTTAATGACAGTTCTGGCCCTCTCTTTGAGGCTACAATCTCTTTTGCAGCAAACAGCAGTAAATGTCAACTCTGAAAGCCACCCAGTTTGACAACAAATGATTTAAGCACCAGGGGTGACAAGAAGACCATATTTTATGGAGCCATTGAGCTGGGTTTGAGGACTTACTTTCTGGCATTTTTATCAGATGGGCAAAAATGCCTACAGTAGCAGATGGGAAGTGTCAGCCTGGGAGTGTGTGTGTGTATGCGTGTGTATGTGTGTGTGTGTGTAAAATCAGCTTATAGCAAAGGAGAGAAACAAAGCTGACTTTCTGTACTTTTTTAAAAAGAATTTTGGACATTCTTATAGTCCATATGTAGACCATATATAGACCATATATTTCCATATAGTCCATATGGAAATATGCAATTCCAGAGAGTGGGACTACCCTAGTCCCAATTAGAAACTGGCCATGCATCTTGGATGCTCTCACACATAACTTTCCAAGAAACCCTTGCGATTGGGAGATTGAAAGCGACTTTGTGATTTATCTGAAAATTAATCATTTCAATGGAATATTATAAATGGAATTTTGCAAAGAAAATGAAGCTTACTAACACATAATGCCTCTTTTCCTAACTGTCATTGCCTTGAACACAGAGCCACAGCATATATTTGTAGAGGCTGAATCCTTCCCAAGGGGACACCTCTCTCTGAAAGCTCAGATGCTTTCACTGAAGGCGAATAATCTTCACTAACTTGGTTTCTCTTTATCGTGCACTGAAGTTCAAACAGGCTCTGAGAAAAGTAAGAGACGCTATGGGGAAGGAAGAGGCGGGTGGGTGGGTGGTATGAAAGAGTGACATGAGGGGGTCCTTGCAGTGCTGGAACTGTTCTGTTCTTGACTGTGGCGGTGCCAACACAAGTATGCACTAGGATAACGTTTCATGGAACTTACACACACGTAGACACACACAGAAATCTGAATAATATCCATGTCAGTAATCTGGTTGAGATACTGTTCTAGAGTTTTTGCAGGATGTTATCCTTGCACGGACAATGGGGTACAGGGCACATGGGATCTCTAATAGTTCTTACAACTGATGTCAATCTACAATTATCTTTGAATAAAAATTTAATTAAAAAAGTAGATGCTCCAGGGGCCCCTGGGTGGCTCAGTCGTTTAAAGTCTGCCTTCCGCTCTGCAGGGATCTTGGACTCCGGGGATTGAGCCCCATGTGGGGCTCCCTGCTCAGCAGGAAGTCTGCTTCTTCTCCCTCTGTCCCTCCCCCCTGCTCGTGCTGTCTCTCTCTCTCTCCGTCTATCTAAAATCTTCAAAAAAATTAAAATTAAAAAAAAAATTTTTTTAAAGTAGTTGTTCCAGACTTTATTACACCCTTTTACAGGGTGGTCCTTTTCCTATTTATGATAAAGTTTTAACTTTCTCAGCTAGTGGGAAAAGACGAATGGCTTACCCTGTTTTACTAATAATAACATGACTTGGCCAGGACAGGAGGGAAATTATTCTTGATCACTGTCTGTGTGCATTACAATGACCTTATCTTGAAGATTTTTTCCATTGACATTTAAGAGAGAATATAAATATGGGTGTGCGTGTTTTAAGCAAGCCCCAAGAGACAGGAGCTTGAGATTACAAATCTTCAGAAGTGTTTTAATAGTCTGTCAAACTCGGTTGACAATGTTTTATCAATTATGGAAGCTATTTCCATAATGATAAAATTAATGGTTTAGAAGGAGTTGGAGAATTTCTTTGACATCTAAGCACAAAAGTCATCCCAAGGGTTTTGCATATAAATCAAACCCAGCGCTCCCTCTCTTAATGAAGAGAACCCATTTCAAGAGCAGACTTCAGATCCAGAAACATCATTAGTGGGGAAGGAAATAATAAAGAAGGTACAGGGAAATGTTCCAGGATGTCAGATAAAAGGCGGTCCAGATTAAGAAAATATTAAATACTAACCAAAATGAAGTCCAGTGTCACAGAAAACCCACACCACTCCGGTGGTGGTTAGGACTATGGTTTTCATGCCCATTATATCTTCAATTTGCACAAAGGACTCCAGGGGGCAGAGAGGGACTCCCCCCAAAAGGAAAGTGTGTATTATCTTGTCTCCTTTTCCTCATAAGTCCCCACTCAGCCTTTTTTGTTTTATTTTGTTTTGTTTTGTTTGAGAAAAAAATTAGGGTCACATCAACCAACAGCACGTCTAAGACAGTACTAAAGAACAAATTTTTAAATGTTTTTAGTGTACCGCGATAATTCCCTCTTTTCACTTCTTCATTCTGTCTCCTTTCCTGTTGTCTTCCATTCCTATTGTCTGTCTCAGATTTATTTAGCAATGCTCCTGCATCCTGGAGGAAAATTAAGGATGAGCCCTTTTATCCCTTAAATAACTTTGAAGTCAAATGAATGAATACACATTAAATGAGTCTGACATAAAATAACATTTTTTATTTTCCCAAGTTATTTCACAGAGGGATAATATCCCTCACATAGAAGGCACTGAATGCCCTTGTGCTTCTGTAGTAAAATTGATGGTTTCATTTATTATTGTTAATGCTAGCAATGAACTTGACCGGTGGGTTTGTCCAGATCAACCAAACCCAGAGCCTTTCATTACAAAACCTCAAGAGGCAGAAGGTGATGCTAGTAAGAGACAAATGGCAGATGATGGGTTTTTTTTCCCTCCATCTGCCATGTTACAATCACAGAAAACTTAAATTTTAATCTTTTTAAAAAGATTTTATTTATTTATTTATTTATTTGAGAGAGAGAGAGAGAGAGCACGAGCTGGGGGAGAGGCAGAGGCATAAGGAGAGGGAGTAAGGAGCCCAACTCATGCTCAATCCCAGGACCCTGAGATCATGACCTGAGCTGAAGGCAGACACTTAACCCAGGCACCCCTTAAATTTAAATCTTTGAAGATATTGTTTTCTTTTTATTTGGAAATAGTAGGGTTCAACAGGTTGGTTAGGGATCATCCAGGGTCCACTGATCATGGTCAGAAAATTAGTTCCACAAGGATATTCTGTGAACAAACAATTCTTTCAGAGATTTTGGCCAGAAATCATTATGTTTGCTTTCTTCTTTTATCTAGAAAATGAGGCACTCTGAATTTAAGGCCTTTGAGGACAACAATCATTTATCTTTGATTGCTTGCTTGATTGATTTTAAGTAAGACCTCAATGTGGGGCTTGAACTCATGACCCCGAGATCAAGACTGAGCTGAGATCAAGAGTCCAACGCTCAACTGACCAAATCACGCAGGCACTCCTATCTTTGTATCTTTTATAGGAATGAATCCAATGTCTAACCCGGACCTCCTGAATTTCCACCCACGTGACCATTTTTCTCTCTCACTCCTTCCCTTTCTCCTGTTCCACTTACCCACCAGATCTTTCGGAGGAGTCTCATGGCTCCTCATATCTCAGGATAATGGCTAATGTCCCCAGTGTCACTTTCCAGGCCCTGCATGACGTGCTCCTACCTATTTCTGCAGGCTCTTGCCTTTCTTGACCCCTTTAAGCCCCTCGTCGTCGTTGAAGGACCCCATCGTGTCCTCATGGGAGTCGTCCCTGAAGCTTGACCAGTTCATCCCCCACGAACGGAACTCAGAGCACGCACTTCTCCTAGTAGCCCCCACAAGGGGTGATCTCCATCTACTTGTGAGGTTTTCAAAAATTAATTCCTGGCTTCTTCAATTAGACCATAACTTTCTTGGTGGCAGCAGTTGTTTCTTTTTTCTTGTTTGGCCATTAAATCCCCAGCATCTAGCATTGTGCCTAGCATATTGTGAGTGTCCAATAAATGTTGAACAGATTCATGAAGGCATGACGCAAAAATATTTTATTGATGGCCAAGTTTGGGCATGGGTGGGAGTCAGAAGGAAGGAGTATAGGAAAAGCAGAGACAGTGACTATATCATATATTTAAATATTTTACAAAAGCAAAGAAAGATCATGTAATTATATCCCAAACAGAAGAGAGCTCACACTTGAACTCACATAAGCATGTAGGATTGATTTTGCAGGTCATTCATTCAAAAAGAATGTTTCCTGAGCACCAGCCAAGAACTATACTCAGAGCTAGGGTCACGGGAATGGTTAAAACACTCTAAGTTCCTGCTCTCAGATAGCTTGAGTTCTGTATTTGCAAATAAGTAATATATAAGCTGGTGCCAGAGAAATGTAAAAAAATTAAGTAGGATGAGACCATACAGAAGGTGCTAATAGGGTAGTCAGAAAGGGCCTCTTTATGGGGCAGAGACTTGAATGGGGTCAAGGAGGAGATTTGTGGATCCTGGAGTAACAGTTTTCTGGTCCGAAAGAAGAGCAAGTTCAAAGGCCCTGAGGCAGCAGAGTGCTTGATAGAGGAACAGTGAAGAATGCAAATGCCTTCTTCAGATGTAGGGTGTTTTATTATTTTTTCTTAACGATAATTTATTCATTTATTTGAGAGAGAGCATGCTAGAAAGAGAGTGCAAGAGTGCACAAGCACACACAGGGGGAGCAGCAGAGGGAGAGGGAGAAGCAGACTCCTTGCTGAGCAGGGAGCCTGATGCAGGGCTCGATCCCAGGGCTCTAGGATCATGACCTGAACTGAAGGCAGACGCTTAACCGACTGAGCCGCCTAGGTGCCCCAAGATATATGTAAGGTTTTTAAAATCCTACTGCTCTCTCCTTGGTGCTTTCCTTCTGCCTTCTCTGGGTAAGTTCTCTTGAGCCTGGTGGGGGAAAGCTGTGCTCCTTTAAGCCATGAGGAATCTCAGTTACCCTATATGAAAGGGTAACATCCAGGAGTTTTGAGCGGCGTTACACCTGATTCTGTCTTAATCCTGACTTCATTGGCCACCCACCTTTCTCTTTTGACTGTTTTTACCTCACGTTTCATGACTGACTGCAACAGTGTCCTTGCTATCTCCGGACCATGACACTCAACCTAGGGCTGCCAGGTTGACTTGACCTGGGATCAGGTTCTCCATGGCAGTCACCCCTTTTCAGAGTGGCTCCCTCAGAATTCACTAGGTTCCTAGAGCAGAGCCTGTATGGGCGAGCCATGAGCAATCCTTGCCGAGGTGTAATCTCATAGATTTTCAGGGTTAGCCCTCCAGAGGAAACTTCAATGTCAAAAATGCCAAGTAAATTAAAAAATGCCAAGAAGCCAAAGAATGCTTCTTAAAATAAAGATGTAGAAGATACTGGAATGCAGGAGAGGTGGCTGTTTCTGCTTAGTATGTCCCTGATACAGTTTCTACATTATCAGAACACTGACTTGACTAGCAATGTCATTGGCAGTTTTGAATCTCCTGGGAGAGGGAGTTCGTGCGATTGATGGCTCCCTGGGTCTGTTCTGCATGGTACACCCATAGAAAAGGACTTAGAAGACAAATAGCACCACCCTTCCCTCAGAAACACATCTTAATGCTCAGTGACCATTCTGGAATCTCCTTGGCTGCTTTCTGTCATTCCTCTGAAATGTGACAAATGTTTGCATTTCTCTTAGGAAGACACCATTAATCTCAAGACAGATAAAATAACATGCAGTTTCATGGCAGTTTGATTTTTAACAAATGCAACTAAAAATTTCTAAGGAGTGACAGAAACGATTGTAACAATGGTGTACAGGGAGGAAGCAACATTATTGCCCTAACTTGCTGTTAAAGTAAACTCAAGCACTGTAATAAGGAGAAATAATACCACTTTCTTCAAAGCTGGGATAAAGACAGAAGGAATTCTTTTAAAGGTTATTACAAGATCAGCTTATAAGCATCAGCTATGAATTTACAGGTGAGAAGTGGATTCCAGGTACATATAGGGTACAAGTGTGCATTCAAGAAGAACAGCAGAGTTCTCGTGACTTTCCTGCTAGTGATAACATATATTCTATGATTAGTGACCCTCAGCTACCAAGTTACTGCTAGAAAGTGCCTCTTGGGTGCCTGGGTGGCTCAGTCGTTAAGTGTCTGCCTTCGGCTCAGGTCATGATCCTGCGGTTTCGAGATCCAGCCCCACATCACATCGGGCTCCCTGCTCCGCAGGAAGCCTACTTCTCTCTCTCCCATTCTCCCTACTTCTGTTCCCTTTCTAGCCGTGTCTCTCTCTGTCAAATAAATAAAATCCTTAAAAAAAAAAAAAAGAAAAAAGAAAGTGCCTCTTTAACATTTGTTCAGCCTAGCAGTTGTTTGAACAGTAGTTTCTGTTACGTGACTTAATAAGACACCAAACCCATATTTATTAAGCAAATGATACATTCTACTGATCTCTATTCCTTTGTTTGTATTTCTATTTGTCCTACAGAAAGTAAAGTGTCTGGTGATGTAGGGCTTTCCTTGGATGGTTATTTGCTGCTTCACTGAAGACAATGATGAATATCAATGACCCTACATATCTTTTCCGATGAAAGCACACAAACACAGAGGCAGTGTGTATGTTTGTAATTTAAATAATGAAAGTTCTACATTATGCATTCAGGTTATGCTTACCTTAACTTATAAAATGAATGACATGTGCATAAAAAATACAGACGGTTTGAACTTTGTGTTGAGGGATTCCTTCCTTTCTGGCTGCCCTTTTCTATGGTATTACGATTTCCCTTGGGGGATTAAGGATTCCCAAGGGCAGTCTCCCAGGAGATGTGTGGTGTAAGAATCCCTTTGGCTTAAATTTGCCAGAAAAAAAAAATCTCTTTTGCTTTTAGCCAAGAACACTAACTGATCTATCCTTTATGAAGAACAAAGAAAATAAGTAAATAAATAGTGGTTAGAATTTCAGATATATTCCATAACTTAATCTGATGAAAAACCTAGAAGTAATTTTGGTCAGTATTCCAAGATGATCCAATGGGAAAGGAACTTTGCATGTATGTCCATTCTACATGGCACCAAATTATCTTCCTCTCAACCGTGGCATCTTCTCTTGTTTCTTCTCTATAAATAGCAGATAGGAAAAGACTTACTTTTATCTTACTGTCAACGAACATGGTGAAGTAAATGGTTTAATAGTCATGCTTCATCTTTTTTTTTTTTTTTTTTTTTTTTAATTTTTTATTTTAATAAACATATAATGTATTTTTATCCCCAGGGGTACAGGTCTGTGAATCATCTGGTTTACACATTTCACAGCACTCATCATAGCCCATACCCTCCCCAATGTCCATTTCCCCACCACCCTCTCCCGTCCCCCTTCCCCCCCGCAACCCTCAGTCTGTTTCTTGAGATTGAGTCTTTTATGGTTTGTCTCCCTCCCAATCCCATCTTTTCATTTTTTCTTTTCCTACCTCCCCCCAAACCCCCCCACCTTGCATCTCCCCTTCCTCATATCAAAGAGATCATATGATAGTTATATTTCTCCGATTGACTTATTTCGCTAAGCATGATACCCTCTAGTTCCATCCACGTCGTCGCAAATGGCAAGATTTCATGTCTTTTGATGGCTGCATAGTATTCCATTGTGTATATATACCACATCTTCTTTATCCATTCATCTGTTGATGGACATCTAGGCGCTTTCCACAGTTTGGCTATTGTGGACATTGCTGCTATAAACATTCGGGTGCACGTGCCCCTTCGGAGCACCACGTTTGTATCTTTAGGATATATACCCAGGAGTGCAATTGCTGGGTCGTAGGGTAGCTCTATTTTCAGTTTTTTGAGGAACCTCCACACTGTTTTCCAGAGTGGTTGCACCAGCTTGCATTCCCACCAACAGTGTAGGAGGGTTCCCCTCTCTCCGCATCCTCGCCAGCATCTGTCATTTCTTGACTTGTTAATTTTAGCCATTCTGACTGGTGTGAGGTGGTATCTCATTGTGGTTTTGATTTGTATTTCCCTGATGCCGAGTGATGTGGAGCATTTTTTCATGTGTCTGTTGGCCATCTGGATGTCTTCCTTGCAGAAATGTCTGTTCATGTCCTCTGCCCATTTCTTGACTGGATTATTTGTTCTTTGGGTATTGAGTTTGATAAGCTCTTTATAGATTTTGGATACGAGCCCTTTATCTGATAGGTCGTTTGCAAATATCTTCTCCCATTCTGTCAGTTGTCTTTTGGTTTTGTTTACTGTTTCCTTTGCTGTGCAAAAGCTTTTGATCTTGATGAAATCCCAATAGTTCATTTTTGCCCTTGCTTCTGTTGCCTTTGGCGATGTTCCTAGGAAGAAGTTGCTGCGGTTGAGGTCAAAGAGGTTGCTGCCTGCATTGTCCTCAAGGATTTTGATAGATTCCTTTCGCACATTGAGGTCCTTCATCCACTTTGAGTCTATTTTCGTGTGTGGTGTAAGGAAATAGTCCAATTTCATTTTTCTGCATGTGGCTGTCCAATTTTCCCAGCACCATTTGTTGAAGAGGCTGTCTTTTTTCCATTGGATATTCTTTCCTGCTTTGTCGAAGATTAGTTGACCATAGAGTTGAGGGTCTATTTCTGGGCTCTCTATTCTGTTCCATTGATCTATATGTCTGTTTTTGTGCCAGTACCATACTGTCTTGATGATGACAGCTTTGTAATAGAGCTTGAAGTCTGGAATTGTGATGCCACCGACTTTGGCTTTCTTTTTCAATATTCCTTTGGCTATTCGAGGTCTTTTCTGGTTCCATATAAATTTTAGAATTATTTGTTCTATTTCTTTAAAAAAAATGGATGGGATTTTGATAGGGATTGCATTAAATGTGTAGATTGCTTTAGGTAGAATAGACATTTTCACAATATTTGTTCTTCCAATCCATGAGCATGGAATATTTTTCCATTTCTTTGTGTCTTCCTCAATTTCTTTCATGAGTACTTTATAGTTTTCTGAGTATAGATTCTTTGCCTCTTTGGTTAGATTTATTCCTAGGTATCTTATGGTTTTGGGTACGATTGTAAATGGGACTGACTCCTCAATTTCTCTTTCTTCTGTCTTGTTGTTAGTGTAAAGAAATGCGACTGATTTCTGTGCATTGACTTTATATCCTGACACTTTACTGAATTCCTGTATAAGTTCTAGCAGTTTTGGAGTGGAGCCTTTTGGGTTTTCCACATATAGTATCATATCATCTGCAAAGAGTGATAGTTTGACTTCTTCTTTGCCGATTTGGATGCCTTTAATTTCTTTTTGTTGTCTGATTGCTGAGGCTAGGACTTCTAGTACTATATTGAACAGCAGTGGTGATAACGGACATCCCTGCCGTGTTCCTGACCTTAGCGGAAAAGCTTTCAGTTTTTCTCCATTGAGAATGATATTTGCGGTGGGTTTTTCATAGATGGCTTTGATAATATTGAGGTATGTGCCTTCTATCCCTACACTTTGAAGAGTTTTAATCAGGAAGGGATGCTGCACTTTGTCAAACGCTTTTTCAGCATCTATTGAGAGTATCATATGGTTCTTACTCTTTCTTTTATTAATGTATTGTATCACATTGATGGATTTGCGGATGTTGAACCAACCTTGCAGCCCTGGAATAAATCCCACTTGGTCGTGGTGAATAATCCTTTTAATGTACTGTTGGATCCTATTGGCCAGTATTTTGGTGAGAATTTTCGCATCTGTGTTCATCAAGGATATTGGTCTGTAATTCTCTTTTTTGGTGGGATCCTTGTCTGGTTTTGGGATCAAGGTGATGCTGGCCTCATAGAATGAGTTTGGAAGTTTTCCTTCCATTTCTATTTTTTGGAACAGTTTCAGGAGAATAGGAATTAATTCTTCTTTAAATGTTTGGTAGAATTCCCCTGGGAAGCCGTCTGGTCCTGGACTTTTGTTTGTTTGAAGATTTTTGATGACTGTTTCAATCTCCTTACTGGTTATGGGTCTGTTCAGGTTATCTATTTCTTCCTGGTTCAGTTGTGGTAGTTTATACATCTCTAGAAATGTATCCATTTCTTCCAGGTTGTCAAATTTGTTGCCATAGAGTTGCTCGTAGTATGTTCTTATAATTGTTTGTATTTCTTTGGTGTTGGTTGTGATCTCTCCTCTTTCATTCATGATTTTATTTATTTGCGTCCTTTCTCTTTTCTTTTTGATAAGTCTGGCCAGGGGCTTATCAATCTTATTAATTCTTTCAAAGAACCAGCTCCTAGTTTTGTTGATTTGTTCTATTGTTTTTTTAGTTTCTATTTCATTGATTTCTGCTCTGATCTTTATGATTTCTCTTCTCCTGCTGGGTTTAGGCTTTCTTTGTTGTTCTCTCTCCAGCTCCTTTAGGTGTAGGGTTAGGTTGTGTATTTGAGACCTTTCTTGTTTCTTGAGAAAGGCTTGCACTGCTATATATTTTCCTCTCAGGACTGCCTTTGTTGTATCCCACAGATTTTGAACTGTTGTGTTTTCATTATCATTTGTTTCCATGAATTTTTTCAATTCTTCTTTAATTTCCTGGTTGACCCATTCATTTTTTAGAAGGATGCTGTTTAGTCTCCATATATTTGCGTTCTTTCCAAATTTCCTCTTGTGATTGAGTTTGAGCTTCAGAGCATTGTGGTCTGAAAATATGCAGGGAATGATCTCGATCTTTTGGTACCGATTGAGACCTGATTTATGACCCAGGATGTGGTCTATTCTGGAGAATGTTCCATGTGCACTAGAGAAGAATGTATATTCTGTTGCTTTGGGATGGAATGTTCTGAATAGATCTGTGATGTCCATCTGGTCCAGTGTGTCATTTAAGGCCTTTATTTCCTTGTTGATCTTTTGCTTAGATGATCTGTCCATTTCAGTGAGGGGAGTGTTAAAGTCCCCTGCTATTATTGTATTACTGTCGATGTATTTCTTTGATTTTGTTATTGATTGGTTTATATAGTTGGCTGCTCCCATGTTAGGGGCATAGATATTTAAGATTGTTAGATCTTCTTGTTGGACAGACCCTTTGAGTATGATATAGTGTCCTTCCTCATCTCTTATTATAGTCTTTGGCTTAAAATCTAATTGATCTGATATAAGGATTGCCACCCCAGCTTTCTTCTGATGTCCATTAGCATGGTACATTGTTTTCCACCCCCTCACTTTAAATCTGGAGGTGTCTTCGGGTCTAAAATGAGTTTCTTGTAGGCAGCATATGGATGGGTTTTGTTTTTTTATCCATTCTGATACCCTGTGTCTTTTGATTGGGGCATTTAGCCCATTAACATTCAGGGTAACTATTGAGAGATATGAATTTAGTGCCATTGTATTGCCTGTAAGGTGATTGTTACTGTATATTGTTTCTGTTTCTTTCTGATCTACTACTTTTAGGGTCTCTCTTTGCTTAGAGGACCCCTTTCAATATTTCCTGTAGAGCTGGTTTGGTGTTTGCAAATTCTTTCAGCTTTTGTTTGTCCTGGAAGCTCTTTATCTCTCCTTCTATTTTCAATGATAGCCTAGCCGGATATAGTATTCTTGGCTGCATGTTTTTCTCGTTTAGTGCTCTGAATATATCATGCCAGTTCTTTCTGGCCTGCCAGGTCTCTGTGGATAGGTCTGCTGCCAATCTAATGTTTTTACCCTTGTATGTTACAGACTTCTTTTCCCGGGCTGCTTTCAGGATTTTCTCTTTGTCGCTAAGACTTGTAAATTTTACTATCAGGTGACGAGGTGTGGACCTATTTTTATTGATTTTGAGGGGCGTTCTTAGCATCTCCTGGATTTTGATGTTTGTTCCCTTTGCCATATTAGGGAAATTCTCTCCAATAATTGTCTCCAATATACCTTCTGCTCCCCTCTCTCTTTCTTCTTCTTCTGGAATCCCAATTATTCTAATGTTGTGTCGTCTTATGGTGTCACTTATCTCTCGAATCCTCTCCTCGTGTTCCAGTAGTTGTTTGTCTCTCTTTTGCTCAGCTTCTTTATTCTCTGTCATTTGGTCTTCTATGTCACTAATTCTTTCTTCTGCCTCATTTATCCTGGCAGTGAGAGCTTCCATTTTTGATTGCACCTCATGAATAGCTTTTTTGATTTCAACTTGGTTAGATTTTAGTTCTTTTATTTCTCCAGAAAGGGCTTTTATCTCTCCGGAGAGGGTTTCTCTAATATCTTCTATGCCTTTTTCGAGCCCGGCTAGAACCTTGAGAATTGTCATTCTGAACTCTAGATCTGTCATGCTACCTATGTCTGTATTGATTAGGTCTCCAGCCTTCGGTACGGCCTCTTGTTCTTTTTTTTGAGGTGAGTTTTTCCGCCTTGTCATTTTGTCCAGGTAGGATTTGCTTTCTCCTGCTGTGGAATTCCGCTGTTCTTGGTGACTGAAGTTGGTTTTGGATGGTTTCTTGTTGATCTTCTGGGGGAGGGGCCTGTTGTAGTGATTCTCAAGTGTCTTTGCCGCAGGCGGAATTGCACCGCCCTTGCCAGGGGCCGGGCTAAGTAATCCGCTCGGGTTCGCTTTCGGGAGCTTTTGTTCCCTGAGCGCTTTCCGTAGAGTTCCGGAGGACGGGAATGAAGATGGCGGCCTCCCAGTCTCCGGCCCGGAGGAGCCGAGAGCTTGGGGTTCCGCTCCTCAGTGCGCTCTCAGAGCAAAGCGCCCAACAGTCCCGCCTCCCTGGCTTGCGGTCGCGCCTCGAGGAAAGCAGTCAATTGTTGGAGCTGGAGAAAAGCGCCGGGTCGCTTTTGTCTCTGTGGCCTCCGGCCGTGCTCCGAGCCCACCCAGCCTGCGACCGGCACAAGGTAACCCCGGGCTTAGAGCTCACTCCTCGGCTTTGTCGCTATAGCCGGCTTCCCCGCTCCAATACCTGCGAGCTCTGCGGCACTCAGACACCCCCAGTCCTTCTGTGACCCTGCGGGTCCTGGGGTTATGCTGACCCCGCCTGGGTTTCCCCCCAGTTTAGCCTCTGGAGCGATGTCTCCCACTGGAGCCGACTTTTAAAAGTCCCGATTTTGTGCTCCGTCGCTCCGCCGCTTGCCGGGTGCCGGCCCCTCCCCCCGGGGTCTATCTTCCCGTCGCTTTGGATTCACTTCTCCGCAGGTCCTACCTTTCAGAAAGTGATCGATTTTCTGTTTCTGGGATTGTTGCTCTTCTTCTCTTTGATTTCCCGTTGGATTTGTAGGTGTTCACAATGGTTAGATAAGCTATCTAGCTGATCTCCTGCTACCCGATGTCGTCTCAGCCTGCTACTTCTCCGCCATCTTGACTCCTCCTCGTCATGCTTCATCTTAAATGTCTTTGGATGAAGCGTGTTTCGTTAGAACAACAGATTATTATTACTGACTGCTCCCTGAGGTATGAAGAGAAGAGAAATCAATAGTTACTAACTTCCCGGGGCACCTGGGTGGCTCAGTGGGTTAAAGCCTCTGCCTTCAGCTCAGGTCACGATCTCGGGATGCTGGGATCAAGTCCTGCATCGGGCTCTCTGCTCGGCAGGGATCCTGCTTCCCCCTCTCTCTCTGCCTGCCTCTCTGCCTACTTGTGATCTCTGTCTGTCAAGTAAATAAATAAAATCTTTAAAAAAAAATAGTTACTAACTTCCCTGGTCAATAGTGTTTTCTAAATCCCTATATAGTCAGACCTGAATTATTTCATTTTTTGAAACAGAGACTGATGAGAAAAAAAATAGCATAAAATAAGATGTTTCTAACATCAAACAAGAATTACCTTTTATTTATTCTCCTCCATTGTCCCTTAATTAAAACTCAGCAACCAGGCAGATCTGGTGGGGAATCTGAGGGGGAATTCTCCCCCCCACCCTCACATATTTCAATTTTGCCACAAGAGCACCTTCTCCATGGGCTACTGAGATAATGAGCTATTTCCACCCCATGTTCTTTGCCCAGATCCATAGAATGTTCAATGTAAAAGGTGCTTTAGAGATCATTTGGTTGAACCCTGTCAGCTATTAGAGGAGAGAACAGAAGTTAGTCTAAAGAAACACAGGTAATTTGGGTGTGGGAGAGCAGACAAGACTTTTTTATTTCTAGACATGCCTTCAATCCTTTCACCAAAGTCCTTGAATTTCTCCCACAGAAATAGTTCTGTGGTACTGTGGTCAGTGCCTTGCCCAGTAAAAACCATATTATTTGTTTAATGCTGTTGGCAACACGGTACAATAGAACTTTTCTGCCATGATGGAAATAGTCCCTACCAGCCCTGCTGATGGGACTAACGGCACTTCACTAGTGTGGGCCCTGTGACTGAGAAACCGAATTTTCTTTCACTTTTTATGGTGCAAGCACAAAGAGGTCTCCCATATCTTTCTCCCAGCTTCCCTGGGAAAATGACAACTCATGTAATCTTGTTGCATTTGTCATGATAAAGAAATCAACCTTGGTATGAGACTGTGACCTGACCTACAAGCTTTATTCTGATTTCACCAGGTTTTCTACTACTGTCCTTTTTTCTAGTCTAGGATCCAATCCTGGATCCCACATGGCATTTATTCCTTAGGTCTTCAAAGACCTAAATACTTAGTTTGACTTAATTTAGATTTAAATGGCCACATGTGGCTAGCAGCTCCTGTAAGGGACAGGGTAACCATGGAGTATGCAAAACACATTCACCTCTATTACCTTCTTTAATTCTGACACGGACCCAACAAGGAGCCCTTGTTACTCTTGAGTTATGGCAGCGGACACTGGGGGCCTGGAGAACTTGGGACTTAACTCTCATCACATCCCTAGTGAGTAGCAAACTGGTTGAAAGCTCCCAGGGTTTTCTGACCCCCGTCAGCATGCATTCTCCACTCTATCACAGCCGCCTCCCCGCAGTGACACGAGTGACTTCACGCTCGCAGGAGACTCTGATGTAACATTTATGACTAAGATATGTGGGAAAATCTATATGTCTTAGGACATCTTTTAAAAAGCAAATAGCCCTTTGGAGTGGAAAAGGTCCTCGTATTCTGGAAGAATGGCCCCTCCTCCCCTTGACCTCTAGATAGATGTTGGATCCTGGACCCCAGTCTTGGGACCTCTTCTGTATTTACACTCTCTCCCTTAGTGATCTCATCCTGTTCCGTGGCTTTAAATAACATTTATAAACTGATGGGCCCCAAATTTATATCTCCAGGCCAAACCTTGCCCTGAAACTCCACCTGCTTCTCTCCCGTAGTCATGTAAATGGCTAATGGCATCTGTAACGGAGAATTCTTAACATTGTGCCCTCCCTGGGGCCCCCAGGCTTCTCCAAGCCTTCCTATCTCCGAAAACGGCACCACTACTATTCATTTTCAGTCACTTGAGCTGAAAACCTAGATGTTCTTTATTCCTTTCTCTCTTATTCTCATTTGTACCACGCCAACCACCTGCAAGGCTTGTTTCTTTAATATGTACCCACTACCTCCCACCTCCTTCGAGACTCTGTCCTCTCTCACTGAGGCTGCCGCTAGGGCTCCCTGCTCATCAGTCTCCACCAAATTTTGCACCTTTTCTCTTTCGAATCATTGAACAGCTTCCCATTGCCCTTCAAATAAAATCCAGCCACCCTGTGATGGCTTAAAAGGCCCTAGATGATCCCCTGTCTATCTCTGACTTCATTCTGTCTGTTCCACTCATGACATTCCAACCAGACTCCTGTCCAACTGAAAACGCAAGTGCACCCAGTAAGACCTTGTCCACCTCGGAGCTTTGCAGCTACTGTTCCCTCTGTCTGGGAGCTCCTGGTACCTCCAGGTTTTTGCATGGCTGCTTTCTGTTACTGGCTTACCCACCACCTCCTGCTACAGACCCTCCTGACCACCCACTCGCTCTCTACCACCATGCTCCGACTATTTTCTTCGTAGCGGTTATTTGTTCTGAAATGATCTTCTTGTCCTTTTTGTTCCCTTGGTTGTATTCAACTAGAATGTCACCTCCATAGGACCAGAGACCTTATATCTCTCAGGCCCCTTCTCTCTAGGGCTGTCAGTGTTTGGTACAATAAATACTGTTGAGGGAAGGAGTGAAAGGAGGCTCACACATGAATATTTATTGGTTGGGCCCTCAATAGTAATGAAAATCCATTCTTATTGCCTGGTGAATGATTTTCGGAGTGGCATCCAGGGTTGGCCAATGACTGGGTCTGCCTCTCTGGTGGGATCCATAACGTGGTCAGCCACAGCGACCCGGGCCTTCCAGTCATGTGGATAACAAAACGACACACCAGAAGTCAAAATACCCTTTTTTTAGATAGGCAAGTTGAGGCAATGCTGCAGTAAGCAATACCTTCCAAACCTCAGTGGCTTTACTTACGCAAACTTCTGTGCAGGCTGGGTCACTTTCCAGGGCGTCTCTCCTCCATATGTCAATGCAGGCCTCCAGACTGTTGTTTTTTTTTTTTTTTCCTCCAGACTGTTTTGACGTTATGATGCCACCATCACAGTAAACGGCCTCCTGGTCTCACAGCAGAGTGAGTGGACAGTTCCCACAGCAGCTTCTAAAGGCTCTGGCCCAGAAGTCACAAACTCCATGTCTGACCACAGCCTACCAGCCAAGTACTGCCCACACGGCTGAGTTATCGCAAGGGGGCTTGCCGTATGGAGGCCTAAATGCCTACTTGATGAACAGAAAATGGCCTGCAATAGTCCATCCTTGAATGCATAAAACTACAAACCTCTCTCCAAGGGGGCTTGTCTAAAATCCCACGCAGGGCGCCTGGGTGGCTCAGTCGGTTAAGTGTCTGCCTTTGGCTCAGGTCATGATCCTGGGGTCCTGGGATCGAATCCTGCATGGGGCTCCCTGCTCAGCGTGGAGCCTGCTTCTCCCTCCCCTCTGCTGCTCCCCCTGCGCATGCTCTCTCAAATAAATAAATAAAAACTTTTATAAAAAAAAATAGATTCCCATCTAGTCCTTGCACCCACTCTTCGTGCAGGATCTCGGGGGAAGTGCTAGATGATCAGAGCAGCATGAAGCTTACCGTGGTCCAGAGACCCCGAACTAAAGTGACATCATCTGCCTTCTCTCACACCCAATACACAACAGTGCGCAGGGTCTGACAACCACAAAACACACTCCCTTTCGGAAAAGAGAAGATTGTGAGATACAGAGCGGTCTCTGGTCAGTAACAGGGTCCAGAGTTCCATGGGAACTTGGTTCCATCTCTGGAAGTTCCTTCCTTTTTCATTATTTTCCTTGTCGGATACAAAATGAGCATCCGGGAGCACGCTCTTCTAAAGAGATAGGTGACTTTCTCAGCCCATTTCTTGCTTGTAAAGTATTAAGGCTCAAAAAGTCTCTTTCAAACCAAAAGCAACTTTCTTACCTTTCTCTTCCAGTCAATGCCAGGAGCCAGCAACCACACCCATCGTTCAGTTGTTGTTGTTAAGTTGTGTCAGAGAAACAATTTAATCTTTATTTCCTTGCTTTTTTGCTTCCTTGCTTCTACCACGCTCTGTGTCCCAACCTCAGGATGCTGTCTGTTTTGGTGGAAGGGTCACTCTTTTCACAGGATTTTACCCTGGGTGTTTTTGTCCAACAGAAAGACTTTCTTGAGCACCACACCATTTGTCTGATTCTTTTCCCTGAGTTGTTTTGGGTCGAATGCTTTCTTGGTATCATTAGGAATCATGAAGCAGTCCCTTGACTAAATTCAACAGGTCTCTAATTTCTGGAATGTATCTCCTCTCTTTTCTTATTATGAAACAGTCAGTTCTTTCTTGAGCTCATCTCTTGCTTATGACACTTTGCCACACAGAGTCCACGGCAGCCTCTTGCGTGGACCTGTAGGCTTCCAACCCTGGGATCGCCTACATTATTGCAGGCGATAGACTCGCACAACATGAAGTACTATTTTCCCCAAATTGGACGCTAGTTTCCTCACTGTCTACAGCCTAACCACTGCGGCAGTGCTGCATATTTCAATCCTGAGTACTTCTGTTATTGCAGTACCCCTGGACTAGGTGATCTCCCAGATCCCTTTAAACTATAACGTTCTATGATTCTAAGACCATGCAACTTGGTTTCTCCTACAGTAAAATCCTGTTGCAGGAATGCTATTGCTAAGCACGTGCATTACGCCCATAAAGAAATCAGTATATGGAGTAAATAGGGATGCATGTTTTCCTCTTGCACTTGCTTAGAAAGAGCAGTGAGAGAATAAAGAGGCAGTGGTGTGAGCTGAGCTGTATGTCTTCCATATTTTTGGTGGGATGGTACCATGTCGACCCAGGAAAAGGAGAGCAAGAGACAGGGAACAATGGAAAAGGCAGTTGAGTATGATAAGGGAGGGAGGTACAGAGTGCTAAAGAATGTAATTAAGAGGAATAATTCCTATAGTCAAAGAGGGTGTGGGGGACAAAGGCAGGAAGGACTCCACCTTCCAGAGTCTCCGGCGGCTGCTCAGGCAAGGAGTTCATGGCAAGCTTCAGCAAGTGACTCAAGAAAGAGCAGGGTTAACAGTCAAAGCTCAGGGTCTTAAAGAGTCCTGGTAATGCCAGGCTTCAGTGACTTTCTTTAGGGGTGTTTGAAATTCTAGTAATCCTGGGCTTTGTACGAGCCATAGCCAAATCAGGGAGTGGGACTATGGTTGTAGCAGAAACCGGTGGTTTAGTGAGAACAGCAGGGCCCTGGGGCTACTTGACTTTGGGCAAGTGATTGACCCCTCTGAGTGTCACTTTTTTCATCTGTAAAATGGGGATAATAAAAATATTTCTATTGTGGTGAGGAATAGATAAGATCATGCACATACACAGCATATAGTTAGTGGGAACAATTGCTGGGGCTGGTGGGATAATGACCCCAGGTAGCCGGTAGGAGAGGTTCTCAGCCTCATCTGCTCATTACAAGCACCTGGGGGCTTTTAACAATGCAGGCCTAGGAGGCACCTCACCCAGCCATCAGGATTGCGGGGGTGTGGGGGGGGGGGTGTGAGGGATGCAGATATCTGTATTCTGATCTTTCCCCTGGGGATTCCAGCCTGCGGTCGATGTCGAGAAGCCCTGGTTAAGAAGAGTAGCACTTCTGGAGAAAACAGGGCTAACTTAATAAAATCAAATGCTTCTAAAAGCATTGCACGGGTCGCCTGGGTGGCTCAGTCATTGAGCGTCTGCCTTCAGCTTCGGTCGTGATCCCGGGGTCCTGGGATCGAGCCCTGCGTCAGGCTCCCTGCTCAGTGTGGAGTCTGTTTCTTCCTCTCCCACTCCTCCTGCTTGTGTGTGTGTGCTCCCTCTCTTGCTGTGTCTTTCTCTGTCAAATAAATAAATAAAAACGTAAAAAGAAAGGATTGCCTGTTAATTGGGCAAATTTTCAGAGATTTGATGAATCTCTATGACCACAGGAGTCATAGATGTGGAGATAGGGAGCCAGAGGTATCATCCGAAGGCCGTTTGCCCCCGATGTGAAATGTGTAAGGCCTAGACTGAGTCGTTCTGTAGTGAGCTGATAAATTCAGATACAGATACCATTGGATGTACGAGGTAAGCAAGAGGGAATCTGGAATGCCTCTTGAGTTCCTGACATGGGCTTTTAGGCAGACACAGTTTGTGGCATCAGCTAGGGCTTTCAAGATGAGCAACAGATTGGAAGCAGGGGCGAATTCATTTGGTGAATGGTGTTCGTGGTACACCGAAGTACCCATCAGTAGAATACATGGGCCCAGGAGAGATGCCCAAGCCTGGGATGTTGATATGGAATCCCAGGCTATAGCTCATCTCTTCAGGAGACAGAATAGCTTCAGACAACACGGTGACCCACACAGAACTCTTGAACACACATACAGTCATGAGGATTGTGATGAGAAGAACATTCTTCCAAAGAGGGCTAAGAAGAAGCAGAGGTAAAATCAAGAAAGAGGTCTCACCAAACCCAGAGGAAGGTGTGAATAAAATAATCCAAAAGCTAAAAAAAAAAAAAAAAAAAAAAAATGTCAACAGGATATCCATGAAAGGTACCACTAAATATAGCAATTTCTTTGCAGGCCAATGGGGATTAGAAAAGCCATTTCAGGACACCATGCTGTAGAGGTGAACTTGTAGCATGGAAGGTACTCATTAAATGTTGTTGGATTGCACTGCACTGGGTCACTGCCATTGTGGAATAAGCCTTGATTGAGCCTTGAGGCAGGGGTAGGCGATGTTGGAAAAGGAATAAGGTCTTTTATTGGGCTTCTCAGTCTGGCCTGGGAACAGTGCTTCTGCTGATGAATCTAGAGAGAAGACTCCCTTTTCCTAGCCTGGTTGGATTTGCTTTTGCCAACATTCTGCAGCTCTGATCTATTATCAGGAAGTGTCACCCCTTTGCCATATATAGAAACGGTAAGCTCAAAGAAAATGTCCTGTGGGGGTGGATGACTCAGGGTTTTTGGCAATGGGATAAATGAGCATTTTACCTTTCGTGGTGATAGACTGAGGGCCCTCAAGGCAAACTCTGCTGTCTGGTTCTCCTCATGGCTCTTCTTCCTACTACACTTTTGCATAGCTCCAAGCCTTTCTCCGCAGTACCCACAGCAAACCACGAATTAAAGCTAGCTTCTAGTCCAGGTTTGAAGGGTCCGAAGCTGCCACATGGAGCTGGGTGTGTGGGAGAGAAGAGCATCACAAACTATTATACCCACCGCCTCTCTCATTCACTCACCTCACTTAGTAGCAGACGCTGAAGCCCGGGTTAGGGAAGAAAGCCTATCAGCTCTGCTCCTCGTCGCATCTCCAGAACGCACTGCCTTATGCCTACCACTAGGAGACGTTCAGAAAGTACCTGTTGACTGTTGGGAGGAATTTAGATGGAATCTTCTAGCACTTTGAATTTCCTTAAAACTTCCTCTGATTTAAGCCACGTGAGTTTTGTCAGCTGTGGTTGGACCAGAGACACAGAAGCTATCTATATTAAAAGATTTATTACAAGGCATTGGCTTATACTACTGTGGGAGCTGGCTAAGCAAATACGAAATGTGTAGGGCACATGTAGGAAGAGAGGATCACAGGCAGAGTCGAGCTTGCTGGGCACCACGGAAGCTTTTTTTTTTTTTTTAAAGATTATATTTATTTATTTGACAGAGATCACAAATAGGCAGAGAGGCAGGCAGAGAGAGAGGAGGAAGCAGGCTCCCTGCTGAGCAGACAGCCCAATGTGGGGCTCCATCCCAGGACCCTGAGATGATGACCCGAGCTGAAGGCAGAGGCTTAACCCACTGAGCCACCCAGGCGCCCCATCCACAGAAGCTCTTGTCTGCAGTTGGAATTCCTTCTCTGTCTATCTCTCTGGGAAGGTTCAGCCGGGCTTTTATGAGCTTCCAGCTGATTGAGTCAGGCCCACCCAGACTACCCAGTATATCTCCCTTATTCAGAGTCAACTCACACACGATTTTAATGACATCTGCAAACTGCCTCCACCCCCACCCCCACCCCCACCCCCACCCACAGCAGCACACCTTGATTAGGGTCTAATGTAATAACTGGGGGCTTTACCATAGCCAACTTGACATCAAAACTACCAACACGTGGGTTTAAGAATAATGTGTTGGATGCCTTGCGGATGAATAAAGACAATTGGTGTGCACGCGCGTGAGTAGAGAGAGACCCCAAGCTGATTCTGGAAGTCATCGGTTGGAATCTGGAGTCTCACAAAAGTCTGGGGAATGTCATGGGTGTCTAACGTATTGCCCAGGGAAATCACGAGGTTCTATAGCTTTGACACACTGAGGAAGAGCCCAGTCCAATGTTCTAGGTAAGTGATGGGCCAGAACGAGCAGCCCACTCGGCTTCGTTGACCACCAAAGCCGCAGCGCTGGACAGTGCGGCTGTCTTTTCCCCCCCACGCCACCCCGGCAGGGCTGCCCGCATTGAGTGAATTTCTCTATAGTGGCGCCAGAGGGCGCCCGAGCTGAGGGAAACACCGCGGGACTCCAGGAGGAGCCAAGCAGGTGCTGCGATGCCAGAGACAGAGACGGAGACGACCCCTTCCCACGGATACTTAGCACCCTCATGTGCACCCTTATGTGCACGTTTCAGGGATGAACAGACGCTAGCAAGAGCTAGAAGACTCGATTTCCTTCGTAAGGAGAGGGATGGGGCGTTTGCTGGGGAAGGAGGCGGTGGCCTCAGGACAAGCAAGGAGAGACAGGGCTGTCTCTTGCCTCACTTGTCAAAACGGTGGGCCCCTACCTCTTACTCCTGAAACCCACACGCAACTTGTCTCCGTGCTGGGAGTGTAGGAAGGTCCGCTGTCCTGGGAGGAAGGCACCTGGCGTCGTCTCCCACTCCCGAGATCATCTTTGGGTGCACACAGACCCCGCCAGGGCGCCCTGCATCCCAGCTGCTGCAGTTTCCAGGCAGACCTGCATCCATCTCCCACTCAGGAGCCCCTCTCCTCGGCAGCCCCGTGCCCTAAAAATCAAGGGTTCAAGGCAAAGAGCAGGTTAATATTATTTTTAATCTTGGGATGAAGAGAATGTTGCTGCCCCTAATATCACCCATCTCTCCTTTTCTCTTCCCTCCTTAAAAATGTAGTGTCTTAGGGGTGCCTGGGTGGCTCAGGGGGTTAAAGCCTCTGCCTTCAGCTCAGGTCATGATCCCAGGGTCCTGGGATCGAGTCCCGCATCGGGCTCTCTGCTCAAGAGGGAGCCTGCTTCCCCTTCTCTCTGCCTACCTCTCTGCCTACTTGTGATCTCTCCCTCTGTCAAATAAAGGAATAAAATCTTTAAAAAAAATGTAGTGTCTTAATGAAATGCTTTTTAAAGGCAATATAGATTTTGAGGGCAAGAAAAATCACTAGAGGACTTCCACCGAGGTTTAATGCAATGGCCTTATTAAAAATAAGAGTGGGCATGGGTGGCTTTTTGCAATTCTCAAAGGTGAATGGTTACCAAGGACAAATAGAGTAGATCAGACCATTGGAAATGATAAAGAATGGCTGCTGCACTCATAATTTGCACAATGGGGACATGTAGACACTCAGCGAGACTGAGCAATAAACACATTTCTCGCTCAAATATAACGGAGGTCAGGGAGGGGAGCTGTGTTCTTTTTTTCTTGTCTGATGCAGGCACCTTGTGGCCTCAGCTTACGTGTGGTTTTGGAAAACTCTGGCAGGAATGAGTGTCTGGGAGACTTCTCAGTTGTCAAGAAGTTCTTACATTTCCTAAAGAAACTCAACCTAGGTTCATTAAGCCATGTCACAGAGCAAAGAAAATTAAATATTTTTTTTAAGACTACAACTAATCCTGAAACTTAAATGTGGGCCAAAGGATCCCACATATGAAAGGTCTGTGAAATTCTTAAAGGAAATGTGCAAAATGTTGTGTTTAAGTATCCTTAAATGAGGAAAAATTTAGATCCCCCCCCCATCCATGATTTTTAGCTCTCTATTCCCAGATCTGTCCTCATGGACTTCAAGTGAATGAAAGAATATCTTTTTTGGAAAGTATTGCTATATTGGTGGAAGCAAGAAGAGTTTTTGAAAGATGTTGCTAATAATGTATGCTTGAGTAAGTCCAACCCTTTAATTTATGTTTTTTTCATTGAAATCATAGGCTCACATTAAGGATTTTCTCTCCCTTTATAGGCCTCAGCAGAGTGCCATAACTTCCTTTATTTGCAATCAGTATATCCCATGGTTAACAAAGAACTTTTTAAAGAAAAAGTGTGCCCTAATGAATTCAGTGCTTCTTTATATGCATTTTTATATGCACTAAATATATAAGCATAATGTGTACCTGGTAAAGTTGGTTTCTGCTGACGGGGTAACCCAGGTAAATCAACATAGAGTCCATAGCACGTTATAGGGTACATTTTATTGGGTTTTACCTTCAGGTAAAGACTTCTATTAAGAATGTACAAGAGCTCGCATACCTAACCTGCCTTGTTTTACACAGTGCTGTATACATAATCTCTTTAAAAATTTTTTTAATCAAAGCGTGCTATATTGAATACATTTAATTGGAATCCAGTGGTTAAAAAATATAAAAATTTACAGCTGTAGCAAAGTTTTGATTAGTACTTTCCATTAGCAAGTGTTGTTGAGTAAACCCTCTCACAGTCTATTTGCATTCAGACAAGAACTGACTTAGCAAAACAGGTGATGCTTTCAACTGTACAAATATATTATTTCCCATAAATATTCCTAATGAAAGAGGAGGTCTGTTTCAGAGGAAGTTACTGCAATGAAGACTTTTAAATGACCGAAAAAAAAAAAAAAACTGTTCCCAACCTTGATAAGTATGGACAAGGAGGCTTGAAGGTTGAGTTATTAGGTGTGGAAAGGCAGAGTCTAGAAAATTTCTCCCACGTACATTTTAAAGTAAACTGCCCTACAGCGTGGCCGAAGGCATCTTTCATTGCCTTTCTCTTGCGTCAGAATCTAACCCTCTCTTCCTCCATCCAAAAAAGTGAACTCCAGATACAAAGAAAGGGTGTTTTACTCTAATGAAACGTTTCAGGAAGATGAGAGTTTATGCTGGAATTTCTTCACTTGACTATGCTAAAAAGATTTTTAAATAAACACAAGAAAGAAAGAAAAGAAAAATACTAAGACTTTTAGACAAAATTAAAACACAAAAAATTTTCAGTTCTCAGAATTTTGATTAATTTTCATTCGATGCTGGCTTAGCTCTCGATTTGGACTCTATTAGTTAACGAGAAAAGTAAAAATAAGATTCAGGTTTGAAAGGGAATTTTTGTTCCCCTTTTCCCATTTATGATTCTCCAAGTCAAGAAGGGCTCTGTTTCTCTTCAATTGTATGTTTAAATCTGGAATCAAGATGGGAGCACGTTAAACCACCAGCTATTTCTTAAGGAACAAGTCAGTGTTCTGTGTTTCATAGATGACAGACCTCTGACTTCACACAATGAAGCGTGGAAAAGCCCCATGCACCCGAGCCAGAGGTCTGAATCCAGACTTTTCTAGTACATAATTTCAGCCTATTCTTAGAGTTGAGTGCAGCGAATATCTTCATTTGTGTTACTATTGTTATATTTGGGCAAATTCCTAGCTACTGTAATGCTGTGTGTGTGTCTCTGTGTGTGTCTGTGTGTCTGTGTGATGGAAATGAGGGGCACAAGAAGACAGAGCAGCAGGGGGAAGAGGGAAAGGAGGAATCAGGGATGCAGAAAGCCTCTGCTTTGGGACATTACAGGTCTTCCTTTTCTACTGTCTTCTTCACAATGAATTTAAGAAATAATATTATTTAGAAGTAAGTTTCCCCTTCTTTCTTTGTCAAAATTGGCCAGTTATAGGAAACTATTTATTCTATTTCACTACTGTTCAGAGGTGATGTTTCTAGCCTCTGTTACTCTTTGTGCGTGATACCTGCGCAATTTTCTTTCCTTCTGAAAGTCGTCACTGTTGGCGGACAATGAAATCGGGAACAACATCTCATTCTTTGTTGCACCCCAATGTTCTTTCTTTGCAAAATTAATACCTCCCTATAGTGAATGTAATTTAATGACAGCAGCAAACAATACTGATCACAATGCTATGCATGGGAAGGATGTTATACCGTAAGAATACTTTGCGGGAAAATGACATTTCGTGTTGGAGTTGTTTGATTTGATTATGGTGAAGAGAAAATGTTAATGTATTCAAATCAAATAGTAAGCAGTCAAAAGCAAAATATGTAAAAGGATCTCAATTTTCAGATGAAATGTACTGTATTTGATCACTACTCATTTAGCATTCTGGCAGTTTGAACTTTATTAATTAAATCCCAAATTATGTAACCTGTTAATCTTGTAGGTTAATCTAGGAAAAAATTGAGTGCAAAGCCTGTCGTATTACTTTTCCATATAAAGAACACTTCCCAGTGTTAGTTCCAGGTGGGTTTAACTGAATGACTACGGATAGCTTCCGTTTGTAAGAAATAGCCTTATTTGCATGTAAAGAATGCACTATTATGTGCATTAATATGACATAATATTAAAAAACCCTTTAATTAGGCATCTATGCTCTGTCTGGCCCTGCACAGCATGGGCTTTCACGAGGAGAAGAAGGATAGAGTTGGTCCCCTCAAAGGCACAGTCCAGCGGCTTGTTTAGAAAATTCAACCAAGTCTTCATGTAATCTGGTTTACTTGTTGTTTTATCAGCCATTCTTAAAAAGTAATTCTCAAAAGATAGCTTCCCCTCAGCGACAAAAGATTTTTACGAATTCTGAACTTGTGGGGTTTGAATTAATAAAACATTTCTCAAACATTTCCAAAAACGTTTAGGTTGAGAATTTTAAAACAGCCTGCATATGTGGTCTATTCCCTCTTTTATGCCAGCTTTATATCTTGAACGTGTCTTTATCACCTTTACCATTTGTTTTGCACTGTCTTTCCCTTTACAAGTATCTCTGAGGACAGACAGCTTTATAGCTGGCCCAGGACCTTCAGCACTGAATGACAGCATGAGCTAATACAGTTTAAAATTGTGCTAAAAGTCCACATTTTAGGGAAAAATGTTTTAATTGAAATTACCATCCTTCTTAATACAAAGTAAGAGATACCCTGAATTAAAATGAAGTCATATCATAAAGGAAAGTCTAAAGAAGAAAATAAAAATCCATCATAATTCTGCCCAACACTCAGGAATAGCCAGTTAGCTTTTCGATATATATATGCTATTTTAACACATTTGTTCAATTTTTTTTGTGAATATATATGTACCTTTTATTTTATTTTATTTTTAAGATTTTATTTATTTGGTTGAGAGAGAGAGAGAAAGAGAGAGAAAGCATGAGTGGGAGTAAGAGAAAGCATGAAGGGGAAGAGGGAGTGGCAGACAGAGGGAGAGGGAGAAGCAGACTCCCTGCGAATGTGGGACTCGATCCCAGGACCCTGGGATTATGATCTGAGCCTAAGGCAGACACTTAACTGACTGAGCCACCCAAGTGCCCCTATATGCACCTTTTAAAAACCGAAACAGGCATTTATATTATACGATCTAACCTACTTTTTCACTTAACAATATATCATGAGCATCTTTTGATATGGATAAATTCAGGAGCCACTACTATTTTATTTTATTTTTAAAAAGATTTTATTTATTTATTTGTCAGAGAGAGAGAGAGAGAGAGAGAGTGTGCACCAGCAGGGGGAACAGCAGGCAGAGGGAGAAACAGGCTCCCCATTGAGCAGGAAGCCTGATACGGGACTCGATCCCAGGACCCCGGGATCATGACCTGAGCCAAAGGCAGACATCCAGCCAACTAAGCCACCCAGGTGTCCTTCCATCACTATTTTAAATGCACTGCAGACTTGGTGATGGACATTGGGGAGGGTATGTGTTGTGGTGAGCGCTGGGTGTTGTGTAAGACTGATGAATCATAGACCTATACCCCTGAAACAAATAGTACATTATATGTTAATTAGTTGAATTTAAATTAAGAAATAAGTCAATAAATGCACTCTAGAGCATTATACTGTACAAATATAACAAAATGAATTCAATCAAATTTCTGTCATTTACCATTTATGTTATTTTCAGGGTTTGTTAGATGGTTGGTTGGTATGAAATATCATTTAAAACTAGCAACTTTGTGTTTTGTCTCTTCTCAGAAGGAACCAGTTTTAAAAACTCCATGGAGGCAATCAAGAGGCCATTTGCGGTCACATCCTTATTCTGCTTTTCCAGATTGTTTCAAGGATCTTCTCCCTAGGATATATACTTGTAAAGTGAATTCGGCTTATTTAATGTTTGGAGCATCAGGAAGAGAAATTATGGAACACATAGGTTCTGCTTGCATTCCTTATGAGTCTGGGAGTAAGACATTCTGCCTATAGAGAAAACAATAGCATTCCACACATTTCTACCGAATATTCAGAAAATACTGTCAATTTTAGATTTTGACAAAACCTCATATTTGCTATGAGGAAATAAAATTTATTTCTAAAATCAATTACATTGTTACATATGCAGCATGGACCAAGTTTAAGAAAAGTTAAGAAAAATCTACTCTCTATTGAGAAATTGTACCTAATTAATACAATGGACTTTTTTTTTTTAAAGGATGAATGTTCTTTAAATGTCCCAATCACAAAATTATTGCTTAAGAAATCAGGAAAGCAAAAAGAAAAGTAAATGACTAAACATTTCAGTAACTGCCTTTATTCTTTATTTTATCCTATAGGACCTTGACAGAATAAGAGAACTGCTTTCCTCAGCTCTATCCTTTCTGCTCATTTCCTGTCACCCAAGATGTCATTTTTCAGTGGTGGTCTCCAGGTTTATTCACATACAGCTTCTAGATCAAGAGACTGACATTATCTAGAAATTTATGAAGTAAAAAGCATCCAAGACCCACTCCCTGGGAAGTGTGTGCTAAGGAGAATACAAAAAAATGTGGGGGTGGCATGGGAATCTCTAATCAGAGCTCTCTATTTATTGTATATGGAAGGTTCTAGAATGAACAGAAATGCTTCTGAGTGTCCCTGAGCGAACATAGATTCAAATTCTGCTATAGAATTTTCTTATTTCTTTGTCATCTCCATTTATAGATGGAATTAAAACCCTCAGTCCTAAATGAAAATCTGGCCTTCTGTGGTGGGGGGGAGGAGGCTGGATTCTCTGCCTTGCTGCTTTCTATCTCCATCATCTCCTGCCAACAGACTGCCTGGTATGTAAAGCCACACTTGGCTTACTATCATGAACATTTAAGACTGTAGCCCAGGGTTGCCTAAGTAACATCTTCCTCTGTCATATTTTGATAGATCCCTACTATTTTTCTAACACCGATGAGGAAGGGTGAGCCTCTTAGGGGAAGTTACTGTTTCTTTCCTGAGATGCTCAGTAAGGACGATTAATGTGGGCCAGGGTGGGGCTAGGACCCGGCTGAAATCTTGGCTCCGGCTAGTGGGTGGACCCCACCTAAAAGCTGACAGAACACGCGGTCCTGGTCCAAGCTGTTCCACAGATGTAAGCCATTGCCTCCCAGTTCCAGCCGATCTGGCTTAGTGGATGAAGTGGCTTCTTTCCCTTAGGAACTTCCATTGCTAAAATTTCACTCAAGAGATACGGTGCTTGTGATAACAGTGTGTCGAAGAGGACAGCCTTTTACACCCAGTCCTTGGGTGACCTCAGCTTCAGGAGACCTACCCACTCAGACATCTTTGTGGAGAGGAGGCTCCTGGGACGCCAAGATCCCTGTCTCATCTGAGGCGACCGCTCCGTGCTCGCCTCAGAGCTCGATGACTGGGGTGGGGAGCCTGGCCGCATGGGCTCAGGGGTGCGGGAGCTGTGGGGAAGAGCTAATGCTGGGGGCCAAGGCTGCTGTTGCTCTTATTTATTATTTCACTGAACTACTGCTGAGTGACAAGGGCTCTTTGCGTTCTAGGAGGCTGGCATCCACGGAGCATATTTTTAACATGAATCACTCAAGAAATAACAAAAATATGAAATGGCTAATTAAAGGGCCATTTCACAAAGGTCCTGCCTAATGGCGAGTTTTTTTGATCGGTCTAACCGTTCGCTGATTTCCAAGCGGAATGAAATCAGAGTCCATGAATCCAGGACTCAAAGCTGAGGTTGGGGATGGATGGGGACAGGGAGAGAAGCAACAAAGCTGAATTCTTGACTATACCTTCCTGCATTCATGATGTTTGAGGGACTTCATTGTATTTTGGGAAGTTCTGGGTGGCACCTCGTTTTTGGTGGGAGGTGTGGACCCACAATCACATAGTGAGTGATTCTAGCATATTCTGGTATTCCTAAGACTAAAATATTCTCTGCTTCATGTAAAACTCAATGCCCTTAGCAGATTTGTTTCTCCTCTTTCATATTAATCGTGCAGAAAACTCAAGTGACTCTCTCCTGAGGTGCAGTGAAATGTTACATTGTTCTCAAAGAGATTTTAAAAGCCTTCAAAGCAGATGATCATGTTCTGAGGTCCCATGAGTGATGGCCACCTACATCTCTATTAATCTTTGTATGAATATACCCTTTGGAGTTTATAGCAAAGATGAAAAATGGACAAATAGTGTTTTCTCCATTGTTTGGCAGGCTAATACTCAAACGACCCCTTACTTAGAGGTTGGTTTCCTTATGTAGGGAAGGCAACACCCTGGGAGCCCCTATAGTTTCCACAAAAGATCTGTTAGGCATTAGGAAGGAATATTATGAATTGCTGTATTGTCTGCCCTTGACTTACATAAAGGGAGATTAGTCCCAGCACCAGAATGGAAGTATGGAAGCTCGAAATGGAAGAGGGACTTGGGTTTCTCTTTCATCTCCATGCTTGCAGAGCAACACGATGACATCCTAAGTCATGTGAGGATTCTTTTCCCCTTGGCATCATGTAGTGCTGGAGGACCTCTATGTTTTGGTAAGTGTTCCTCTGCACAAGAAGACTATCCCCAAATTTAGCGGCTTAAACCAATCATTTATTTTATTCACAATTTTGTGGGTCTGGCATGCAAGAAAGCATTGACTGGGGAGTTCATCTCTGATCCACGTGAAGTCAGCCAGGGCTGCTGGGCCTGGAGATGCTTTCCAAAGGTGACTTCATTCATATATCTGGTACCTCCCTGTTTCTTAGCATCTTTCCTCCCCATTCTCTTCCTCCTCCTCCCCTTCCTCCTCCTCCTTCTCTCTCTTTTTCTCCCCACCAGTGTGACATCTCTTCCCTTAAGTCCTCTCCATGTGGGGTGGCCTTTCCCGCGGACGGCGACACCAGGGTAGGCACACTTCATACACGGGGGCTGGGTTCCAAGAGGCAAGAAGTGTAAGCGGCCAGGCCAGGGAAGGCTTGTGCCTCCAGTGATCTCATAGCTACCTCCACAGAATTCTACCGGTGAAAGCAGTCACAGGGTCCACCCACATTTAAGGGCTGAAGACACAGAGTCCTCCTCTTCATGGGAGATGGCCAAGGTCACACCGCATAAGGGGATGTGGGGTACCGTTGTCATTTCTAGAAACTACCATCTGTCAGGGTAAGAAACAGAAGCTGACAGTTCTGCTTCAGAATGTTTTGTTGTAGAGACATCACCTATGAAGTCTTCATTTTTTACTCTGATATCCAGGGCTACATTTCTGTCTTAAATTTTACTTCCTTGGAATCTGTGTCCACTGGGAATCTGCAAGCAGGTCACCTCCTCTGTGAAGCCCACCGGGCAATCTGCCATGCCTCGTTTAGGGCTCCAGTGCTGGGCTCACCTCTGTTACATCACCTGCCAGCCTGTGCTGGAGCTGGACTGTGAATTGAGGCAGAAGCTGTGCCTTATTTCTCACCATAATTTCTAAGTGAGCGTTCTTCCTTTATCTTATCTCCCTTGAGTTCTGCTGATTGACTTAGAAAGTGAATCAGTGTCACACTGATTCCAGGAGCTTGGCCCAGTTGGTTCATTCATATCGGTTCAGGTAAGAGAGTATAGATTGGAAATGAAAAGCTGGTCTGCCTGATGGCAGTGTTTTATTCTGTGAGAGGGGCATGGGGGAGCTGTGTTTTCAGGTGCAGAGGTGGGGATGCGGAAGCTGTAAGAGCAGGGACCACCAGCTCTTGTCTCTTTCTCCATCATTCTTACTACAGTGGTGCCTGGTGACAGCTCAGTCAGGAATATGGCCACAGTCAGGATGGACCCAATGGGCTCCTTCTATTACTCAAACCACTGGCATATGTGGTTCCCCCAAATCTCTTGAGTTGACTTAGACTAAACATTTTCTGCTTCTGAAACCTCCAGGGGACGTAAATGTACTGATGTGTGTGTGTGTGTGTGTGTGTGTATCTCTATCTATATCCATCTATCTATAGAGAGAGTGAAAGAGACGGAGACAGAAAGACAGAGAAGCTGCTTAAAATATGACTTTGATAATATTAATAATAAACATTACAGCTTTGTCAGAAGAAAATTAATAGAACGACTCCAACACTTCTTAAATCTAGGTCATATTATGGAGCATTTTATTTATAAAAATTTTCCCAAACCCATTTTACCAGTGAAAGAAAAACCTAAGGCTAATGCCAGGAAGACTTTCCTACTAGGAACTGGGGGTAAACCAGGTCCATCTTTTCAACTGATAAAACCACCGATAAGAGAGAAGTGAATGAGAGGTGAATCGCAGCTAACCAGCCTACTTATTCCCAGAAAATAGGATTTGATTAAACATTCTCTTCAACAGTTCTTACCAATCAAAGGATTAGAACCGCTCTGGCTGCCAAGGACAACCTCTCAGGAGGAAATGATCTGGAAGAGAAATAATTTTCTCCACCTCAAAATAGGAATAGGGAAAATATGGGAACAAATATTTTTGGTCTTACATTTAGTAATTTTAAAATTCCATCTTCAGCTTTCCAGTGCCTTTTCCCTCCACATCAGACTGAATGTCATATTTTTAAAAGATTTTATTTATTTATTTGGGAGAGAGGGAGAGAGAGAGAGAGAGAGCGAGCGAGCATGAGCAAGGGGAGGGGCAGAAGAAGAAGCAGACTGCCTGCCAAGCACAGAACTTGATGGGGGACTTGATCCCAGACCCTGAAATCATGACCTGAGCCGAAGGCTGATGTTTAACTGACTGAGTCACCCAGGCACCCCTAGACTGAATGATATTTTTTGCCCCGAGAATTTTAATGTATTTTTTTGGTGTCTTAATCACATTTCTTTATCACCTTTGAGACTTGCCCACTATCTGAATGAATCATTTATTTGCTAAATTAAGAAAAATGTAGATAAAGTCTGTGCTTGCTGGTTGGGAAATTGGAACGCCCAGATCCCAAGGGCACATTGGCAATCTGCACTGGGCCCAGCGCCCCACAGCCAGACATCTGGGGAGTCACTGGCAGATCTAACTGTATAGGAGACTCATAAAGCTCCTTCCGACTCCGCCTTATCTGAAGGCTAATCTCACACAGACTGTTAACTCCAGGGCCACCCATTGGGTGTGAGTCAGAAAATGTCAGATTTGGGAGAGAGCAGCCCGACCTAATCAAAGGGATGGTGGTGCCATTAGGGTTGAAGGCAAACCAGGGAGCCCAGTTTGACTGCCTGAAGGAGCCCATCTGTGTGGCTTACCGGGGAGAGCTCTGCAGGGCGCCCAGAGGGTGGGCTCTCCCAATGCCAAGTCAGTACAGTCATCACGGAAAGGGCCAGGAGCTGTTCGGGGAGTTCTCAAGCACGTGTGCTTTCTGGGGAGGTTGCGTGGTCCGTGTTCGTCACCCAACAATTCAACTAATTGCTTGAAGAAGTTATGTGACAAAAGTAAGGTCATAGGCTGTGCACAGTTAGACAAAATATTCTTACATGTGGGCCAAAAAGTCCTTAGGTGGGATTCTCGTTTTGCACTGGGGCCAATTGTATGTGTGAGAGAGAGAGAGAAAGAGAGAAAGAGAAATGCTGGGGTCCAGCCTCAGCAGGTCCAGGTGTCCCTGAAGGAAGAGTGGCATCATCAAGATGAATGGGAGAGCCACAGAGTGAGTTCTGGTCAGTAGTCAGGCATCTCCATTTTATTCTGATTATCGAGCTTCTTATATAGGCAGTTTACTTGGGGTAGGGGGTTACAAGCACTCATCAGATAATTTCTCTTTGTTCACCACATGTTATTTTAGTTAAGCCATAATGGTACAGACAGGGATGGGACGCAGGGTCTTGCTTCTTGAGTAATCATGTCCCTCAGAAAGCCATGGGAGGTAGCACAAATATGTGCTTTTTGGTAACTTATTTTGGGGTCTGCAGTTAATGGAAAAAGAGAAGCTTTAGGGATGAACTAAATAATAAAGAACTGTAGGAAAACAAGGTATAGGTTAATGGAAAACGAGAAGCTATCTGAAGAAACTAAGTATGTAGGAGAGAAGTAGGAACGAGAAGGCATTACCTTTGCAGGAGGCAGGGTGTATTTTAATGGCTCAGTTTGTGAAAGCATTGGACAAACATCAGTTTAGGTAGGAAACCATCTATCGTGGTACACATATAAAGTTCTCTACAGTTCTAGGTACAGAATAATTTACCTCCTTGAAGTTGCTTGGGCCCACAAGCCTGAGGGATGTTTGCGGCAGATTAGGAAGGGGCTCTTTGAGAGAGATACGGGGATCAAAGGAAAAGGCAAGAGACTATCAGACCATGCTTATATCTGCAGGGCTATCCTGCCCTTGGCAGTCACCTGTGGGGCGATCCTGGCCTCGGCAGGGTTAGGCCTGCATTAGTTCAAACCTTAACCTAGTGGGGCAATGCCCTCGACCAGGCCTCATGGTGCCCAACAGAGAAATATGTATACCTCCAACGTTATAGAAATTAATGGCATATATTGAAAACATTTTTCTTTTTTTAAAGATTTTATTTACTTACCTGACAGAGAGAGATCACAAGTAGGCAGAGAGGCAGGCAGAGAGAGAGGGGGAAGCAGGCTCCCCGCTGGCCAGAGAACCCAAAGCAGGGCTTGATCCCAGGACCCTGAGATCATGACCTGAGCTGAAGGCAGAGTCTTAACCCACTGAGCCACCCAGGTGCCCCTTGAAAACATTTCTGAGCGCTCCCTCAGTGCTATGCTGTAGGCTAAGCTTATTATAAAGGGGGCTAGAAATGAGTGAGGTACAACGCCGATCCCATCCCATCGATGCCATAATCTGGTGGGACAGAGACCAGCACATAGAAACAGTGATGTGAAGCACACTGTGAAATGTGCTACAACAGGATATGCAAATAGAGTAGAAGGGTAGATGCATTTCAGTTGGCAATATCCTGGAAAGGCTTTCCAGAAGAATGGCAGTGAGGCTAGGCTCCGAGGAAGAGTGAGTTTGGCGGTCTCCCTTGGGGCAGAAGGGTCAGAGGAAGGGTTCCTGGTGGAGGGAACTGTATGAACAGACTTCCAGGGAGACGGTGCCGGCCTTGTGTGGGGAGCGGCATCACTAGGCTGGGGTGGGAGCAGAGCGTGAGGGTGGGGAGGAGGAGAAAGAAGATGCAGAGAGATGGAAGGAGGTAGTTCAGAGTGACCCTGCGCCATCGTCTTTGCAGGCACCAGGGCACTAAATCTGGCCCCTGCCTGGCACACGAGTAAGAGTCATTGAAAGTATAGGAGGTGGGGAGGAGTGTGTGCGCATGTGCGCGTGGGGGCAGGAGTATGTGCGCATGTGCGCGCGCATGCGTGTGCGTGAGGGCAGGACGGGCGTGGGGGAAGGATGCAGAGGAGTTCTGCGCTTGGAAAAGAAGCTCGGTTGGCAGTGTGGAAAGTGCGAGGACATGAACGGAAGCAGGGGAGACCAGTGAGCAGGATACTGTAGTAACCCAGCTCAGAGATAATAAGCTTCTATGAAAACTAAGAGCACTTGGTAAAGAGGAGGCAGATTCAAGTTTTATTACGAAGGCAAAATTGCCGGGGCTCGCTCGTTAGAGCAGGATGTGAAAGCATAGGATAAAGGTGCAGGGGCCCGGCGGCACGAAGCTGGACTGAGATGGAGAAGAAGGAACAACGGTGAGTACCCATGCGTCCCTTCATTAATGCACGAGGTAGACTGTTACTGAGGGGCGCAGGCCCTGAGCTGGGGACTGGGATACAGTCAAGGATGAGGATAGATACGTGCAGCTCCAAGGGCACTGGGAACTGGGGCCAGAAAATCATGAGACTGGTTGGGTCCTACGTTATGTAGACTTGGAAGTTGTCCTTCTAGAAGTGACTGGTGAATCTAGGTGGCTGAATGGCTCATCCTGAAGAAGTTCATCTGTGGGTAGAAGGTCTCATAAAATTATCTCATTTCCCAGTCCTCAAAGCTTCCTTTAGCCTTAGAATTCTTTTGCTGAGAACAATTAAAAACCTAAGAAATAAAGAACAATTGTTTCAGGGCTTCTCCCCAGTCAGGAGAAAATACCTGCATTATATAAATTGCTATATATATGTATAAAATATACATATTTAAATATGTATATTAAAAATCTGTATACACATATGCATACATATAATATACAGAGTAACACTGTGTTATATACAATATATATCTTTATATTCTATAATATATAAAAATACAAATAAATGTTTTTATTTATTTATTTATATACATATATATGTATATATATAATTGTCTTGAATTCAAGATCACCCTTTCTTTGCCTTTTCCTACGATTTCAATGCTATAGGGTATTTAATCTTTCTTAGGTGAAGCCCCATAGATTCAGTGACTCTTGAACCTGGGAACTAGTGACTCTCCTTGTGTATCAGCTCTGTAGCCATGGCTGGATTATTTGCCCAGTCCTTGGAGATTGGTCTAATCAGGTTCACTAATGACTGGATTTTTCTTGGTATTTGGTATTACTATATATAATTTTCATATAATACACGTATTATGTATATAATATGTGTATTTATGTAATACATCCTATAATGTATTATATAAAACATATGCATATATATTTCATATATAAATATATAGTATAAATGATACCATAGTATAAATTATATTTATGTTATAAATGTTATATATAATATAAATAGGCAGAACCCAGTAAAAGTAATCAGAGACAATTAAGGGCTCCTTTTTAAAGAGTGTGGAGGATGCTTGGGTTCTGAGCTTGTCGGGGTCCACACCTTGGGAGGCTCTCCTTGCATATCAGCTCTGTAACCATGGCTGGATTATTTGCCCAGTCCTTGGAGATTGGTCTGATCAGGTTCACTAATGACTAGATTTTCTTGGTATTTGCTTACATAACACTATCAGGACACATGCGTCTTAAATATTTTATCAGGTTTAAAGGGTAATTTCCATAACATGGCATTCTATGGCCTGCAGAACAGGCTCAGGAGGGAGGCAGAAGGGTCTTGGCCTGCACTAAGTGACATTCTGATATTAAAAATTTGATTAAGTTGATAACAAGACTGTAGGTATTAAGACATTGGCTTTCCCTATATCGTAAAGACAGCTATTAAAGCCTAGTGCACTTTACTTAAGTGCATCCCCTCAGCTAGTATAATCTACTCCTGAACATAAAAATCACATGGTCCTGACCTGTGTCTATGCTGCTCCCTGGTTCTGGAGAACCAAGCATGGGCTAATTGCATGATTTGGCTGTTTGCATACCAAAATGGAGTTCAAATGCTTCTTAGGATAAGTGAACACTTGGAAGCCAAGTGGAAATTTATCCATTAGCTGAAAAGCTGAATGCACTATAGGATGAAGGAGAGCTGCTCTTTCTGATTATTAAGTGTTTTGTAATCTGAAACTCTTAAGTTAACAGGAATAAAATGAAATGACCCAGGAACAGAATTTTTTTTTTTTTTAAATCTTGAAAGGAGAGAAGAAACACCACCAGAGAATTGCCAGGATCCTTTTAGGTCTTCTCTAGACAGCTAGCTGATTTAAAAACAGTGTCTGCTTTGAGAACATTTTCATATGAATGAAAATTTCACTGTTTCCAACCAACTATAATTATCCTAGAACACAGTATTTCTACCTGACTCTTGAAACAATGGAATCCTCAAGTTTGCCTTTGACTAACTAGCTCTGAGTCTCATGATCCTAGTTGGAAATCATTGCCATGAGTATGTTTTAGATTTTTCTGTGGAAACTCCTTGGCTCTCTTGGCCTGAACCATCTTCTTGACGGGTCAATCTGTTCTTAAATTAAATCAGTAATTTTAGAATATGAGTGGGCATCAGAATCACCGGAGGGCTTAGGACACATATCGCTGGGCCTCATCCCTGGAGCGTCTGGTTTAAAAAGTCCAAGATGGAGCCTGAATTTTTTGCATTTCTTACAGGTTTTCAGGTGCTGTACCTGGTCCCAGGACCACACTTTTGAGAACCACTGAATTTGGCAATTGCTAATCTCCCCTAACAGCACTAGAAAATCCAATAAGCTTTAATGGAAGCTCTTTTCTCATGATAACTGATCAACTCAAAATAATAAAACCTCTTACAATTTTGTATCCATCAGAAAACTATCTGATTTCTATTAGAAAGGAGACTTTTCACAAGTGCATTTGTGTAGGGTAGTGGTAGAGTATTTTGCAACAATATGGAGAAACCTTGAGGACATTGTGGGAAGTGAAGTAAGTCAGGAAGACAAATCCTGCATGATATGACTTCTGTGTGGAATCTAAACAAGCCAACATCCTAAAAACAGAGTAGAATGGTGGTTACAGGGGACTAGACGGTAGGGGCATAGGAAACACATTGTTTAAGGGTACAAACGGGCAGTTAGCGGATCTGTAAGCCCTGGAGATATAATGCACTGTATAGTGAATACAGACAGTGATCTTGACTACAGTCATCAAACTTGCCGAGAGACTAGATCGTAAAAGAAATGATAATTATGTGACCTGACAGAGGTGCTACCGTGGCAATCATAATATGTAAATGTGTCAAATCCACATTAAATTTAACAATTTTATAAGTCAATTACATCTCAATTAAGAATGAATACAAAAAAATGGTATAGTGATATAACTTTAAATATTGGATTCTGTTCCCAAGAAAAGGGCTAATTGACTGTTGAAATTTCTTCCCCCCACAAAGATTTATTTATTTATTTGAGAGAGAGAGAGAGAGATGGGGAGGGGCAGAGGGAGAGAGTGACTCTTAAGCAGACTGTGCGCTGAGTGCAGAACCGGACTCCGGGCTCCATTTCATGACCTTGAGACCACGACATGAGCTGAGCTGAAACCAAGAGTCAGACGCTCAACTGACTGCGCCACTCAGCTGCCTCTGACTGTTTGAAATTTCTCTTTGTGAGTTTTATTTATCAGCAGAATGAATTTGCTGCTTTATAAATTTACAGTAGGTGTTCAGGTTGGATAATATTTCCTGTTGATGTCGAGGGAAGGCGGAAGTTAGAACCAAGCACTGGGATGAAAGGAAGGTCTGAGGCAAGTGTCAGAGTGGGGAGTAGAGAAGGAGCACAGCAAAGCTGAATTAGAAATTAGTAGAGGAGGCTGCTTGTCTGTGAGAGAATGAAACCTGCACCTGCGCTAGTGAATATATGTGGTCCTCTTGGACCCTTTGGTTCCTTTCCTGTTACTTTCTTTCACGACCGAGGTCTCCACACGGAGGCTACCTGATGGACAAAATCTACCTACAAGGGCACTTTTCAAACTTTAAATGCTTATCAGTGACCTGGGTTTCTTATTAAAATGCAGATTCTGGTTCGTTCCATCTGGGGTGGGGCGGAGAGTCTGTTTCTAGTCAGCTCCCAGGTGATGCCGACGTGGCTGGTTGGTGTTCAGCAAGGGGGTCTTCACGGGCCTGCACCTGTGCCGTCATGCAGGGAAGAGCCTTAAGGCATCACCTTGCTTTCTTCTGATCTAGCTTCTTGTCTTACAGCCATGCCAGCGATGTTGGGCTGATTTGCATAAGGGCTGCCGAGGACTAAGCCGGCAGAGTCCTGTTTCTCTCCCTTCGTCTAACTGATCCTGATACTGCCGAGGTCAGAGCTGGAGACTGTTTAGGAAAAGCTCTCCCTCTGTTATTTTTCAAATCACTCTCTAAGATAGGCATCATTGTCCCACGCTAAATCCTTAGTTTGACTTCACTTTTCAGATGAATCTTACGAGTTGGGTTCTGGGTTTTGGAGTCACCTGTGGGTTTTTGGACCTTCCCCGTGATTCTGGGCCACAAAGATGAAAGAAGACAAAGCAGGTGGTGATCCCCACAGCGTCTTGGAATCACCAGCGGCCTCTAGCCTGGGGAATGGCAGGCCAGCTCTCTTCATTCGCCTAAGTGCAGTCCTTTTCAGTGCCTGACATATACCCAGCCCCAGAGAGCTGCTGGTCAGGACAGTTTAATACATTTTTATTGAGTGTCTTATGTATTTAGGCACCCATGAGGATGCTTGTCTGGGTTCTCAGGTGGGCAATAACCCAGGAGAAAAACTTGGATGGAAGGGGGATTTGTTTGGGTGAAGCCTGAAAAGAGAGTGTTCTATTGCTGGGTGAAGGAGCAAATAAACACTGCTGGTGTAAAGACAATGGGGTGGCAGGAATCAGGGTTACTGGATAAACGTTCTTCCTTCTGATCCCTTCAGAATCCCCCCTGCCGTCAGGGCTTTGGCATCACTGTCAGGCAAAAATAGATTTAGCTGCTTCCATGGGATTTGCAACTTTCACTGACATTTCCTCCAGTCACTATGTTCAGTGATGAGGTTTTGCAGCTAGCACCGGCCAAATTCAAGTCTCTTAGTCTGAAGGCTTTTCCTTGCTTTTGGAAAACAAGTATTTGCTAAGCACTGTGCTGGTCTTCACGGAGCATCTCATAAACCCCTCCCGAGATATACACTGTTGTCCTGATTTTGCATATGCAGGAACCAAGGCCTTGCAAGGTTAATTGGTCAGGTTAAACAGCCAGAGAGAGAACCAGCATCCAGGCCCAGAAATGCTGACTTCAGGTCCAATGTATTGGCTCCTGGGATTCGTGTGCTTAAAAAAAAAAGGTTCCTCGATGCTTTGTTCATTTGCAAGTTCTATTTTTATTGTCCCCGATGAATGTGCTCTGTACTTTACTATTGGGAAGAGCTTTAAAATTGTTTTAAAAATAAATAAAACGAAGTGACTTTGGGGGACTGGCTTTGGAAACTCTCTAGCTTGAATCTAAACATTTTCATCTCTTGTTGGTAAATGCTGTGATGATTTAGTCAAGAAGTGGCTCGGGCACAATTAAGGATTGTCATGCCATCATTAATGTTTAATGCACAGTGTTTGGTTTAGAGACATTATTGCAGTCACTGGACCTCTTGGTCTGAAGTGCCTGGGATTTGAGAGGCAGGCAGATTAGCCAGGCCCACAAAATAGGCCACATAACTGGGACAGTGTTGGAAGGTTTACATTTGAATGAACAACAACAACAAAAAATCAGTGTGTAATCAGTTTTAATTCACCTTTTACTTCTAGTTAAATGTCACCTTCTCTCCCTTCCCTGTTTCATTTTAAAAGAGAATTTCCTTATTTTGTTATTCTTATGGGCTCAGTTTGGAGGACAAAAATGTATCCAGTTCCTAGGAAAACTGACATAAGAAACCAATAGGGCCAATAGGACAAACAAAACAAGATGAAACAAAATCCTGGCCTGGAAATCAGGAGTTCTGGTGTCCAGTTTCAGCTGTGTGATCTTGCATGAGTGGTCTAACCACTTCTGGCCACTGATTCTTTACTGCAGAGTGAGGAAGTTAACCTAGCTGCTCTGTGAAGGTTTCTTCTAGTTCTAAGTCCTACTTTGCTAATATTATTCCTATTAGACAAAAGCATGAACGTGAATGGGCCTGCCTCCCTCCCTCCTTTCCTTCCTACTTTCCTTCCCTTCCCTCCTCCCTCCCTCCCTCCCTCCCTTCCTTCCTTCCTTTCTTTCTTTTGCAATAGTCAAACTAAGTTAACTGCTATTAGAAAAACACCTTAGTGGATTAACAAAATGAAAGTTTACTTCTTGCTTCTGCAAACTCCAACATGGCTATTTCTGCTGTGTCAGCTCCCTTGGGTACCTCTCCTACAAGCAGAGACTCAGGAATCTGAGCGAATTTCAAATAGTGCCCCTGCATCTTCCAGGGGTTCAGAATCCTCTGCAGGAGCCTGAGCAGGCGAGCGAAGGGACCGTTTGGAGGATCTCGCGGAGGTTTTAGGGGCCAGAGCACCTTCCCCTGGTCCCTGGTCATCACATGTCACATGGTTCCACCTAGATAAAGTGAGCCTGGGAAATGTGATCCTCTGTAATTGCCCAGGATGGAATACAAAGGTTTGGCGAGTGCATAGCATTGTCTCACCCACAGTTCATTCATTTAATTAAGAGGCTACTTACTATATTAATTAAGAGGCTGCTTACTATGGATCAAGTGCTGTAGTTGACACTGGAACATGACAGACCACTCTCTTGTTATGAATCTTGATTCTAGTGGGGCAAATTATATGTGTGTGTATAAAACATGTATATATACAATATATATGTAGAAAACTATTAATTCTGAGATTAAAAATAGTATCACAAGGTAATAGTAGATTTTTTAGGACTTATACACAAAGCACCATTCTCAAGACTTTATGTGTGTGGTTATATAGTTTGTCATTTAACCCTTACAGTAACTCAGGGAAGTAGATGCTATTATTATCCCCATTTTGCATATTAGGAAACTGAGGCACAGAGAGGTTAAAGACCTTGCCCAGCCAGGTTCAGACATCTGGAAAGCGGTGGAGCCAAGCTGCAAATCAAGGCAGTTTGATGCCAGCGCCCACACTCTGGTCTTGCTACTCTGAAATCATGTACCTGAATGGTAGAAACGTTCCTCCCCCTGTGACTTCCTTCATACCCATTCATAATTAATTTGCTGAAAATTAAGGAACCTATTGATGGGAATACGTGTGAAAGCACTTTTTAAACCGGGAAACATTATGACCATAGCCTGTTGCTTTCCCAAACCACACTTGACCTTAAAGTCTTTGAAGGCTTCCAGTTGTCTGTTGCTCAAAGTCGAAATTCTTTAGACCTTCACCATCTTGCTTCAGTTTCCGTCTTCACTCCTCATCTCGCCCCGCCATAAATGATCTCCCCAGAATATGATCCAAATATTCTAGGATTTTGGTCTCTCTAGTTTCAGTATACCATCGTCTGGCATCCTGGGCCAGCTCTAGGCTAACTCACCTTTGTGCCTTCCATACTAGTGGTGTAGTTTAGAGTGTTGGGATCCAGAGCCAACAGCCAAGAAAGAATTTTTGCCATGTCTTCAGTGCAAAAGTGATTTTATTAAAACATGGGGACAGGACCTGTGGGCAGAAAGAGCTGCATTGTAAGTGGCAGGGGTGGCTGATTAGAAACTTGGGAGCTGGGGGGGGAGTGGGGTAAGGAAAAAGGGAGGTTTTCAAAAGGACTTTCATATGCTGAAGAGGACTTACAAGATCCTGGAGACCTTGCTATGGCCAAGCTAAGGTAGTTTTTCTCTCTAGCAAAGCAGTGACTTTAAGACAGTTGGGAGTTTCCTGGAGGAATGTTACAGTCGGCCTGCCTCAAGGATTTATCAATGGGCTGCAGGTTATAAGGACACTTAATTTTTTTTTAAAGGACACTTAATTTTATCTACATTTCCTTCTGCCTTTGTTTCCTACATCAATATGGAGGGGAGGGTGATGTTAGGGCTCCATGAAATTGAATCTACAGGTTTCTGGAAGTTAGGCTATTGATAAGAATGCTTTCTCCATGTAAATCAGTAGGACATTTGTAAACTGAGGGAGGCTCCTGTCCTGAGGGACTGTGATCTCTATTAGTGAACTATTTGTTCTTCCCTTCCATTAATTTTAGCGCACCTGGGCGTCTGCTTTGTCCTCAGCTTGTCTTCTGCTCCCTCATCACTAGCACAGTATAAGTGCTAAATAAATGTGTGGCAAATTAAATCGCAGGTAGGAAAGTGAGAAGGAGAGCCATAGATAATACAAAATTTAAGGGGATCAAGGCAGACCCAGTTCCCCCCATGAGATGCAGATGGGTTTTGCACCAGGAATTTTCCTCTCGAAACTCTTTGTTCTCAGAGGCTGTGAGATGGCAAGAGAACACCACCAAACAGTGTGGCCATCCCAATTCAGCTAGAATGCTTGGCTTGGCTTATGCCTGGCAAAAAAAAGAAAAAAAAAATCTGTTCAAAATGGAGTTATTCCGTAATGTTGTTATTAAGGTAATTGAACCATACCACAAGACATCTGGAGAAAGGAGCTGTGCATGGAGAAGCTTCACTTAATTACTTTGTACTGGGGGCCAAGTCTTAGCATACCTTTAAATGAGAGCTAAGGAAATAAGCACACAATTACTCAATGCCCTGAAATGAATACAATGGAAACTTAGAAGCACTCTGGCGGAAGCTAGTGGCTGCCCAGCTGCCATTCATTCTCCATGTCTTTGCAAAAAAGGGTGGTGGCATGTCCACCCCAGGGAATGGATGGTAGGTCTCAGCCAGTGCCTCCAAACATTTTTCATGACTTGACACATGGAAAATGATTAAATTTGCACAGTTCTCTCTGCTAACCTGGAGGGGATTTGGAGGCATCAGTATGGGGCTTGGAGAAAACAAATCTATTACACTTTCTGTGTATATTATATAATTATGATAAGAAAAATTAAAAAAATTACAAAGAAATGAATTATTAAATTTGGATAAAACTTCCAAATAAAATATTTTCCAGGTTTTTTTTTTTTTTTTAATTTAGGCGAACCTAAATTTTAATAATTAGATTTCAGGGTTGAAATGATTAAATATAATTTCTCCTCCAGTGGGGGTGTTTTTTTTTTTTTTTTGGACAATCTCTTCAAATTCATGAAAGTCATCACAATTTTGCTTATTCAAATTGGTGACTAAAAAAAAAACTAGAACCACATTTGTAGCAATTCAAAATTTATAACAGCTGAAATGACTTTTTTGAAGTCTAACATTCTTTTGACAGATACAATGTTAAAGTTTTCTGTAATAATGTGAATGTATTCTAAATCCAAACTTCTCATACCAAGGATCTAAGAATCATGATGAAGCTGTGATTTGCAGAACATGTAAATGGGAATGTGCGAGAGCATTCTGTGAACTGGAAACTACTGAAACACGATGTGTTGCTTCCTCAAACCACACTTGGCCTCAGGTAGGTTGGCTGTTACTAAAATGGTACAGCAACTGCACATGGACGGAAGTTTCTGATGCAGGGGAAGGCTGAAATCAGGAGTAGTCAACCAGACTTGGTCCTACTAGGAGCCCCTGTTTGACTTCCCTGATTCCCAGTCACAACTGAGGCTCTGCAGTTTCCTTGAACACCTGCTCTTGAACCTTCTTGGCAGCCCCCAGACCACTTGTACCTGCACACCACTGCGGACTCTGCGCCTGCTGCTCCAGGGCCTGACTCCGTGGCCAAGCTCAGCACATGGTCAGCAAGAGCCAAATGCTACTTCCCGTGCTTACCACCTGAAGGGAGTATGGGGTATGTCATTGGACACCACTCTCTCAGACCATCCTGCAAGGTGTTCTGGAAGATCATGTTTGAAGCCAGAGACAACCAGCCAGAAGGCCCTGCTACACCAGGAGATGAGATCTGTTTACTGTGGCTGACCTGCAACCCAGAGGTCTTATGTAACACAGCATACTGGTTGGGAAGCTTGGCTCTAAGAAGGCATGATGGTCCTATTTCTCACTATCATGCCTCTTTTAAAGCTAGGAGTGGCCAGATGACCTAATATTAGCTAGTGTAAATATGGGTTGATCAGGGGAGGAGGGGTCCTGGGATAGTTTTTGTTTTCCAAATAAAAAAGGACAATAGGGAGTGTGCCTGGTATTGATCATTCTGCCTTCTTTCTACCTTGACTGGAGATGTGCTCTAGAGTATCAGCAGCCATCTTGTAACCAGGAGGTAAGAGGCATGGAGAGGTCAAGACTATTGTAGAGCTGCTGGGGCTGACATCATTTGATTTCCAGATCAGTGCCAAGAGTCCTATCTCTAGAATTCTTATTATGTAAGAAAAGTAAACCCCTATTTGTTTCAGCCACTGAAAGTCAAGTTGTCCATTATTTTCAGTCAAAAGTATTACTTACACAAACATTTTATTATGTACCTTAGGACATATGGGGAATGAAAGGGTTCTTTATCCATTCATTAAAGTATTTATAACAGTTCCATTTCTAGGCAAATACAATGCTAGCTTTGCAGATTTTCCTTAAGCAGAAAAATAGTATGGATGTCCTTCAATACATATAGCTTGTAGGTCTACAGAGCCACCTCCAATGCATATTCAAATGTCATAATGTCCTGGTGTGTGGAATGAGAATGAGCTGCATCTGCTTGGATTGGCTGGGGACGTGACATCTCCTTTCCTCCATCAGTATGGTAGACACTCAAAAAGCTGAAGAAATCCTTCAAGTGGTTTCTCATGGTAGCTTTAGGAATAGAGCGTTAACTAGACCTTTATTGCTTCCAATAAACCCTCCCCCGAATTAGCTCAAGCAAAAGAAAAGATTTATCAGATGGACCTGGAGCTATCTGACAGTAAGACCATGCTGGGAGGAGGGGCATGGTTGCAGTGAACCATTAAGAAACAACCATTTCCAGAACTCTTTTTCTGCCTCTTGCTTCTGCTTCTGCTCCTTTGGTTTTATTTCTCTCTTGCTCTAGACTGAGTTCCCTTACCTGGCAGAAACTTGGATCCTGGTAGCTCCTAAATTTTTGCATATTTTTGATTCTAAGCTACCAGAGAGAGAGAGAGAGAGAAAGGAGAGACTGCCTCTCTAGGTCTCCCATCTAAGTATCTCATTGCTGGGGCTCACTGTTCCATTGGAAGTTAGAGGCAGAGTATTGGACTAAGAAGCTATGGCCAGAGGGCTGAGCCATGGAATATCCTGGAGCAGTCAGATAATAGAAAGGGGGAAGAGAAATTTCCAGAGAAATGTGTGGTAGTGGTATTAGGCTGAATTCTGTAGATAGACACCACAGAAATAATTCCTACTTTACTCCATGTGTGTTTATACTGACAAAGGAGATAAGTAAGGAACAGAAATCTGTGTTTGTTTAAGGTCATGTAGGAAAGCAACGGGCAATTTGGTATTAAAATGAAGAACTATTAATTCTGACTCCAGGTTGTTATATTCTTTTAAGCTCTTGTTCTAGTCTTCTTTGTAGCAATTCTCTTGCTTTCTTGGAGGCTTATTGATAAAAATTGCCCCGTTTCCTTGTCATAAAGGCTTCGTTATCATAGAACCTGAGGGAGATTTTTTTTTTTTAAGATTTTATTTATTTATTTGACAGAGAGAGATCACAAGTAGGCAGAGAGGCAGGCAGAGAGAAAGTCTCCCTGCTGAGCAGAGAGCCCAATGCTCCTGGGATTCTGGGCTCGATCCCAGGAGCCTGAGACCATGACCTGAGCCGAAGGCAGAGGCTTAACCCACTGAGCCACCCAGGTGCCCCTAACCTGAGGGAGTTTTAAGACAAGAGTGTTTCTTTCTTTCTTTCTTTTTTTTTTTTTAAGATTTTATTTTTTTATTTGACATAGAGAGATCACAAGTAGGCAGAAAGGCAGGCAAAGGGGGAGGAGGAAGCAAACTCCCTGCTGAGTAGAGAGCCTGAGATCATGACCTAAGCTGAAGGCAGAGGCTTAACCCACTGAGCCACCCAGGTGCCCCGATAAGAGTGTTTCTTAACCTCACCTTGGAGACATTATGCTGACATCCTTACAAACACAAAGACACTGGAATCAGGTATGGAGATTATATATTAAAAATATATATAGCAATAGTCTTTCTTGGAAAGTGTAAGTATAATTAGTCAGCTCAAAGCAAGAGAATGGGAAATCCTGGTAAACATGACAAACTAAAATTATTCTCACTCTTTTTGATGGTTTTTATACCAACTGAGCCATAATATCCAGAAAATTTTTTAGCTTGATAAAATTACTTTTTCTTAATCTCTAGTGGGTACTCTATTTGTTTCAATTCCAACCTTTCAGTAAAACGATAACTCATTAACCATTCATTCATTCAACAAACATTTCTTAACATCTGCTCTATGCTCATCTTCACATTAATCTCTCTGTACTTTTTTCTCTTGGTATGTTTTAAGGGTAAATGACTAAATTTCTACAAGTTGGTTGAGACAGAACAACGATTTCCCTTTAGCAATCATTTTCTCCTCAGTCCCTTTTTGGAAATCCAGTTCTGTCCCTGGAAGTAGGAGCTTTCAAAGCATGCAGCCCTGCTTTCCTAGACACAGTTGATTGTGCTAGGATTAAATGCCTGACCCAATCCAGTCAATGAGATGCTTTCTTCCGGGAAATCAGAGTAGAAAGAGAGACTGAGTTGATGTTGGTGTTTGAACTAGAAAACCAAAGATATGCCGGAGGCTGAGGCTGTCATTTTGGAGCAGAAATCATGGGCCCACATGGAAACAAGTTAAGTGAGTACACACACCAGTTTGCAGAGATGGAGAGAAAGGGAGGGAGAGAGAGAGAGAAGCAGAGACAGAACAGAATGAGGAATGATACAGCCCGGAGAGAGACAGACAAGCCAGAGAGATGAGCTATTTAATGACTTTCCAGACTTGTTGGGATAGTTGCTGCAGTACCTTGGTTGGGCTCCATGAGCGACCTCTTACATCCTTAGAAGTCCAACTTCACTCAAGCCTCCTTGGCAGAGTTTCTCTTTCTTTAAGCAAATTCACTCTAAGATTGATCAATGTCAGCAAGCCAACTTAACAGAAGAGTGCGCATTTAAGATAATGCAAATGTAGTACTAATAGATCACAGATTTATCCTGTGTGTATACAATCATGCTCAGATACTCAGAACTATTTTCTTGCTGATATGAAGGAATTAAAGAAATGTGTTGTGAATGTAGGATCTTCCTTTTTTATTCGTTTAAAAAAACACGTAGGCAGCTCTCTTTCTGGGAAGTGCAAGTGACTTGTAGGGGACATTTTATAGCCCATTGGGTCTATGTTGATTTATGGAAGACTGCTGACAATGCTGTGATGCAGTTTCCAGTTGGTACAAGGAAATATGATACAAGCAGAGACACAGTACCTGACAACATATAGAATGAAACTTAGTGGTTACTAAAAGATTTATGAATTACTTTCCAGGTTTAAATATAACCATTTTCAATATTATTATTATCGTTTTTCTAGGTCTATTAGCTGCTATTTTTAATTTTTTTATTATTTTTTAAAAAGAATTTATTTGACACAGAGAGAGAAATCACAAGTAGGCATAGAGGCAGACAGAGAAAGAGGGGGAAGCAGGCTCCCCACTGAGCAGAGAACATAACGTGGGGCTCAATCTCAGGACCCTGAGATCATGACCTGAACCAAAGGCAGAGGGTTAACCCACTGAGCCACCCAGGTGACCTGGTACGATTTTTTAGATGAGATAATCGATCCATCCTTTCAGTCATTTTGAAAAACCATCTATAGTTGCCAAAAGCTGTAGCTTCTAAAGTGTGCAAGCCTAAAGCCAGACTCTATATTTTAAAAATCAATATATTGTTTTTTCTCTTTTGAGGCCTAATTTTCACGCCTGTTTTGATAAAATCAGCATTACTGCCATGGGAACAGATCTCACTAAGTGTCTTGTTTTCAATTACTTTGAAAAGGGGGCTCATTGTGCTTTGGAGTTTTATGATCTCATAGCGAAGATACTTAGGTTCCAAACCACACGGCAGGTTGTGTTGATAAAACACTGTTTTTGTTGGATAAGAAAATATGTAATGCAAAATTAAAATGTGATCCAGGAACCAACCAATAACTGACCACAATAACGAGTATAAGATAAAAGGACATTATGAAGCTCCAGAGACAAAGGGATGAAACAGAATGGAGATTAGAGCTGCCTATCTTCAAAGTATAAATGTGGGATCATAACAATTTTTTTTTAACCAATAGTAATGGCTTTGAAATTGCAAATGAGTGTGGGATGGGCATTAGAAAGACTCTCTTGGGAACTATGAGTGTAGTGAGTGGTCTAATGTAAATGTAACAGATGTGATTACCATTAGAACAGCAGTCATCTTCTCCACCCAAATTGTTGTTTCTGTCCCAATTTCAAATATCCTGTCGGGCTATGTATCAGATGACACATCCTGGTACTTGATTTTAAAATATGACTGTTGCGGCCACAGGACCAGGTGGTTGGGTTAGAGTGTTCTGAGATCAAGAAAGAAGACAGAAAGGAAACAGAAGTTTATCCATTCCCCAAATGTTTTTTGTGGGCCCATTGTGTTGTGTTCTAGATCTTGGGTCATAAGGATGAACGAAACAGAAAATGCCCTTGCTCTTGTGGGGCTTACATTCTACTTAAAGGAGACAGACAATTAAAAAAAAATGACAGCAATAAAAAAAAATAAAAATTATGTTAGATGTTGGTAAACGCTATAGAAAATAAAGTCTGTGCTAGGCAGGTGAGAACGAGAATTGAAGGTGGAGTAATTTTATATAGGATGGTCAGGAAAGGCTTAAAGACTTGGGAGGCAGGTGAGGAAGTGATGCTCACATTTGGGAGAAGAATATTCTGGGTAGAGGGAATGTTTGAGGAATCTCAGGCATATCAGTGGAGCTGGAGAGGTGACAGGTCGGGGAGGAAAATGGGAGGAGATGAACTCAGGGAATTAATGAGGGGGCAGGTCACAGAGGGCCTTTATAGACTCTGGAGTAAGGAAATTGGTTTTTGCTTTGAACCAGGGGTGAAGTCCTTATAGGGTTTTGAGCAGTGGAGGGACATGGTCTGATTTCCCTTTTCAAAGGTTCCCTCTGGCTGCCAGTTAGGAGAGTGTTGCAATAATCCAGGTGAGATGTGTTGGTAATTTGGACAAAGCTATAATAGTAAAGTCAGAGATCCATGGTGGTTCGACTCTGGCCACGCTGATGGATCAGACATTGAATGTAAGGGAAAGAGAAGAGTGACTAAAACATTTAGTGAAAGAAGCAGAGGGAAAGAAAGTAGAAGGGGAAGGAAGGGAGGGAGTTATCTCAAAGAGTGCATACCTAAAGGGGCTAAGACCTTAGTTAGGACTTCTCTGGAAGCCAAGGAGAGAACTCCAGGATTCGATTACCTGAGCGGCCAGCATGTGTTTCTTGGCTCCTAGACATCTTGAACATGAACTTATGCTGACTGTTCTTCTTGACTGCTAAAAATCTGTTGGCCCCAAAGCAAAGTTTAGTTGTGGGGCCAACCCACTATGAATGTGTTAGACTGGTGGCCTCAGCTGGGAAGTTGGATGGAAGAGGCAGTGGGAGCACGATGGTGGTCTAGGAAGGAGAAAATATCACCTCCTTCTGTTCCTAGAGAATCATGACCCTGAAAGACCAGCCTTGATTTACAAGGCAGGAACAAGACTATCTGCAGAACAGATACCATTATCCCCAAACCCAAATTTCATCATACAAAAGTTACATGTATTATTTGCATTTGAGTGCTTTATTATATTGGAATTGCAGTGATATTATTAACATTTGTACAAATGCACAAAATCTTGTCTCCTCTTGCTCGAAAGAGATGTAAAATCTGACCTAGTTGAACAGTCTTCATGAACTCATTGTCCATTGGTAACAATAAATGTGTTCACGATGCAACAAAAAGCTTAACATAAAATTGAACATATTAAATGCTGTAGCAAGTATTTACATGTATGTACTCCCAATTTTTTTTTCTCCTTCCAGTAAGGAAGGTGGTTGCTTTACAAATAGACAGACAAACATAAATGCTTTGCTGTTTACAATTACAAACAACCCCCCAGTCCAGAACTTAAAGTGACAGCACCTTTTTTTTGGGGGGGGGGGGACTTCCTTAGTTAGCACTTATTTTCCACAAGGCTTAACTTTTTTTTTTTTTTTTAAAGTTCTAGTTTTGGATAATATTTATATTCCAATTGTCCTAGAATGTTGTGTTTGAACAGAGCCATTTTTCTGGGCCTTTTCAGAAGATCCTAAACCCCAGGTCCTCTCCAGGGAGAAGATTTCAAGCTTATCATTTCTCTAAACCAAACCTCAAAACGCAGAACTCCTCTGAGGCAGGTGTGTTTAGCAGAATGTAGAAGGAAAGAGGGTGAGTAGGTCTTCTCTTCCACTGGCTGGCTGGTTGGGAAGGACCCCTTCTCTGAAGCTCCCTCCACTGCAGCATGGCTGATATCTTCCATTATCTCCTGTCAATGGCATTCGTATTCTAAAGGAGCCAACTAGAGTCTAATGAGCTTATTGTGCATAAGATTTTAACAATATACTTAAAGCTAATTTATTCAGATTCCACATTCTCAGTCCTGAGGCTAAAATAATTCTCTTTTTCAAAAAATCCTAGAAAGTTCTATAATATGAAACTCAAGGTAGGAAATTCTAAATGGCTTATGAAGAGCTTTCTAAATCCTGATTTCTAATGAGCTACATATTATAAGTTGGTCGAAATACAAGAGCTGATCGTTACTGATTCCCCTCTGATGATAAGCTTGGAAACGTATCAGAGTGCCACTTAAGAATATTAATCATTTAACAAATGCTGGCAATTTGGCCTTACCCCCCTCTTCAACTTGTGGTAAATAGTTTCTTTTTTTTAAAAAATAGACAATTTATAAGGAAAAAAATATATAAACACTCTTTAAGCAATTTGGCTATAAGCATTACATCACTGAAAAACTCCACAAGAAATAGTAAAATATTTTGAGTGGACATACACTTTTTCACTTTCACAACATCATGAGTTAGGGTTTTTGTTTTTGTTTTCATTTCTTTGTTTTGGTATTGAATTTTACTGGTAAGTTTATTGCTCAGCGTCTTCTTGTCCTTTCTCAGATTATCATTGTAAAACACAGGTGCTGTCCCTAATTATGTCACAAGGCAACATTGTATTTTTGAGACCCAGGAATGAAATAGACAGGGCCACTACTACTTCCGCAGCCTCAGAGAGACGACGGCTGGGACCACAGTCCATATGCACCGTGGTGCAAAAAGAGTAAGTCTCCTGGCTCATTCAGGACACTTTGGTTTGGAGGATGAGATAGAAAATTCTTAAGTATAGCTTAGCTGCTGCCTCACATCTGTTGCATAATAAAACATTTTTTTTAAACATGCTATGAATAAAGGGTTAAAGAGTATAAACTGGCTCTTCTCCTTGGTTTTCTCGTAGCAGGCTTCATCTAGGCTGACACGAGGAACATGTCTTTGCTAGGATACTAAGGAACGCACGCACATGTACCTGGTGCAAATATTCTGTAAAGTATTTTAAATGATGCAGCTCAGAGCCTGAGGGGAGGGGTGGGGAGTTGGAAAGAGGAGAGCAGAAGGCAAGTCTGAGGAAAGGGAGGGTCTTTGAGAAAGAACCAGAGAAACAGGGATCGAAAAAGCTAAAGTGCAATTTTAAAATATAAATTATTTTAAAAGCAGAAGAGAGACTCTAAATTGCTACTGTTCGCATAGGCACAGTTTTATTCAAATTTAAATGGGTTGTTTCCTTTTCCTTCTCAGATATACCGCATAATGGAACTTGAATGGCTTAAAGCTACGGCACATTGTTTGGGACTGGACAAAGAGAGCACTAAGGAAGCTGAATAGTGCAAGGCATTCTAGGAAATCGGGGTGGGGTGGAGAGAAGCAGAGATGAAGTTGTTCCTACACTTTTATAAGAAAGCTGTTCCAGTTGTAGTTACTGATTCCCTTTAGCCGAACTCTGCTTCCTAAAGGAAAGAGCTTACTTTAAGAATTAAAAAAAAAAAGAATGTTTTAAAAAACTGTTCAGAACATAGATTAAAAAATAACTCACAGAGCAATAAAAATCCTTGAAATTTCTATGCACAGAGATCTAAGCAAAATACTTCCACCATATGATGGAGAATAGCCATTTGAAACCCTGAAAAATGAAGATATACACAACTAGAGTAGTTTATTATGAACTAATACTTTAAAAACAAGTAGATCCTACAGAAGAATACTGTTCAAATGGAATGTTTCAAAATAACATTTATTAATAAATATCTTATAAAATTCTAAATTAATAGATTCCTGTTCAAATTTTGCTTTGGTCCTTGAATTCCACTGTATACACACATACATACAAATATATTTTCTTCGATGGTTTTTATTAACCAAAAAGAAGCACATTCTATCCTAACTGGATGGCTAGTTTGATAGCAGTTACTGATGCTTAAAACTCTCCAGCCAAAGGCTGGTCTTTCACCGCAGCTGGTTTCAGATTTTAATGGCAAACTCAACTGACACACTAAAATTGACGTAACAGCGACCCAACTCCCTGTACATCCATCACTGACACCCCTCTGTTCAGAACAGGTGCTGCATTTGATTTCTTTGACCAGCTAGGCTCCAAAGAGCCTTTGCTCCAAGTGAGTCACCCAAATTATCACCGCTCATTCAGTGACACCGCAGAAACTGCCATCTCCCACGGGCCATGTGAACACTGGCACTCGTGCACACTAACATGGAGGTAGGGAGGGGTGAATGGGGGTATAAAGGGAAAACATCAGCTTAAGACAGACTTTAAAATGAGTACGTTCATCCTTAGTTAGGATTTATTATGTCCTGGCGTCGTATGTTGGGAAATGACTTAAGAAGAAATACAGTGTGAACGCTTCAATTTAGGATCACCTGGTAAAAATGCCATCGGGGTACCTAAGTCAAGTCCCATCACAGAAGGCAAGGGAAGCACTGTAGAAATTTCCAGGTAGGCTGGCAGTGACTTCAAAGGCAGATGCTGCCAATAAAAAAAACCCACACACGAATGAGGAGAGGCAGTGTTGCAGGGCCCTTCCTTCCTCAGGATGGGTGCTCTGAAGGTCATTACACTGGCTTGGTGAAGATACAGGCGGATGACTCAGGAATTGAGTGGGAGAGGAGAATGGGGCAGAAAAAAAGATGTTTTCCCAGATTGGCAAAAAATGGAGGGCACAGAGGGGTTTTTCAGGCAGACTGATTGTTCCATGGTCTGGTGAAGGCTGGACCTTCCAGTGAAGTACTTAATATTGATAAGCTGAGTGTGGATTTGACCAACAAGCCTTTCTGTTCAGGGTTTCAAGACACTCTGACAACGAGCTGGCATCTTCCATTTTACTGTATTTCCACACTGCTAATGAACATACCTAAAGGCTCTAAATATAACAAGAAGACAGTTTATTCTAATTGTACATTGAGGGCCGTTTGCTAATGTGTGTGTGTGTGGTTGGTTTGCCTACTTAGCATAAAAAACAGACATAATTGAGCTCTATATAATGCACATCAGTCAAACTGTCAAGTTGCTGAATTAAGAAAACTCAAGCAAGTTCTTCACTACAGAGGCTTTCAGCTTAACAACTAAATATTCAATCAAGAGGTGGAACAGAAGTAAAGTAAACCATAATTTTAGTGACAGCCCATTCCCTGGACATTCTGATATTACCCGTGGATTTTTAAAAAATCCATTTCATTAAGTGCTATGCATGCAGTAAAGAAAAGTTTTTGTTTACTTAAAACAAAAAATAAGAAAAACATAAAAAATTTAAAACCCAAGCAAAGATTTCAATGAGTTCTTTTTCTTTTTTAGAGAGACACATACGTGGTCCTAGAAAGGAGTTTTGAAAAAATTAAATTTAATATCAGAATACAGATATATCTTAAATATTTCTTAGGAAGCCAGTTAGGTTCAACTGTTCAGCTGTTACTGCTGGGATGCGAAATAAAACAACTATGGATTCAGTATTTAAAATACTTAAAAAAAGGTATGTTTGTCTAAAATATAATAGAAAATCCTTTGCATTTTTTTCTTTTCTTTAAAGAATTTTTTTGTTTGTTTGTATGTGTGTGTTTGTTTTGTTTTTGCTTTTGTTTGGATTTCTAGATCACATAGCCAGTCATGAGTTTCTCTGGACACTCAAAACTTTCTTTTGAAAGCACTGCATACATTTAAAAAAAATTGCTGATAAATACTGATTTGAAAAGTAAGTTTTTCGATAAAACTGAAACTAGTTATAAAAATCATGCTTCATGACCCTCATATTTCTTTTCTCCAAAATAGATTCTTATGCTATAGTGAGAGATAAACACATAGACACACACCCATACATGTCTTTCCCTTTCCCGAATGCTTATAAAAGCTACACCTTTTGTAAAATAATATTATTTTAAACCCCGTGAACACACATACACACATGTGCACACACACACACATACACACACTCACTCTCTAGTGTTAGGAGGTCAAGCATTCAAATGGAGATGAAACACCAGCACCTGTCTAGACTGCTAGAGGGAAACATTAGTCCCTGTTACTTGTGAGATGTGATATTAAAACATTGACACAGTAGAATGGCTTGTTTCAAGGAGGCACAACTGTAGTTCGGGACTATCTACTTTCCATAATAGGCAAGTTGATGAAAGTTGTTGGAAATATAAATCAGAATTATTCAGAAGAGTGGAGTAGCCACATCCATGGGATTCTTTCAGCAGCCAAAGAAGGCTTTGGCTGTTCTGGGAGGGCTGAAAGCACCCCTATGGAAACGTTAGGTTTTCTCTTTCTCTTTGTTCCTCCAGTGGTACGTCTACTTTCACCCACCAGAAGAGCAAAGCCAGTTCCATAGGCTTAAGAGAAAAAATAATAATAAATCTTCGTCTATTAGCAGCTGATGACTGAACAATGTAATATGTGTAGTGAATAGAGCCCTTCTGAATTATTATATAGCATATGGATTTTCAACCTTATAGACAGGCCATATAAACCAGTTGTAATTCGAGGGTGTGATGTTATAGCCTGCATCATAATCTAGACCTTCACAATCGAGGCTTACAAGGCTCCCTTCCCTGGTGTCTCCACAGCTGGCATTCAACAGTGCCTCACCTATGGCTAAGCCACCTTTTATTTGCTCTGATTATTAAAAACATTAAATCAGGCACATTAAACATCTCCTGCTTACTATTTTGTAAAAAGCAAGAGGTGAATGAACTCCAGCTGTGGGTCACGGGCAAGGAAAGCAATGGCTAGATCCATATTTTTGAGATTTGCTTTTTTTTCCTCTTTAAGCATTATTTTCTTCTTTACGTGCAATTCTAAAGGGGGAAACATAAAACAGCAGAAAGTGAAAATGAAGAGTTCACAGGGAGCCCGGGAAAAAGTGGAAATAGAAAGGAAGATTGGAGGAAATCAGAGGATAATTCAAGGAAGTGGACCAAGGGGAGGAGGTGGAGGGGGGTGAGATGCTCCGCGGCTTTATTTGGACCAGTGGGTCTTATGATTTTCTGTAGGAAGAGACAAAATTATGGAAAAGGCTCTGTGTTTATGTGGAATTCTGGCGACATCACAGCACAAACTCAACGTGTGTTACAATGTCATGAGACTCACCACCCAGTTACCTCGCATCCGTTTACGTGACATCTAGGTTATGCCTCATTTTGGCTAAAAGCTGCGGTTTAACAAGGTTCGATGTTTCAGGCAAAGGGTTGGACTGATAAGAATGAAACCGTGTCTATATACAGAAAGAGTTCAGTTTATAAACAAGTTAACTGGTACCAGAAAATTGGAGAAAAGCACCAAAGCATTTCCCAAGCTGATAGATTAATTAATTGCATAACTCCCTTTTTTTCTTATATAACTAAGTATAAAAGACGACATTTCCATAATAACTATAAAAATGAAAGCCAGTCTCTGAAGGGCTGAGGAGTCTTCCAGGTCTGAGTTAATTCTAAAAATGCCCTTAAAAGAAAGGACGCATGATATGCGACAGCTCTTCTTGGAGGCAAGGTCTGACCCACCGGCAGATTTTAAAGGATGGGATTCAGGTCTGTTCTGTGAGTGGTAAGCTGACTGAGGGTGGAGCTTCCCACCACCTCGCTCACAGCGGAGGAAGTGGTGATGGTATTGTGTTGGATGACCTGCTGCTGAGAGCAAGCTGGGACGGGACTGGCAGGAGGGCTGCTCTCTGGACCTAGGAGAAAGCACACACACACACACACCAATATAGCTCTTCTTGGGTGGACCTGTGGCCTACTCAGGGAGACATTACTACGCATTTACTAGAGATAGAAGAGTTTCACACATTTGCTCCTGGACGTTAATTTCAAAACTTTATTTTAAACTGTAGTCAAAAGCTATGCCTTCCCACTTTATAGCTACAAGCAAAGCCATGCTTTCTATACCAGCAACATGATTTCATGTGTTCGAGTCTTGGGATGTAAACTTCCCCATGTTTGTATCTTCAAATAGCCATCCATATATCAAATGTGGAAAAATACTCACATGTGGTGGGAGAATCTGTGTTGCTCAATCTAAAAAATTATTTGAAAATAAATTGACCTTCAGCCATGAATCCCTGCTCCTCCCACCATCCCCCACTCAGCTAGCATTTAACTTATTGACATTCCAGATGCAGAAACTGGGGTCTAGAGAAAGGGATTCACTTTACTTATTGGAAAACTAAGACCAAGTCACTAGCTTTTCAGCCCAGTGAATAAGAGGCAGCATACCTTAAGGCATTGGACGTGATTCCCCCAAGGCCTCTACCCAGCCCCTGGATTTCTCTGGAAGACGGCTAGCCCACTGGTAGTTGGGCTCCCGCAAGCTATTTTCCTGCTGGCTGCGGAACTGGAATTTGATAGGATTTTACGATGTGAAATGCCAGGGAAATTTCTAGCCAGAAAGTATTGGGAGGTGGTGGGCATGGGGAGGGGGTCAGAAAAGAGGGATCCCCCTGGTGCAATCTATACTTTACTTTTGCTCTTTCAATAAAATCCAATGCAAAATTAGTGGCAAAACAATTGGACACTAAGAAAAGAAGTAAAGCCAATGACTTACTTAGATATCCTTGTGATTCTTTCTGCATGGCTGTTATTGGACAGTCTTTATGCGTTAACAACAACTGTTTCAGCTGTGCCACCTCATTTTTCAACATGGACACTTCATTCTGGAAAGAGATATATCAAAAATATTTGAAAGGACCAGAGAATACAAGTCCCCATGCACTTTCAACAGTGATATTGGCAAACTTTTCTGTTGTGTCTGAATGACATAAAGGATAATATTTAATGGGATTCACCTGAAAATGTGTAGCTTCCTTTTAATTTGGTCCTCACATTTACCAGGGACTTATTGAAAAGACCAGATTTTAACTCAAGAGCTGAATCCTATTAAAAGTCCAGAGCATACCCTTTAGGTGATGGACTCTGGAGCGAGGTGACTTAGGTGGGAATCTTCACTCGACACTTACTGGGTGAGTCTAGGCAGGAAACGTAAGCCAGATGAACTTCAGAGACCTTGTTTATAATTGGGGATCAAACCAGAATAAAGTTCTTTGAGTTGTTGTAAGGATTGAATGAGACAATAGATACAAAATGCTGAGAACATTGCCTAGCCCATACTGAGCAATTACTGAATTTAGCTATTCATAATAATCATCTTCACACTGATAAGCTCAGGTTGACATTCAATATGTGAAGAAAGTGAATGTTGCACATGTGTTGGGGAGCACCGAGTGGCAGAATTAGTGGCTTCAGACTGAAATGTCTTCAGAATAAGCCAACCCATCTACCATCAGATTTCCCAAAAGAATTGTCAAATGGGCTATAATTCAACAGAGCACATCCATGCCTGACGCCTGCTTAGTGGAAGGCATGGAAGCACATGGAACAAATGTTGATCCTCTTCTGGTAGATGAGGTCAGCCCTGGAAGGCGAGGGGCAATGAAGTTTTGGCTACAATTAAATTAATTTGTTTGGTTCATTAACTAGTTTGGCTAATTTCAGTCTATAAACTTTTCCCACCATCAATAACAGGGTGTTGTGGATTTTGTGTGTGTGTGTTTCTTATTTACTTAGATAAGTGCCTCAAATCTCCACTTTATGTAGTAATTCACAAAGACCGATTCATAGCTTTGTAGAATAATGTACTTGGCACCACTGTCTACAAATATGAATGTAGAATAGATTGGTTGGTTCTAAGGTGCTTCCACTTGATAAAAGTAAACTGTAAACATAGCACTATCTCAAACAACCCATAAATTTATAGTTGTGATAAATATTACCCTCTCTCTGGCCAATGTTCATTTGTGCCTGCCAGACATTGTACTCCACATGTGGGAGACTTTAAAAAAACATGCACACAAAAAAGGGTGTTTTAACATTGCTGTCATTAAGTTGTATCTACACTTTTATTATGAACTTGGCTTTTTCAGGCATGTATTTATCACCTAAAAAAGTAAGTCTGGGACTCTACAAGTTAATTAAAAAAATTTTTTTTGAAACTTGTTTTAAAGGTTATCCCACATTTCTAAATTCATTTGCAAAATATAAGTAATCAAATGTTGAGTAACATAAGTAACAAAATAGTAAGAATCTAATCTAGGAAAGCTTTTTTCTTCTCCAAATTTTACAAAATAAAAATGCCTAGCAGAGAAATTAGCATTAATGACATATAAATCACTTAATTGCTCTTAATCCAAAAACATTCAGGAGGGTGAATTACATCTCCCACCTCCAAAGGAGTGTGATCCGTAAGGGGCCCTATCAAAACCAAAATTGACCCTTGTCAATTCTGGGGTCAGTGTGACAACTTTATTTATAAGACAACTTATTGTAGCCTTAAATACCAGTTCTTTCCTCTTTGATTTCATGCCCATTTAAATTCAGACAGCCTTCCTTGCTTTTCCCAGATTCCCTCTGCTTAAAATGGTATGTGTAAAAGAAAGTTACTTTTAGACTGTTAAATAGAAGTCAACCCCTGGTTTAAAAAAACAGGGACTCCTGGGTGGCTCAGTTGTTAAGCGTCTGTGTTCGGCTCAGGTCATGATCCCAGAGTCCTGGGATCAAGTCCTGCATCAGGCTCCCTGCTCAGCGGGGAGCCTGCTTCTCCCTCTGCCCCTCCCCCTGCTCATGCTCGCTTGCTCTCTCTCTGGCAAGTAAATAAATAAATAAAGCTTTAAAACAAAATAAGCAAAACCAAAATGAAAGTGGAGAAAAAGACGGGGCGCCTGGGTGGCTCAGTGGGTTAAAGCCTCTGCCTTCGGCTCAGGTCATGATCCCAGGGTCCTGGGATTGAGCCCCGCATCGGGCTCCCTGCTTGGCAGGGAGCCTGCTTCCCCCTCTCTCTCTGCCTGCCTCTCTGCCTACTTGTGATCTCTGTCTGTCAGATAAATAAATAAAAAGATATCCCAAGCCAAGAACTTTGATTATAAAAAAGAAAAAGAAAAAAAAAAGAAAGTGGAGAAAAAGAAAACATATATATATTACATAACATATATATATGTGTATATATATTTTTTTGGCCTCAAAATGAAATGTCATATTATTTGCATTTACATTATAGATACAGTACTTTTCTAGAATCACAACCGCTGACACAACTGCATCCTAATCTCTGCTGCAGATAATGCAGACAATCGTTTACTTAGAAAATGGAGTCAAGCTCCAATTTTTACTAAATCCTCCCATAATCTTCTGTAACTTAGGAAACAACAAATAAGTAAAGTATGTAAAATAAAACAAAACAAGATTCTCTTGCTTTCTTACACTTCTAGAAAAAAAAAAAATCGCACCTGGCAGCCATCTTGGAGAGGTCGATTTTAGTCTCCATTTCTTCCCCAACTATGTCCTGCTCTGTCCCACCTTTTCTAGGCATTGTTCGATTTCCCAGGCACAAAGTGTTCAAGGCCCCTTCCTTAAAAAAACACGTTCAATTCCGTTCTTTGGGCTTCTACAATCACAAGGAGCTAACTGTCTACAGTACTTGGCACACCCCAAGTTGTTTCATAAGAAAGCTTTTGCTTGCATGAGAGGCCACAATAAAACAGCACCAATCACTGCTATGAACAGCATATGTGGTGTCTTGGCCTCTAACCAAAGCCCCATACAAAATAGATGACCCGAGTGGCACTTTTTGTCTACGGATAGCAAAGCACTTTAGTCCTTCTTAAGTATAGGAACTGAGAACCTGCGAGTTGGAGGGTCTGTAAAAGTGTAGGAACCTGAAGACTACGGTGATAACTGATCATCGTTTAAAGATATATGTGAATAAGAACATATTTCTTAAAATAATGTGTTAATATTTATGTTAGTTATCTTATGGTTGGAAAATGAATGCTGATTAGTATTCTCCATAAAGAAGAACCCTCAACCTCTGTTTAGATCAGACACGTGATTATGATGCTGATAAGGAGGAAATCAAAGTCTAATGGCCACAGAAGCAACAGAAATTCATGGGGCAGCTTCCAGCAGGAAGAAGGGCTCTCAGCAGGGGTTTCAGAAAAACACGGTTTGGCCTCCCCATTGGCCACACCAGACTGACCTAAAGCAAGATGGTGGGACTAGTTCCCTAGTTCCTGCCGGCAACATAGCTGTTTATTCTTTGACTGTCTCTGTTTTGCCTTTTATGGAGAAAGCTAGCTACCTAATAATCGAATGAAGGACTTGATCTTTATTTTTTATTCATTAGTTAACTACTTTTGGTATTCTCAGATTAGCTTGTATTTCAAGTCTCACATTTCCTGAGGGAGCCAGTTCCAATACCTTCTGTGCTTCCAAATCTTATCAGGGCAGATTCCAAAGCTCTATCTACAGTTTCTGTGTAGCACAAAACCTCGTGTCCTTGTATGGGTTCATAGTGTTGAGAGAGCCTCTCAAGCCTCCATCAGATTCCACAAGGGAGACTTTGGGTTAAGAAAGGTCCAGAATCACTGCCCTAGAGAAAGCAGGGGGGACTGTGGGCTGTGTACACGCATAATCATCTTCAAATCTCCACAATGACTGATACAGGAGAGGCCAGACTCTATTTTAAATAAAAATCCTTTTCAAGGGAACACAAGTAGAATCACCTTGAATTCATTTTGGAAGAGAACCACCAGATAGCAAATGTTTCAAAATGCATGAAAGAAATAAAATGTTGCCTACAGCTCTAGCAGGGAAATAAAAACCAGGCCTTCCGGAGGCACTTTCTTACTATGAATTACCTTGCTTGATGAATTGAGGCGAATCACCAATTTTTTTTTTTCACTCCCCTGTGTGGGTTATAGTAATTATTCTAGGTCTTCATATAAAAGTACTTTACAAAAAACAAGTATTAATAATCAGGTATGAATTACCCTATGGAAATCAGCCCTTCAGTTTTTTCACTTTTTGAACCTTGTGTGGGTTAGCTACTCTAAAGCAGTTAGCCGTTGAGACAGGGACTGTCGGAGGCTAGATTCGGTTGGATTAATCTGTTCTTTAATCCATAAGGTTGTCTGGGGGATGAAGTAGCGCCCCTATAGAGACATTCAACACCATAATAACATACTTTAAACAAGTACTCCAAGAAGTCCCTAATAGCTGCATTTGGAGTTTTTGGCTTTGGGGATGTCATTTTGTTAATATGAGAAACCCAGAATGCTTTTTGATGCAAAGCAGTAGTCTGTGCCAAAAAAATAATTATCAAAATGGGCCCTATAATATAGCCCCTCCCCGCTTATTTTTTTCTTTTTTGTAGATTAGCTGAGGCCAGGTTTGTTTCATGCTAAAACAAAGGACTTTCAATTTGTAAGGCAACAGTTCCCATCTGGCCTCTTCTCTTGCCAAGTCCCAAACCTGGGCTCATGTGTCTAAAATTTCAGCAGCGACTTAGGCCATGTGTCTTTGCACTAAAAAAGAAAAGCAATTATTTCCATGGGTGACCAGATGATTTCCATATCGTCTACTGCACACAAACAATCCACTGAGGGCCACATCAGTCAATGATGAATTCAGAGCTGATCTTAGCTACCCTGTCAGAGAGAAAAGCACGTGGGTTCTTTTTGTTTAAGAATTCTCTACAATGAAAGATCCTAGAGCTGTGGGTTGGGTCAAGAGAAGACTTGCTTGCGTCCTCATCCTACTATGTGCTGCTGTCTTTGTGACTTTCGGGAAGACTCTTCATGTACCCCCGGCCTTAGTTTTTCCCTATACAAAAATGACAGATCAGGTGGTTTCTAGTATTTCCCTCAATTCCTATACCTGTGTTGACCTCTTGGGGACAGATTTGTTGTGAGACAAGGAAATGAAGTCTGGGAGTTTGATTTTTGTTTTCTTAGGTCTGATTTTTTCCAATCTGAAACTCTGCAGCCCAGCTAAAAGGTTCTGTGCTGAAAAACAACCCAGAAGTGGCAGCTGGCCATCCAGACCTTGGATATTCCGTTTGGCTAGAGTTTGTTTGCTTAGCACCTTCCATTTCTGTTTACTTAAAATTTGGCTCACTGGACTAGCCTCAAGAGAGACACCTTTTTCTTTTGACAAAGGTCCAGTAGGAGGGAAAGGGTCATTCAAAGGTAGCAGAAGCTGCGTATCCTCTCCAGCATCACAAGGCATGATGCGGAGCACTGAGCATCACCGAAAACATGGAATGGCTGTGGTTTCCGTCCCTCTGAAGCAAAGCAGTGGTTGGAAAACACAAAGATTTTAGTCTTTTCAGAGACTGTCTCTTCCTTGGGCAGTCCTTTAACAACCAAAAACACTGGTGCCTGTTGACTGGCCCAAATAGAACTTTTTCCCCTGGGTTTTCGGGGCCTAGAATTCTAGTATCTTCTTTTCCTTAGCCATGGATGGTTCTAAAGAGTGGTAAAAATTAATGGATTTGGGTCTCATAAAGGGTAAATTTACCTTCTGTGTTTTATAAGAGCAATGACATAGAGGCATATGCCAAGTCATGAACATGTCTGATCGCAAGGTAGACCAGCATCTTCACTTCTCCTGAATCTCTGCTATGACCTCTTTCTGTTTTCAAGCTCCAACACCACGGTCAATATGCTGAAATACTTCTGCAAGGATGCATTTTAGTTAAAACTGATTTAAATATGTGGGCATCTGATAGGTGCCAGCTGGCTATTTATGGCTCCTTCATTCAAAACACTAGGGCTGATTTTGCCCCCACAGGGGAGATCTGACAATGTGTGGAGACTTCTCAGTTGTCACAACTTGGGGAAGGGGTAGAGGGTGCTACTCATATTTAGTGGGTAGAGGTCAAGGATACTACTATCTACCTGAACAGGATGCCATGGAGAATTATCAAGCCCCAAATTCAGTAGTGCCAAGATTGGCAATTTCCAAGAATGGCACAATCTTGGCCGTTTTCATGGTCCTCTTGCAAACCTCAGAACTGGTAGCAAATTCCAGGGATTCCCACACTTTGGTCATTGCAGAGCCAGTGGCTGTAATATTTGCTAGACCCACATGCACCAGAGTTTTTATTGACTTAACGTGTTTGTACAAATTAACTCATTATTTCATATTTTAGCCTCACCCTTACTAAGAGAATCTGTGAAATTGAAGGTCTGATGTTCTAATTACATTTTTCAATTCACATATGAATAAAAACATTACTCTGCATGTTTAAAGTGCTTACCATCTTCTACCTAAAAGCTTCTCACATACCACTGGGGCTGTGGCTAGGACTAAAGCTTTTCAAGCTGCCATGGCTTTCAAGGTGTTAGAGTCCAGCCATCCCACTGTGGCTTGACTCCTTTCAATCACATCCTGGCCAAGTGGTCAGGTGGCCAGTGCTTGGACACTCCAGAGATGGGGAACTCCTTCATTTACTCAATAAGCAGATATTGAGGATAGACACACACGGACTCAGCAAATTAGCTCGACACTGTACTAGAAAGAGGGGTTAGGAAGTAGGGGGACAGGGCAATAAAACAAGACACAGCCCCCACCTTCATTCACATAGAAGGTACTAGGAGGACTTACTATTGTACTTCTCCCATATCTGCTATTTATGTTTCCCAGTTTCTTTCTCATGTCTACCACAAAAAGGATGAAAAATTTAGGGGAAAATGTGAACATCCATATGCAGTCCATGCATAAACCAAACTTTCTTTATATATTTTCAGTTTATACGTTGGCTGCTCCAAGGCCATTTACTTTGAATGCATGGAATATGCAAAAGCTTTGGGGGTTTGGTGCCCCTAGTGTTCCGTTCTAAGAACACACAGAGAACCAGGTGGGGGAAGGGAAAGGTGACCTACAAACTACTAAGGTACACATCCTCCCTATTTGGGGCAATCTTTCCCCCCTTCCCTCCTCTCTTCAGACTTTCTCTCTGCTCCTAGAAGCACCAGGCTATAATCCCTAACTTTTACTGCCCTCCTGGCATGCTTGCCACATAATCTATTTAGTTGCTCTCTTTCTGCTGGTGGAGGGGGCATTTCTTTTTGTGTGAGAACAGACTCCCGGGGCGTATCATTTGTATGGCATGAAGTCTGCCACAGAGGCCCTGGTACGAGACTTCTCTCCTTCTCGCAAATGCTCCCTAAAGGGGCCTTGTTGGAAAAATGTCCCCCCACTGAGCCACCCACGAAAGGGAAAAATCCCACAACATTCAAATCTTGTTGAGTTTAAAAATGAGATGGGAACATGTCTTTTCTTATAGAGCAAAACAACAACTATAAATGTTCCTTTCTTCCATGAAACCCAAACAGAGGTAATCTAGTGGGAATCAAAGCCACCCTCTCCCTGGTGAATATAAAGAACTACGGTTGGGCTGAAGATTTATTATGTGCTAGGTACCGGGAAAACTGCTTTGTAGATGTGAGTTCACTTATGACTCCCAACGACCCTACGATTCCCATTTTATAGATGAGGAGACTGAGGGCCAGGGACGTTAAACACAACTAATTACTGAACAAGAGTGTGGACCTCTGTCCGACCAAAGCCAGTGCTCTCAGCCCTATAACTCATCTGAGCAGGCTCTCCCTCCTCAGAGCTTTGTAGACAGGTTGGGTTAAAACTGAACACTTATGTTTTGTACAGGGTCCCAGAGTGAATAAATCTTGGGGAGTAAGTGCAGTTGCTCTGTGGGCGAATGTGAGGTAGTACTGCTTAGGTCAACAAGTGCCCGCCGGGAGGCAGGAAATGCCAACTGTACACAGGGCCTTTGAGTCCGAGAAAAGAGACAGTGGCCTGCACCTGAAGCTGCATGTTTGTCTGGGTGAGTTCTTCTGCTTTCTTTTCCAGTGACATCACCCAGACCTTCCTCTTCTGTCTGCAGCGGGTGGCAGCTGCCCGGTTCCGTT